>NC_040081.1:67435409-68060409 GCF_003369695.1 Bos indicus x Bos taurus
TCATGGTATCATGCTTCTGGTCCTCAGGTCCTTCCATATCTCTACTGACTTCCGCCCTAGGATCTAGGATCCAGCTAAACTGAGAGATCAAGAAAGCAAATCTGCCTTTCAGAAAGCACAACTTTCAGAGGAAACTTCTTTCCCACATTGACTAAATAAATCTTCATGAAAGGTACAAATTAAAGTGATTTTACCTTTGATTAATGCATTTATCTATTTCACATATTCAAAGTTATTAAACTTTTATTTTAAACAAAATAAAAAATAAGAAAAATATATTTTTATCTGTGGGTTTCAGATATTCAGATTTCAATATTTTTTCACATACATTGTAAAAACAAAGGCAAAGTACACATGATTACACAATTCAAATATTTTTATAGTGGTTATATCAAAAAAAGACTATCAAATCAATTAACTTTTTATATCTTACACTTGCTTTTTCAAGTCATATTAGGTATTCTATTCCATTTTATACAACAAAAACAAAACTCCCTGTCCAAACATGTCATATGCAAAATATGATTTTTTTTTTTTCTTTTAGGTGACCTGATTTTTTCTTTTCCCAAAACATTACAGCATACATGGCTGGAAATACATGGATCATCTTTGAATGCTGTATAAGTTTTTAAAGACTACAAACTATGGAAAACATACTTTCACATCAGTACAGGCACTTATACACATACTTGTACTGATCGTGAATAGTAAAAATATGTACAAGATGATAGCTGACACTAAATTACATATTTATATCTTCACTATGTCACTGAGATGGTGAGCTCAGGAGTGCAGCACCTAGAACAACGCCACCCAACAGTAGACATTCTAACACTTATTGAATGAATGAAAGTGAAAGAGAAAGTCATGTCCAACTCTTTGCAACCCCATGGACTATGTATAGTCCATGGAATTTTCCAGGCCAGAGTACTGGAGTGGGTAGCCTTTCCCTTCTCCAGGAGATCTTCCCAACCCAGGGATCAAATCTAGGTCTCTGGCATTACAGGCGGACTCTTTACCAGCTGAGCCACCAGGGAAGCCCAAGAATACTGGAGTGGGTAGCCTAATCCCTTCTCCAGCAGATCTTCTCGACCCAGGAATTGAACCGGGGTCTCCTGCTTTGCAGGCACATTCTTTACCAACTGAGCTATCAGGGAAGCCCGTTGAATGAACAAACATAAATAATTCATTATCCTGAAAATCATTTGCACTTGACAGTTCAGATCACCCCCATTGCTCAACAATCACTGCACAATTATTACATGTTGAAATGCAGGCTTGAGGGCTAGGAAGAGAATTTCTTTAAAAGTGGAGGTGAAAAGGAATTGAAGTAGGTAAATGACAGGTAGACTACAGTGACAGCTAAAAGCCCATATTTAACAGTTTCTATTCAGCTCCATTTTACTAACACGATTTCATGTCTTAGATGGCAAACGAAGGTAGAAAGAATGGGGAGAGACAGGTACAGGACATGTAATCCTCAGGCAATTGAAAGGCATACAATTAAATTACAGGAATTGTGTTTCTGTGAGCCAGAATTTTAGATACAACATCCTAAATTAGGTAACTGAAACATGAAAGTAAATCAGCGAAAAATAGGAAATACAGACTTTGCAGAAACGAAAGAGCTTACCTGCTTTAGAACTTCAACTAAAACTAGACAAAAAATGAAATCTACTGCTAAGTCTCTTCTTTCAAGAAGATAGTCTCTTTCACGTTGCTGTTCATCCCTGAAACAAGAATCTCAAATTAGGATTGCATTATGAAAAGAGCTCTTGGTTAGTATTTCATGTTACTTACTGAATTCCTAGTACGTATGGTGTTTCATGGCAACTGTTAAAAGTTTTTGTAATCACTCAACATATACATTGCATTTCTTGTGTTCTCATTTTGTACGTTAGGAACTTACATGCAAATCTCACTACTATATCTGTCAGAAATTAAACCTAATCTAAAACAATTAGGGGGAGTTTCTGGTGGTTCAGTGGTTAGGACGCCATGCTTCCAGTGCAGGGGGTATGGGTTCAATTCCTGGTCAGGGAACTGGGATCCTACATGCCAAGTGGCACGGCCAAAAAAATGAATAGAATTTATACCCTACTGTTGTATGAAAATTGTACAAATCTTAATTATGTTATTTTGAATAGGTTCACAGAGCTTTTCAGACCTACAATATCCTTCTACTTCTCTGTATATTCATTCTGTTACTTTTTAGAGTTTGCTATTGAAACTCCAACTAAAAATCTTATCTACTTCAAAAAATTATTATAATATATAAATGGAACGATATGTAACCTTGTTCTGTATTTTCCAAGTCGCCTGTAAGTGTGTTATCATATGTTCATAATTTAAAAAAAAAAATTAAACATACAAATGGAAAATTTTTAATAAATAAAACCATATTTTAAAATAAATAAAAAATAAAAGAATAAGAGGAAGAAAAATATGAAAATACAGTGCCAGGTCATTTTTTCACAAATCTAAGTTGAAAAATCACAAGTGGCATCTGCTGAAATCCAATTCTAAACCATAGGCCATCATCTGAAAACAAACATGTTTTACTTAAATCTATGATCTCCCTGGAAAATTTGAAGAAAGACAAGTTCAAGGATTTAACTCCAAGAAGAGTCTTAAGTTAAAGAATATAAGGTTTGAGCAGTCTTCCAATATCACAATTGTTTCCCTTCACAAACCATATGAACGGGACTTTCTTTGCATATTTTTAACTTTGTTGATGACTGTTAAAGCTCCTCACTGCACCACTGAGATAGCTTTCTTGAAATGCATTTTGGCAAGACTAGCTCCAGTGGTGACTCCTGTGGGGCAGCACCTCCTTTAACTGATACCTTCACTTGATTCACAGTTTACGTGTGAACCACCTTTTCCCTCTGTTACCTGTTCAACAAAAGTAACCAAACAATAACAATCGTCAGCTGATAACACTATAGCCTCTTCATTGGAAGTACTTCAAGCCCAGACAGAAAAGTAAAAAAATGCGCCACTTACCCCTTAGATTTTGTGCTAGACCGAGGCCTATATTCATATGATTCATCTTCAGTTCCGTTCTGGCGCTTGTACCAGTCAAACAAGGTGCGGAGTAAGGAAGGGAGACAGTGCTCTGCTACTGAGCTCATAGAGCTTATCAACTGGAAACACAAGATGTTGCCAAAGATAAAATACATCAAAGTGCCACGCTTCTAACTCTACTTGCAATCACTTAGAAATGAGCAATATTTCTGGAATAAATTAACACGAAACACAGTAATTCAAGAGCAATAAATGTGTTTCAAAATAAAAATAAGGGCTGGGAGTCTAGCCAAGTAATAAAGTATAGTGAGTTACATTTCACTGACTATTAAAATTTACCCAAATCCTTGCAGTTTAGTTCAGTGGCTTTCCACCCTTTACCTGCCTCCATATGCTGCTTGTGTTAAAACATGACTGTCAGTAACATCCCTGATTATATTCATGACGCCTCTGGGTGAACCGTTACACACAACATGAAACAATCACACCTCCTTCCTTTTCCTGGCCAGTTCTTCCCTACTCATGTGAATGAAATGTTCTAAAATGTTACCACTAGAAGGGATAAAGGGATGCAGAAACAGAGAAGACCGCACCAGTTAGAACTATGGGAAAAGCTCCACTTGCCTCTGTGCTGCTATGACACGGAACAGAGAATTATAATTACACAATTTGTGATACTCACAAATGAACATATTAGAAATGTGTTATATACATGCTTTTCAAGCTTAAAATATATAAATGGACAGCATAAAAATAAATGGAGTGGGACGGATGCCTGCCACTCAATTTGAGGCATCCCTTAAACTATCTGAACTGTAGGTTAGCTTTATCAGATTCATTTCACGAATGAACCCAGCTTGCCTGTAGTGGCGGTAAGAGGTACACCAGCTACCACCAGTCATCCCTAAGGTCACCTTGAGGATCCAGAGAAAAAACACACTCTCTTCATAAGAAACTTTGTATCTGATTCAATCCATTGTTCATAAAATTAGTATTTTAAAATTAGTGTACAGTGAAACATGCTTCACTTTGTTTGACTTAACTAAAAAAACTACAGGCTGCGGGGATATTCAACATCTCACTCAGTTCTACAACTGTAGGAAGTGTCAGTTAATGAAGATAAATGGCTACTTCTAGGAATTAAACATTTATTTTTCCTAATATTTTATATTTTTCATGTAACAAAGAATGAAACAGGTTGATTGTGCATTCTTCTCTTTTTTTATAATCTGTCTTCCTTTAATCATACATTTATGATTTATAAATTATCATAACCTGATAGGTGAATAGTTTCTAATCTAGAAAATGAAAATAAAAACAAGATTCTAATTTTATTTAAGCATTTTGAAATTTTATATTTCATTAACAATGAATACTATCAATCAAAGGAAATCTCTTAATATTTAAAGTAGGAACTAACATCATCTGCTACTGTAAAAATATAAAAGCAGTTTATTTCACACATAGCTTTTATTGTAAAAAAGAATCAAGCTATTGGGCATGATAATTTAGTTTTATTGTCATTTACATAAGAAAAGAAATGGAAATTTCCTTAAAATATGGCTTAATAAGTTTCAAATTCTGATCATTCATTCATCATTAGTTAAATAGATTCAAGATTATTTAAATATATTAGTAATACATTAACAATAACATTAATAATAACTTTAGTTACTAAAATATTAGTAATACATTAATAATAACTAGTACTTAGTATCTTCTGTAATGGCATTAAGATTTGAAAAGGGCTGTATGAAGTGATCTTATTATTATCATAACAAAAGCCTTCTTATTTATAGCTTCTTAGACCAGCAGCTATTTACTGAGTGTATGCATCAGAATCACCTAGGGAGCTATTGTAAAATACAGGTGCCAGAGCACCAATCTTGGTCAGCAGAACTGCAGCAGGAGCCAGAAACACAGTATTTTGGTAAGCCTCCACCAAGTAATTCTAACAAGTCATCTCTATCTAATCAAGCAGACTAACATGAGCATTAACTTCTATTTCCTAGATACCTAATTATGAGAAAAGTAGCTCAGGAATACTAGGTGGCAACAGAAAGCTGATCTCGGTTATTGAGCTTTGCAGACAATCAATATATAATGAAATAATTATTGAGCAAACATAATTATGATAAAAATAACACTTGATCAAATATTCATTATTAGCAAGAGGAAAGAACTGACATTAGAAAAATATCACTAAATTTTAGATATTAGTATTCTTTATAAAGATTTCTGGTTTGGGGATTATTTTGGGGTCGGGGGTTGGCCATTGTATATTTTCTTTTTAAGCTTCTTTGGCTTTCTAACACAGGCACTCCCCTTGATCTTTGCACAAGCACAGCTACAAGTTTGAGTATGGGGTGTAGTCAATGCCTCTGAGGACAACCCACAACTACTGCAGAGGGAACTGCAGATAAATGCTGCAGCCCTCCATTCTTCAGACAGACAAGTATGGGCAACATTCTCGATAGCTCTCAGAATGGAATGAACCCCCAGTGCCCAGAGCGGTGATCTCTATCGGTTCTTCCTTTTCCCTGCATCACTCTCTCAAGTCTCCTCCCTAGAATCTCTTTCTAGAACCAAGTCCTTGTCTCTGGCTCTGCCTTTAGAATGGGGTGGAAAGAGAGAAAACCAGGCTAGATGCTTCAATATAAAGGTTCTGAAGCCCCAACAGGAAAAACAGTAAATGTTAAGAGGTCTGCTGCTGCTGCTGCTAAGTCGCTTCAGTCATGTCCGACTCTGTGCGGCCCCATAGACGGCAGCCCACCAGGCTCCACCATCCCTGGGACTCTCCAGGCAAGAACACTGGAGTGGGTTGCCATTTCCTTCTCCAATGCATGAAAGTGAAAGTGAAAGGGAAGTCGCTCAGTCGTGTCTGACTCTTCACGACCCCATGGACTGCAACCCACCAGGCTCCTCCGTCCATGGGACTCTCCAGGCAAGAGTACTGGAGTGGGTTGCCACCGCCTTCTCCGTGTTAAGAGGTCAAATATGTAAAATTGTATACAAGGAAAGATTGAGGGATATAATTGGAAGCCTTCTGAAAATTTTCAAAGGGCATAATAAAGACAGTACCAATGAAAAGCAAAGTTTTAAAATATTTAATAAACAGAAATCAATAAAGTTCACAGCTCATAACTCCTTCTATTTGTTTTGTTAAAAAACAAACTACCAAGGAATTCCATGGCAGTCCAGTGGTTAGCATGTCATGCTTCCACGCTGGTAGCCTGGGTTTGGTCCTTGTTTATTACGGAGAAGGCAATGGCAACCCACTCCAGTACTCTTGCCTGGGAAATCCCATGGACGGAGGAGTCTGGTAGGTTACACTCCATGGGGTCGCAAAGAGTCGGACACAACTGAGTGACTTCACTTTCACTTCTCACTTTAATGCACTGGAGAAGGAAATGGCAACCAACTCCAGTATTCTTGCCTGGAGAATCTTGGGGATGGGAGCCTGGTGGGCTGCCATCTATGGGGTCACACAGAGTTGGACACAACTGATGTGACTTAGCAGCAGTAGCAGCAGCAGGTGTCTTTGTGTGTGTGTGTATAATATATACGTATATATTTATATAAAACAGACTATCAGCTCCAGACAGAATCTAGTGTATAACGATATATAGGGCCACTAAACAAAACATAGAAATTTCTTAATACTGGGTGTATATGTATTTGGATCAGACTGTTAGGATAAACATTTTCCTTTCAGGAAAAAAAAAAGAAAAAAAAAAAAAGCACACTGGCATACCTGGTCAAACTGAAGATCTTCACCTCTCTGAAGAGATCTAGATAATGGCTTCTCCTACAATTGAAAAAAAAGTATATGCAAAATATTAGAAATTTTACATATATTAAACAGTTGAGATTTGTAAGTTGGTTTTGCTTTCTTTGTAATTAGATTTTCTTTTGTAATTAATTAGTCTTAAGGAAAGGTGCTGATGTGGTAATACAAACAAAATTTAATTAATTTAATTTAGAAGAGCATACACAGCGTGACCCTTTCTGTCAGCCTTACTATCTACTTTTCTTGCTTCCTATTCCACATAGAATTATTTAACTTACTGAATTTGAGAGGTGTCTCAGATTATATTCAAATCTAATACAATTGATTCTTTTATTGAGATTCTTTAGGATGATTTTCTAAACTTTCTACATTAGGCTTTCTTACTGAATTTTTACCTGAAATATGTATCATAAAAAACCAGTGCCATTCTTCAATTGGAATTTAGAAATTTCGAATTTTTAGAATTTTAAATTTAGAGAAAAACTGGAATTTAGAAATATGTATATTCTGAAGCTTATCTATCCAAGAGTCCCAATTTCCTTCTCTCATTTATGACTCACCTTCATGAAAATAAACTCAGAAACATATTTGCCACTGAAATGTAAAAATTCCTAATCTAACTACCAGAGAATCATGTTTCTAACTAATTTAATTGGAGTCGGTAAAATGCTTGAATTTTATGTTGCTTGACTTTCTTTTTTTTAATTAATTTATTTTTATTGAAGGATAATTGCTTTATAGAATTTTGCTGTTTTCTGTCAAACCTCAACATGAATCAGCCATAGGTATACATATATCCCCGCCCTTCTGAAACTCCCTCCCCGTCCCACCCCTCTAGGTTGATACAGAGCTCCTGTTTGAGTTTCCTGAGCCATACAGCAAATTCCCATTGGCCATCTATTTTACATATGGTAATATAAATTTCCATGTTACTCTTTCCATACATCTCACCCCCTCTGCCCTCTCCCCATGTCCATAAGTCTGTTTTCTATGTCTGTTTCTCCATTGTTGCCCTGTAAATAAATTCTTCAGTACCATTTTTCTAGATTCCATATATATTTGTCAGAATACAGTATTTATCTTTCTCTTTCTGACCTCACTTCACTCTGTATAATAGGTTCTAGGTTCATCCACCTCACTAGAACTGACTCAAATGTGTTCCTTTTATGGCTGAATAACATTCTATTGTGTATATATGCCACAACTTCTTTATCCATTCATCCGTGGATGGACATCTAGGTTGCTTCCATGTTCTAGCCATTGTAAATAGTGCTGCAGTGAACGATGGGATACATGTGTCTCTTTCAATTTTGGTTTTATGGCACTTGACTTTCTTAATGGGCAAAAGATTTTTGGTATGTCCTTGGCATTTGAGTCCTTAAATGCTAAGCACACTTTGGTAATTATCTTGCAGACAAGTCTTCTATCTCTAAAACCAACTACAGATGGTGACTTCAGCCATGAAATTAAAAGACGCTTACTCCTTGGAAGGAAAGTTATGACCAACCTGGATAGCATATTCAAAAGCAGAGACATTACTTTGCCAACAAAGGTCCGTCTAGTCAAGGCTATGGTTTTTCCTGTGGTCATGTATGGATGTGAGAGTTGGACTGTGAAGAAAGCTGAGCGCCCAAGAATTGATGTTTTTGAACTGTGGTGTTGGAGAAGACTCTTGAGAGTCCCTTGGACTGCAAGGAGATCCAACCAGTCCATTCTGAAGGAGATCAGCCCTGGGATTTCTTTGGAAGGAATGATACTAAAGCTGAAACTTCAATACTTTGGCCACCTCATGCGAAGAGTTGACTCATTGGAAAAGACTCTGATGCTGGGAGGACTGGGGACAGGAGGAGAAGGGAACAACAGAGGATGAGATGGCTGGATGGCATCATTGACTCGATGGACGTGAGTCTGAGTGAACTCCAGGAGTTGGTGATGGACAGGGAGGCCTGGCGTGCTGTGATTCATGGGGTCGCAAAGAGTCGGACACGACTGAGCGACTAAACTGAACTGAACTGACTGATGCACGATAAACATACAACACGATAATGATACTGTCCAATAATATATATGCCCAATTAATGAGCTCTAAGTCTCACAGCAAGTTCAAGAGAACACTGCTTCTGTAAGTATCTAAAAGTTTGAAGACTATTGAGCTATCCTAATGTGAATTGTGTATTTAAAACCTGGGCTAGGCGTGGTATAGAAGAGAGAATAAGCTGTTTCTTCCCAACTTACTTGACTTACTTGATCCCCCTCACTTGATCCCTCTTTCACTGTAATACTAAATTGAAAGGTTTTCAGTAATATTTTGAGGAACGCTGATCTACATAGTTCATTACCCCATAGGGTATTTATACAGTAAAGTAATGACTAAGAAAACTAAAAGAGAGAAATTAACTTTTCCAGAAACACTCACAGTTTTCTTGTAGTCAACATTTTTCATTTTTCAATAAACTCACACTTTCTCAAAGATTTCTGAACATTTGATAGCCTCACAGAGTTTTTCCTAAACCAAAAAGTGAGAGTTAGCTGTTTTTTACATAATAAGAACTCAGAAACGATGTTTGAATGTGAAATACTCATGTCACTATCAGTTAAAAAACATTAATTTCTTGGACTCCAAAATCACTGCAGATGGTGACTGCAGCCATGAAATTAAAAGACGCTTGCTCCTTGGAAGAAAAGTTATGACCAACCTAGACAGCATATTAAAAAGCAGAGACACTACTTTGCCAAAGGTCCATCTAGTCAAAGCTATGGTTTTTCTACTAGTCATGTGTGGATACGAGAGCTGGACTATAAAGAAAGCTGAGCATTGAAGAACTGATGCTTTTGAACTGTGGTGTTGGAGAAGACTCTTCAGAGTCCCTTGGACTGCAAGAAGAGCCAACCAGTCCATCCTAAAGGAGATCAGTCCTGAATATTCACTGGAAGGACTGATGCTGAAGCTGAAACTCCACCTGATGTGAAGAATTGATTCATTGGAAAAGAGCCTGATGCTGGGAAAGATTGAAGGCAGGAAGAGAAGGGGACAACAGAGGATGAGATGGTTGGATGGTACCACCGACTCAATGGACATGAGTTTGAGTAAACTCCAGGAGTTGGTGAAGGATAGGGAGGCCTGGCGTGCTGCAGTCCATGGGGTCTCAAAGAGTCGGATACGACTGAGTGACTGAACTAAACTGAAGTGTACTGCCTTAAATACAGATTACTAATCAAGGGCTTTGTATTAACCTCTCAGTTTGATTATAATATGGTTGAGGACAGTCTAACCATTGCTCAAGCAGACGTACTTTCAATATGAGACTTTGAAAAGATAAAGAATTTAAAAACATGCTTATAGTATCTGCAACCCATTAACATGACAACCAAAAAGAATACAAGTTATTCTCCCATCCAAGTACTAACTGGGCCCGATCCTGCTTAGCTTCTGAGATCAGATGAGATCTGGGTGCGTTCAGAGTGCTATGGCCATAGACCAAATTATTCTCTATATTTACATATAGATGAATGCAAAGACTTACGTATAAGAATATTTATTGTACTATCTTTTTCTGCTGTTGTCTTCCTGGTAGCTCAAACAGTAAAGAGGCTGCCTGCAACACAGGAGACCTGGGTTCAATCCCTGGGTCAGGAAGATCCTCTGGAGAAGGGAATGGCAATCCACTCCAGTATTCTTGCCTGGAGAATTCCATGGACAGAGGAGCCTGGTGGGCTACAGTCTATGAGATCGAAAAGACTGGGACAGGACTGAGCAACTAACACTACACTGTTTTTTGCAATGGCCTCAAATTGGGGTAAGTCCCAAACAGCTTATCCATAGAGAGTGGTATACAAACATTTATAGTACTTTCTCTAAGTGAAGTAGTATTCAATTGTTAGAAAGAATGAGACAAATACATATGGGCTGACAATAGAACAATCTCTGATTTTTTAAATAAAAATAGGTACAGAAAAAATATATGTATATAAAATCTCATGGCTGTGTTTTTTCTTTTTTAAAGGTGGAAAGTGCTACAGACATTGATAAATAACAGACATGAAAAATAGTAAACTAAAACTATGGACAGTGATTACCTTGATAAAAAATGAAAGGATCACTATTTTTATTACATAACCTTTAAAACTATTTCCACTTTTTATAATGTCATTATTTCAAAATAATAGAGTATACTAATAATGCATCTAAAGTTCACAATCCCTTATACTCTAATTTGACCCTTTAACTAGTATCTGTGTGCAGAGTACCAGCAGCAACATGTAGCTTCCAAGGAAAGCAAGAGGGCTTACTGAAAAAATTTTGACAGTGTAACAATGATACTGAAATATTTCAATAATCTGCAACTAAACATGGCCTTCTCTCCTACTAAACAATCCTTATCACTGTAGATTAAAAAGTCCAATGACAGAGCAAAAAAATATATATATTATCTTCGACTTTAGGATAGGAAGCTGCAGTGGAGGTGGGGACTTCCTAATGACCACTGAGAAGATGACATCTGAGTCACAATCAGAGGGAAGGGACTGAGCTTGCCATGCAAAGTGGGGAAAAGATAATCCAGTCTGTACCTTGGAACTCCCCAAAGGCTCAGGAATTGGAGGACTTCAGTACTATGAAAGTGTGGATGAAGGTGAAGTTAAAATAAGAATGTTGAGGGATTTCCCTGGGGGTCCAGTGGTGAAGAATCCATCTTGCAACACAGGGACACAGGTTCAATGCCTGGTACGGGATCTGAGACCCCACATGCCACGGGGCAGCTAAACCCATGTGCCACAACTAGAGAAAAAGCCTGCGTGCCACCATGGAGACTCAGAGCAGCCAAAAAATTAAAAAAAATAAGAGGTCTGGTACTGTATTGACCTCTTTTATAGGCTTTTTATTAAAAAGAGAAAACTAAAAAACAAAAAACAAAAAGAGGTTGGTTGAATGTTTAGGAAAAGTTTAAACCCTACCTCTCACTCCCTTCACCCACTCTTACTTAGCAAGTTGGCCGTCTCTCCATCCTGCGCATAGAGGAATTGCCCTTCTTAGCAAAGAGCAAAACAGAGACGTCAGCTGGGAGATTCTACACTTGAAGACAGGGTATCATCCTGAAGACAGGGAGCTTAAGTGAAAAAGTATATGCTAAATAATAATAATAATAATAAAAAAAAACAGTTATCTTCTGCCTCTATATCCCCTGAATGTTAGTAGCCAAGCCTAAATCTTCTCATTTGGGCTACTGAAGCACCCCTCTCAGGAGATTCTGACTAGCTCCCAGCTAAAGAGCTGACATTGATGGTTCAGATGACTACATGCTAAAGACCACAGTCAAAAAGGCCCCTCCATGAAGGTGGGGCTTCCAATCAGCTGTTCAGTGCCTCAATCATAGTAAATAATATATACCATGTAACAATAAACATGTGAGGAGAAGGGGGGAAACTAACAGAAAAATGCGAGACCAGAAACTCTTTAAAATACAAAGATATTTAATACTATCAAAAAAACAGTGGATAGTGCAGTTGTAAAAATGCTGGTCCTAAACAGAAAAATGCGAGACCAGAAACTCTTTAAAATACAAAGATATTTAATACTATCAAAAAAACAGTGGATAGTGCAGTTGTAAAAATTGCTTGCAAGCTGAAATTTTAATCAATGGTTGCCCTTCCTTTTTGAATCTTCCAAGATGAAAATGAAATCATGGCTGAAGTCAAGCTCAGCTAACCTTTGAATCTTTCAGCTTCCTTAATTTCCTTTTATTATGAGTTCTAATATGAAAATGAAAAGGCCAGTTCTCTCATTTTAGTGGTTGATTAAATTCTTTTAACAGAAGTCTTTCACATGGGTGCTTCTAAGTTTCCATGTAACCTACTGTCCATCTGACCATGAGACACAGGTTAGGCTCCTTGTATGTAACAATTTGTGGATGCTATTGTCTTTAAAACAGAATGAGAATTTCATTCAAGAACTCGAGAGAGTCATCTTGAACAGCAGTTTATTACTGGAAAGGGTACAAAATACATTTCAAAACAAATGAGATCACAATAAACGCATCTGAGGCTATAATGTATTTTCATTATCTAATCATAATGCTGGGTAGATGATACACCATCTACTCAGATTTGGACATAAATGAAACAAAGCTGGCAGAGATCTGATTTAGACAGGAAGAAATTATGCTGGTACATAGGATGTGGTGGTACGAATGGTAAAGAACCAGCCTGCCAATGCAGGAGATAGAAGAGACGCATGTTCAGTCCCTGGGTTGGGAAGATCCCCTGGAGGAGGAAATGGTAACCCACTCCAGTATTCTTGCCTAGAGAATTCCATGTACAGAGGAGCCTGGCGGGCTACAGTCCATGGGGTCGCACAGAGTCGGATATAACTGAAGCAACTTAGCACGCACACATAGGAGTGTCGGTGGTAAAATCTATAAAATATGATGGGGATTTTCTCAGCCAGTGTTTGTCCTGAGCAGCCAGAGTCTACAACATTTGTGTATTTTCCTGGGGTGTCAGAAGGAGAAGGAAGGAATGTCTCTTCTCTCTTAAGTGTGATGATGGGGTAGAAACACCTATTTTTCAATGGAATCCTGAGCACTACCCACTATAACTCAATAATCTCACTTTAAATTACATAGTGGGGGTTTCTGAAATGAACTGTTAAATGAATGAATAAAATATAGTCAGCATCAGTCTATTGTGAAAGAAATATTAGAAGCTCTGGCTAACACAATGATACTGTGCTTTGTCAGAAGGAAAATAAGAGTGCAGGCCGCAGCAGTGTTCTCAAGAATAAGTTCAATTTATATGACAAACTTTTACTAAGAGCCTACCACCAAGGTCAGTGCTGCAGGTACAAGAAGAGAGAGAGACCTGGTTCCTGGTATCAAGTAGCTCACATCCGTAGAGATAAACAGATCTTTAATAAAAGATCTTTTAATGTAAACAATAAACCATAATATGACAATGTCAGAATCTAGGAGTGTGAACAAAATTACTATGGTAAAACACAGATTCATTTAGCTTAAGGAAGGGTCACTATGTTAGAAGGAACACGTGGGAAGCTGGAAGGATGAGTAGAGGTTTAAAAACAGAGGAGTTCAAAGCATTTTAGATCAAGAGAAAAGTAAAAACAAATACATCAGAACAACAGAATATATAGAGGATATTTTTAAGCCAATACTTCTGTCACAGCATACATCAGGATAGGAGAATCAAGAAACATTATACAAACTATAACAAGGCTTTGAAGAGGCTGAAATGACTCCCCCAAGAACTTGAATTTAATACATACGAATGAAAAGGAAGCAAGAATTCTAAAGCAAGAAGGTGATAATACTGATATTTGTGTTGTAGATGAGGGACAGTTTGGTGAGAACAAGGGAAATGGAAAGGTGACGGACTACTACTTGATTGGTGAGAAGGCTAGTGCAATGGTCTAATATGACAGAATCTGACCCTGACGGACTACTACTTGATTGGTGAGAAGGCTAATGCAATGGTCTAATATGACAGAATCTGACCCTGACGGACTACTACTTGATTGGTGAGAAGGCTAATGCAATGGTCTAATATGACAGAATCTGACCCTGACGGACTACTACTTGATTGGTGAGAAGGCTAATGCAATGGTCTAATATGACAGAATCTGACCCTGACGGACTACTACTTGATTGGTGAGAAGGCTAATGCAATGGTCTAATATGACAGAATCTGACCCTGAGCTAGGTCAGTAATACTAGCATTGGTAGAAAAAGGAAAGAGCAAATTATAAAATTGCTATATTATAGACTCGTTCAAAGTAGGTAATTTCACTCACATTCTTTTGATTATGTTACTCTCAAGACTTTTAGATTTCAAAATTGAAATTTCTTTAAGCCTACAAGACATTTTAGAGCTGTTAGGACCATACTACATCATGCTGTTTATAAAACATTTTATAAAATAGGAAAAGAGCTTTTAAAATGTGCTGGGTACGCTGCAAACTGTTGAAGCCAAGTGATGGGTCTAGAGGGGTCATTATACTATAATCTCTACTTTTCTATAAGTTTGTATTGAGATATATGAGTAAATAAAGGTGTAATATATTTCAAGTATACAAGGTGATAAATACGTATATACTCTGAAAGGATTCCCACTATCAAGTTAATTAAAACATCCATCACCTCACATATTCACTTTTTCTTTCTTTCTTTTTTGTTTTTAGTGAGAACACAAATTCGACTTTCTTAGCAACTTTCAGTTAAACAATATAGTATTATTAACTATAATCATCATGCTCCATAAGCCTTTTTTTAATGTATCTTTTAAAAGTGGTTTCCTTTCTGACTGTATGCTATTTAAGTAGGCCAGTAAAGCAATCTAACATGTAATTCACAGACCATGGATGAAGAAAATAACATTTTATAGAGTAAGTACCTTTCTAATTAAACCTTATAAGCACTATTTCATATCTATAAACTCTCATAATCCTAATTTTTAAAACAGAATTTTATATTATATACATGTTATATATACATTGGTATAAATATAAATCTAAATATATATATACATTGGCATAAATATTGATGGACAGGGAGGCCTGGTGTGCTGTGATTCATGGGGTCGCAAAGAGTCAGACACGTCTGAGTGACTGAACTGAACTGAACTAAATGCAGAAAGCAATCATGAAATGACTAAACTGAATATATTAATAACGAGATGTACAGTTCTGAAATATACATTTTAGTTAATGATCTTTTATGTACTATTATTTCTTAAACCTCAATTACATGATTTCATAGATACTCTCCTCAGAGTAGTGTCCTCTATTTAAAGATCAGAAAGAAACTCGATGCTTGCAGGCACCCCACCCACAGACCATCACAGTATGAGCAGTAAGTCCTACTTAACTAAGAAAATTAAGAACATATATTTCCTTCTTCTTCCCTCCTTTCTTAGGTCATCTTTATTCTCTCCCCTTCCTTTCTTCCTTCCTTCTGAGAAAGGACAGCAGGTTGAGTTAAGCCTAACTCTTTGCTCTGCTGCTTACTGGCTTTGGGCCTCAGACAAGTAACAGACCCTCTGGGTCTCAAAATAGTGGTGCACATCTATCTCTAATTCAGTTATGTAAGGAATAATACATTTCAGCTGTTACATCCTCTACCTCCATCTTCATTATCACCACCCAACTTGTAATCTACCAACATGCTTTTGATTGATCACATATCCGTTCCCTTCAAACCCCGAGAGTTACTTTCTAAAGTTACTTCACCCTGCAGAAACGGTTCTCAGGCTATTTAACTTCCAAGTCCATAACCTGTTCCCCAGTGTTCACTGTACTCTGCGTCTATTATTTGACGATAATAATGCCATTCTATAGTGATGCCATCATCTGCTGTTTTGGCTTCAATCATCACCCTCATGTGGATGATGCCAAAATCTATGTTTCCTGCAAATTCCCCCAAAGAATTTCCAGCTACCAAATAATTCCACATGGTCTAGATTGCTAGTAGCTCCAGCTTAACATACACAAACATCTTAATCATCCTTACGATCCCAATAAAACTCTTGTTTTCTTTACTGAGGTAAACACACTACCATCTTTTCGAACACTTCAAAAAATCTTTAACCCTTCATGTTCACTCAAAACACCTATTCCATTTTAATTGTGCATCAAGTTCTACTGATTCTGCTTTTGTTATTTATCTCACTTTTTTCCACTGGTAATGCCCTAGTTCAAGACTCTTTTCATTTCAGCCTGGACTTATACAACAGCTAAATAGTCTCCGCCTTTCATCTGTCCTCCTTGTTGTCCTACCACTGTTTATCTATCGTAAAACAGTCATCACAGTTCTTTAGAATCCAACCCAAACCTTGGTTCTTGTTCTTTCTCCTTCCTTCTTTCTCATAAGTAGAGCTCCTCATGCTTTTAAGTATCCTCATGTACTGTAAATTCAAAGCTGTTTACTTGTTCTAAATTTGGCTATTGTCATATCACCAACTCACAGAATATTTTAGATTTTCTTTCATTTTCTCATATGTTTTATCTATCTCAATAACTCCCCTTGGTGAAATCATTTTTGTCCTTTTGTTACCTGCAGTAACTCATCTAAGTGTATTCTAGAGTCATTACAGCTTTTTAGATGACCACTTTTTATCACCTATCGCTTTATTTTTTTTTTAAGACATTATTTTTTAGAGTAGTTTTAGGTTCACAGTGAAACTGAGCAGAAGAACAGACTTACTGTTTTCCCCCATGCCCACACATGCATAGCCCCTACCATTATCAACATGTGCACTAGAGGGGCGTATTCATAACTGACACATCGTAATGATGCAAACTCTATAGACTGCACTGTGGTTCACAACAGGTGTTGTAAATTCTATGGGTTTGGATATCCCTGTGATGATGTGTATCACCATTACAGTATCATAACAGGACATATTCACTACCCTAAAAATCCTGTGTCTGCCTATTCATCCCACCTCTACCCCTGCCCAACCTCTGGCAACCACTGATCTTTTACTGTCTCCATAGCTTTGTCTTTTCCAGAATGTCATATAGCTGGAATTATATAGTATATACCCTTTCAGATTGGCTTCCTTTAATATTTTTCAACTATGTTATTTTCTTTGGAAAATCTATAATATAATGGTTAAGGCAAGAAAAGATTTCAGGTTTATAGGTCAGCTCTACTCACCAAGGGTTCAGCCATTACAACTTCAATTTTCTTTTCAGCTTGAACAGCAAATTCTGCAAAGAGGCTCTTGATGACATATTCACCAGGCTTGACATCTGGGTCAATTGTAATGCTTGACATGATGATATTCTTTTTCCCCAAAGTAGAATGAGAGTTGGAAGAAGTGCAATACTTATTCACTTTGCTGACTGGTGCTGAAGCTAAAATAAAAGAAACAAAAGAACTCTACTTTAATAATCAACTCAATTAGGCCAACCATAACCACCTGGTTTAATATGCATCCTGCCCCTCAACTCCAACCAGATCTCCCAATCTGTATTACCAGACTCTATTTTTTCTATTACACTTGTTGCCTTCTAACCAACATAACTATAACTTTATTATATATCATGTTTACTATGTACTATTTATTTATTATGTGGTATTTTTCTCCTCACCCTGCTGCTGTGAATTCTATATGCTCAGAGACTCTCTTTTGTCTTTTTTGGTCACTGATGAATCCCAAGTGCTTAGAACAATGCCTGGTATATACTGGGGATACAATAAATATGTCATGGATGAATGAATGAATTTTAAACAAAGTTGTATGCAATGAAGGAAATATGTGTGAATAAATAAGATGCAAATTAGGTTAAGAAGTTAAAATACACTACTTTGGAGAGAATGCTCTGGAAACACATTTGAAAAAGCGAACTACATTTGAACTCACATCTAAATGATGAAAAAGAGGAAGCAAGGCAAAGCACCAGGAACAGAAAGTACAAAGTTGAGTTGAATGTTTGAAAAACAAAAAAAGGACCAGTGTGGCTGAAGCTCAAGGGATGGAACAGGGGTGGATGTGAGATGAAGTTAGAAGCATTAGTCAGAGACCAAAGTTTTAGAGCTCTATAAGGAAAATGGATATTACTCTCAATGCAATTAAAATTCAGTGCAAAGTGATGACTTGGAGAGGAAGAGGATCTGGCTTCTCTTTAAAAGATCCCTGGCTCCTCTGGAGAATGAATTAGATGAGGGCAAACGTAGAATCGGGGGAGCCACTACAGAAAATCCAGGTGAGATGATCACAGTTTGGGCTAAGAGGATGGTGATGGCACAGGAGAGAAGGGTCTGTCAGATGTTAGTGGACTTTGCTACTCACAGGAGGGCAAGCAATTAATGATGACTCATAGGACTTTTCTTTGAATCATTCAAAAGAGAGATCAAGATGACATTGTGCCTGGCAAACAGTACATCGAACCAAGTGTGACATAAAGAGAGCACCTGTTCTGTTTTCTTGACACCTGGGCAGCCTACCTGGCTTTTATCTACAGCTTCTCCAGTTGCCTTGATCTTCCTACCTGCTGCATCAAACAGACCTTCCCATTCTCTAACTTCAGCTTGTGACATCCCCTTTGGCCTAGAGTATCCATGGAGAAACCTGTAAGAAATGTACTTCTCTACCTTGACCTGATCTCCAGAGACTGTGCTTTCAATATGCTGTCCTAGAAATTACTCCCTCCTTGAAATAGGAAGCAGAACACAATTCTTCAAACACTTTCTGTTCATGTGTGTGTTACATAACCATAGGACAATACATTTAATCTAAAGAAATACATTCCCAACTCCTAAGGAATTGTTCTGTCAACTAAAAAAACAAAAAAACCTACTCTACCAAACATAACATATGTCAAGATATCTAAAGTGACCGTGGTAACATCAAAAGAAAATTCTAGAAAGTAATATAAAATCAGGTGAGGGCAGTCACTTCAGAAAAAAATCATTTGCAAATTTAAAAAATAAGTATTTTTGAAAGACTGAACTTATAAATGCCAAAGAATGGCTTACTTTCATGTCCTATCCATTATCTATGTTTACTCATTTTTGCATAGTACATAGTACATTTTGCATAGTAATCTTACCTCCAATGGTAAGATTACAAATTAGTCATGCATGATGCTTATATTTTCAAAATAATAATAATCAAAAGACTATTATAAACAGTTAATATTGCATAAAAGATAAATATCTTTGTATCACATAAAATTAAAATATATATTGTATTCTAGAACTAAAATCATATAAAAGAGTTCAAA
This sequence comes from Bos indicus x Bos taurus, assembly GCF_003369695.1. Lineage (NCBI taxonomy): Eukaryota > Metazoa > Chordata > Mammalia > Artiodactyla > Bovidae > Bos > Bos indicus x Bos taurus. The sequence continues at coordinate 67,454,963 of NC_040081.1, forward strand.
ATAAAAATTCACAGTCCTTTGAACACAGTGCATGCCATTTATTTTAAACAATGACGTGTTTGTTTACTCTGTTTCATGATCCAACATTGTATATTGTAAGTGTCACTGTGGGGAAAGAAGATCTTAAATTTAAAAAACGTATTTTGGATCATTAAGAATACTTTATATTTTATATCCACATTATGTTGGATAGATGTAGAGAATCATAAAATAGTCAAAAAGGCTACTCAGTTTCTAGAATTTTAATTTACATTTTAGGAATAAAAATGAGGATAAAACATTTTTAAATTTTTGACTTATGGTAGTAGATGCAAAATATATCTTTTCCGGTAATTAAGATTCATAAGGTCATATGAGAGTTACAAAGTTTCTTTGGCTTTAACTTTATAATAAATGTTTTAAACAAGAAGCCTATAATAGATCTTGGCACTTGAACTGTAGACTTTGATGAGGTATAATCTTAATGCATTTTAACTTTTACAGTCTTCTCAAAAAGAAAAACTTTAGTTAATATGATCTCTCAAATAGCTCATCGTTACTATCTTCTACTTCCTAAAAAGCATAAACATAAGTTAAGCATAAATAAATATCCCTAGGTATCATAATTGAATTTTCAAGACATTTGCCAATACAGCCAGAAGTTTTAGGGAAACTTGTATTTATCTTCCAAATAAAGGTCTATCTTCTAAATATCCACATTACATTCTAACATCAAAATACTTCAACTTCAAAGAAAAATCAAATTTTTAGTGTTTAAGAGTTAATCAGTTTTACCTCAAAATGAAATCAGTTAGAAAAAGACCCACACCCGAACTGAAAACTGGACAAAAACGATGAAGAAACAAGCTACAAAAGATAAAACAAGCCAATAACCACAAAAACAATATTTAACTTCACTGATATTTTAAAAATAAATAAAAATTAGATAACTTTTTTTATGTACCAAAATGGTTTCCCCCGATTGTGTATTTCAATATAATGTTCAGCTTGGTTAATATATGTGAATTTTTCTCACATTCTGCTAATAGTTAAGAAAAAGGGATAGTCACTCTAAGCAGGGTTAAGAAGGTTAGTTTCTACATAACTAGATTAACCTGATGTCACCAGATTGCTTGAGTCAAATATTTTATGAAGCTAAATAGTACTATTTCTCTACATGCTATTAAAGTCTTTTGAAAATTTTACATATGTCTACTAGAGAATAATGACATAACTGTTAAGAGTGTAATTCTTAACACAATTTAGGCATTGAATTACAAGTTGTAAAAACCCAATGTCATATTAAACATCCTTGGAACATAAATCTATTAAACTCTGATAATAAAAAGAATAAAGCAAGACCTGAGTGATTAATATATAAATTAAGATATAAAAATTAAAAGCTAGCCTGTGTACTCTTTCTCATAGATACGTGTGAAAGTCGCTCAGTTGTGTCCGACTCTTTGAGACTCCATGGATATACAGTCCATGGAATTCTCCAGGCCAGAATAGTGGAGAGGGTAGCATTTTCCTTCTCCATTCTCATAGATAAGGCGCAAATAAAAAGTAAATATGGCACTTCGAAAATCATTTATTTATTTATTTTTATGATTGTGCTGGGTCTTTGTTGCTGTGTGCAGGCTTTCTCTAGTTGCAATGCAAGGGCTTCTAATTGCAATGGCTTTTTGTTGCAGAGCAGCGGCTCTACGAGCTCAGGCTTCAGTAGCTGTGCTATATGGGCTTAGTTGCTCCAAGGACTGTGGAATCTTCCATGGGACAAGGATCGAACCCATATCCCATGAATTGAAGATTTTCAACCTACTGGACCACCAGTGAAGTTTGCTATTTTTAGATAGCGAGCTCTGTATAACATTGTACTTATCATGTTTCATAGAAAAAAAAATTTACCTTCTTCATGCTCATAAGTCTCCTATTCCCTTATAGGATTAATTTAAATTCATTGAAGGAGAACAGACATGTGAGAAGAGACACAAAAACCCTAAGTTGAATCATGTTTGACTTCATTACTTTACAGCAGTGGTTCTTGTTGTTTTCTGCCTCCGTTATATTCTTACGTGCAACACTCTATTCAATAACTCCCTCTAAATTCAGTGACTCTCAGTGATTGAGCTGCCCTAAAAAAGATGAGTAGGGGTGAGTAGATGTAGTTTTAAAAGACCCCAGTGGAGTCCATGAAAACTGAGCGCAGCACCCTCACCCCCAAGGCCAGGTCTTTAGACATAAAAATTACTAGTCTTTGGTCATAATCTTATACATACATATTTATGTAGAGATTTATATAATACAGAAAAGTAACAAAATACCACACAATTTCTTATTATAATAATGATTATTCACTTATATTGGTTAATAATAAACATGTTGATGATGACCTAAGAAAGAAAAGGTATAAGGTAAATGGCCTTTTGAATAAGACCAAAAGTCAAACATAACTATTTTAAAAGACAAAAGCAAAACTCTTGGTTTAAAAATCAAGCCTCTCCCAGCAAGATATTTTGTGGCTATCAACAAACTGAATGAAATTTACACGCAGAGGCAAATAACTCAGAATAGCCAAAGCAATACTGAAGAAGAACAAAGTTGGAGGACTGACAGTACTCAACTTCAAGACTTATTTTAATGCTACCGTGAACAAGACAGTGTGCTACTAATGAAGAATACATGACGACATCAAGAGGACAGAATAGAGAGCCGAGAACAGGCTCACACAGAGTCAACTGAAACTGATCTCTAACAAAGGCGCAAATGCAATCAGTGGAAAACGGAGAATTTTCAGCAAATGGTATTGGGATAACTAGACATTTGCATACTACAAAAATAAATAGATCTAGACACAGAACCTACATCTTTTACAAAAACTAACTCAAAATGGATCACAGATCTAAATGTGAAATGCAAAACAATAAAATTCCTAGATTATAAGGAGAAAATCTAACAGTTCTTGGGTTTGGTGATGACTTTACAGATACAACACTAAAAGTAAGACCCATGAAAGAAAAATTGATAAACTGAAGCTTTATTAAATTAACTTCAGCTCTGCAAAAGATATTGTTAAGAGGATGAAAATACACAGACTGGGAGAAAACCTTTGCAAAACACGTATCTGGCATCCAAAATATATAACAATTCTTAAAATGCAATAAGAAGATAAACTATCCAGTTTTAAAACAGACAAAACATCTGAACAGACTGCTCACCAAAGACATACAGATGACAAGTAACCATATGAAAAGATGCTCCATATCGTACATCTTCAGAGTAATGCAAATTAAGACAACGATGAGATACCACTCTGGATGAAAAATGTCACCTGCTCTATCAGTAAACAAAGGAAGTTGTAGTTATGAAGCCATCAGCCACTGCAGAGCCCTCAGGTGTGCACTCTGAGGAGATTCAGGATGGAGAAAAACAGGATACTGGCCCTAGATAATTAAGGTACATATCAAAGGAATGATTTCAATAAGCCCAAATGCTTCCATCTTCCCATACATAGAAAAGTGCTAAGTTCATTAACTTCAGATGTCTGCTTTTCTTTAATTAACAGCAAACTTTTGATGTTCAGATTACCTGGCTTTTTGTTGTAAAAACTCTAATATATATCCTGACTCCTCCTTTACCTCTTAGAAGCAGTTCTTCAAAGCTATCTGAGAATCTGCCTCCCAGACCTAAGTCCTCAGCAAGTCTGCCAAATAAAACACAATTCTCAGTTTTTAGGCTGCACTTTTTTTCTTTTTTCAGTCAACAGCACTACACACCCATCATAGTGATCAAAATCCACAACGGTGACAACAACAAATGAGCCTGTGGGACAACAGGGACTCTCTGTCATCACTGGTGAGAATGTAAAAGGGAAGACAGTTTGAAGGATCCTCACAAAATTATATTCTTATCAGAGAACACAGCAACTGTGTTCTTTTGTATTTACCCAAAGGAGTTGAAAATATATATACACAAAAACCTGCATGCAAATGGTTGCAGTTGCTTTATTCCTAACTGTCAAAACTTGGAAGCAACCAAGATGTCCTTCAGTAGGTGAATGGATAAGCAAACTGTGGTACATCCAGACAATGGAATATTGTTTAGTGCTAAAATGAAATGAATTACATAGCCATGAAAAGATGTGGAGGAAACTTAAATGCATGTCACTAAGTGAAAGAGGCCAATCTGAAAAGGCTACATGAAAAGGCTATATTCCAACTGTATGATTCCAACTATTTGACATTCTAGAAAAGGCAAGACTATGGAGACAACTTAGATGAGTGACTGCCAGGGGATAGAGGGAGGGCAGGATAAATCGGTGGAACACAGAAGATTTTTAGAGGCATGGTACTATTCTATATGATACTGCAATGCTGGACACATGTCATTATAAATTGTCAAAGCCCATATAAAGCACAACACCAAGACTGAAGTTGTAAACTACGGGCTTTGGGTGATTATGATGTGTCCCTGTAGGTCCATCAATTTTAACAAACGTATCACATTAATGTAAAGTGTCAACAGGGCCCTCCCTGCTCTTCCCAAATGGGCAGAGCAGGGAGGGCAGGAGAAAGAGGTACGTGGGAACTCTCTGTACTTTCTGCTCAAATTTCTATAAACCTGAAACTGCTCTTTATAAAAAAGTCTATTAATTTTTCAGAAAAGAAAGAAAGGCCTATTCTATTCCTGTCAGCTAGAACCAAAGGTGCCTGGGAAGAGCCACAATAAACAACAGCCCAAGCCAAAGCTTAAAACAATAATGTATTGGATTAAGCTAAGAGGAAAAAAGAAAACAGTTTTAAGTCAATTAAAATAAAACATCAAAAACACACATCAGGTTACATGGTAGATAAATTGAACATAGAGACAAAGGTAGTAGAATCAGTATTAGGGAATAAATGAAAATTTCAACTTTTGGGGAGACCAGTTGGATTCATGTATCTTTCTACCAACTATCCAAAGCAAAACTGTACATTTGAAAGCAATTATTTCTGAAGAGGAAAAAAGAAAATATAAATAATGTGCATGTTGAACATGTTAAGAGATAAATTATGAAAATATCATATGGGCTTCAGTGCACAAACACAATTTGCTGCATAAGGCAAGGAAAGTGATCGTGTTAGTCACTCAGTCGTGTCCAACTCTTTGTGACCCCATGAACTGTAAGCCGTCAGGCTCCTCTGCTCATGGAATTCCAGGCAAGAATACTGGAGTGGGTTGCCATTTCCTTCTCCAGGGGATCTTCCTAACCCAGGGACCGAACCTCCGTCTCCTACATTGCAGGCAGATTCTTTACCATCTGAGCCACAAGGGAAATCCACTTAGCCAAAGGCAAGGAACGTATACCTCAAAATTCCTTCATAAATTTAAGAACCTCATACCAGACACTATTCGCTGATGATTTTGGATACATTATTTAATATTTATTAAGACAGTTTGCATAGTATCTTATTTTATGCTAACAAACCAAATCTTATTTCAAGTGATAAGCTGGTAAATGGCCCTCTTTAAAAAAAAAAAAAGTCCTGATTTGTAGCATTTGCTAATTTCCATTGTTCCATCACTCCCATTATGGATGATTTCAAGCCATCAATAATTTAACAACCAGCTGGTAAAATTCCTGGAAGGAACTAGATCCAAAACATCACATCAAGTTATTGTTCATGTACAACAAGGAAACTGCCTTCTAATTAAAGTTGATTGTCCCATTTGAATGGAATGTGGACTTCAGTCCTCAGTTTAAGAACTTTCAGATCAGTGGCTTTATGTCCTCCAAAACTGCCAGATTTTGATATATCCATTTTTCCTCCTTAAAAGTCTGTATTATTAACGTAATATTTGCTTAGAATAACTATCCCAAGTCAAATATTGTTGCATCTTCAAATTCATTTACATAAAACAGGCTAAAAAAGAAAAAGTATTCCCATTTTGATCAGACATATATTTACCACTATTTTCTTTTAACTCTCTTTTAGTCTCATTTACTCCATTTAAACCTGTCCAACTGGAATTTATTTGCGGTGTTACACAATAAAGATTTTAAAGTTTTTCATTAACATTTAATTGGTTCTTCTCAGTATGTTTACTAAAATTTTGTCCCTGATTTTCACTATCATAAACTAAATTCATACTCAAATATGCTTTCTAGTTTGCTCATCAACAATCAGTTTTGTATCAGTACCATTCTCTTCATTACTGTAGCTTTATAATAGGTTTTATTATCTGTTGGAAACAAATACTCCTGGTTTACACATTATCTTCAGGAATTTCTCATTTATTGTCATTTACTTATACTTCCAAGTTTATACAAACCTTCACAAAATAATTAGAAGAAAAGTGACACCTTAATTAACTTCTTATCTAGAACCTGGCATACCCTTACTAATTTGTCTTCTTTCATGAACCCAAAGAAAAATGTCTATTTTCCTTCATAGGAGAAACTCTCCAATTCTTCTGTTTCTAAATACTTTGTCTATTCTGTGTAAATGAAATTATTTTTCCTCACCACTCAATCCAAAGATTTTGCTTCTGGATGAATTTCAATGGATAGAAAAAATAAAACTTTTGCTTGTTCTTTGGACAGCTGTTCATAAAATGTTTATTTATCCTAGGCTAAACTATTCCCATCGAAAACAATTTCTAAACATAGAAGTTCCTATGACATCTTTGGCACATTTCCAACTTTTTTTTTTTTACTTTAAATCTACCACAGTAATATTGTTTACTATAAAGATGAAGAAAAAACGACCGATCATCTAAATAATCCATTACTCACTCAGCCAGAGTCTCCCTGTGGTTATTATTTTTGAACCTTCAGAATCTTGGCTAGGAAACTATTCTATAAATTTAGTAATAACGTGGTATTTTAAAAATATGTATGGATCTAAGAGTCAGAAGATGAGAGCCCTAGACTTGATTTGGCTACTGAGTGTCATTATAACCTTGGTCAAAATATTGAAGCTCTCTAAGCTTTGTTCCCCCTCCAAAAATGAATGAATGAGTTTTAGCTCAACTGTGGGTATGGTATCAGAAGCAACAAAAAAAGTTGTTTTCATTTTTGTTCTCCATTCTTCTGCCCATAAAAATTTTTTACTGCCAATGAAAAACCCACTGTGGCAAACCCTCCTCTGGCCAGACATAAGCCTGGGCACCACCACAGCACAGCCGTAAAGTAAAAATATTAGGTTGGCCAAAAAGTTCATTCAGCTCATAGAAAAACCCAAGCAAACTTTCTGCTAACCTAATGTATATGAATACCAGAATCCTACAGTAAACATACCCAGGTGTTTCATCCAGTAAACGTACCCAGACCCAGGGAGAGAGAAATAACTACATATGGCTGTGTACCCGTTTTTCTTCAACTTACAAGAAAGCGAGCAGAATCTAAACAGTTGGGCTGAGTTCTCTATACCCTTGAGGCTGATAAGATGTAAAGAGACCAAGAAAAAACAGACTTTCTCTTAATATTTTAACTGGTTGCTAACTAAGAAAGGCTCACGGAGCCTGCATTTCCTTCCATCACTCTTGGGATTACACTTTAAAACAGTCATATAGCTGTATGGCCCACACACTTAAATTAGCTGACAAAGAAATTTACTGGTATCCAGCAGAGACAAAAGGAACAAAATATTTACCATACACCAGCAGCAAATATCATTGTAGATTTCAAAACACCAAATCTATTTCAATTAAAACAGAAACTAAACAAAGATGCTGATTCTTGCCTTACCATTCACTACTGTTTTAAAGTTTACAGGATAATAAGTAAATGCAATAACATAATAAAATGAAATAATTATTATAAATATTGAGAAAGAAGATATGAAATTTATTAACTAGCAATTATCACGTAGAAATGAAAATAGATAAAAACTTACTCACATATATAAAATACATAGGTATAAATTTAATAAAGAAGCATAGAACTTACATAGAGGAAACGACAAGAACTTCTTAAAGAACATAAAAAGAAGACCTGAACAAAGATAAGGACAAACTTACAGATAAAAGCATTTGTTCTTTTAAGTGCCAATTCCCAGAAAATACGTTAATTAGTACAATTCCAATTAAGATTTCAGTACAACTTTATTTAGGTTGCATTAGAGAAAATTATCTTAGAGTATACTAGATGGTGAAGGACAGGGAAGCCTGGTATGCTGCATTCCATGGGGTCACAAAGAGACACAACTGAGCAACTGAACAATCCTAGGAGGAAGGCTCCCTAGGTGGCGCTAGCGGTAAAGAACCTGATTGCTAATGCAGGAGACATGCTGCTGCTGCTGCTAAGTAGCTTCAGTCATGTCCGACTCTGTGCAACCCCACAGACCGCAGCCCACCAGACTCCTCTGTCCCTGGGATTCTCCAGGCAAGAGTACTGGAGTGGGCTGCCATTTCCTTCTCCAATACATCCATGCACGCTAAGTTGCTTCAGTCGTGTCCAGCTCTGTGCGACCCTATGGACAGCAGCCCACCAGGCTCCTCCGTCCACAGGATTCTCCAGGCAATACTGGAGTGGGTTGCTATTTCCTTCCTCATAATGAGATGCAATGCAGTTTCAATCCCTGTGTTGGGAAGATGGCCTGGAAGAGGGCGTGGCAACCCACTCCAGTAGTCATGCCTGGAGAATCTCATGGACAGAGGAGCCTGGTGGGCTACAGTCCACAGGGTCACAGAGTTGGACACGACTGAAACGACTTAGCACGAATGCACATACTAAAAAAAAAAAAAAAAGCATTTAAAAATAATACAAACACTATTGTCTAAATCAAAAGATAACTATAATCAGAACAGACTATAACTATAATCAGAATATAACTATTATCAAAATATAGTATAAAATGTATAACATCACTAATCACCAGAGAAATGCAAATTAAAATCACAGTGAGATTATCATCTCACACCTGTTAAAATGGCTATCATCAAAAAGACCACAAGTAACAAATGTTGTCAAGGATTGTGGAAAAAAGGAAACCCCTTGTATACTATTGATGGGAATGTAAATCGGTGCTGCCACTGTGGAAAACAACACGGAGGTTTCTCAAAAAACTAAAAACAGAACTACCATATATACCAACTGGGTATATTTTCAAAATAAAGCAAAAATACAAATTCAAAAAGATACATGCACCCCAGTGTTCTCAGCAGCATTAATAACAATTGCCAAGATGTGGAAGCAACCTAAGTGTCCATCAACAGATGCAGGGATAAAGAAGATGTGGCGTATATGTATGTATGTGTATGTGGAATACTATTTAACCTTAAAAAAGAATGAAATTTTGCATTTGTAACAACATGGATGGACCTGGAGGACATAATGCTAAGTGAAGCAAGCCAGACAGAGGAAGACAAATACTGAATAACATAAGTTATATGTGGTATCTAAAATACAACTAACTAACTAATGAAAAAGAAGCAGACTCATAGATATAGAGAACTAGTGATTTTCAATGGGGCAGGGAAGAGGAGAGGAGTAATACAGTGGCAGGGGATTAAGAAGTAAAAACTACTATGTATAAATAAATTACAAGGATACACTGTACAACACAGGGAATATACCCAATATAGTATAACTATAAATACAGTCAACCTTTAAAAATTGTGAATCACTATATTGTATACCTGTAACTTATGTAATATTGTACATCAAATATACTTAAATTTAAAAAAACTTAGTAAAATAGGTAAAATATATCTATCTGTCTACATATAAATAATTATATCAGAATGTTATGCAAAAGTAATCAACTCAGTGAATATTAAATGTACATAAACCAGATTAATATAAAAGATTGGAGAACCTTGCCAAAATTTCAGAAAAAGAATTCAACATAGCAAAGGTAGAAGAAAAGGGGGATTTATTTAGTAATAATTTTGGAATATCTTGCTACTCATTTGCAGAAAAATAAATATAACATATTCAAAGACCAAATTCCAGATGGATATGAAGTAAAAATGTTTTAAAGTCTTAGAAAAGAATTCAAAGTCAACATGCATAATCCAGGAAAGAGGAGACCTTTAGTGAAGATAGAAGGCCCAAAATTATTTAAAAAGAATGCCTTTGACCAAAGAAAAATTTTAAATATTTATAAGGAAACGATACTGTAAACAAGAAAGGACAAAAGTTGGGGGGAAAGTAGAATGTAGATGACAGAAAATATAAAATATAAATATAAAATATTCAAATTTACAAGAGAAAGACAACACAATGGAGAAAAAATGGCAAAAGATATAATTAGACAATTATCATAAGAACCAATCTAAAAAGACAACAAACATATGAAAAAAATATTCAGACTTTGTACTGGCCAGAAAATGAAAATTAAACTTGCAGTGAGCTTTCACTTTATACACAAATATTAAATTTGTGGCAAATATTCAAAAGAATAATTGGATGTATAGCTGAAAAGGTACAAGGAAATTAACACAACACATTGCTGATGGAAAAGTCCTGTTCAACAGTCAAGAAGGGTGGACAAAGGATGAGTGTTCTGGCCCCTATAGCAGAGCCTGGGCAGATAATAAATTTCTTTGATCTTTAGGCTCTCCATCCAACTTCCTGATTACAGTTTAACTTTGTATGACCTACCCCACAAGCAGAGCAAAGAACGGTCAGTCTGCCAGCTCCAGCATTAATGTTCTTTCACTTGGCATATTTCTCATTGTGAATTAGTAAATTGGCACACGTAAAAGCTTGTCTCTGTCAGAAGACTGTTTATAAAAATTCTGCCCCTTGAGAAAGATTTCACATCCACTCTCAGCATTCTGGCAGAGTCAGGATTTCCTGACCTGATGGTGGTCTTTGCTGGCCTTCTCTGGCAATTCCTTAAATCAGAATCAAACTCTCTGGAGGGAGACCCAGGCATCTGTATGTTTCTGAAAACTCCCCAGCGTGACTCTCTTTTGCTGTGCTTAGTTGCTCAGTCGTGTCCAATTCTTTGCGACTCCATGGACTGTAACCCACCAGGTTCTTCTGTCCATGGGGATTCTCCAGGCGAGAATACTGGAGTGGGTTGCCATGCACTCCTCCAGGGAATCTTCCTGACCCAGGGATCAAACCTGCGTCTCCTACATTGCAGGCAGATTCTTTACCGGCTGAACCATCGAGGAAGTAGCCAGGGTGAAAACCACTGCCTTTCACTATTCTTCCAAAGCAGAACATTGGTTCCACACAATGATTTTATTTAAAACTAATTTTGATGATAAAAAGTTTCAAAAACACCATAAACAAGGAAACCTACTTATATAATATCACAAACAACATCCATCAGAGTTAGATGAATGCATGTCAGGGACAGAGCTCTAGGGAGCAGAGTAAAGGATCATTTATAGGATAAATAAAAAATCTAATTTTAAAAAGTTATGTATAATTCTCTCAATTCATACTAGAAATCTTAAACTGATTTTTCTCTCAGGCTTTCAGTCTCTTCACTTTACTCACTATCGATGACCTAAACCACATATCTCGGTCGCCAATCAATCTTTGCCTTTCATTATCTGTTATTTCAAAGAATAAAGTTTCAGTGATATAAACTTAAAGAGTTATCACTGATTTCTCCCTGTGCCCTATATTTCATATCTAGTCTAGCCATCAAATACCATGACTACTAAAAGTAATCCCCACTTCCTTTTTCTGCATAGCTGAACTTTCTGCATAACTGAATTTTTAAGTTCAGGTCCTAATAACAGTCTACGTAAACTCGTTAAAAGTCTTCCTTCACAGTCATCCCCTGCCTCTCAGCTGATGAAATATCAACTTCACATAGCAGCCAAAGGGACTACTTCATATTTGAACCATGTGTGTGTGCCTGCCTTCTAAGTCACTTCAGTCGTGTCCGACTCTTTAAGATCCTGTGGACTGTAGCCCACCAGGCTCCTCTGTCCATGGGATTCTGCAGGCAACAATACTAGAGTGGGTTGCCATGCCCTCCTCCAGGGGATCCTCCCCATCCAGGTATTGAACCCACATCTGTTATGTCTCTTGCACTGGGAGGTAGGTTCTTTAACACCAGCACCTCCTAGGAACCCCATATTTGAACCATACTAGCACGTGAGTCTGAGTGAAATCCGGGAGTTGGTGATGGACAGGGAGGCCTGGCATGCTGCGATTCATGGGGTCGCAAAGAGTCAGACATGACTGAGTGACTGAACTGAACTGAACTGAACTGAGGCCTTTATATTGGAGAAGGAAATGGCAACCCACTCCAGTATTCTTTCCTGGAAAACACCATGGATGGAGGAGCCTGGCAGGCTGCAGTCCATGGGATAACAGTCAGACATGACTGAGCGACTGAGCAGAGGCCTTTATATATGGAGACCCTGGTAGCTCAGACAGTAAAGAATCTGCCTGTAATGCAGGAGACCTGAGTTCGATCCCTAGGTTGGAAAGATCCCCTGGAGCAAGGAATGGCAACCCACTCCAGTACTCTTGCCTGGAAAATCCCAGGACAGAGGAGTCTGGTGGGCTACAGTCCATGGGGTGGCAAAGAGTTGGACACAACTGAGCAATTAACACTTTAAACAACACAAGGGCCCTTATATGAGCTTCGCAGGTAACTCAGAGGTAAAGAATTTGCCTACAATGCAGGAGACTGCAAGAGACGTGGGTTCGATCCCTGGATTGGGATTCAGTATTCTTGCCGGGAAAATCCCATGGACATAGGAGCCTGGCAGGCTTCGGTCCATGGGGTCACAAAGAATTGGACACAACTGAAGCGACTGAGAACACACGCACACAGGTCCTTATATATCAAACATCGCAATGCAGGGCCTCTGTACTCTGCAAAAAAATGCACCACTAACCTTACTTTCAAGAATATTACTAAAGCCATTTTACTGGAGTCATCGTTTTCTTTTCTTCCACAGTCTCCCTACAATAAGAATGGTTCAAAACTTTATGTGAATTTTCTTCATCTTTTTTTTTTTAGAACAATTTTTTAAAGAGCAGTCTTTAGGCTCACAGCTAAATTGAGAGGAAGGTACAGAGACAACCCATATACTTCCTGCTCCCACACATGCATCCTTCCCCCATAATCTACATCCGTTAGTACACTTGCTGCAGTTTATGAGACTACATCGTTATCACCCAGAGTCTACATTAGGGTTCACTCTTTGTGTTGTACACTCCGTAGGTTTGAACAAACGTACCCCGTATGGAACAACTGACTGGTTCAAGCTTGAGAAAGGAGCACAACAGGGCTGTTTGCTCTCACCCTGTTTTGCAAATGCTAAGCACATCATGAGAAATGAGAAATGCTGGGCTGGATGAGTTACAAGTTGGAATCAAGATAAGCAGGAGAAACATCAACAACCTCAGATATGCGGATGATACCACCCTAATGGCAGAAAGCAAAGAGAAACTTAAGAGCTTCTTTTAGGAGGAGAGTGAAAGAGCTGGCTTAAAACTAAATATTAGAAAAACCAAGATCATGGCATCTGACCCCATTACTTCCTGGCAAATAGAACAGGAAACGGTGGAAGTAGTAACAGATTTCCTCTTCTTGGGCTCTGAAATCACTGCGGATGGTGACTCCAGCCATGAAATCAGAAGACGATTGCTTCTTGGCAGAAAAGTGATGACAAACCTCGTCAGTGTGTTGAAAAGCAGAGACATTACTCTCCCGACAAAGGTCTGTATAGTCAAAGCTATGGTCTTCCCAGCGGTCACATATGGTTGTGAGAGTTGGACCGTAAAGAAGGCAGAGCGTCAAAGAACTGATGCCTTTGAGCTGTGGTGCTGGAGAAGACTCCAAAGAGTCCCTTGGACAGCAAGGAGATCAAAACAGTCAATCTTAAGGAAGAGCAACCCTGAATACTAGCTGAAAGGACTGATGCTGAAGCTCCAGTATTTTGGTCATATGATGCGAACAGCCAACTTACTAGAAATGTCCCTGATGCTGGGAAAGATTGAGGGTAGAAGAAGAGGGTGTCAGAGGATGAGATGGTTGGATGGCATCACTGATGCAATGGACATGAACTTGGGCAAACTTCAGGAGATGGTGAAGGACAGGGAAGCCTGGCATGCTGTAGTACGTATGGTTGCAAAAAGTCGGACAAGACTGGGCCACTGAATAACAATATCCATCATTATAGTATCATACAGAGTAGTTTATTTTCCCTAAAAATCCTCTGTGCACCACCTACTCATCCCTCCCTCTCCCAATCCCCAGCAATCACTCTTCTTACTGTCCCCATAATTTTGGCCTCTTCTAGAATGTCATACAGTATGTAGCCTTTTCAGACTGGCTTCTTTCACTTAGTAATATGCAATTATGTTTCCTCCATGTCTTTTCATGGTTTGATAGCTCATTTCATTTTAGCACTGGATAATGTTTCATAGTCTGGATGTACCACAGTTTATTTATGCATTTATCTACTCAAGGACATCTTGGATGCTTCTAATTTTCGGCCATTATGACTAAAGCTGCTATAAACATCAGTGAAGCTTATTTTAAACAACAAAGATCCACTGAATACATCTAATGTAAATCTCTTATTTGTTATTATGTTATCAGTTCAGTTCAGTTCAGTCGCTCAGTCGTGTCCAACTCTTTGCGACTCCATGAATCGAAGCACGCCAGGCCTCCCTGTCCATCACCAACTCCTGGAGTTCACTCAAACTCACGTTATACTGTTACTATATTGCATGTTAATGGATATTAATAGATTCTTCAATTTTTGAATGCCTTTGCTAACTAGGTAATTTATGTTCTCTTTGACCAATGAATATATCTCTGAAATCAATGTCAATGAGAACATAAATTATGCTACCAAATTCATTTTATAAAACCCTAGTTAAAAACTTCCTTGACCTTTCATATTTAACCCAAGACCTATCGTTCTTAGTCTTAAATAGGTCCCATACCCATGATTAAGTGAGCTAATATTTTGTAAAGCATTTAGAAGAGTACCCACCAACCCACCCACACGGGAGGCATTACATACACGCTTGCTAAGGAAATAACATTTATTTATTCCACCTTCCTCTAGTGTCTGATCTACTGCGGTAGTAACCTAATGGCACCCTACTCCAGTACTCTCGCCTGGGAAATCCCATGGACGGAGGAGCCTGGTAGGCTCCAGCCCATGAGGTCGCTAAGAGTCGGACACGACTGAGTGTGAACTTTCACTTTTCACTTTCATGCATTAGAGAAGGAAATGGCAACCCACTCCAGTGTTCTTGCCTGGAGAATCCCAGGGACGGGGGAACCTGGCGGGCTGCCGTCTATGGGGTCGCACAGAGTTGGACATGACTGATGTGACTTAGCAGCAGCAGCAGCAGCAGCAGTAACCTAATGCAGCTTCCTATACATGCTGCATCCCTCTCTCATCCCCTTTTTTGTCCCCAACCCATGAAAAATGGAACTCTGATGAAATCACCTGAACCACTGTCACGAAGTCCATCAATGGCTCCCCCTCCGTTTTAGGTTTAAGATCAAAATATATGAGAAGGTCTTTAGGATATGTGGTCTGGCCTCTGACAACCTTTCTAGGTCATTCCCATCACTCTCCCGCATCCCTCAGCTCCAGTCAAACTGCTGTATTTCCTCCTACTCCCAGCACATCATATTCCTTCTACCCAGCTACTGCCCCCTGAAACTGTCAACTATTTCTTCCTTCACATTTCACTCAAGTCTCACTGTGTGTGTGTGCTGAGGTGCTCAGTCGTGTCCAAATCTTTGCAACCCGATGGATTGTAGCTCACCAGGCTCCTCTGTCCATGGGATTTCCCAGACAAAAACACTGGAGTCGGTTGCCATGTCCTCTTCCAGAAGATCTTTTTGACCCAGGGGTTAAGCCTGCATCTCTTGCATCTCTGGTATTGGCAAGCAGATTCTTTACCATAGTGCCATCTGGAAAAAGCCTCACTAGATCAGGGAAATTTTAAAATTGAAATATGAAGGATTAGAAGAAGTTCGTTGGATTAAAACATCTGGGTGTGTGTGTATGCGTGTTTGTTTCTTTGTAGGGGGAGTGTCTTAGTGCACCTTAACTTGTCTGTGCCCCTATCTACTCTTTTGTAAAAGCATCAGTTTTTAACAGATGAATGGACAATTAAAATATGGTATATTCATACAATGGGATATTATTCAGCCATGAAAATAATCAAGTACCAATATATCCTACAAATGGATGAACCTTCACTTCAGTTCAGTCGCTCAGTCGTGTCCGACTCTTCGCGACCCCGTGAATCGGAGCACGCCAGGCCTCTCTGTCCATCACTAACTCCCAGAGTGCACCCAAACTCATGTCCATCAAGTTGGTGATGCCATCCAGCCATCTCATCCTCTGTCGTCCCCTTCTCCTCCTGCCCTCAATCCCTCCAGCATCAAAGTCTTTTCCAATGAGTCAACTCTTCACATGAGGCGGCCAAAGTATTGGAGTTTCAGCTTCAGCATCAGTCCTTCCAAAGAACACCCAGGACTGATCTCCTTTAGAATGGACTGGTTGGATCTCCTTGCAGTCCAAGGGACTCTCAAGAGTCTTCTCCAACACCACAGTTCAAAGGCATCAATTCTTCGGCGCTCAGCTTTCTTCACAGTCTAACCCTCACATCCATACATGTCCCCTGGAAAAGCCATAGCCTTGACTAGACGGACTTTTGTTGGCAAAGTAATGTCTCTGCTTTTTAATATGCTATCTAGGTTGGTCATAACTTTCCTTGGATGGTCATAATATTTCCAAGGATGAACCTTGGAAATATGGTAAGTGAAAGAAGTCACAAAAGAACATCTATAGCATGATTCCATGTATGTGAAAGGTCCAGAAGAGGCAAATCTGTACAAACAGAAGTCAGAAGACTTTACCAGAAGTTATGAATATGTGGTTTCCTTTTGAGGTGATAAAAATGTTCAACAATTAGAAAGTAATAATTGTTATACATACAATTCTGTGAATACACTAAATACTATGAAATTATATACTTTAAAAGGATGAATTTTATGGTATGTGAATTATATCACAATAAAGCTGCTTTTTTTAAAAAAGCAATAACAGCTTTTCTCAGATTATAAGGATTATAAGAGATTTAAAGTATGTGTATGTTATTGAACACACACACGCATTTACACAATTATACTATGCACTTAACACATACCAGACCCATAAGTACTTCAATAAATGGTACATATTATTTTGAGGAAATAACACAGGTTTTAACTGAAATTAGATGAATGCATAATTGTGCTTTTAGGATTTGATTTTTACTATTTTTGCAATCCAAGAAAAACATCTGAAAAAAAAAAAAAAACATCTGGACATTAAAAACACTGCTTATGAATTTTTACATTGTGTAAAAATCCAAGTAAATTATGCAAATCTAATTTTTTAACATACTTTATCTTACTCACATTTTAATTTATAAAACTGTGGTTAAATAAGTCCATTTATTTCTTCTATGTCTGTGATAAAAACTGAATTCTTTGAAACACTGTCACAAAATTATGAAAGTAAATTCTATAAATTAATATATTTACAAGAGGCAGTATATTGATAATAACTGTATCTGTTACCTTACACTGCAGATATATAACTAAATAGATCTTAGTACTAATTCTTGCCTTGTCTTATCAATTTTAGAGAGCTAAGCTAATCTTTAAAATGATAACATCCTCACTACACTGCTGGTTTAACAGAATGTTCCTGATTCAGTTTTTAAAAGAAGTAATGCCTAAAACTGTTGGCACAAAGACAAAATCCTGAATTTAGGCCATATGAATGTCACTTCATTGTTGTTACTGAAAGAAATAAGCTCAACTATAATCAAACTTCAGCAGTACTGCATCAACATTCTGCCAGCTAAGCAGGCCTTGAAACCAGAGGGCCTCTAGCAAATAATATAAAATGTGGCATCGATCATTAATACAAATCATGGCAAATGCATCTACATGAAACATTATTATATTTAATGATAAAGAATTATAATATATATTGCTAATAAGTTATTTTCAATAACAAAAATCAGATCTTTCTCTTTCCTTTTTTCTTTGGAGGATAGGGGCAATATTTGAAATATATATAACTTATTTAACAGAAAAATTACTTTCCATCTCTTTCTTCTCCCTAAAAGCTATTAATAAAGCTAGTTTTTCTCAGCTTTTCCCAAGGAATTTACTGAACAGAATTTAGTCAAACATTATTATCTTTTTTAATCACTGAGGGATCCTTCTATGCATTCCTACTTCAGAAACTGTTCCCCTGAGAGACATCACTAGTATAATAATAATCACATAGTCTAAGAGGGCTCGTATATTTGTCCTCCTACCTTTTTTCCTATTATTAATCCATTCCAACAAAAATGTGTGCAGCTCTAAGCTTTATCTTAATTGCCTACACATTTATCAGAAGTTAAGTAAGCATTAAGTCTACAAAGAAAAACAAAACCACAACCAACCTATGCCCTTCGGGAGCTTATCCTCAAGTAGCAGAGGAAGACATGAACGGTGCGGTTAGTGTAGCGATAACATTGATATTAAAGTGAAGAACAGAACAGACTACACACTTAGTATCTGGCTGACTCA
Organism: Bos indicus x Bos taurus; assembly: GCF_003369695.1. Classification (NCBI taxonomy): domain Eukaryota; kingdom Metazoa; phylum Chordata; class Mammalia; order Artiodactyla; family Bovidae; genus Bos; species Bos indicus x Bos taurus. Next base: position 67,473,460 of record NC_040081.1, read on the forward strand.
AGAAAGGGTAGGTCTTCAAACACGAGTAAGAATTCACTGTGAAGCAGACAAAGAGGTGAGGGGGTAGGAGGTGCATTCGAGGCAAACGCAGCCGCAAACAGTAAGGCACGGCATGCTCCAGGAACCAGGTGAGTGTGGCAAGAGAGAAGACCAGCAAGATGAGCAGGGCTAGATGACGACAGGCTCCACCACACAGGGGACAGGAAGACTAGGCAGTTAAGGAGGGGAGAGACTCTAGATGCAGACATTTAGAAGGGGCTCCGGGCAGCAATGGGGAGGATGCAGAAAGGATGGAAAAGAAGCTATGGCCATACTCCAGGTGATAAGGCAGAGGCCTGAACTAAGGCAAGTTAAGCGGTGGTGGCAACAGAAGGCAGGAGAGACTAAGGACACTTCAGAAGGTAGAATTCAGAAGGCAAGTCTTGGTGAGTGACTCAAAGGGCTGAGTCAGAAACCTGGTTTCTGGTTTGGGGAGACTGTGGGTGGCTGTACTGCCTACCACCACGGGTAGCATCTGATTATTCAAAACTGAATTCCAATAAATGCCTTTTCTGCTAAGTCTTCTCTGCCCTCTGTGGTTCAATATGATTCCTTCCACCCTAGGATTCCCTGTGTCTATAGTGTGTACCAGATATTTGGTTAAGTCATAATGCATACATAACATTTTTAATTTAACTTCCTTACTGTGAACTTTTCATGTATATTTTCTGTCTCTGAGTAAACTATCAATAGAAGTTCCTTATAATCAAATATCACAAGGTTACAGAGCAGTATATACTCAATAAACGCTCGCTGATTCAAGTGTTGTGCTTGTGTGTGCTTGTGCTTAGTCGCTCAGTCGTGTCTGACTCTTTGAGACTTCATGGACTGTAGCCCGCCAGGCTCCTCTGTCCAAGGAATTCTACAGGCAAGAATACTGGAATGGGTAGCCGTTCCCTTCTCCAGGAGATCTTCCCAACCCAGGGATCGAACCTGGGTCTCCCACACTGCAGGTGGATTCTTTACCATCTGAGCCACCAGGGAAGTCATATTATGAATAGATACTGGGAAGAGATAGATAACCACTGTCCTTTTCTAGGGTCTTAAGACTATCCTCTCTCTCTCTCTTTAAATACAGTAGGGCTAAATGAGGATTAAAATTTTTTAAAAAAAGATATCCACAGATGCTGGTGAAATAAAAATATTCTCCCACTTTCCAGGACTAGGGCAGACATGGTTAGGGCCGTATTGAACAGTGAGAGCTCTCACTTCTTTTCAGTAGTTAGCCACTGTTTTAAAACTATTAAAAAATATCTTTAAGAGATTTGTACCATGAATGCCCAAGGGCAATGGGATGCCCACAAACCGAATCATTTTTTTACTAACAGTGAACAGCAAAGGTTTTACAAACATCTGTTTTGGGTTCACTCTTGGATTCAAGGAATATGACTGCATGAGATTTGGCTGTGGATGGTTATATGGTTCATGTAATGACATGTAAAATGTTTAAATGGTCACAAAACAAAATAACCACATAGTTCACAAGCATCTAAACAAACTAAGTTTTTATAGGACAAGCTGCTGTGTATAATCTAATATACACTGTTTCTCTATAAGAACCCATTTATAGCTTCATTCTCACTACAAAACTGTCTTACTATTTTTAAAAAAGTACATGGTAGGGACGGGGGAAGAAGGGAGAAGGAGAGGGAAAAATAAAAAAAAATTAACAACCAGAGTCTAGTTTATTTTAGTAAATATGTATTCCATAGTATCTTTTTAAGTAGTAAATTATTTAAATTAGTCAGTAATTATAATTCTCCAATATTTTAACTATGTATATTCACTTAGAAGCTTTCCTCATACAAAGATAATTTTCTGCCATCTGTCACAATAATATCTCCATATGGAAGCATTACTTACATATCAAAAATAAAAGAGAAATAAGAGATTGTAAATGTAGTATATTTGGCATAATACAAATCTCAAATTATAGTCTATAAAGTTCTATTTTAAGAAGTCCTCCATATCAACATTTGCTCTTTTATATTATTTGATTATAAAACAAAACTATATCAAATATTTTGGTTAGAGAGTTAGCCAGAAAAAATTAAATTTAGTCTCTCATATTTTATTCATTAGCTTGCTTAGACATGGACAGCACAGTTGGGAGTAAGAACAACTGGGTTCTAATTCCAGTTCTTTGCCACCATATGACCTTGGAAAAGTCACAGTTTTTCTATCCTTCAGTTTCCTTTGGGCAAAACAGATATTACAGCAGAATTTCTGCTTGTTTATTACTTTATTAGTCTGGTATCATTTTATTAAGATACTTTTCACAGAAAAAAGAAAGAAAAGAAAAACAGACTATGATAATAAATAATTTTCATAAGTGCTTTGAGATCTTCAGAGACAAGTGCCACTGGAATTTACTGGAAAGACTACACAAAATCAGTATTTGCCAAGTCCATATATTAGGAAGGAATGAATAAAATAAGAGCTCAGTGATATTGGTTTTAATGACTTATCTGAACTTTGAAATACAAAAGTATATCATCCTGAATGTTCTTTATCCTAAAATTGAGTACACGTGAAAATTACTCAGTGTAACTTCAGGACTATGAGAAAGTTGCAGTCATTACATTACACTGTCTGATGCTTTAAGATAGCTAATGCTGCTTCCAATCAACATTTCGTGCAAACATAGCTGTGGAATAGTACTGGTATCCGATAACCCTGCAGACAGAGATTAGAGCCTGTTATCTTTATTCCCCATTTTTGACCAAGAGAGAAACTTTGCCAGAAGGACACAAATTAATAAGAAAAGCCCAGACTGGTCAGAGAATATTTACTCATTTTACAGCTGCCAGCATGTGCACACCCAGGTTGCTCTAGCTATCTTACTGATTCTTCATGTTATTTTCAACAGCTTTCATTCAATTTGGATGGGGCTAAAGAATTAGCATGCAAGAAATGGCAATGATCATACCTCAAGCATTTCTCCTGTTTAGGCAAATATACTTACAGCTGCTGCTCCAGGACTTTAACAAGGACTTTATGCTAATTTCAAAAAACACAGAATCCTGTAGACTCAACATTGTGTCCCAACTGGCTGCAGCAGCAGCGGTAGCAGCAGCAATGGATTTGTTGATCTCTCTCTGAGCCGCTGTCCCTTCTGCTTTCACAGGCAGCAGAGTTTTGGCCCACAGAGCCTCAGCTTCATTACCATGCAGTCTCGCAGTGACGCACAACTATAGTGGAAATGCTGCTGAATGCAGATGAACTATTCAGCTGAATAAAGCCTTACAAGTTTATCACAAGTGCCCTGAAGGACACCCTCACCTTTCCTGCTGGAGATACACACGTGGCCAAAATCACCAGCTCTGTTTATTGTCCCCGTTATCAGTTTTGATGAGCTGTGTCTCTGGCTGCTTTCAGTGTAGTCGCTACTGCTAGTAAACAGACAAGGGTGGCGCTCTGCCCTTGGGTGCCAACTTTTCTAGCTCAGAGCCTCAGAAGTCAGAAACAAATTTGGATCCAACATTAAGATCTTTAAGTCTCTTCCTATAACAGCTGACCCTCCCTGCTGCCAAAAAAGCATCGGAGGTGTTTATTCCACTTCAGTCAGTTTCTCTAGGTGATTTTCATAGTCAGTTCTCTCCACCCCTCTACACACCCAGGCAGTAAGCAGTGACTTTCTCAGCGGGCTTATGATGATGCAGAGTCCACTGCCTCACTTAACCCGCCAGAGAGAACGCTGGCTAATGGAATCAAAGGATGATGTAATGAACACCGTGGCTGAGCTTCCATCAGCCTCTAAAACTGCTCAGCTCAGGACAAAGTTTCCTCTGCTACAGGCAACTTATTCAAAAGAGAGAACTCTATTAGAATAATGGGATTATTTTAAAACATAGGGTCTTCTATTCTTAAAACAGGACATAATTCCTCTCAAACTCTTATGGTCAGAATACCAGTAAATAGTGAGAAATCCTCTGGCCAAACAAAACACACGTTTTAAAAACTTTATTCTATAGAAGCTATTTTTAAATGGAAAGCTAACACTATTGAAAGTCTGACTGCTCTTCAAAATAGTAGAAATATTCTAAAATCAAACCTGACAAATAATATTTGGTGTTAATATCATAGGAAAAATGTCTTGACCTCACAATTTACCATTACTCCGAAGATCAGTATTGGGGGGAATGGAGGAAGGTGGTATTTTTCCATCTGTGGCAATACATTTGTACTCATCCATCTATATACTTCTGTATCCTTTAAATACCACAAGGAATAAGTAAATTTCATGATCAAAGTCATAACTGAATGGATTAATTCATAGCCAAAAGGCTAGGCACTATATTAAAAGCTAAAAGAATATTCTTCTATGCATAATACATTAAGGGGAAAAGATAGTCATATTCATTAAGACACATTCAGTGGTAATAGTATTACTGAGAGCATCATTTAAAGCTTATTCCTTCAGAGTAGTCCAGGAACTCTGGAATAAGTCTGCAGCCATTCCTACCCCTGACAGATCTAAAATTGAAATCCAAACCAAGGCTACAAAGGATAACCACACAGAACTCCAATACCACAATACTGTTGTTTCAGCACATCTTCTTGATCAGACACATCTCAGGATCAGGGAAGAACAAGGTTTCTCCTGGCCTAACGGAGCACAAGTGCCTCAAGGAGTTGCATGAACAAAGGGTACTCCATAGTCCAAAAACACTGCCTACAACATCCATTCTTGAACATTAACAATGTATGTCAACCAACAAAAGGCTCTCGGTTATACACAAACTGGTTCAATTTTTCCCTTTAATTAAATATTCCCCAAAGTGATTTGACAATATAATCCTTTTTTCATCAAATGGCTGTATTTGATGAAAAAAGGATTAACTCTATTAACATAGAGTCAGGGAATAAGCTGATCTAGACCCAGACAACAGAGAAGGTGATGGCACCCCACTCTAGTACTCTTGCCTGGAAAATCCCACGGATGGAGGAGCCTGATGGGCTGCAGTCCATGTGGTCACGAAGAGTCTGACACGACTGAGCAACTTCGCTTTCACTTTTCACTTTCGTCCATTGGAGAAGGAAATGGCAACCCATGCCAGTGTTCTTGCCTGGAGAATCCCAGGGACGGGGGAGCCTGGTGGGCTGCCGTCTATGGGGTCGCACAGAGTCGGACACGACTGAAGTGACTCAGCAGCAGCAGCAGCAGACCCAAACAAACTACACCAGTCAATGTCAAGACACAGAACTGAAGCATGTCAGCAAGCAGATAAGTCAGAAGGCGTACACACAGATATTTTATCATAGTTTTTCTACCACTACTGAGCTAAGCCTGTTAGTCTTACACAAAACTTAAAAGCTACTTAATATTATTTGTTCCACCAAAGTAATCAGAGCTTATTCTTAGTAAACCTTTGTAAACTATAAACTTTTATAAACTATAACTGTCACATAGAATGTCCAAATAAGATAATTTTTTTAGGGGCTAGAGCTCCAAAGAATTGATGCTTTTGCACTGTGGTGTTGGAGAAGACTCTTGAGAGTCCCTTGGACTGCAAGGAGATCCAACCACTCCATTCCGAAGGAGATCAGTCCTGGGTGTTCTTTGGAAGGAATGATGCTAAAGCTGAAACTCCAGTACTTTGGCCACCTCATGTGAAGAGTTGACTCATTGGAAAAGACTCTGATGCTGGGAGGGATTGGGGGCAGGAGGAGAAGGGGACGACAGAGGATGAGATGGCTGGATGGCATCACTGACTCGATGGACGTGAGTTTGAGTGAACTCCGGGAATTGGAGATGGACAGGGAGGCCTGGCGTGCTGCAGTTTGTGGGGTCGCAAAGAGTTGGACACCACTGAGCAACTGAACTGAACTGAGGGGTTAAATAATAGGTGATTTTTTTCACAATCTTAAAAAAAGAGGATTTTCTTCTGCTTAAGTTTCACATACATGGATCTAAAAGAATAAATCAGAACCTAAAGTGTCTCTTATATCTAATCAATTACTATGTGCATACAGCCAAAGGAAATCAACAGCTTCTTTGAGACAGAGCTACATAATTTAGGGCTTATTTTAGAAGTTCCATTTACACCAGGTCTTCCTTGTAACAGAAGGTGAATGAAAATGACACTTCCATTCATATGGAGAGTAATTCAACAAACCCATGTGAGCAGAGCCTGGGTTCTTAGCATTATACTGAAATGCAAAAAACAAAATAAGTAGCATTATTATTCCAACTATTATTCCCAACTTTAACAAACAGTAATGGACTAAGTATTTCCTTTCTAACCCTTGCCAAATGTTCATCACCCATATCACTGAGAACTACATACGCACTCAACAATTCTTCCAGGAGACCGGGCCAGAGTAGTACTATATTCCAAATGCTTCTCAATCTCTCAATTACTAACCAAACTTTTATATTACACAAATAATAACAGTCCTATCATCTTCAAGTAATTTCTCTATCTTCAACCTATCAATCAATCACATAGCTTAGAGCTTATTGCAAGCTCAACAAAGTGAAGTAAAAATTGCTCAGTCGTGTTGACTCTCTGTGACCCCATGGACTGTACTGTCCATGGAATTCTCCAGGCCAGAATACTGGAGTGGGTAGCCCTTCCCTTCTCCAGGGGATCTTCCCAACCCAGGGTTCGAACCCAGGTCTCCCGCACTGCAGGCAGATTCTTTACCAGCTGAGCCACAAGGGAAGCCTAAGAATACTGCAGTGGGTAGCCTATCCCTTTCTCCAGCGGATCTTCCAACCAGGAATCAAACTGGGGTCGCCTACATTGCAGGTGGATTCTTTACCAGCTGAGCTTAACCTATCAATTAATCACATAGCCTAGAGTTTATTGCAAGCTTGACAAAAGACTAGTCAAAATGTCAGTCAGTTTTCCATTTTATTCATTTCATAAATTCAGAATTCTCCAAGTTGTATCATTCATACATATTTTCTAGTCTAATCACCATAAAAAAATAGCTGCACAAATCATTTCTTGATGGCATATTCTTGGCAAAGCAGAAAAATTTATTTTGGATCATTTCCTTCAACAAACCTCTCCACCCTTTAGACTGTAATATTAAAGAATGTTTTTAAAATTTATAACATTTTTTAAAAATTCACAATTTCAATATTATCAGCCTTTGCTGAGGTCCTCTTGGCATGGGCCAGATACTGTAAAGCACAGGGAACAGAAGAAGGCTATGCCAGTCTTCTTGCCCCCAAGGAATCAGAAAGTAGATGTTCTTTCTTTTAATCAATTTCCATTTGATTCTATGTCCTTTTCACTGACATTTTAAGGATTCATGGAATCGGTTACTTGCTTTACATTTCTAAGTAGAAGGCAGATAACAGTATATCCTAATAAACTGAGTGTGTATATCAGGAAAAATTCTCAGTAAATCCTACAAAAATATTCCCATTTAGATATAGTATCCAAACAAAATGTTCTTTAATAAACAATGAAGTTTGGACTTAACTGACTATATCATACAATCCAATCCAAGAAAATTTAATGTTCTACCAACCCAAAAGGAAATAAAAGTCTTCAATTATTAACAATTCTTAGGAACAGTACAAATATAATGGATTATGCCTTATATTACTACTACTACTAAGTCGCTTCAGTCGTGTCTGACTCTGTGCGACCCCACAGACGGCAGCCCATCAGGCTCCACCATCCCTGGGATTCTCCAGGCAAGAACACTGGAGTGGGTTGCCATTTCCTCCTCCAATCCATGAAAGTGAAAAGTGAAAGTGAAGTCGCTCAGTTGTATCTGACCCTTAGCGACCCCATGGACTGCAGCCCACCAGGCTCCTCCGTCCATGGGATTTTCCAGGCAAGAGTACTGGAGTGGGGTGCCATTGCCTTCTCCGTGACTTATATTAACACCTTTTAAAATATCTCAGAAATTATTAAACCGGTATCCAAATAATCATAATATGGAAAAAACAGAAACTTGACAAGTTTTTCTACAAAAAACGTTAAATATCCTATCACTCCCAGAGCCTTTCACAGTCCCTACAGATTTTAGCCTCTTTGGAAAGTCCTCATCATTTCTGGAGTTTAGAAAAGAGACTGAAAAGTTTTCGGTATGGAAGGAAAGATGCTCTTGGGTCTATGAGATAATTAACATCACACATGAAATATAAAAAAGAAAAATCAAAAAGGCTGTAGAAATCACTTCCTATTTTGCTTTATAATACAACAAAAAATTAACAATAATTATCTATAACAGTAGTTAACATTTACTTTTTAGTACACTTAATTCTACTTTCTCTATTTCCCAAATTGTCTACCATGAATTGGATTTAACATTTTAAAAATTCGTTTCCTTGGAGAAATCACTGATTCGAGGGCTAGAGCATAGAACACACAAGATAAGCCTGGAACATTTGTAAGGGCAGGAAGTGGGAAAGGGCTCAAAAGACAAAATAATATGGGTATGTCAAAGAGAAATGGGAGCCAAGTGATAGAGCTGCCAACAGTCAAAGCTAACACCTGGAGCAACAAAATAAACAATGTAGTATGGAATACTACAAAACCCAAAGTACAAAATAAATATGCATTGAGGCTGTACTTATATAAATAAATGATTAGGTAAATAAAGGAGAAGAGACAAATCTCATATTGTACACACAGAAGTGTTAACTTACTAGGCTTGACTGATATTCTTTGAAAGGTCTGCTTTGATTGGCCCCTGGCTGGCATCAAGGAACTTAAATTTTAAGAGGGGCCCACCATTCCCAGAACTGAAAAGAGCTGCTCAATTATGCATAAATTTTTGGTACAAACAATATAGTTTATGCTGAACAACTGCTTTCCTTCAGCAAGTCCAAAACGGGGTATGTGCCATGTCAGCAGCCCCAATAAAAATCCTGTAATCTGAGTCTATAATGAGCTTCTTTTCTATGAGGAGAAAAAGAAAGATAAAGAAAAAAAAAAAAGACTCAAATGGAACACAGATAAAACAAACAATATCTAAAAAATACATTTAATGGCTGGCACCAGGAGAAGATTAGAGTTTGTGAAAGAAAAGATCAGTAAATATGGAGAAATGGGAACATTAACTCTACAAAGTGAAGTCTAAATGATAAAACAAGGGGAGGAAATGCACAAAGCCTCAGTGACCTTTGGAGCAATATCAGGTAGTCTAATACATGTTGGAATATGCCAACCACATCATAAGCTAACTGCTGGAAACCAACGACAAAAGAGGAAAATCTCAAGAGCAGTTGAAGAAAATGATAAATTACATACAGTGGAACAAAGATAAAAATGAACACATGTTTCATCTGAAACTATACAAAGCAGAAGTTGGAATGCATGCTATCACTGAAAAGCTTAAAACTGATGACTTATAATTCTATTATCTGGTGAAAATATCTTGCAAAGATCAAGCAAAAACTTTTCTGAGACAGACAAGAACTGAAAGAATTTGTCACCAGTATATCTACATACAAAAAAACATTAAAGAAAGTTCTTTAGGCAGAAGAAAAAATTATACTGGATGAAAACCTGTATAACCTGTATAACCTAAACAATATCATCGAAAACAAGTGATGGAAAGTGTCAGAAATGGTACACTGGCAGGAAGCAGAAGAACTTTTGCTTCTTGTTTTAAATTTTCTTTATGTTAATTGACGAAAGTGGTTAACAACCTACAACACAATCAGGTTTATACTGTGTGTAAAAATAAAACATTTGACTACAACAGTACAAAGGATGAAGAGGAGAAACAAGTATCAGGTTTTAAGATGCTACATTCTACAGAAAATGTGCTATCATTTGAAAGTGGACTACAATAAGGTAAAATTCATTTTTTAAACCCTAGATTTAAAACCCCTAATTTTACTTAACAATTTTTAAATAATAAGCCAACAGTAGAATAAATTAGAATACTAAAAAGCAAAGGAGGAGGGGAAAACAGATGGGACAAACAGGAAACAACCACAAGATAGATTTAAACCCAACCATGTCCCTAATTAAATATAAACGGTCTAACCACTGTGTGAAAGCATCATGCCAGGTACAAAAAGGATAATTTAGTGAATAAAACAAAGCTTGAGCCCTTGGGAAGGTTGGGATCCAATGGTGGTGATAAAGAGCACGTGGTATGTGGGTGTCCATCCCTACATGCTGTGTGCTTAGTCGCTCAGTTGTCTCCAACTCTGTGACTCAATAGACTGTAGCTGGCCAGTCTCCTCTATCCATGGGATTCTCCAGGCAAGAATACTGAAGTGGGTTGCCATGCCCTCCTCCAGCGGATCTTCCCAACCCAGGGATCAAACCCAGGTCTCCCACATTGCAGGACTGGATTTTTTATCATCTGGGCCACCAGGGAAGTCCATGTCCCTACATACATACATCCAGATACAAAATAACCAGTTGTGATTAAGTGCTGTGATGGTAATAAAGGAGGTATAGTGACAGAGAAAATCAGAGAAGGCCTAGATAAGATAGAGTGATCAGGGAGATGGCCACTAACAGGGAACAATATCAAATATGAAATCTGTTCAGCAGTGGACCTTCTTCTGAAGAATGAATTTTATGGTTAATCCCCAAAAGGAAATCAGACTGAAATCAAAGTAACTCTGGCTGACCAGGGTTAGAGTATCAGAGCCCTCGCCACTTGCCTGAGGAGATTCTCAAAGAATCCCTGAATGACTAATAGGCCCCCACAAAATACTGAGGTCTATAACTGGATGCCGTAGAAGAGGTCTGATCAAGAACAAGGTCAGACAGACCAGCCTGATTAGTGAAGGGGAGAATGGACTTGAGGAGAACACAGTGAAAGCTGATGGGCTGTCTAAATTGCTTAGGTAAGGGGTAAGGACTAAAAAGATAACTAGTATACATATTTAGTGGCTTCCCAAGTGGTGCTAGTGGTGAAGAATCTGCTGCCAAAGCAGGAGACACAAGAGATGCAAGTTCGATCCCTGGGTGGGAAAGATCCCCTGGAGAAGGAAATGGCAACTCACTCTAGTATTCTTGCCTGGAAAATTCCATGGACACAGGAGCCTGGCAGGCTAGTCCATGGGGCCGCAAAGAATTAGACCCAAATGAGCACACACATACTTAGAATAACTCAGAAAAGGGCAATAAAAATGGGACTAGGAAGACAGATTCCATTTTTTCTGAATAGGTACTTCTTGATGGACCTGGTGACTGTTAGCATAGGGAAAAAAAGAGGCAAACCTAAATAGTAAAAAAAAAAAGTGACCCCTATACTTAGGTGACTGGGTGGACAGTGGTAGTAAACATGGACCGGCAAGGGGTGGTTTGCAAGGGGTAACAAGGAGAGTTTGGGCAACATAAATCTCAAGTCTAAAAGAGGCATCAAGGCTAGAAGCAAGAGAAGAACAAAGATGGAAGTATACAGACAGCCACTCTCACAAGTTCTCCAGGTTCTCCATTTGTGAAGGGCGTAAACAGAGTTCACTATCTCCAAGTACATGCTAGCCAATACTAACCACAAACTAACAAATTCAGCTGAAACCAAGAAAAATAAAAACAATCAGGAGACAATAATTTAAAAATGAAATAAACAAAGGAGTAATGATGGGACTCTTCCCCTGAAATATGAGGACCAGAATTCCATCTAGATTTCTGGAGAGAAAGGATTCAAGTCGTGACCAAATAAACTACTTATTTTAGAAGTATAAATCAAGTTTCTGAATTAATGGTCATACAACAGAGTCTCTAACAAAAATAAGCTTCAGACAATGTCACAGATTAGATCAATGCATTAGTGTATTCACAAGTTAGCAGCATAAAAGCAATAAAGAAGCTTTTTAACTAAGCTCAATAACTTGGAGAGTGGTTATCTATACATCAATATATTATTCAAGAATGCCATAAGGTATAATTACTGTTACCTTCCTGACACAGGGCATTGATTAATAGCCCAATTTATTCCTAGCCTTGAAGTTCTTTTTATATATTTCACACGTTAAAACAAAAAAATTGCTTCCTCTGCTTAAAATGAAGTAGTCCAGACCCTGTAATCATACTTTCTTCTCTGCCCTCAAAAACCATACAAATTTGCTATCATTTGGCCCAGTGCTAAGACATTATTATTTCTTGAATTAAAACAAAAATCTATTTTTGAATATTTAAAACTGATTCCTGAGTTCCTTAAGAACTCTAGACACTAGAAATTAAATGTAATTGCCTGAAATTGTTTTTGGAAAATACAGGTGAAAAAAATCCAGATACAAATTTTCTAGTCAAAAGGTTATTGGATTTATATTTTTTACAACATGCACAATGTATATTCATTGCCCCCAAAGAAACTAGAATTCTTAATACTAAGATACTTTCATTGTCAGTACAGGATATACAGATGTACTGAGAAGAAAAAAGAGGATATGCATTATAACTGGTCAATCCTACTGGGAAAAATCACTGCACATGGTGATTGCAGCCATGAAATAAAAAGACGCTTACTCCTTGGAAGGAAAGTTATGACCAACCTAGACAGCTTATTAAAGAGCAGAGACATTACTTTGCCAACAAAGGTCCGTCTAGTTAAGGCTATGGTTTTTCCAGCGGCCATGTATGTATGTGAAAGTTGGACTGTGAAGAAAGCTGAGTGCCGAAGAATTGATGTTTTTGAACTGTGGTGTTGGAGAAGACTCTTGAGAGTGCCTTGGACTGCAAGGAGATCCAACCACTCCATTCCGAAGGAGATCAGTCCTGGGTGTTCATTGGAAGGACTGATGCTGAAGCTGAAACTCCAGTACTTTGGCCACCTCATGCGAAGAGCTGACTCATTGGAAAAGACTTGGATGCTGGGAGGGATTGGGGGCAGGAGAAGGGGACGACAGAGGATGAAATGGCTGGATGGCATCACCGACTCGATGGACATGAGTTTGAGTGAAGTCCGGGAGTTGGTGATGGACAGGGAGGCCTGGCGTGCTGCGATTCATGGGGTTGCAAAGAGTCAGACACGACTGAAAAACTGAACTGAACTTAACTGACTGGGAAAAACAGGTAAAATTCTATGGACCATAATTGAAGGTGAATTTAAAATGTATTGCCCAAAGAAGAACTTTTTTGAATGTGAAAATGGGCACTAGCTAGTAACAACATGTCAGAACAGAGATGTAAACCATTAACTGGCCAAGGTCAATGGAGACCAATGGTCACGTTCTCCATGAAGCACCATCACAAAGCAAAGGCTCATGACTTCCTGTCAACACTTGTCTTTCTGAATTTTTCTCACATTGTCAGTAGCACAATAAGTTTTCAATGAACTAGAAGTTTTTATTGTTAGAGCCACTTTTTTAAAACCATCCTTACTTTTAAAACAAAAGGGTGAGTTGGCAAGGCTGTAATAAGGAATACGAAAGGAAAGGAAGTACCAAACTGCAGAAGCAACCAAATGTAAAGACAAAAATTACACTTAGGAAGTAGAGTACCAGCAGTTTTAGGAAGATGAAGAGATTGTTTATTGTAATTAAATGGGAAAGCCTAAAACCCAGGAAATGTTTATGAATGATCAATCTTAATCACAATGTATTATATTATATTAAAAACTAATTTGGAAGAACCTACCTTCCTAACATTAATATTCTTTAAAACCTCATTCTAAACCTTGTAAATCAGAACCCACTTCTTTATAAGATTCCCTAGGTCATTCTTACGGAGAAGGCAATGGCACCCCACTCCAGTACTCTTGCCTGGAAAATCCCATGGATGGAGGAGTCTGGTAGGCTGCAGTCCATGGGGTCGTTAAGAGTCAGACGTGACTGAGTGACTTCACTTTTACTTTTCACTTTCATGCATTGGAGAAGGAAATAGCAACCACTCCAGTGTTCTTGCTTGGAGAATCCAAGGGACAGGGGAGCCTGGTGCGCTGCTGTCTATGGGGTCGCACAGAATCGGACACGACTGAAGCGACTTAGCAGCAGCAGCAGCAGGTCATTCTTAAGCACAGTAAAGCTTAAGAAGAGCTAATTTTAAGATATATTTATATAAAATATAAGATATACTGATATAAAATTATCTTGCTTGTGTCATTTTTAGCACATCTTATTTAAAAATAATAACAAATATTTATTTAGAAATAGAGATTAACAAAATTCAGAGCCCTAAGATATAATAAATTTTCTGCATTCCTTATAAAGAACTTTTTAGAGTTTTTTTTAAAGTTTCTAGAAATATATGCCAGTTTATACTTCTTGAGAACAGCATAAGAGATCTTATCGGATGGCTTACCTAACCTTAAATAATCACTCTTTAGAAACAGAAAATTCTGCCAAAAATGTATGTGTGCGTGCTCAGTCATGTCCAGCCCTTTGCAGCCCCATGGACTGTAGCCTGCCAGGCTGCTCTGCTCATGGAATTTTCCAGGCACAAATACTGGAGTGAGTTGCCATTTCCTACCCCAGGGATCTTCCTGACCTAGGGACTGAATCCATGTTTCTTGCATCTCCTGCACTGGCAGGCAGATTCTTTACCACTAGCACCATGTGGGAAGCATCAAAAGTTTAAATAAAAGTAGACTTTAAAACTCAGTTAATGTGCCAATAATTTACATCTATAATATCTAAAATTATTTTATATTATTACTTAACAGTTTGAATAAATCAACGATAGAATGTTTACTTTGCTGATACGGCGTTTGGAAAAACAATTCTCAAAGGCGGACTGATCCCCATCTTGATCACCATCTGTCTATAAAGAATCCTTGTGTTTCTAAAAAAAGAAATATGCAATGAATTACCTTTAGAGTTAATTTATTCTATTTTAAAAATGACTAGGTTTAAAAAACTTTATGGCTAAAGTAAGGCAAGGTGCATATTCTATTTACATATGTAGCAGGATGGGATGCTAAAGGTGGCTGGAAAGTACAGGGATAGCCTAGTAGACAATGAGTTCCATTATGGAAAGGTCCATAAAACAAGATTATTGATAAAAAGCAACTATTTTAGAACTCCACATCAGGGTATTAAGGGCATACAGGAAATCTGTTAAGCCAACAATTGTTATCTTTAAAGAATGAACCATATGGCCTTCCACAAATAGAGACTCACAGATTTTTTTTTTAACTGAAGAATCTTTAGAGATCATGAAACATAGTCCCTCAAATCTTAGATGAGACAACTGAAGCCCAGGGAGGATAAATGATATAATTGGATCCAAATCAAATTAATGAATATTTAATGAATACCTACTGTGGATAACACACTATTCCAAGAGTTACAGAAACTAAGTTTAACAGTGGAGCCCTTCTTCAAGCGGTCCATTCTCTACTTCCCAGGTAAATCACCTGTATGTAGCTCTCTGATGTTAGCAATATCCTTTTCCATATTCTAGCTTAGAGCTGGAACACTTAGGTCCCTAGACCAAATCTGGTTCATCGCTTGATTTGTAAAGAAAGCTGTACTGAAACACAGCCACACACATTCTTTCACATTTCATCCAGGCTTCTTTTTTTCTACAGAGTCAAAGCTAAACAGTTATGACAGAGACTTATGGCCCCCAGATCCTAAAATATTTACTACCTGGCCCTTCCCAGAAAAGGCTTGCCAATCTCTATTCTAGATCACTTTTTGCTTTGATTTGAAGGGTGTTTTTTCCCCCACCTTTTTTCCTTTTCAAACTAATGGAAGGCTGGTTTTGCCTCAGGAACCACTGCCCACTGAGCAATGTGCTAGATGGTTTTGAAGGAAAAAGTCAGTGAGCTAAATATGGCAACTGACAGCAGCTCTCCATAACAAGTGAAAACTTGCTCTGGCACATAAAGGAGAAGAATCAAAGGACAGAAGACTCTTAACTTTCAACAAACATTTAATAAGTGCTTACTAAGTGCCTTCCATGGGGCTAAGCTCTGGGGCTACCCACATAGATAAGACCAACTTAGTTCTCAAAGAATTCACTACCTAGAAAAAGAAGCAACACTTTTATATTAAATGGAATAACAGAAGCTAGTGGACAAAGACAGAGAATAGTTAACTGAAGTTAGGGGTGACAGAAACTAGTTAACCCCAAGGACAATCACACAGAGACTTCTATTCCCCCTACCGAGTTCCAGCTGCAGGAAGTAAGCATGATTAGAAGCTTATATCTACGGATTGTTGCCTCAACCCAAAGGCCACAACGTATAGGTGGATAGAGTTAACCCTTGGACTGGATGTTGCTTCCTGATTCCCTTTATAGCACACTTTATTTTTGTTTAAACTTTCTAGCATAATTCTTTTAGTTACATTTTAAATTTACACTCAGCTTTAGTCATCTTAACCTACTCTGCTGTGCATGTTTTAACCTCTATATTCTTTTTTGAGAATCTTCCAATATAGACATTATTTTTTATCAGTTTTTCACCTTTTTATGCATTATTTCTAATATTTGTTTATATTTTTCTTATCCCCTTTTGTTTCAACTATTTTATCTTAGACATGCTATCTCCTGCCTTTTGTTTCTCTAACTGAGAATAAGCAGGAGTGATGATCAAAATAGCCACCAGGAAAGTATGGTAACTGAACAATGTAACCAGCCCAGCCTCAGAGTGGAGGCGGGTCCAGGGAACCCTGGTGTGGCGAAGACTCACCAATTAGTTGACAAAACCTGAGGTGGTCAAGGTCTTCCCTTACAGCTCAGTTGGTAAAGAATCCACCTGCAATGCAGGAGATCCCAGTTCGATTCCTAGGTCGGGAAGATCCATGGGAGAAGGGATAGGCTACCCACTCCAGTATTCCTGGGCTTCCCTTGTGGCTCAGCTGGTAAAGAATCTGTCTGCAATGCGGGAGACCTGGGTTCAGTTCCTGGGTTGGGAAGATCCCCTGCAGAAGAGAAAGGCTAAGAGGGTCCTGGGGTAGGGCAGGAGGGCTGAAACTGCAGGAGCACTTGGGGAAGGGATGTGGCTATAGCTGAATATCAACTGATAGTAGAAATTGTAGTATTTTAACAACCGGTATCACCATACCAGGGTTGATACTAGATCAACATCAGTTCTGTGATTAGGAAAACAGCAGAGTAAGTGGGATAGAGAAGAAATCATTCCAGGCCTCTTAAAAATGGAGACAGGTACATCTCTATTTCAGTTAAGTTTCTTGCAAGTCCTTTCTAAAAGGACATTACAGGCAGACTTCTAAAAGTCTTTCTAAAAGCCAAATAAGTAAAGACCCTGCCCCTAATTCTAGCCACATTTAACTGCCCCGATTTTCAAAAATATACATCCATGTAATTTGAGGAGACAGTTCAAAGTGACCCTTCTTAAAAAGTCTTAGGTGAACTTTAAAACCAGCCAAGAGAAACTACTGAAGTAATACTGTTACACCAACTTCTAAAAACCTTCATATCTGAATCACAAGACCATTTGGCCGTAGCTATTTGGAAGAGCACACATTATAGACAAAGAAGGAAAGCACAGGAGAAGGTGTTGCAACCCAAGCTCCCATGATCTGTCAGGAAGCTATAAATCACATGCTAAAATGGTTCAGAATTATGCACAATGAAAGACCTAGATCCAAATTCCTAGAATGTTTTTTATGATGGAATGCTCCAAAGATAAATTCTAGCTAAACTGATTCATCTACCTCCAAGTCAAAAATTCAAAATTCTCTGTAAACAATAATAGCCACCGTGTATGGAACTGTGTATCAATTTCATTGCCATTTTTGGTAATCTTAAAAACAATGCTACATAGAAAATATCATTCAAATTCACAGGTGAAGTCAACTGGCCTAGAGAGATTAAGTAGCCTGTTCAAGGACACATAGCCAGTCACAGTGGAGCTCAGCTCAGGTTGGATCAAAGCCCCAACTCGACTCTGTTCTCAATACTTCACTGCCTCTCTCCTCTCACACTTGGAGGTCTTTCCAATATCACTTCTCTATCATGAGAATTCTCATAGACTCAGAGAAGGCGTGAAAGTAACCACCCACAAGGCTTCTCCTACAACCTTCAGTAAGTACTGCCTGAAAAGTAACCAAAGGCCCACTTAAGGAAGCAGTCCTACTTGATTTCAGGACAAGACCCTGACACTGGGGAAGGCTGAGGGCAGGAGGAGAAGAGGGGGACAGAAGATGAATTGTTTGGAAGGAATCATTGACTCAATGGACATGAGTTTGAGCAAGCTCAGGGAAATGGTGGACAGGGAAGCCTGGTGTGCTGCAGTCTGCGGGGTCACAAAGAGTTGTGCATGGCTTAGTTACTGAAAAATAACAACAATGAAAAGCTCAGGACTTCCAAAACCCATTTGCATAAAAAAGAATTCTTGAACTCCTTCAGACACTTACACATGAAAACAAGCTATCACTTGGGTCAAATCAGAAATTCTAAAGCAGACTGAAAATGACCTGGAGCTCAAGTTCTTCCATGATACTACTGTGCCCACCAATCTTTAATGACATCTGAATTTCAAAGGATTCTCCATCTCTTTTGGTCTGTTAGCATTTGAAATGGCAAAAGAAAAACTTCACCTCGATTTTTTCACAAGACTTTCTCTAAATTCCCTATTAATAGTCTAGTCTTTGATGAACACTTAGAACACTCTTTACTCATTTCATTCCCATCTTAAAACAAACTGGTCTGCCATGGTATTCCTCTACCCAATACAGGGTGTATCAAACAAAAGCAAGTTATTCGAGTGACATAAAATCTAACCACTGAGAGCAACGGTTCGACACAAACAAAACTAAAAAGATCACTTATTAAGAAAATCCAGTTGGTAATAGTTAGCATCCCCCACTCTTCACTAGTCACTTCTTCACTAGTCAGTTCAGTTGCTCAGTCACGTCTGACTCTTTGCAAACCCATGGACTGCAGCACGCCAGGTTATCCATCCCTGTCCATCACCAACTCCCAGAGTTCATTCAAACTCATGTCCATTGAGTCAGTGATGCCATCCAACCATCTCATCCTCTGTTATCCCCTTCTCCTCCTGCCCCCAATCCCTCCCAGCATAAGGGTCTTTTCAAATGAGTCAGTTCTTCATATCAGGTGGCCAAAGTATTGGAGTTTCACCTTTAGCAACAGTCCTTCCAATGAATACTCAGGACTGATTTCCTTTAGGATGGACTAGTTGGATCTCCTTGCAGTTCAAGGCACTCTCAAGAGTCTTCTCCAACACCACAGTTCAAAAGCATCAATTTTTTGGCGCTCAGCTTTCTTTATAGTCCAACTCTCACATCCATACATGACCACTGGAAAAACCATAGCCTTGACTAGACGGACCTTTGCTGGCAAAGCAATGTCTCTGCTCTTTAATAAGCTGTCTAGGTTGGTCATAACTTTTGGAGCCCCCCAAAATAAAATCTCTCACTGTTTGCATTGTTTCCCCATTTATTTGCCATGAAGTGATGGGACCAGATGCTATTATCTTAAAGTTTTCTGAATGTTGACTTTTAAGCCAACTTTTTTCAACTCTCCTCTTTCACTTTCATCAAGAGGCTCTTTAGTTCTTCACTTTCTGCCATAAGGGTGTTGTCATCTGCATATCTGAGGTTATTGATATTTCTCCCAGCAATCTTGATTCCAGCTTGTGCTTTATCCAGTCCAGCGTTTCTCATGATGTATTCTGCATATAAGTTAAATAAGCAGGGTGAAAATATACAGCTTTGACGTACTCCTTTCCTGATTTGGAACCAGTCTGTTGTTCTATGTCCGGCTCTAACTGTTGCTTATTTACCTGCATACAGATTTCTCAGGAGGAAGGTCAGGTGGTCTGGAATCCACATTGCTTTAAGAATTTTCCAGAGTTTGTTGTAATCCACACAGTCAAAGACTTTGACATAGTCAATAAAGCAGAAGTAGATGTTTTCCTGGAACTTTCTTGCTTTTTGATGATTCAATGGATGTTGGCAATTTGATCTCTGGTCCCTCTGCCTTTTCTAAATCCAGCTTGAACATCTGGAAGTTCACAAGTCATGTACTGTTGAAGCCCGGCTTGGAGAATTTTGATCTTTACTTTGTTAATGTGTGAGATGAGTGCAATTGTGTGGTAGTTTGAGCATTTTTAGCACTGCCTTTCTATGGGATTGAAATGAAAACTGACCTTTTCCAGTCCTGTGGCCAGGGCTGAGTTTTCCAAATTTGCTGGCATATTGAGTGCAGCACTTTCACAGCATCATCTTTCAGGATTTGAAATAGCTCAACTGGAATTCCATCACCTCCACTAGCTTTGTTCATAGTGATGCTTCCTAAGGCCCACTTGACTTCATATTCCAGGATATCTGGCTCTAGGTGAGTGATCATACCATCATAATTATCTGGGTCATGAAGATCTTTTATGTACAGTTCTTCTGTGTATTCTTGCCACCTCTTCTTAATATCTTCTGCTTCTGTTAGGTCCATACCATTTCTGTCCTTTATCAAGCCCATCTTTGCATGAAATTTCCTTGGTATCTCTAATTTTCTTGCAGAGATCTCTAGTCTTTCCCATTCTATTGTTTTCCTCTATTTCTTTGCATTGATCACTGAGGAAGGCTTTCTTATCTCTCCTTGCTATTCTTTGGAACTCTGCATTCAAATGGGTATATCTTTCCTTTTCTCCTTTGCCTTTCACTTCTCTTCTTTTCACAGCTATTTGCAAGGCCTCCTCGGACAACCATTTTGCCTTTTTGCATTTCTTTTTCTTGGGGATGGTCTTGATCACTGTCTCTTGTACAATGTCACAAACCTCCGTCCATAGTTCTTCAGGCATTCTGTCTATCAGATCTAATCCCTTGAATCTATTTGTCACTTCCACTGTATAATCATTAGGGATTTGATTTAGGTCATACCTGAATGGTCTAGTGGTTTTCCCTACTTTCTTCAATTTAAGTCTGAATTTGGCAATAAGGAGTTCATGATATGAGCCACAGTTAGCTCCCAGTCTTGTTTTTGTTGACTGTATAGGGCTTCTCCATCTTTAGCTGAAAAGAATATAATCAATCTGATTTCGGTGTTGACCATCTGGTGATGTCCACGTGTAGAGTCTTCTCCTGTGTTGTTGGAACGGGGTGTTTGCAATGACCAGTGCGTTCTCTTGGCAAAACTCTGTTAGCCTTTGACCTGCTTCATTCTGTACTTCAAGGTCAATTTGCCCATTACTCCAGGTATTTCTTGGCTTCCTACTTTTGCATTCCAGTCCCCTATAATGAAAAGGACATCTTTTTGGGGTGTTGGTTCTAGAAGGTCTTGTAGGTCTTCATAGAACTGTTCAACTTCTTAAAACTCAACCAAAAAGCATTTGGAATTTTATAACAAGTCCTACATTTTGATTTCTTCCTCCTAGGGAACTATGGTGAACACCTCAAGAGAGATATACCAGCATTCTATTTAAATGTTTATATTCCATGAAATCATTAACACTTTGTAATGAAATGAAAATGGTATCTTAATGTGAGTCTCAATTGTTTTTGTTAAAGTCATGTGAAACAGCTATATACTTAATCAGATTACCTAATCAGAGTGTTATAAAAATAATTATCAACTGTTCATTAAAGTGCAACAAAGGATCTGAAAAAGATGCAGACACATCGAAATTACAGTATTTTCCTATTGAAATATCACTCTTAATTAAAATGAAAGCAGCAAAAGAAAAAAGTACGTGTTCCTTAGTGGAACAATCAATCTTGATAGATATACTAGTGTTTTAAAAACATTTCATACATAAAAATTCAAAAACATCAAACACTGCCATGATGTAGAATAAAAGGACAGTAGCATTACTGTGTCACTTGGTAGCCAAGAAACCTCAAATAATTTGGTTAAGCCTCCCTGAACTAAAATTTTGTGTAACAACATATCTTAAAGGGTTTTCATGAGGACTTAGATAACATCTGCTTGCTGCTGCTAAGTCGCTTCAGTCGTGTCCGACTCTGTGCGACCCCATAGACGGACGCCCAGCAGGCTCCCCCGTCCCTGGGATTCTCCAGGCAAGAACACTGGAGTGGGTTGCCATTTCCTTCTCCAATCCATGAAAGTGAAAAGTGAAAGTGAAGCCGCTCAGTCGTGTCCGACTCTAGCGACCCCATGGACTGCAGCCTACCAGGCTCCTCCGTCCATGGGATTTTCCAGGCAAGAGTACTGGAGTGGGTTGCCATTGCCTTCTCCAACATCTGCTTATTTAACCAATATTTATTGAGCAACTATTATATTCCAAACCCTGAAACACATCAGTAGACAGAGCAAAGTCTATGCTCAACTTATATTTTATTTGAGGGGAAAAAGAGAGAGGTATGCACTAAATGGGTAGACAAATGAGACCATTTAAGTAACTGGTAAATTAAAGCAAGGAAACAAGACCCAGAATAATAAGGTGTTCAAATAATGTTGATACATACTCAGTTCTGCTCAATGTCCCATTATCTCTGTTCTTGGTGAATTATAAAAGTCAGCCATAATATATTTACACTCACTTATTCTTGACTATAAACAGAATGAACAACAACAAAATTAAGGTTGATTCCATCTGAATAAAAATAACCCAACCCTGGAGATACAAGGATTTTGCAGCTGTTACAATAGAAGCCTGTGAAAACACACCGCCTGATTCTTAGGATCTGACTCATAACTATGCCTAACATTCATTCTCCTTCAATGGTCAGTCAACACTAGTATATTCTGAATCAGTGAAGAGCATTTTTTCCCCACCAACTCTTATGCCTGAAGATAAATATTAATATTAATAGAATTGGCATGAATAATATCTATCAGAAAATCAGCTTTTGATTACATAATTAGGACTCTACACAAAAAGTATACAGATATTTGAGGATTTATGAATAAGATTACATAACATGAACACAGGAAAATTGTAATTCCTTTTCCTATTAAGGAAATAGTTTAGTAAATAAATGATTTACTTCTTCACAACAAATTTACAACATTATACAGCCATATAAAGTAGAGTCTCTTTACTGTAAATTCTAACTGTTAGCTAATTATTTAATCAAAAAGCTCCATTACAGTAGGAATCAGGAGGGGAAAAACAAGTTAACCTTTAAGTTAAAAGTTTTAACCTAAACATAAAATCCATGTTTATTCCCTAGCTTTCTGATGTAGTGCCAAGTCCTTGTCTCTTAAGGTGAATTTGCTGATTACTCAACTATTGTCTTTCCCGTCTAGATTCCAGTCCATGTACATCACCTATGATAACCCAGTCTCAATTTCTTCAAAGTGGAGTGGGAAGTTAAAGGGCTCTAAGAGCAAAATCCTTCTTGAACACTTCTCTGACCTATGTGTAATTTAAAACAAATTTTCTTGAGGAATTCACTTCTGTGGAGTATAACCAAAGTATTCAACTTTGTTTATACCAAAATAACTTTCTTTTCAGCCTCAGCTTTTCCTGAGTTATGTGATACCTAATTAAAATACATGATCACAGTTATAAGTATAATTGGCATAAACAAGTTTGGTTGAAAACACAAGTCTTGGTAAGCCCACAACTAAACTTGTTAGGAGCAGAAGTGGTGGCAGGGGATTTAAACGGTGTGCAGTGTACTACCAGCAATTGTTAATATATTCTACAGAGAAATAGAAGATTTTAGGTAAATTCAGTGGGTTGTTTGAGAATTTCTATCAACTTTTAAAACACCAGGTTAGTTAATGTTTAGAGAAAGTTTAAAAAATGAAAAAATTTATCAAAAGCAAAGAAAAATGTTCTTCCAAATATCAACCCCTGCAAATATGCATATTTTTTTTAAAGAAACCGTAAACATCTATAAATACTTCTGGAGTTAAAAGACACAAGGTCAATATCTATATACTGCAAACTTATTCTCAATTTGTCCTCTCACAAAAGTACAATTATCAATTCATATGATTGATCCAATCCAATCTAAATTCCTTAGAAATAACTTTTATTTTGAATGAACAATGAAAGAAGTTGGAAACAACTGACTCAAGTACAAAGCTATGAGATTACATACCAGTTTTTCTCTAAAAGAGTACTTCCTTCTTTGCACTACTGATATGAAATCTCTTCATACTCTTGGTTTCTCCTTTCATTAAATAAGCAACACTGTAACACCCTTTAGAAGAACTGTACCCAGTTCTTTGAATCACTTCTGAATAAACTATTGCATTATCTCTATCCCAGAACCACCAGCAAACAGGAGGTAAAATTTATTCACGCTGGTTCTAAGGAATCAATGTGTAGACTGGTGTTAATCATGTGCATAGACTGGTGTAAAACACAGTATCAACTTTTGAGATTAAGAAAAGGACTTTATTGGTAAAGTGAAATTTAAGAAACCAAATCTTTGTACAGATATTGCCAAAGAAGTCCATTAAATTAATTTTAATAGTCATTTCCTAAAGTTGAGATTTATTTTTGAAGAGAAAAACGAGGTAAGAGCAATTCCACAAAGGACCTGTAGCCTCTGAAACGTCAAACAACAGATTCTTCAGTTGTTTCAGTTCCATAATTTTGCTTTATTTTGACTGATTGGTAAAAATGATATACAGTAAAGAAAGTCTTTTAACTGGCAAATCGAATGCTTTTTTGCAAATTAATATAAATTATAAAATCCCATTATTATAATTTATAACATATATATTATGTCCAAAAATATGTAAAGTAGTCTTTTAAAATAAAAAAGGAGCCATATTAAACTAATGGGCATAGGATATTACATTTAAACACAGGTCCCTTATATAGGAGTTTGAGCAAGCTCTGAGAGCTGGTGATGGACAGGGAAGCCTGGAGTGCTGCAGTCCGTGGGGCTGCAAAGAGTCGGACACGACTGAGTGACTAAACTGAACTGACAGTGAAGAAAGCAATTAAATGATTCAAGATTGAAAGCTAAAGACTAAATTTCTAATAACATAAATAACTACATATACTTATATATTCATATTGCTTATTTATGCATATCTACATTATTGAACACAAAACTAACTGCTGAATGATTCACAGATTTTAACTGAAATTAAGAGTCACTTTATTTGGGGGGCTCCAAAATCACTGCAGATGGTGATTGCAGCCATGAAATTAAAAGACAGTTGTTCCTTGGAAGAAAAGCTATGACCAACCTAGACAGCATATTAAAAAGCAGAAACATTACTTTGCCAACAAAGTTCCATCTAATCAAAGCTATGGTTTTTCCAGTAGTCATGTATGGATGCGAGAGATGGACTATAAAGAAAACTGAGCACCAAAGAATTGATGCTTTTGATTTGTGGTGTTGGAGAAGGCTCTTGAGAGTCTCTTGGACTGCACGGAGATTCAACCAGTCAATCCTAAAGGAAATCAGTCCTGAATATTCATTGGAAGAACTGATGCTAAAGCTGAAACTCCAATACTTTGGCCACCTGATGAGAAGAACTTACTCATTTGAAAAGATCCCAATGCTGAGAAAGATTGAAGGCGGGAGGAGAAGGGGACGACAGAGGATGAGATGGTTGGATGGCATCACTGACTCAATGGACATGAGTTTGAATAAGCTCCAGGAGTTGGTGATGAACAGGGAAGACTGGTGTGCTGCAGTCCATGGGGTCGCAAAGAGTCAGACACAACTGAGAGACTGAACTGAACTGAACTAAGGAGTCACTAACCATCAGTGGTCTCACCTCCATTTTATACACTCAAAAGTGAAGAGTGAAGAGTATAAAAAAAATAACTTCTACTACCAGTACATTCTAGATATCAATATTTATTTCTTCTTAAAAGTTCCTTCTCTTTTCTTCTACATAATATTTTAACAGAAAGCATGGTTTCTTCTAAATATGACTCTATTTTTCAAAATGACAAGAAATAGTGTTAAGGAGAATACAAAGAAATAGGGATACTGCCCTGGGGAGCTTGAACTGAAATACCTTTGAAAGGTAACTTGGCCTTGTCTACCAAAATTTTCAATGCACACAGAGATTTATACTAAGAAGCAATCATACAAAAGCATAAAGTAATACAATAAATAGATAATAAAGTAATAAAAAATAAATGGATATTTATTAAATAATTACTTCTAATAATTTACAACTAAAGTCACTCTAAGTGTTCATCAATAAGAATAAACTATTGTATCACACAATGGAGTGCATAGTTTAAATGAGACAGAAAAATGTTTATGATGCATTAAATGAAAAAGCAAGTATTGAAACAGTTTAGATAGTAAATATCATTTTTAAATTCTATAAATAAAATGCATAAGTGCACATTAAATACACATGGAAAACAGCTATAAATCAAATTTCCAAAGGATTTAGAGAAAATCTTTTCTTTCTACTAAATATTATGTTAATTTATATGAGCAGTTAAGTATTCCCTATAATAAAAATCAATAATCATAAAGAACATTTTAATATCTTAAAGTGTTTTAATCAAAATAGTAAAGCAGGCATTTTTCATCATCTTCCTAAAGATTTTCTTTTTTAAAAAATATTTTCTAGCTACTATATGCAAATCTGATTTTTCTCCTAACACATGAGTACCATGCTCTCAAACTTTAAAATGCATTATATTCAACTTTGCAGAATTATATGAAACAAAGGTACTGTGACACAAAATAATCACAATTATATTCAAAATTGTAGGATTTTTTTTTTATAGTTCACCTCAAATACTCCTTATCTTTTAGAACAAAAGAATGGGACTTTTAAAAAAGTGATTTCTGTAACAATAGATAAAACTCAGTATCTTCTTTTTCACTTATATATGGTATAAGTTGCAACAATAACATTTTTGTCAGTAAGCATAATCAAAATATTTTCCACAATCACTAAACTGTTAACTTCATTAATGGCTTTATCTTGATCTACAGCAATCAATATTTCTCCATCTCAACTCGAAGCAATCAATATTTCTCCATCTAAATCCTAAGCAAAATTTCTGATACTAAAAACATTTATGCCAACTATATATTTACTCTATTTAAAAATTTTTTTAATATTTAAACTTTCAAATAAAGATTTATGCTCACTAGAATGCATACTTGTAAAAATAATTTCACTTTTCTAAAATACTTTTTATTAAAGGGTTGAAAACACATCTTTACTTTACCTCCTTGTTGATGTTGGTGTTTGTCATAATGACTGTGACAGAAATGGATTCCACCTTCCTGATCTATTGTCTTCTCTGATGAAAGCAAACCAAGACGTTTCAATTTCAGTAACCTTGGAGAACTTTCCTGAAAACTCTCTCCAGGGCCCAAAACCATATTTCCCAAAACAAGAGGAGGAGCAACTCTTTTCAAAAATTCCATATTAAGGTTCTTCTACATTACTGGACCCACAAGTACACAGAAAGGTTTTTGTACCAACTTCCTTGATGAGAAGGTAAGGTTCACTCTTTGTGTCAAAGAGCAAAGAAACGTCATGTGAACTTAGGTTGGTCAACTACCAGCTGTTTTGAAGCTGATTTTTAGGACATTTGCTGTTCATACTGATAAGAAGTCAAACAGCTACCAACTGTGAAACTGCACCTCATATATACATATACAAGTGCATGTACAATGGGTGGTAACAGCAATACTGAGACTATAAAATGCTTAGCATCCATCTAGTTTAACGTTTAGACTTTGAAAACCTACACTGTGATAATGTTAGGACAAATTTACTTTGGTCTGAGGTGTGTCTTATTTTAAACACACTTAACAGCTGAAATGTGAAACAGTAACTTGAATTCAAAAGATAATTCTGATCATTCCAGAAATTCACTAGCAGACTGCAGGAAGATCAAGTTTTATAGAAGGTGAAAAGGAATAATTTAAAACTATACTGTATTATGAACATCCCAATGTACTTTTACTTTTATTTTATTTTCTGCTGCTGTGGTTCTGCTTTACCTTCTGGTGGTTGTTTCATTTAAAAGTTTATCTTTTCTAATACATCTGTGGTGGTGGTGGTTTAGTCACTAAGTCATGTCCGACTCTTGCAACCCCATGGACTGTAGCCTGCCAGGCTCCTCTGTCCATGGGAATTCTCCAGGCAAGAATACTGAAGTGGGTTGCCATTTCCTTCTCCAGGGAATCTTCCTGACCCAGTAATCAAACCCAGATCTCCTGCACTGCAGACAAATTCTTTACCAATTTGTACCAATGTACTTTTAAACACACACCAAAAAAACTTCATTATAATCAATCATAAGTTATAATCTTAAAATCATAAGTTATCTACAGTAGCAAAGGAAATCTTGGGATGAATTACTAAAAAAAAAAATTGATAATTTAAAATATATGAATCTAAGAAAATAAAATTGAACAGTTTAAAGTATAAATATTTAATTCAATAAACCCAGTAATCAACCTTACATAATTTATTTCCAAATAACTAAGCATCCTATTAAATATTTTAAAATAGCAAAAGTAACTGATCCTACTGCCTTATTATAATCCAGAAGCATGATAAAATGTGCCAGTGAAAGGTACTAAATAAGACTTTGTGCACTTTAATATCTTCTTTTCTCCCTTTCTTTGCCTGCCCTCTGGTGGGGTTACTAAGTGACCAAGAAAGAAACAAAAACAAACAAAAAGGAACAGATAAGACATAAACTTCCCTAAGTAGTCAAATTGATAACTTTGAAGGATACACACTTAAGAGAAAAAAAAATCTGATTCATTTAGTGAAACACAATCTTTTTCTTCCAGCACTCAGTAGGAAGAGAAATGATCTACATATATTAAAAGATGAAGCATAAAGTTGTCTACATAGATATCAAGGAAATTGCTGTAATATAAAAACAAGTAAATTTCTGGTCTGAATTGTGATGTGCTTAGTCACTCAGTTATGTCTGACTCTTTGCGACCCCATGAAGTATAACCCACCAGGCTCCTCTGTCCATGGGGATTCTCCAGGCAAGAATACTGGAGTATGTTGCCATGCCCTCCTCCAGGGGATCTACCCAACCCAGGGATTGAACCCAAGTCTCCAGCATTGCAGGCAGATTCTTTACTATCTGAGCCACCAGGGTCTGAATAGATGAGTTTTTAATCCTTAACATTAATAAGGAAGTCAATTATTCTCTATTTCATTCACTTAAAAAATATTAAGTAAAAATCCTCTATACATAAAGCATTAATATATTATTAAGGTTCAGAGGAAATTTAGAGGATTTATTCACGCAAATCCTCTCTCATGGAATTCTACAGTAAAAAGGAGGGAAAAAAAACAAGGAAGTCAAGTAAAGGACTCAAGTTTCTTGCCCTAAAGCAAGACTATACCAACTAGAAAGAAACACTGACTTTAAAAAAATCCTTCTCAGAAGTAGATTCTCTCTTAACCCTGGAGCACAGAAGGATAAAAATTATGTGATCATCCTATTGCCAACACACTGCAAAAACAAACCGGTCAGAACCATAATCCACGTCCTTTAATAACCTAGAAGTTATCCCTGTATCTTCCCAGGTTTTTATTTTTGTTTCTTCCATCTCACCTCATTCATATTTTTTTTTTTTACAGAATTTTATGCATGTGTACACAATTTATTAATTTTGCATTCTAAGATATACACAAGGTCAGCATTTCACAAAACTTATTACTATTCCAAAAGCAGTTATCATGAAACACAGTGATTATATAAGTCAATCAAGCAAAAAGAGCATCTATTAAATTTTCTTATCATGTCATCTTTTATACTTGTTTTCAAATAGAAGCTTGAAACATGATATAGTATTAGAATAGGAAGAGAGAATTTTACTTTATAACAATGATCACTTTCCAAATATTAGACCATATATAAAAATAAAGTACTGTCACCAAAGCTCATCTGAAGGCTAGCATCTCTATCTTTTATTTATTCCAAAACAACCCCTGCAGAAACTTAACTTAAACTGAAGGACAACTGACTTATAATATTATATTAGTTTCAGGTGTACAAGATAGTGATTTGACATTTTTATACGGATAATTATGAAATGATCACCATGGTAAGTCTAGTTACCACCTGTCACACACACAGCATTACTACAATATTACTGACTATATTCCTATGCTATACATTACATCTCCATGACTTATTTTATAAGTAGAAATTTGTACCTCTTGATCTCCCTCACCTATCTCACCTATATCCCCATGCCCTCCCCTTTAGCAAGCCTGTTTGTTCTCTGTGTCTATGAGCTATTTCTGATTTATGTGTGTTACTTTTTTTGAGATTCCACATATAAGTGAAATCACATGGTATTTGTATTCCTCTGCCCGACTTACTTCACTTAACATACACCCTCTAGATTCATGCTGTCCTTTTGTTTATTTCCTCTCTACTGATATGGTCTCTTGTTCTTTAAAACTTAGTTCAAGTCCCTCGTGTCCAGCTCTTTGCAACCCCATGGACTATACATAGTCCATGGAATTCTCCAGGCCAGAATACTGAAGTGGGTAGCCCTTTCCCTTCTCCAGGGGATCTTCCCAACCCAGGGATTGAACCCAGGTCTCCCACATTGCAGGCAGATTCTTTACCAGCTGAGCCACAAGGGAAGCCCAAGAATAGTGGAGTGGGTAGTCTATCCCTTCTCCAGGGGATCTTTCCGACCCAGGAATCGAACCAGGATCTCCTACACTGCAGGCTGATTCTTTACCAACTGAGCTACGAGAGAAGCCAGCACATTGAAACTTACGTGCGTTGTTTTTCTCAGGTCCCTTTGTAGGTCTTCCTTATCTGTGGAGCCCAGGAATACAGTAGTGTGCAACAAACACATGCTGATTATGAGGGCAAGTTACCTTCATGTTTGTTCACGATATACAAGACAACCACGCATGTCACTGTTAACCTCACTGTTCTAAACTACACTTTCAGTTGGAAAAAGAAAGGGCAAGGATTAGGTGATATAGGAGAGACCACAGATTTTTCTCAGACTTCCTTCTTTCAACAAATGTTTGCTGAGTAGCTTCTTTAATAGCCTGTGCATGATGCGAATGCACTAAGGATTTATCTTCATCCCCAGGAAGCTTAACTCTCACAACTACAAGACTCCCTGTTTGGCTTGGCCAAGGCTTTGTTGAGCCTGCAATATGTTCAATTTCTTCTGTCCAATAACGTCCTTTCTTTGCAGGTGTGGATTCCTAATAAACATCTAGGAGCCAAACTCCTTTTCAGTGTCAGCTTTTGGAGGACCGTCCCTAAGACATAACAGCGAGGGATAAAGCATGAGCCTGCAATATCCATTACTAGCTGAATCTACGACAGCGAAATGCCATAAAGCTATTTCTAAGATCTTTGGTTGATTATCAAAACTTTGAACTCTTGCTATAACGGTTAAAGAATTAAGAAATTGTAACAGTTATAAATTATAAATTATAACTAACAGGGCTAGTCACTCAAAGACAGCATTTAAAAATCTTTTGAGACCTGTAAGTCACTATTTCGCCTTTAGAATATTTATTATAATCTTACCGTGGAATTCAAGACAATAATTTCTTGGTGGTAAGCTGGATCATCTAATCCTGGCTGTGGGACTCTTGAGCAGTTTTGAGAATTAAGCATTTAGGTGTTAATCATCCAAGATTAAATAAATGGCTTCAGCTCTGAAGAAAAACAAAATATGAGATTGATACATTAGACATGTTTATAATAAGTACATCTGTGTGTGACCCACATCCACCCTTACTTATGAATATATTATATTGCAGGGTCACTAGGTGCTACAGTTATCCTCTTTCAATTAGTGTTCTGTTTTTTCTAAGTTTTTATTATGACAATTTTCAAACTAATACGAAATTATTGAGACTATTATGATGAACCCACCCTTATCAACTCATGGCAAATCCTATTGCATTTACATCTTCACCTACCCCTTAACCTCTATCCCACCACTCTGAGTCATTCTGAAGCAAATTCTAGGCATTATACCACTTTATCTGTAGACCATTCTGTATGTCTCTTTCTAAGACAAAGATTTGCTTTATAAACATAAGGCAATATCATTGTAATACCTACCATTAATTCACAATAATTTCTTTATTACATCAACTACCAATCACTGCTCATATTTCTCCAACTGTCTCATAAGTGTCTAATTCAAAGCTAAACAAAATCCATACAGGCAATTGTTACCATTTCTCCTAAATCCCTTTTAATCTACAGCTGTTTTTTTTTTTCCCTTTCCCTTCTTCTCTTTGCAGCGACAAACAAAGCTTTAACAAGCCAAAAATTGAGCAAATACATCAATACCCTAACTGTTCAATAATAAATTAAATCCATTTTCATTTTATTCACCAAAATAATCAGATTTGCAAAATAGTTCATATATCCACTAGGCCTAATATTATCCCATCTGCAGACACTGTTTATGGTGCACATTTTTCAAAGTCCAACTATAATAACTCTGAGCAGGTCCTGGATTATGAACTACTATACCTTATATGTAATAATTTGATGACTACTAAGAATGAAACCAATGACCAGAAGGAGTTATCTTTTAACTACATATAAGGCCTCACATGCAATCATATACATTTCATGTTTTTACTATCATGAAAGGTTGTGCATTTTTCAAGTTAAATAGGCCACATTTTTAATTTGTCATTGAACCACAAATCAACCTCATTTTAAATCACATCCTGTTTCTTACTATTTTCCTGTTTAATGAATTTAATTCCCAGCCCAAAAGAAAGAACTACTTCCTAAAATATTAATTGTGTACTTAAAACTTCTTAATCTGAAATTCCTTTAGCCAAGTTAGAAAAATATAAAAATATTTCATTTATTCACAATGCATAATCAAATAAATTATTACTAAAACCAAATCTCTGAAGCCCCAACACTGGTAAATATGAAAATACTACTTTAATATAGATGTACTCATTCATAATCAATTATCATTCAGACTTATGGAATTTTTAACTGCCCCACCAAATATTTCTGCATCTACTAACAACACTGACTCGATGGACGTGAGTCTGAGTGAACTCCGGGAGTTGGTGATGGACAGGGAGGCCTGGCGTGCTGCGATTCATGGGGTCGCAAAGAGTCAGACACGACTGAGCAACTGAACTGAACTGAACTAACAACATGGTATCTACAATCCCACCATAACTTTTGATACTTTATTTTAGGTTCATGGAATCATTTCTCCCTCAAAGCAAATAAAGCTTATGTGACAAACAGCATATCATTTCTTGCCTAGAGTGAGCAGAGCAGTCATGCACTGGTCTGTATTTAATGAAATTTATACTATTTTTGTTTTGTTCAGGGGTAGTTTGGAGTTTTTTTGTTGGTGGTAATGGGTTTTTTTTGCGGCGGTATGGGGGGGCGCAGATCAATTGTACTTTTATCTTCTCTGCATATAGACTACCTAAAATGGAACTTTTATTTTCATTTTACTTGATTAATTTGGAGAATAGTTTATATATAAGAAGAGTAGTTTTTTGGGGGGTGGTTCACATTCCACAGCATGTGTGTCCTTAGTTTCCTGACCAGGGATTTAAACCACACCCCCTGCACTGGAAGGCAGAGTCTTCACCACTGGGGAAGTCCTGAAAAGAATAAATTTTATTACTACTTCTATACTACTACTTTTGAGATGGTCAAGGTCAGAGAGGTCAGGTAACTGCGGTCGTGGTACACACATGACCGATCCTGTTGTTTCTTATTTTAAAATAATAAGCTCGTATTTAACAAGAGTGACTTAAGGAGGTCAGACGGCATTTGACAACACTGAAAAGAAGACTGTAAATTAGTCAAATAGCACAAGCTTTAAAGATTCAAGGCTTTAAATCAGCAATAAGACTAATGATCTAGGACCTTCCATGTATAATAAAGAGAACAGTGGCCCAGCTCTGGTGCTTGGAAGGATTCTCAGATCAAATGAGGTCCTTCAGGGACAACTCTGCTTCACTTTAGTCTAGAAAGTAAGAGAGAAAGTTGAATAGGTGCTCAGGTAACATATTAACCTCATTTCCTTTCTGAAAAGGATTATAAGAATAATGAAGAAAAGAAAGGCCACAAATCTAATGTACCCTAACTGCAGTAAAACATCTGACATAAAAATCTCTGATATACATTGATACAGAAAATTATAATCTTGAACAAATAGAGTAGAAATTAAGAAAAAATGAGTTTCAGTGATGTTCAATGTAAGTACTCTCAATATTTACAGGCTTGGAATACTTCATAATCTGAAAAGGAGAACAAGAAGCTATGGTTCTAAGCACAAGGTAGATTTGAGCTCAATATAATAAAAAGAATAACTTAATTATTATATAATTCATTTAAAAGCTTCTTCGTGAAGAACTGGAGTTCCTGCTGAGTTTTTAGGTAAAGATTGTTCAGTTAAATTCAGTTCAGTCGCTCAGTCGTGTCCGACTCTTTGCGACCCCATGAATCGCAGCACTCCAGGCCTCCCTGTCCATCACCAACTCCCGGAGTTCACTCAGACTCACATCCATCGAGTCAGTGATGCCATCCAGCCATCTCATCCTCTATCGTCTCCCCTTTTCCTCCTGCCCCCAATCCCTCCCAGCATCAGAGTCTTTTCCAATGAGTCAACTCTTCACATGAGGTGGCCAAAGTACTGGAGTTTCAGCTTTAGCATCATTCCTTCCAAAGAAATCCCAGGACTGATCTCCTTCAGAATGGACTGGTTGGATCTCCTTGCAGTCCAAGGGACTCTTAAGAGTCTTCTCCAACACCACAGTTCAAAATGCTATAGAAAGGGTTATACCACTGAGTCAAAAGACTAAGCTGAATTATTTCATAGATTCCAACTTGAAATTCTAAATTTCACTTTAATATATATTTTGTACTTACACTTGAATACTGGAAAGTGTGATGACCTAAAGATTCAATATTTCAACTAAAGAAAGAAACCACAATGTAAGGTATGAAATCTATAATGGAAAACTGTCTTTCTATTAAAATTATTCTGTGAATATTGGAAGACCTCTTTAAATGATGCAAAAGACCAAAATGATGCAATAATTTTCAAATAAATTAGAATAATCATAGCTCCTATCTATAATGGCAAAATAAGTATGTAAAATGGAAAATGAAATACTTTTTTTAATCTGCCAAAGATTATGGAAGATGTGAAAAATCTATGCACAAATACTCAAGTGTAGGCAGCAAATAATTACTCAAATTATCCGTTGTCTGACTGACAAAATTTATTAAAATAAAGAATTTATAGTCATCCCTTTAATTAAGAAAGAAAATTAATGATTCATAAATCAACACTGACTCCACTGCACTAATTTTTAGAAATTCATTTTTTGTCTTACTTTATAAATGTTTTAATTTTTACAATATCTAAAACAAACCTGCATTTTAATCTTCTGCCATTCTTTTTAACCTTCTACCAAATTTCAACTTTCGAGAAGTATGGAAACTTACGATGCTGACTAATGCAATCATGGAGTACACAATATCACCTGCTAAAAGTGCTGTATAATGGCACTGAGCTAGAATAATTGGGCTCGCTGCAAAAATCTAAATCTCTTGCTGATAAAGCAATGTTCTCTGCAGGTAAATTTTTCTATATTTTGTTGATTTTACATTTTTAGCAAAAATAGCAGTTATAATCATACTACTTGTCTTAATGAAAACAATTAGGAAAATTTTCCATTCACAAATTCAAAGGGAAGCTTTCTGTAACAGTTGCATTCACTGAATCATACAGACACAGCCCCAAAGTACATTTTCTAGTAAACTGGTGAATGAATATGTATTGTTTAGAATAATTTTCCTTTTACATTTCTACAGCATTACATTTCTATAGTATTTTTAACCCATTCAATAGCATTTCTGTTGGCACAGGAGAAAAAAAAAAAAAAGAACTAGATCACAAAACTATCATATAAGTGCCCTACCTACTCATCTAGACTTAAATAAGAAGAAAAGTTTTGGACAAATGTAGAAACAGCCCAGTAAGACATCACCTCACTAAATCTGGAATTTTCTCCCATCCCTAATTTCTAAAAATCCATTGCTATAACTATGTATGCCACATATGAATTTATAAAAATCATACCTTTAACAAATATTGAGCAGAACTATGTGCTAAGAATCAGGGACAGAGGAGTGAACAGAACGGACAAAAATCCCTAGGCTCACAGGGCTTACCTTCCAGTAGGAGCTTGAAATTTTTGTAATCCTTCCTTTGAGAGTCTGAAAAAAGTGTTGGAGGCCTCTCCTTCCAAAATGTAAACACAGCTAATCTTGCAGGGTTATGAACCTCTATAATCCAATTACTAATTATGGATTAAGAATTCCTGATAAAAACCCTCCTTATGCTTACTTTCTGTCTGCCATTTATAGTTGATAGTGTCATAATTTTACTATTTGTAGTATTAAGAAGTAATATAGTCATCCTTCTATATCCAGGAGGTAATGGTTCCAGGACTCCTTGTGGAAACCAAAAGAATCAGATGCTCAAGTCCTTTATATAGAAGTTTACAGTATGTATAAATAACCCATGCAAATCCTCCTTTATGCTTTAAACCCTCTCTAGATTATACAATACCTAATACAAGGTAAATGCTATGTAAATAATTATAAATAAAATGCTAATTTTTTGGTGAGCAGTAAACTCAAGTTTTACCTTTTGGAACTTTCTGGAATTTTTTTCTGAATAATTTTAATCCAAGGTTGGTTGAATCTGTAGATGTGGAAGATATAGAGATAGAGAACCGACTGTGCTTTTTCTTACCCATTAAAATGCTTAAAGCCTTCAAATTTCAATAGAATGTGTTCTATTTATTCTATTTGTACCTCAAACAAATTTCTAGACTACTGACAGAGAGTATCCTTTATCAATCTTAGTTTTTCCAGGAGAAAACTAATCCTAACCTCTTCAGCAACTTCATAAATAAACCTTCTGATTTCATTATTTATTCTCTGGACCTTCTTGAGTTAAAATTCCCACTCCCCCTGCTCAACTCTTCAGCTGAACTCTCCACAGAAGTCACCTACAGTCCTTGCATGAAGATATTTATGCTCAAGAGAAACCACAATAAAGCTTTAACCTTAACAGAAATCATCAATGACCCCCAAATTTTTATTCTTGCTTTTCACAAAAAGAGAGTGATCCACTAGTAAAAAGCTTTTTATTTAAAAATACGACACCTAAAACTAAGGTTATTACCATCTCTAAGCAATGTCTTATGCTTTTTATACCTATGAGTGAGTGAGTGAAGTCTCTCAGTCGTGTCTGACTATTTGCGACCCCATGGACTGTAGCCCACCAGGCTCTTCCGTCCATGGGATTCTCTAGGCAAGAATACTGGAGTGGGTTGCCATTTCCTTCTCCAGGGGATTTTCCCGACCCAGGGATTGAACCCAGGTCTCCCACATTGCAGGCAGATTCTTTAACCTCTGAGCCACCAGGGAAGACCATTTTATACCTATAATTTTTTAAAATTATACATTGGAAATTACTCTACCTAATTATGATCCTAAGGTCCTAAAATACCAAACATTAAAGAAAATTATGAAAATATGATGTATATATTTTATATGTTATATGAAGCAACTGATAGTAAAGAGGTCTCAAGACTAATCCAAATTTTAAGTTATTCAGAAAAATGAAGAAGTAGCTAGGCAAGATCACAGAGCAAGTAAATGGCCACAATTTCATCTCCAAAGTGTGTCTTTTCTCTTTTTCTCTGTTTATAGTCTGTAAACTTAAGAGAGGTCTTGCTTTTATAAGAGCAACTATGAAAGCACAAACCCCCACTGATGTTTGGCTGACCTATTTCTGCGAAATTTATAGCACCAAAATAATTTCTCCAAATTTAAGGAAGAATGATCATCTGTTATCTGCAGCCTCATAAACTGGATCAAAAGCCTTTAAAATGTCTATGCTCTTTGACCCAATAATTCTACTTCTAAAGCTTTTTCTAGGAAGATGATCAGAAATGCAGACAGATTTATTCACAAAGGTATCATTGTATTATTATTCTTATGAGCAGAATACTGCAGGGGAGGGACAGGACAAAAACAGACAATGAAAAAAAAAAAAAACAAAAACAAATCATGGTATAGTCACTAGATGAAATGTTAGCCATCAATTAAAAACCATTTACTAATATGCCATAATATTCACTATATATTTTTAAGTAATAAGTAGAAAAACAAAAGTCTTTATAGTACCTTCGCAATTACTAGAGATAAAACTACATTTAGAAATAAAGAATAAACTTAGAATGATAGACTCAAATTGTCAAGGCAGTCAATGTCTCTAAGCCCATGTCCTTATTTATAAAATAAAGATAATAAAAACCTCTCAGGGCTATCATGAGAATTCACTTGTGGATGAAAAGTGCTTAAATGGTGCTTGACCTAAGTACTCAAAGGTTATTATTATTATTTATTAACTCATATCCCATATGCTGATAGATAAAATCTGTAATGCTTCTAAAAAAAGAAATGAAGAAATTAAGTTACTCATAATTCTAATACCAAGAGATGGCCACTATTAATTCATGTAAATATCTGGGTTAATTTTTTTCAGATCTTTTAACATGCATTCAACATTTTATACAATTGGTGTTAAGTTTTACTGTTTCTACTGGTTACAAAATACTGTAAAATTTTATAAATATAGTATATGCATTTCATCATTCCACTGGTATTGAACTTAAGGCTCAGTTCTTCACTCTATAAATAAAACTGCAATGAATATCCTGATTGGCAGTCTTTGCATACATCTTTGATTTTTCCCTCAAGAGTCTAAAATCAGAATTTCTATCTCAAATGATATGAAATACACTTGGCCTTACTTCCTACTGACCTCTATAGAATGTAGACACATACTAAGTGTTCAAAGCTGCCAATTTATCTCCTTTCTCCATGGGTACTTCAAAGATATTAACTGGCTTTTTCATTGTAACTTTTCTGCTGTGTTTTGGTACAATTGCTTGTCAAGTGTTCTCTTTTTGCACTTATTCTATTTAAAGAAGTTCACTTTTCCTTTATATCACTCTAACAGCCTAAACACAATTTGAGTGTTCGTAACTTCAGTACATTCCTCAAAAAGATTCTTAAGAATCTACTTTGTATGACTAGAAAAAGAAGTCCTTGTCTTTCAGAAACACATCCTAAAATATTTACAGATGATATGTATGACAGAGGAACTGCATCAAAGTAAGTGGGAATTGGGGAAAGGGAATGGATAGAATTAACAAAGAGCTGATCAGTGTTGAAGCTGAAGAATGGGTA
The DNA here is from genome assembly GCF_003369695.1 of Bos indicus x Bos taurus. NCBI lineage: Eukaryota > Metazoa > Chordata > Mammalia > Artiodactyla > Bovidae > Bos > Bos indicus x Bos taurus. Next base: position 67,512,484 of record NC_040081.1, read on the forward strand.
TATGAACATTAATTCCACTAATCTCTCTGTTTAAAAATTTATCATTATATTTAAATATTAAATACAATATTTATATAAATGTATAAATATTTATATAGATTTTCTATTTTATATAAATATTTAAATATTAAATATCTTCAAGGGGAAATTGTTTTTAAAATAAATCTTTAAGAAATAAATTAAAATCTACAAAACAATTATAAACTTCTACCATAATTCAATGATTATAAAAATATAAGACCAAAAATATTTAAGCCAAATTCAAAAGTGAAGTAAACAACTACAGTATTTAGAATCTCTCAATTACACTTGCCAGTAATTCCCACAGATATAAACCTACTACAATGCCTTTTTCCAAACCATGGCTTCAGCATACCATGCTGATTCTCCAAGACAATATTAGTATTTATATTGTGCATTACAAGAATACAATTATGCCTCTGTATGTGCCCACATGAATATTTGATAAGTAGTTTTATTATGTACTAGTATTAAATAATCCAAATTCTCTTGGTGCTTAAATCACATCTTGGTACCAAGCTAGGCACATCATAAACAATACTTGCAGCTTAACAGTTAGATCCACCAAAGTGTTTATTTCTACCCAGAGGCATGCAAGTGTAATGAAAATACTACCTCACTGCACATCTTTAGTACTGTGGGAAAATGTCACCTGTACATATTTCTAACTATGTAGAAAACACTGTATCTTGGAGACAGGTCATGATAACAAAAGAGCATAGCAAAAAGAATTAAGTAATATATCTAGCGATAAAAGGAGAAGGAAATGGCAACCCACTCCAGCATTCTTGCCTGGACAATCCCAGGGACAGAGGAGCCTCGTGGGCTGCTGTCTACGGGGTCACACAGAGTCGGATACGACTGAAGCAACTTAGCAGCAGCAGCAGCAGCAGCAGTGATAAAAGGATCAATGGCTGTTCCCTAAGTTTAAAGCAAGGAAGAAACAGACAGACTAGACACATGTTTTCTAAACTCTCTCACTGCAGTTGAAAAAAGAAAAAAAAAAGAATTTTGCATAAATGAACTTTTAATACATTTTATATAACATGCCAATATAAATATACCCACAGGATACATTTGATACATTTGCAATACACTTTAATAGCCTCCCACCCAGTCACTACCCACTAAAATGATAATCTTGACTTCATAGTTTTAAATACTGAACTAAGAAATTGGCCTGCAAACAAAACAAACCAAAAAATGGCCTGTAACTACTCCTGCTTACCAAACAGAGCAGAAGAATTCCTTTCAACCCTGTATAGAAAATAGCATCAGTACTTGTCTGGGAGAATGGGGAGCAGGGTGCAGAGACACAAGTGGGCAAGAATCAAAGGATTGCTATTTAAACACACACAACTGGCCACCCACAAGAGGAGAATCTCTCACATCTCTTCATGTTCTAAAATTCTGTGCTTCTGAAAGCACCGAGATTATGAGTCCCTAAAGAGCAAGAAATTCATTTTATATCTCCCACAGCACCTAGCAAGCCAGCTTTCATAAAAATAATAAAGTACTAAATAAAGATTAAGTTCAACTAATAATATGCAAAATAAGCATAAACATAAAAGTTTCTGTCCTTTAAATGTATGTTTTCCACATTCTATTAAATGTAAAATCAATGCTATTGTATATTATTTACAAACTCACAAGCATAAAACTGTTAAAATATATATATATATTATGTAGCAGTATATGTGTGTGTAATAGATAATATACATATCACAAAACTACTATTAATATTCATGCTATTTTGTTCATAAAGGTATTAGAAACAATTCACAATAAAATTACTCTAAAACTCAGAATCAAATCAAATTACTAACTTTTAGTTTCAATAATACGTTTTTTTCCCTGCATCCTTAATGACACTATTAATGAACAAAGAAATAAGCAATGGCCCCAGTATAGAAGAAAAATAACAACAGAGTACCTGAAAATGTAGAACTTTTATAACTCAACCACGATTTCTAGCATTCTAATGTCTAACAGTTCTAGGCTCAAACAGTCTCCTCTGCTTCTGTCTAAGAGGGAACAGTTTTCTCAAAAAAAAAAAAAAAAGTCAATGACATTGTAGAGTTTTCCTATACACATTAACTTTCAATAAACTACGATGGCTTATTTTAAGTGGGTGAAAGATGAAAAAGGAGTCTATGTATGACTTCCAATTTTAAAGCCCAATAAATCCTTTTACAAATAAGGACAATAAGATCAATCTTTATCCCTTTTAAAATGTTATAAAATGACATATGATGCAATAAGACACCTTTTTCATGACAACCTGAAAATTTAACACACCTCTTGATTTCTTTCCATAAGCTTTAGTCCAAATTCCCATTTCTTCAAGGTTCTGAATTAAATTTGAAAAAAATTTAGAATTTTACTAAAATTAACATAACTTCTGATTTTTTAAGAGCAAAGTATTTACAAATATGTTTTTGTTACTTAAAAGTATAATTTTTTTTTTCGCAACTGTTTAAGAATCATGGGTTTATTTTTTGTAACTCTTTGGCTATCATCCTTGTGTATCCTGACAGCGCCATGCGTGTCAGCCCATGTCAATCAAGATGGGTGATTACGAAATGCCAGACTCCTAAATTCAATGTTTTGGAATTCAGTGGGTAAATAAAAATGCTGCTTTGGGGATATTTAAAAAAAAAAAAGTATAATGTATTTTAACAGGCCAATTCTAAGTTTGCAGTTCTAGTTAACACTTCTCACTTATTCTTGGATTTCTGAATTTTAATTACTACTAAAATTAAACATACCTTTAAAAACCTTCATGGAAAAAAAAACTTGAATTGCTCCTTGAAAGAAATAAAGGAAATCGAGAATTTGCATTGGCAGCAGAGAAAGAAATAAGAATTGGGAGTACAGGATTCAGGGTAGAATGAGCCTCTGTAGAGGTTTTTCACTGAAGAACTAGAGAGCACCTGGAACAATATAACTGGACCAGTTAATGTTGAGGAATCTCCACAAGCCACAGCGGGATGGACACTTAACACAGACCATGGATCCACCCCGAGCTCCCAGAATCTGCTCTAAGTAACACTAACACAGATGCTACCACAGCCAACCAGGAGCTTACAGGCCAGTTGGAAGAGAGATACATGGGACAACCCTTTTTAGATGCTTTCAGAGAAGTTACTTAAATATGTTCAAGCAACAATTGGGTACAAGGGAGTCACTCATCAATTTAAATGCAGGACGGGACAGGAAAGACTTTGCCAAGGAAGTGGTGCTCACAGCCTCCACTGCCAGGGAGTAACTGGAGCTACAATCTACAACTACATGAACGGCTTTTTGCCTCTCTCTGAGGAACTGGCTAGCTGTTGACAGAAGAGCCAGTTAAGTGACATATTAAAGCTTAATAAACATGATTAATAAATATGATTTTTTGCTGTAGGTCTCTGAAACATGACTTCCTACTGTGACAGGCTCCAAAGCTGGGTGCTACCACATACCCTCTGAATTGCACAGCAATGCCTGTCTTGTGTGTGTGAAAGTGGAAAGTGAAAAACCTGGCTTAAAGCTCAACATTCAGAAGACAAAGATCATGGCATCTGGTCCCATCACTTCATGGGAAATAGATGGGGAAACAGTGGAAACAGCGTCAGACTTTATTTTTGGGGGCTCCAAAATCACTGCAGATGGTAACTGCAGCCATGAAATTAAAAGATGCTTACTCCTTAGAAGAAAAGTTATGACCAACCTAGATAGCCTATTCAAAAGCAGAGACATTACTTTGCCAACAAAGGTCCATCTAGTCAAGGCTATGGTTTGTCCAGTGGTCATGTATGGATGTGAGAGTTGGACGGTGAAGAGAGCTGAGCACTGAAGAATTGATGCTTTTGACCTGTGGTGTTGGAGAAGACTCTTGAGAGTCCCTTGGACTGCAAGGAGATCCAACCAGTCCATTCTGAAGGAGATCAGCCCTGGGATTTCTTTGGAAGGAATGATGCTAAAGCTGAAACTCCAGTACTTTGGCCACCTCATGTGAAGAGTTGACTCATTGGAAAAAGACTCTGATGCTGGGAGGGATTGGGGGCAGGAGGAAAAGGGGACGATAGAGGATGAGATGGCTGGATGGCATCACTGACTCGACGGACGTGAGTTTGAGTGAACTCCGGGAGTTGGTGATGGACAGGGAGGCCTGGCGTGCTGCGATTCACGGGGTCGCAAAGAGTCGGACACAACTGAGCGACTGAACTGAACTGCCTGTCTTTTATTCCCGAAAGGTTACCCTGGGATTGCCTCCTCCCTGTGTTTATGAAAGAAAGTATTGAGTCAGATAAGATTTACACTGATTGACAATTCATCTCATTCTAGATATTTATAAAGGATAATAAGCAATTTGTTCAGATCAACATTCTCTGTTCAGAAAATAACACATTTCAAAGTTAGCAACAAAACAACATTCCAAATCAGTTTGGTCACTATGCATGACCATATAGAACATGCCACAGAGCTTAATCCTTCACATTCCAGTACATCCAGTAACTCTAAAAAGGACTCACACACACACAAAAAAAGCTCCACCCCACCAATATGCTTTATTCTCCACAATGATTAAGTCAGTCTAAACAAATTACAAACACGGGATGGTAGAATTCAGAATTAATTCACTGCACCCTAAGAAATGGTGCCCTAGAAACTGAAATCAATAACAATCACTAATCACTAAGAGCTGCCTATGTATGAAAAATATGGGTTAGGTGCTGAACATACTTCGTTTTAACCCAAACAAACCTATAATTTCTATAAATGTTCGACTATGCAGCTGTGGAAACTGACAACTAGCAGATAAAATGAGAAAAACTGCACATCTGGATTCTTCTATATTTTAAAAGAATAAGTTCTTATATGGAGTTATTCAAGATAAAGTTCTCAAATTAAAATGCAATTATGATTTCAGTGTTTTTATACTGATTCTGAACATTAGAACAAAAGCAAGAGGTCTCTCAAAAAAGGATAATTAAGCATAATTAACACATAATTTACCTTAAATATTTCATGAAGAAAGAATAAATTTGCCTTATCAGAAGTAAAAAATAGGGAGGAAGGAAGAAATCATATCATGGCTAACAAGTCATAGGGATGCTCATTTAAGAAGAAATTCAATCCTCTTCTGCTAATGTCTCCCTATTAAATGAAAGGTCCAAGAACAATTTTCTAAAGGAAAGTGACATTTCTCTGCCTCAACCAGAATTCTCAAAATAATCTTTAACCTAAAATACATTTCCCAAAGATGTTTAACTTTGATAAAGTTAACTTTTAATTATAAATTTTAATTACCACCGTTTAAACAGTGATATGGAGAAAGAAATGGCAACTCACTCCAGTATTTTTGCCTGGAGAATCCCAGGGACAGAGGAGTCTGGTGGGCTGCTGTCTATGGGATCGAACAGAGTTGGACACGACTGAAGTGACTTAGCAGCAGCAGCAAACAGTGATAACTCAATCAGCTGCAAAATGCTCTGCCCACAATTTTTACATTATAGGGGAAACCTGACGAAGCATGCAGGTATCAATTGCTCTGTCTGTGGTTTAACTTCCCTCCACTCCACTTAAATCATCCTTTTCCTGCTGAGTCCCTGCATGCCTCTTTTCCTTTATTCTTGCTCTACCTTGCAAGAATTTTTAGTTTCTAGCTCACTTTAGTGGATTTGAGGTCACTGGAATTATACTTTTTGAATGTTGACTCTGGACCAACTTCCCAATTCAGGTTATGCTCTTATTGTTAAGAATAATAATACATGTTTCAATCATACTAAGCTAGATATAAATGCTAACTGGAAAATGTATCAGAATAAAAGTAAAAAGACAAAAAGAAAACATTTTAGCCTTTCTAGAAACCTAACACCAGGTACAGTATAATAAATGAAAACAGACATAGTTCTATGACCTTCACTAAGCCTGACTATATTATCAAGCTAGACAGTGAAGGACACAAACAATGAATAAGACATAAACCTTAAGAAACTAGTTGTGTGGTGTGACTTACCCAGCTCTATAAACCTGACATGGAACAACAGACTGGTTCCAAATTGGGAAAGGAGTACATCAAGGCTGTATATTGTCACCCTGCTCATTTAACTTCTATGCAGAGTACATCATGAGAAATGCTGGGCTGGATGAAGCACAAGCTGGAATCAAGACTGCTGAGAAAAATATCAATAACTTCAGATATACAGATAACACCACCCTGATGGCAGAAAGCAAAGAACTAAAGACCTCTTGATGAAGGTGAAAGAAGAGAGTGAAAAAGTTGGCTTAAAACTCAATATTCAAAAAACTAAGATCATGTCCTCCAGTCCCATCACTTCATGGCAAATAGATGAGGAAACAATGGAAACACCGACGGACTATTTTCTTGGGCTTCAAAATTACTGCAGGTTGTGACTGTAGCCATGAAATTAAAAGACATTTGCTCCTTGGAAGGAAAGCTATGACAAACCTTAACAACATATTTAAAAAGCAGAGACATTACTTTGCCGACAAAGGTCAGTCTAGTCAAGGCTTTGGTTTGTCCAGTAGTCATGTATCGATGTGAGAGTTGGACTATAAAGAAAGTTTAATGCTGAAGAATTGATGCTTTAGAACTGTGGTGTTGGAGAAGACTCTTGAGAGTCCCTTGGACTGCAAGGAGATCAAACCAGTCAATCCTAAAGGAAATCAGTCCTAAATATTAATTGGAAGAACTGATACTGAAGCTGAAGCTCCAATACTTTCACCACCTGATGAAAAGACTCATTAGACTTACCTGACTCATTAGAAAAGACCCTGATGCTGGGAAAGATTGAAAGCAGGAGGAGAAGGGAATGACAGAGGATGAGATGGTTGGATGGTGTCACTGACTCAACAGACATTAGTTTGAGCAAGATCTGGGAGATGTGAAGGACAGGGAAGCCTGGCGTGCTGCAGTCCAAGGGGTTGCAAAGAGTCGGCCACAACTAAGCAACAACAACACGACCACTCCTAAACTGTCCTAGAAGGAGAGTGTTCCAGAAAGTTCCAATATGGTAAAAATGGAGTATTATAAAATAAAAGCTTATCCTTTAATATATCAGACCTCTGAATTAATGTTATGATTATATTTGAAGCTGTAATATTCATGCAAAATTTTAAATGAGAGGAAATAAGATGTGGAGAGTGCAAAGTGAGGAACTGAGTCATTTCTCCCACCTCACCAGGTTTTTTCACTTTCATTTACTTAGTTACATAAATCCTATGGATAATGCAGTATTTTACCTATGACAAATTTATCTTTCAAGCCTTTCATAAACCTGTCAAACCATGAGCTACATGAAACGTTTTTTGTTTTATAGGTATTAAGTTTTAAAAGTAAAATCTTTCATCGTTCTAAACTTGAAGATCACAGTACCAAATGATAATTCGATTCTTACCTATAATCACCTACCCTAGTTGATATTTCATGGTGATTTTTTAAAACTCAAATTCCAGAAACTAAGACATAATGTCCTAGTTTCATCTTAAGAAAGCTCATTTAAAACTTCCATTAAGATATTTTTACCTTAAAATAATACAACCAAAATACTTCCCATTAGTTAACACTGCTGAAACACAAAAATCTGAAATGTGACTTTAGGAAATTTAATTTAAAAATAGCTTTAAAAGGTTTAGTATCTACTGCATACCCAGTGACAAAATTAAATTCCATTTAGTATGAAAGCAAAATTATAATCTCCTATCCCTTTCATTGCACCAATATATATTCAAAGACAAAAATAGTCATTTAATTCAAGAGGTGATTCAAAGAGACTTAAAAGTTAGATTTATATCCAAAAAGTCACAAGTAAGACAAATCTGTATAAACCCCATTTCCATTGTAAGTTCAGAGAAATGACCTCGTATGAGAAGGCAACACAATGTATGTAGCACAGTTACACAATACTAAGCTATATTAACTCACACAAAGTAACTTAGCCTCATTTGTAGAAAGAAAGGGAGAGAGGGAAGGAGGGAGAGAATAAGAGAGGAAGAAAAGAAAGCTTGTTATAATTTTAAAAGATGGAATACATAATGATAGTACCCTTCTCCTTACAAAAGAAACATGCTGGCTGGCCCCAGTACAAACAAAATCACGTATGAGAATCAAGTATATTAAACTCAGTCAACAACCAAAAGTGAAAGTGAAAGTCACTCAGTCGTGTCCGACTCTTTGCAACCCCATGGACTACACAGTCCGTGGAATTCTCAGGCCAGAATACTGGAGTGGGTAGCCGTTTCCTTCTCCAGGGGATCTTACCAACCCAGGGATCAAACCCAGGTCTCTCACATTGCAGGCTGATTCTTTACCAGCTGAGCCACCATGGAAGCCCAGTCAACATGCAAGACCACTATATTTAACCTAGCAAGCACCTGGTCAGAAGTTGGCCGCATGGAGTCTGGGGGAGAATGGATACATGTACATGTATGGATGAATCCCTCTGCTATCCACCTGAAACTATCACAACATGTTAATCGGCTATACTCCAATACAAAATAAAAAGCTTAATTAAAGAAAAAAGAAGTTGGCCCCATGGACAGTTAGTCAGAAAGATTCCTCAGGTAAAAGCAGAGGTACATTTAGATATGCTACATAGTCAGAAGTTTATTGGCTATTCCTCACTGTCCTGGAAATTGTCTATTTGTGTTCTAAACACCCCAGTAAATCATAAGAATTCTCTGATATTATCATATAAACATTCTTTGCCAAACTACCATAAAGAGTTTAAGGATTACCCAATATTCACTGAATTGTAAAGATTGTTTCAAAAGGCAAGTCAGATCTTACTATTTCTAAATGAGGTCACTCCCTGAAGGTTCAATACAAGATATTTATAAACTTGTACTTGAGACTTACCTCTTTTATAAGAGATTTCAGTTAGGGATCTAGCACATGGAAAGCTCCCTAATCTCCTAAAGTTCAACAAATATCTATTGAGTTCTTATCAGTTACAAAAATGAAATATACACAATTTGTTGCACTCCAAATAAATACAAAAATAATTCTAATATTTACACAGGCTATGATGAATCTTAGAATTAGCGTATCAACAAAAGTTAAAAGCCAACCTGACTGAGAGGATTTAAGAAGGATTAGGGGATATAAATGGAGACTTTAGGAGAAAGAAAAAAAAAAGAGAGGGGGGAAGAAGGGTTCAAGAGGCAGAGATATCATGACAAGGATGAAGATGAGTTAAAAAAAAAGAGATAGAAAAATACCAGTCTTGATCTTCTAAAGAGAAGCAGTCTCAAAGGAGCAGAACTTAAAGCTTATAGAAAATGATAAAGGCTTCAATTTCAGGCGGGCTTTCATTTGTCTACAATGAGGGAATGTGTTAGGTTTCACAGACTATACAGAAACAAAACCAATGGGATAAAAATAGATATATAAGAGGATATTTATTATAATTGGTTTTCCTGGTGGCTCAGATGGCAAAGAATCTGCCTAGAAAGCAAAAAGACCTGGGTTTGATCCCTGGATCAGGAAGATCCCCCGGAGAAGGGAATGGCAATCCATTCCAGTATTCTTGCCTGGAGAATTCCATGGACAGAGGAGCCTGGTGGGCTACAGTCCATGGGGTCGCAAAGGGTTGGACACAACTGAGCGACTAACATACACACACAGTTACAGTGGCTGAGAAGTCCCATGATCTGCCATTTGCAAGCTGGAGACCCAGGAAAACCAGTGATAAAATTCAGTGTGAGTCTGAAGGCCTGAGACACAGAGGAGCTAATGGTAAAATTCTCAGTCTGAAGCCAGAAGGGTTTGGGGTTGGGGGGTGAAGGTGATGTGCATGCGGCATGCTCAGTCATGCCTGACTTTTTGATACTCCATGGACTGTAACCTGCCAGGCTCCTCTGTCTGCAGGATTTTCCAGGCAAGAATACTGGAGTGGGTTGCCACTTCCTCCTTCAGAGGATCTTCCCAACCCAGGATTGAACCCACATTTCCTGCATCTCCTGCATTGGCAGGTGGATTCTTTACCATTGAGCCACCTGGAGAGCAGAAGGATGATGTGCTGCTGGTATAAGTCCCAGAATCCAAAAGCCCAAGAACTCAAACGTCTGAGGACAGGAGAAGATGGAAGCCCCAAGGAGACAGAACAAGTTCACCCTTCCACTGCCTTTTGATTCTATTTGGATCCTCAATGATTGGATGACAGCCACCCACACTGGTGATTTAAACACTAATCTCCTCTGGAAACACGCTCACAGATACACCCAGAAATAATGTTTAACCAGCTCTCTGGGCGTCCCTTAGCTCTGTCAAGTAGACACATAAAATTAACAATACCAGGAAGCCACCATGAGTTTTCAAGAAAGACAGTGATATGAACAGACTTGTGATTTCTTCACTTTTGAAGCAGACTAAACAGAGTGGGACCAATTTGTATAAAAACCTATCAGACCAGTCAAGAGATGACTTTTTGAATTAGGGCAGAATGAACAAAGCACTAAAGGTATAGAACTGAAAGAATTTCACAGAAGAATGAACAGGATATCACTACTTCTCAGTTACCACCACAGCCTCCTAACCAACCTCTGCATGCACCCCTCAACCTCATTTTACAAAGTAAATCAGATCACACCTCATAGCTCTCTACCTCTTCTGCCTACATGCCAGCCAAATGGGCCATTTCATTTCCTAAAATTAAGTTCAACTTCTCTTGTGCCTCAGGATCATTCCACATGCTGTTTCCTATACCTGGAACTCCAATTTTTTTCACCAGGTGAACCCTAACAAACCTTCAAATCCCAGTTTAAAAGTCACTTCCTTGGGTTTCCCTCGTGGCCCAGTGGTTAAGAATCTGCCTTGCAATGCAGGGGACACCAGTTCGATCCCTGGTCTGGGAAGATCCCACATGCGGTGGCAGCAGAGCTGGTGTATCACAATTACTGAAGTCAGAGTCTAAAGCCTGCAAGTCAAAACAACTGAGGCCACACTGCAACTACTAAAGCCCATATGCCTAGAGTCTAAAACAAGAGAAGCCACCGCAATGAGAAGCCCTCACACTGAAACTAGAGAGCAGCCCCTACTCATCACAACTAGAGAAAGCCCGCATACAGCAACAAACACCCACCAAAGCCAAAAAATAAAATAAATAAATCTTTTTTAAAAAGACTTTTAGTCTCCAAAAGACTATTCCTAAACTCTCCAATCTAATCATGTGTCCCACCCTTAACTTCTCTCTTGAAATACATACTACCTGTTTAGACATGGGTTTGTGTTTACTAGCTATTCCCACATCAGACTGTTACCTGAAAGCTAGGATTATAATTACTTAATGACTAGTCCAGTACCTGGCACTTGGTGGGTACTCAACAAATACTTGCTGAATTAACAATAAGTAAATCACAGAAGACTGCTTCAAGTTCCCAAGGAGGAAAACAATAATGCCATTACCTGACAAAGGGAACATCAGTTTTGTGGATAAAGTCGAACTCTATCTGAGGTATGCTGAATTTGAAGAAATCATGGAATAGGTTTGAGCTGCAGAAGTAGTCATTAAATACTAAATAATTGTTTAGCCAGAAGAAAAAAATGTAACATTAATAGAAAAGGATGAGAAGCAAAACAAAACAAGCTAAAGGCAGAATATGGAAAAGCAGAATAGAGAATATCTCTATTTAACTGGTAGGAAGAAGAAACAACTGGATAAAATATGGATATTCCTAAGATGTAAAAAGCTTGTAAAATAGAAAACACCAACAAACCTATAGAAGAAGAGCTAAAGAAAAGGGCAGTTAACAAAAAAAGAAATGCAAATGCTTCTCACCCATATAAAAAAGATACTCAGCCTAATGTGTACAAGATAAACATGCTATGTTATGTCTAAAAGAATCCACAGTTGATGTAAATGGTTCTGAAATGTGTAAATATAAAACTGTAAATTATAAAAAAGATATTCAATCTGACTCATAATGAGAGACGAAAATTAACACTATGAGATTCCATTAGGACGAAAAAAAAATTCTCACAATATATTCTACTGATAAGGTTACAAATATATGTATTCTGTATATATATATGAAGGCTGAGCACCAAAGAATTGATGCTTTTGAACTGTGGTGTTGGAGAAGACTCTTGAGAGTCCCTTGGACTGCAAGGAGATCCAACCAGTCCATCCTAAAGGAGATCAGCCCTGGGATTTCTTTGAAAGGAATGATGCTAAAGCTGAAACTCCAGTACTTTGGCCACCTCATGTGAAGAGGTGACTCATTGGAAAAGACTCTGATGCTGGGAGGGATTGGGGGCAAGAGGAGAAGGGGACGACAGAGTCTGAGTGAACTCTGGGAGTTGGTGATGGACAGGGAGGCCTGGTGTGCTGCGATTCATGGGGTCGCAAAGAGTTGGACACGACTGAGCGACTGATCTGATCTGATATATATATATACACACGAAGAGGCACTCTCATATTTTACTGATGGGTACACAAAGAGATTTGATTCTCATGAGGATAAATCTGTCAATAGCTATAAATCTGTGTACTCATTTTCCCTTTGATCCTGCAATACCACATCCAGGAATCTGTCCCAAATATACAGTGGCAAAAACATAAAAAGATATATATATGGATAATAAAGTTACCAACTGCAGTGCTATTTGCAAAAAATTAGAAACAACTCAGATGCCTATCAACTGAAAATTGGTTAAATAAGCTATGTCTTTTTTATTCATGCAATGAGATATTATGTAGCTATAAAAAGGAATTAATAATTTATTACTAATGAGTGATCTCCATAATATATTAAGTGAAAAAAGCAAGGCATATATTATCATTTGTCTAAAGAGGAATATTTTTTAAAAAGCAGAATGGAAGAATAAACTTAGGTTTTTAGCAAGTTTTCTTATCTACTTAGAAAGAGAAAAAAGAGAAAAGGGTAGAGAAAATAAAGATAGAAGTCAGACTCCTTTCAATAAACCTTGTTTTATGGGGATGACTTTGGAGGCATGAAACTATTATATATGATTATAAAACCAAACTACATTTTAGAAGTTATTAAATATCAGAATATTTAAAATAAAATAACTTAGATGTATACTCTGTTGGTGGCATAACTATACACTTAAAAAAATGATTAAAATTGACATTTTATGTTATGTTTATTTTACCACAACAATTTAAAAATTAAGTAAAAGAACACAGCATACCTGTTCGGTTGTCACTCAAAGAACAGGTTACTAAAAAGGCCATTAAAAAGGACAGTCTTCCCTCCCTTGCTCTGAACTCACAACCAACTGCCATGATGTTAGCGGCCCCATGGAGAGGCACAGGAACTGGTCTCAAGCCAACAGCCAGAATGGACCTGAGACCTACCAATGATGACCTATGTGTGCTTGAAGCACCTCCAGAAGGCTCATTTGTGGCTCCTCCAACCGAGCCCAAGGATATATGCACCCCAGCTAACACCCTGACTGTAGCTACATGAGGTACAGTCATGTAGGCTAGAGGTACCCAGTTAAACTGCACCCCACAAAAACTGACTCATAGCAACTGTGAGATAATAACATTTGCTGCGTTACGCCACTAACTTTTGAGGTGATTTGTTACACAGCAATGGAAGGAAAGTTATGACCAACCTAGACAGCATATTCAAAAGCAGAGACATTACTTTGCCAACAAAGGTTCGTCTAGTCAAGGCTATGGTTTTTCCAGTGGTCATGTATGGATGTGAGAGGTGGACTGTGAAGAAGGCTGAGTGCCGAAAAATTGACGATTCTGAACTGTGGTGTTGGAGAAGACTCTTGAGAGTCCCTTGGACTGCAAGGAGATCCAACCAGTCCATCCTGAAGGAGATCAGCCCTGGGATTTCTTTGGAAGGAATGATGCTAAAGCTGAAACTCCAGTACTTTGGCCACCGCATGCAAAGAGTTGACTCATTGGAAAAGACTCTGATGCTGGGACGGATTGGGGGCAGGAGGAGAAGGGGACGACAGAGGATGAGATGGCTGGATGGCATCACCAACTCGATGGACATGAGTTTGAGTGAACTCCGGGAATTGGTGATGGACAGGGAGGCCTGGCGTGCTGTGATTCACGGGGTCGCAAAGAGTTGGACACGACTGAGCAATTGAACTGAACTGAACTGAATAGATAACTAACAAACACAGGCCATTGAGTAAACATTCCTAGGGAAATGAGCCCTAAGTCCAAAAATGAACTGCAAATTCCATTGCTGGACTATAGCCAAGAGAAGAAAGTACATACGCCAACCAAAAGCTGCATACAAGAGTGCTCATGGCAACCTGATTCCTAACAGCCCCTAACTAGAAGCAATGCAAATATCTACCAACTAGAAAAGGCATAAATAAATCATGGCATTTCACACAACAGAATACTTACTATACAGAAATGGAAAAAAACAAAATAAAACAAAACTACTATTTCATACAACAACATGGCTAAATCTCACAGAAATGAGAAAAGAAACCAGACAAGACAAAATGCCTGTACTGCTACTCTGAGACTGTTACATGTATAATGAGGGTACTATAAATGAGTAATTATGAAATATTTTAATAAAATTTTATTCTTAGTGTTACTGAGAACTAGAATTCTCAGCTGAAAAATACAGATATAAAATAAAAAAGATTAACAAAAAATCTGATAGTATTGAAACTGAATTGGAAATGTCAGTATGAATTCATGAGGTACTCTGTCCTAAAAAAAAAAAAAAATTCCCTAGTTCTGAGAATTGAAAAGGCCTAAAACAATGGTCAACCCACTAGCAATGAGAACCCCTAGAGCCCAAACTGTGGTCTTAAAATTCTATTCCCCAATAAAGGAATCAGGACTCCTTGGAGACATTGCTGACACCAGGTATGGGGATGAAATGTACATGATGATTTATACTAGATAATCAAGAAGCTATCAAAAATTACTAGTCATGTCAAAATAACTCAGTAAGCAACTTTAAGAGTCCCACTGGCCAAAGATTAAGTAATTTAAGCATTAACAATGGTAATTAACATAGTGAATTTTTAAAAACTCCAATATGTTTAAAGAGTCTATAAAGAATCTAGAGGTGAAGGGGAGACCCTAATCAGTCACTGTTGGAAAAAGCAAATATAATCAAGGCACTATACTGAAATAGGTAAGCTAAGGGAAACTGTCAAGCTTTTGTCCTACCTTTCCCATACCAACTGTACTACTATATAGCATAAACTCATTGGCATCAGTCAATGGACATGAGTTTGAGCAAACTCCAGGATTCAGTGAAGGATAGGGAATCCTGGCGGGCTGCAGTCCATGGGGTTGCAAAGAGTCAGACACAACGAAGCAACTGAACAACAATAACAACCACATAACAAATAGTATACATGGAATAGCTTCTCTTTACAGACCATTCCACCTAATAAATGAACAGTAAAGTTATAATTGATGCTTTTGAACTGTGGTGTTGGAGAAGACTCTTGAGAGTCCTTTGGACTGCGAGGAGATCCAACCAGTCCATTCTGAAGGAGATCAGCCCTGGGATTTCTTTGGAAGGAATGATGCTAAAGCTGAAACTCCAGTACTTTGGCCACCTCATGCGAAGAGTTGACTCATTGGAAAAGACTCTGATGCTGGGAGGGATTGGGGGCAGGAGAAGAAGGGGACGACAGAGGATGAGATGGCTGGATGGCATCACTGACTCAATGGACGTGAGTCTGAGTGAACTCCGGGAGCTGGTGATGGACAGGGAGGCCTGGCATGCTGCAATTCATGGGGTCGAAAAGAGTCAGACACGACTGAGCGACTGAACTGAACTGAAAGTTATAATATTAAAATATCACCATTTTGCAAATCTTAATGATTTAATAGATTTCAAGCAGGAAGCCCATCACCTATTTTTATAAATACAGTTTTACTGGAACACAGTCATGCCCATTCATTTACATTTTGTCAACTGCAGCTTTCTCATTGCAACAGCAGAATTTACTAATAGCAGCAGAGGAGACCAGATGGGCCATAAGGCCTAAAATATACACTATCTGCCTCCTTACAGAAAACGTAAGATCTGATCTATATCATGGAGCACAAATGGCAGCTAATCAGCAGAAAAAGACAGACACTTGCCCAAAGACAAAGACTTGCTGAAAGAATCTGAACTGGAGTCTAAGCAAGTCTCTAGATCCAACTACCAATTAACATGAAATACAAAGGTCAGATGAGTATGCTTAATCACTGCACAGGAATGTAATCAGGAATATCCACATCTACGAGACAAAGACCAATTTATCCAACAAATAAATTTTAAAGACAAAAAGGAAGGCAGGATGAAACCTTAAGAGAAAAATCAACCAACTGCAATGGGGAAAGGGCGTATCTAGACCCTGAGCCTATCCAGTCAACTGTTTTTAAAGTGTGTGGGGGACTTCCCTGGCAATCCAGGGTCTAGGACTCCATGGTTTAACTGCAGGGGGCACAAATTCCACCCCTGCACAGGGAACTAAGATCCTGCATTCCATGAGGTTGTGTGATGCTGCTGCTGCTGCTAAGTCGCTTCAGTCGTATCCAACTCTGTGCAACCCCATAGACGGCAGCCCACCAGGCTCCCCTGTCCCTGGGATTCTCCAGGCAAGAACACTGGAGTGGGTTGCCATTTCCTTCTCCAATGCATGAAAGGGAAAAATGAAAGTGAAGTCGCTCAGTCGTGTCCAACTCTTAGCGACCCCATGGACTGCAGCCTACCAGGCTCCTCCGTCCATGGGATTTTCCAGGCAAGAGTACTGGAGTGGGGTGCCATTGCCTTCTCCAAAATGTGTGAGAATTACAATTAACATTAACTGGATATTTGACTATATGGGAATTACTTTTTCAAAGTTACTAATGGTATAACGGTATCAACAGAAAAATACAAATAAATTTTATGATGCCTAGAATTTTCTTTAAAATAGTATAGGAATGGGAGGGAAGTTGGTGAGAGACAAGACAATTTGGCCATGACATGATAATCACTGAACCTGAGTAATGAATACAAGGGGATTCATTACCCTAGTCTGTAACTTTTATATGTCTTAAGTTTTCTATAATAAAAATTATAATAAGATATAACACTTCCTCTTTAGGCACTGAAAAATTCTGAAGTAAAAAAGAACAGGTCAAGAAGTATGCTAGGTTACCCCCAAAAGGCAACTTGACTGTGACAAGGTGTGGGGTCTTCTAAAGACGGGTAAAAAGCCAAGCTTGGAAAGAACTGGTCTAGAGATAAAGTAAATGACTGCCTACTAGATCCAAACTTAGTTATGTGACCTTTTCCAACTGCATCAGGCAGCTAGAACTAGGAAATATATATTTGGCAAATTAACTCAGGTTTGTGGTTTGGACAGGGTCTTCAGAATGTTAAAAAGGCAACAGAACATAAGATGCTGCTGCGAATATGATCACGAGGATTGGGTTTTAATTAGAAAAGCAAGAAAATGCCAAGAAACAAGTCATAATAAAGAAAAAGAACAGAGATCGAGTGTTATGATCATGAGAGGAGACTCCAAGGCCTCAGAAGTACAACTAATTGATGATGTGATCTAAGGCAAGAAGTGACAGTCTATGAGACCTTGGGACTCCAGTCCTGGTGAGCTAGTAACGCTGGTTTCTAGTAGGTTTCAGCTACCTGCCAAGCTCACCCTTTCCCAAGCTCATTTTAGAAGGAATCTGTATTTTTTAAAAGGGTCCCAGGATTAGAATCACTGGTATAAGATGCAGTGATCCTGGAAAATATGAAGGTGAAAACAATGGATACTAAACAGGTCAAGGAAACATGATGAGAGTAACTAATAAGATACAAGAGACAGAAAGGGAACAAATGAGTTAAGTGAAGAATTCTAACGGTCAAGACAACAGAAGGATAAGAATGTGAAGAAAAAGAATAAAAGAAAGATATCACAGTCCAAAGACAATGACTAATTGACAGTGGGACCTTATTCTAACCCCACGATTCAAAGAAAGCAGCCTAAAATTATCTCTATCAGATAGGTTGGGAAAGAAAAGGTATCCTCAAAAAAACAAATATCTATCAATTTGTTCATTACAGACATAAAGTGTTGTGTGTATGAAAGCACCAAAAAAGAAACCTTATAAATTATTTAGTTAATTCACTCATTTCATAGATGAGGAAACCAAGGGCTATGAAGACTAATTAACTTGCACTTAAGAACACTATGTAATTAATTATTAGAATTAGAGCTAAGGAGTACCTCATTCTTCACTCAATCTCCTCATCTACCTACATGGTTTCTATTTGGAGACTTACCTCTTTACAGTGCTAAATGTTACCATATATATTTTATTTATAAATAAAAATTTGGTAACTCTTTGTTGACTGACACTCAAAATGAGTCTTCAATATTTTACATCAATAATTTTAATGGTTTCCCATGTCAGCAACTTGTTCTGCTCAATTTTACTCCTCTGCACCCCACCCCAAAACATGTGTTTTGAATAAATCTCAGAGACATTCAAAAAACATATTGGCTAACTAGCACC
Source organism: Bos indicus x Bos taurus (assembly GCF_003369695.1). Classification (NCBI taxonomy): domain Eukaryota; kingdom Metazoa; phylum Chordata; class Mammalia; order Artiodactyla; family Bovidae; genus Bos; species Bos indicus x Bos taurus. Next base: position 67,530,981 of record NC_040081.1, read on the forward strand.
TATGCTTCCAAAAAAAGGTTAAAAATATGAAAAGGGACACACAGTGCCATGCTATAAAAAGAAGAGGTGGCATTACATACTTCTCTTATCAATTCCATAAATGTGCACATAATTTACAATTATGTCAAGAGGATGCTCTTGACTCAGTGGATTCAAAATACCTAAGTAGGTAGGAAAAGATAGCAATAGGAAGAACTACCTCAGCCTTATAATAAGAAAATATAGAGTACAGACCTAAAGTTGGAATCCATGGCTCTAGCAAAATGAAAACAGAACCAATAACAAATCATAAAATACTAACACAATTCACTTACCATGCAAGTTCTAGTTTGGAGATGAAATTACTCTTATTTTCACAGCTTTTCTACTTCTAACATTTTTATCATTCCATAAAACAATTTTCTTCCCAAATAAAACTAGTTTTAGTAAACCCAGTTTTGAAAGCTCACTTATTGTAATAACCACTAAAAATGGTAATCACCTATAGCAGTAAATATAAGTTTAGATCATTATTTAAAAAACACTTGTAAAAATCTCTAATTATGAAATAAATATAAACTATGATCTTGTGACATCAGTAAGTACCACTTGTACTTCATTCAAAATGAAAATGAAATGATAAAAAAATACCTAATACAGAGCATATAAAAGTGCACACACAAAAAGTTGTTTACATATTTTTGTATTCTTCATAAATACTGCATATTATACTATACCCAGATTATAATATGGAAAAATGTTCTGAAATCTCCAAAAATTAGGTATTATTGTTATTCTTAGATATGATTTTGAAAATTACCACACATACACAAAAGAATAGGTGCTTACCCATGTGTGAAAAGAGAACATGGCACAAAAAAGGGGAAGGTAATTCAAATGAATTAGCTGTTTTACAAATCCCTATTACTCCTTTTTAAAAGCACAAAACATACATACCACTTACCACTTAGAAAGGGTTGCTGAGGCACAGAGTTTGTAGAAAAAACACCAAACATGGAAAGGATCCATCTAGAAGCTTTTTCAATCTGGAGCTTGTACTTTATAGGCACACAAGTGGGCACACTGGTGCAAAACAGTAGTGATTCACCATGTACAATGCAGAATGTGGAATGTTAAAGGCTGAACGACAAAGAAAAAAAGAGAGAAAAGAAACATGGTAGGTTATTAGTTACTAATAACAGCCATGTTTAAAACAATAGTTGTAACACTTGGCAGGTTTCATGTAACATATATCATTATTGAACTTAGTTTTTAGAACTTGAGAATTTAGCCAAGAAGAACTTACTTACTAAAAAATCTCAACTATATAGGGAAAGAATCTCTCTGGAGAGAAAAAAACAAGAAAAGGAGTATTTGTCATTTAAAGGTTCTAAGTTAAATCTTTCATCACCGATAACATTTTTTTAAAGTACATTGTGAATCTCCTCACCATCTAAGCAAAATTACCTATTTCTTGATGATACAAGGGTCATCATCATAACAGTCCTTCCATAGTACTTGAGTATACATACATTATGGGGCAATGACTCTATAGACCTTTTCAAAAGGTACCCTAAGGCACTCCAAGAAATGAGCATTCTCTATTGCTAGATATCTTGTTATCTACAGTATCAAGAATGTACTTATTCTTTGACCCAACAATCCTCCTTCTGGTACATTTCCCTACAGATACAATTCAGTTCAGTTCAGTTCAGTCGCTCAGTCGTGTCCGACTCTTTGCGACCCCATGAATCACAGCACGCCAGGCCTCCCTGTCCATCACCAACTCCTGCAGTTCACCCAAACCCATGTCCATCGAGTTGGTGATGCCATCCAGCTATCTCATCCTCTGTCATCCCCTTCTCCTCCTGCCCCCAATCCCTCCCAGCATCAGAGTCTTTTCCAATGAGTCAACTCTTCACATGAGGTGGCCAAAGTACTGGAGTTTCAGCTTTAGCATCATTCCTTCCAAAGAACACCCAGGACTGATCTCCTTTAGAATGGACTGGTTGGATCTCCTTGCAGTCCATGGGACTCTCAAGAGTCTTCTCCAATACCACAGTTCAAAAGTATCATTCCTACAGATACAATTGCACACTCACAAAATAAAGTGTACAGCAAGATTATTGTGGGATAATCTATAAAAGTGAAACACTGAAAACAACCTAAGAGGATTGGTAAAATCACCTATGATGCATCCACTATAAGGAATATGATGCTAGTATTAAAATGATTAAGGAAGCACTCTGTATTTCCATGGAAACATCATCAGAGAATGTACATATATGTTGTTATAGTCTGTGTTCTTAACAAGGGGAGGGAAAAGGGAAGAAAGAATATCTATTTTTATTGGTTAAATTTTACTAAAAAGTACTGTAAAGAACTATAAGAAATTGCTTAAAAAAAAGAGGCAGGGGACGGGAGAGTCAAGGGGATTGGTTACCAATAAAGGATGGTAAATAAACAGGGATAGAAGCTAAGATTTCAAAGTGTCACTCTGACTTCCAAAACATGTAAATGTTTAAACAAAATAAAATTTAAAACAAGTTCCTCAAAAAAGCTTAATTTTTACTCTTTCATCCCTTTTTTATTAAAACACAAGCTGTTATATGGTCAGTATAACAAAGCTACTCTCCTGGAATGTGCATGTGTGCTAAGTGCGTGCTAAGTCGCTTCAGTATGTCTGATTCTTTACTACCCCGTGGACTGTACCTTGCCAGTCTCCTCTGTCCATGGAATTCTCCATGCAAGAATACTAGAGTGGGTTGCCATTTCCTTCTCCAGAGAATCTTCCCAACCCAGGGATTGAACGTGCATCTATCTCCTGTGGCTTGTGCATTGTAGGTAGCTTCTTTACCACTGAGCCACCAGGGAGGCCCTGGAATGGTGAATGGCAAATTATTTCCTTGTCTTTCAGAGAAACTCTTCTCTTTCCTACTGGGAGTAATTCCACATATATTCAGTGCCTACTATCTACCAGCAATACGTATATCAGTGAACAAACCCGAAAGATGCCTGCTCCAATGACCTTAAAATTCACTGTCACCCATTTACTCATTACTAATGAAGGTACACTAAGAAAGGAATAAGTATACATTTGCTAGAGGAAATGTAAATTTGACAACCATTCTGAAAAGTAAATTTGTCAATACGTAACAAGAATCTTTAATACGTTCATAGCTGTTTACCTAGTAACTCTGTTCCCACGAATGCAAAATGCAGAGAGAATTTTATATACAAATTTTTTATACTATTTATAAAGAAAAATTTTTTACATTATTTTAAAAGAAATTTTACATTATTTATAAAGAAAAATTCTAAGGAATATAAATGCCTGAAATAGAGAAAATAGTTGGCTAAATTATGGTTTATTCAGCAGATGGAACATTATGCTACAGTTAACCTAGAAGTAATTTCTAGTTAAACATGTTAGATTAACCGCAAATATTTATCCCTATTCCATGTCTGGCTCCTCTGAAATAATTGTAAAATTTTTTAAAGTAATAAGAAATAAGAACACAAAAGCCAGAGAGAACAGAATAGACATTCTTTGATAGGATAAAATTAAAATACAATTTCAAAAAAAGGGGGGCAGAATGATGTTAAACAACAATTTTAAAAAAAGGGGCAGGACTCAAAATTATATATAATTTTATCCATTTTTTAAAAATTACATTGAAACAGAGATAAATAACTTAATATTATTTCTAAATAGTGATTTTAAATAAATGATGTTTTTATCTTTTATGCTTTTCTGTATTTTCCAAAATATCTACAAAGGGCATTTATTACTGTTATAGTTAGAAAAATATAATCTTTTTAAAACATATATATAACATATATATGGCCTAAGAAGGCCATAATCAAAACAAAGATAACAAGTGTTGGCAAGTGTATGGCTAGAACCCCCTTTACACACTGCTGGTAGGAAGATAAAATAGTACAGCCACTTTGGAAAACAGTCTGGCAGTTCCTCAAAAATAAAATATGTCCTAACCATTCCACTCCCAGGTATACAGCAAAAGAAATTAAAACATACATCCATGCAAAAATATGTGTACAAGTGTTCACAATATCATTATCTGTGATAACCCTATACTACAGAAACTGTCATAATAGCATTATTTGTATTACAGTCAAAAGGCAGAAACAATACAAATGTCATCAACTGATGAATGGATAAATAAAATGTGGTGTATCCATCCAGTGGAGTGTGCCATAAAAAATACTGGTACATGCTACAACATAGATGAATCTGAAACAATTAGGCTAAGTGAAAGAAGCCAGTCACAAAAGGCTACACATTACATTATTCCATTTTATGAACAGACAAATCTATCAATATATAGAGAAAAGACAGATTAGTGGTTGACTCTGGACAGGGAGGAGATGGGGAGGTAATGGATACAGGATTTCTTTTAGGGGATGATGAAGATATTCTAAAATCAATTGTGGTTGTGGCTGCACAGGTCTGTCAATACACACAAACCTCAAATTGTACACTATAAACTGGTGACTTGCATGGTATGTGAATTATATCTCAATAAAGCTATTATATTAAAAAAATATACACAGCCTATCACTTCTTCACCACTCAACAATATTTCACATATTATTCCTTATCACCTTGCAACACTATATAACAGGAAAAGCATTAGATTCAAGATAAAACCAGATTCTCATCAGTCCTAAAACCACTGATAAACCATAACTCCCAAGTTTCCATTTCCTTTTGTGGGGAATGCTCCCAAGTTTCCATTTCCTTTTGTGGGGAATGAGGAGTCCTTTTAGGTATAGCACCTCATTTTTCTCCCAACGACTGAAGTGCATTCCTACCAAGAGTAAGTTATCTTGTATTTGTCCAAAATTCGCCTTGCCAATATATCTTAGTTAAATTTTATATCAAAAGTATATTGATTTAAGAAGAAGAAAAAAAAAATTTTATATCAAAAGTATGAGTGCAAAAAGAAAATGTTTTGTTTCTGAAACTTAAGCCGAACAATTTGAAAAAGGCAAGTCACTTTTAAAATATCCTAAAGAGAAGGCCTCAGCTCTACATCAAAAAACTGATAATATCTGAGCATTTATACACTTGACTATAAAACATTTAAGGCACGTACCTTCCCTATGATTCTTCATCCCTATGTAACACGATCCCAAATACTAGTTGATTATACAATCAATATTGTATAGAAGACTGTATTGCATGTAATTTATTTGTATAAAAGACTAACAGAAGTACACTATTATTACTAGTATTCTATCTCACACTCTAAAGACTGATGGTTGACCCTCCTGAGTTGTCTCTTAGAAAGGCTGAAACTTTTCTATTCTTCAAGTCTCAGGACCACCACAGTCCTGTACTCTCTACAGATATCTTCATCTCTCAAACTGAAAGAAGATGCCCAACGTAAACTTATCAAATTCAGTTCAAGGCTGCTAAAGTACCTCTTCCTGTGCTCTTGGGCCCTCCGAACCCTCTCTTTTTAAAGCAAAACCTATATCTGACCTGTATATTCAGATGACCATTAAGGGGGAAAAAAATCTTACATTCATGCACCACAGACTTCTCTTTATTTCCTCTTACTACAGTCTGGGCCTCTACGTCTTCAAGTCTCAACTCATCAACTCAGCCATTTACCCTCTGACCCCAACCACTGCAATACTAAAATACCCTTTTGTCAAAAGGACTCCACAAAGCTTCTCACCTGCCCTCTCTCACTATTCTGATGCACCTCAGATACTGCTCCCGAGTGCATCTTTCAAATTGTATGACTCTGATCACAAAGCTCCCTGACTCGGTAATTCAGTGGTACTCCCAATGCCTACAGAATAAAGTCCAGAAATCCCTTAGCCTCACAGTCGAGGTTCTAATGGAAGAGAACAAAGCGCTAGCCCATCTCCCTAATGTTCTCTAGAACTCTGCTCTGTGCAAACACATGCCATTCCTTCCTACGCCCAGATCTTCCTTCCATCTGGAATGCCCTCCCTTTGCCTCTATGCATTAAAGTCCTCTAAAGTCATTTTTTATTTATTTATTTATTTTTTCTAAAGTTGTTTTTAAAGTAGAAAATCACTTTTTAAATCACAGGACTGGGTTTCTCAACCATAAGAGCTTCAAGGACTTTTTATAAGGGTTATAAATGTTAGAAGTATTATAAGTGTTGCAATGTGTAAATTTAGAAAAAGAGCCAACATATAGCACATAATGTTGTTACTGTTATCCATTCAACATAATGAGGGTTCAAAACATATTTTTTAATTGACATGCAAAACAAAGAAGTCTTTTCCAATCATACTATAAACTTTGCTCTCAAAGCAACAGTTTAAGATCTGATACCTCTGGAAGTTAAGATGATGAAAATTTCTGATAATCAAAACTTCAGTTTCTGGGAATCTCACACAGATTTATGATGTATGAACAGCAACCTACTATTTCATGATTTAGTCAAGAACAACTTGATTTATAATCACTTCACCATATATATGTCATGTTGCTGTACACCTTAATCAGTGTTGCATGTCAATTATACCTAAATAAAATGGAAAGAAAAATTTTTTAATATATTTTAACTAATAAAATTTAACATTTAACCAAAAATGGGCGGTGAGGGCAAGCCTTATCAACATAAAGTAGTTTCATCATTTACTTTTTTAAAAAGTAAGGTACATACAATTTACCATCTTAACCACTTTAAGCATACACCTCTGTGGTACCAAGTACATCCATACTGTTGTACAAAGACCACCACCATCCATCTCCAGAAATCTTTTTATCTTTCAAAACTGAAACTCTGTATTCACTAGACAATAACTTCTCTTCCGCTCCCCGCTCCCCGCTCCCAGGCCCTGGCAACAAGCACTCTACTCTCTGTTTCTACGAATTTGACTACTCTAGATATCTTATTTAAGTGGAATCATACCGTATTTGTCCTTTTGTCACTGGCTTATTTCACTAAACACGAGGCCTCTTTGAGGTTCATTTGTGTTATCATTTACTTTTTCAACAAGAACTCCAAAACCACATAAAGGACATGGTTTAAACATTTTCTAGTTTAAACTCATAGTTTTAGCATACTCTGTATTATATGACACTGGACTGCAGATCTGGCTGACTCAAATTACAGAAAGAAAGGGAAAGTAGAATAACACGTACTCAACAATCTGGTATGATACCAGGTATCAAACTAGGTGCATGTCACACAATGAAATCCACGCAACTCTAAACAGATAGGTTATTACTATTCTCAGTTGGTAAATGATAAAAAGGTGATTCAGAGGACCTCCCATGTCGCTGCCCTATCTCCATTTTGTTTTATCATTCCATTTATCACTATCTGACATATAAACATATGTACATACATTTTATTTCCTTATGTGCAACTTATATGTAGGCAAAAAATAAGTTGAGAATCACATTTATTCACCAATGTTATATCTATAATACAATGCCGCTTAGAAGCTGAACATTTTATAATCTCTAGGTTTTCTGAGATGCTTGTCCATAGGTACATTTCTTAGATACTCAAAAGTTGAGAGATTTTATTATTGCCAAAGATATGGGTTTTGGGTTTTGTTTTTTTTTGTTTTTTTGAGTAGGTATGAGAGGTGGGGGGTATTGGAAGACAGAAGTAGGGAATAAAATTCCAAGTAAAAAATCCAAGGGTCCAAGAAGGCTGGTCTCCAGTAAGCCCAGATCTGCTATTATAACATCCTCATCTTCTATAAATTTTGTTTTTTTAAATCAAACTTCACCCGAGGACTTTTCTACCAAGCAAGAATTTACAATACGAGGAGAGACACTAGGTTGTGATGGATGGTCTAGTTACCCTTGAATATACTGTCACTATAATATTAACCATATTTACATTACACTACAGATTTCCTTTTTTCTGTTTCAGAGTGAAAAATATTCCCACCACCCTGTACTGCTACATTTTCTTCCTTAAAATTGGTTAAAATTTTTCATCACATTTCAAGAAATTAAGAACTAGACACCTAACTTCTAAATTTCATAAACTGTATTTTTTCATAATCTAAATGAGAATATCTTCACAATAAGAAGAATTTTAAATGTTCTTTAGAGAAATCAAAAAATGTTAAGGGGTCCCACTAAATAAATTCCCACTTGCGACAAAAGTCTACATTTCCCATTAGTTTACTGTTTTCAAAAAATAAATTTCTTTTCATCACAGTTTGAATGTTACTTACAAAAGGAGTACTGTATTCACAAAATAATTTTATCTTCACTGATGTAACAAGAAGTCAGTGGTTTCCTTTTTGTGGTAAACAATGGGCCTTGGGAAACATGTTCTCTGGTAAATGTCTTTCACATATTTTTAAATACACAATTGGTTCCACTTCCTAATAATCACCATTTACCAGAAATGCAAAAGATAGAAATCTATCAAGATACACAATAAGACTAAGCAAGCCAAAAAAGAAGAAAGCAAAAGAAAATTACAAATGTTCTCTGAAGAGGGTGGGGTCGAGAAAACTTCTAACCCAACCCCAACCAGCTGTGGATTGCTTTTTAAAATGGAGAATATCAACGTAAGGTGACAAAAATCTTACATGTTTTCTCTCCATTCCTTAGGGATCAGGCCCATCAGTATCAAACATACCATAAGGATCACTCAACTTAAAAAGAATAAAAGGGGGTAAGCCCTCCTTGACCACAAAACTTTCCCTGTCAGTATGGCCCTGTTAATCTGTTCCCATTTATAATTAACATCTTCCAGACAATTCTCTCTAGTCAGCATTTCAGCACCTCACAATTCCATTCCCTCCCATCTTCTATGCACAGGACTGCTGCCAGTGTCACTGATGACCTCTGCTGCTGCTAAGTCACTTCAGTCATGTCCGACTCTGTGTGACCCCATAGATGGCAGCCCACTAGGCTCCCCCGTCCCTGGGATTCTCCAGGCAAGAACACTGGAGTGGGTTGCCCTTTCCTTCTCCAATGCATGAAAGTGAAAAGTGAAAGTGAAGTAGCTCAGCCGTGTCGGACTCTTAGCGACCCCATGGACTGCAGCCTACCAGGCTCCTCCATCCATGGGATTTTCCAGGCAAGAGTACTGGAGTGGGGTGCCGTCGCCTTCTCCGACTGATGATCTCTACCCCTCATGAAATCCAAAGGTCAACAATCAGGACTCATCATGGCTGACTCGCCAGCAGCATTTCTCTCCCTCGTTGTTGAAAACCTTCACTTGGATGGCAAGATGCCACACTTCCTGGTTCTCTCCTTTTCCTCAGGAGTTGCTCCTCCTCTGCCTGTTTCCTAACTCAAAATGTTAGAAAGCCCAGGGCCAGTCTATCCCCTTTTCTCCACTGACATTTACCTCTAGATCTTATCCAGGCTAAAGGCCTTAAATTCAAACCTGGAACTTGTCAGCATATAGATGGTATCTCTGGCCCAGACCTCTCTATTGAGCACTAACCTTGCAAATTCAAAGACCTGTCTGTTCATCTAATAGGATGTCAAACACAACTCTTAACACCGTGTCCTAAATCTTTGCCTACTCCCTGCACTGCACCTCAGTAAATAATGCCACCATTCTTCTAGCTGCTCAGCCCAGAAATCTGGCAGTCACTTTTATTCTTTTCTTTACCTCACACCCTCACATCTAATCCATCAACAAGTTGTGTCAACCCTACTTTCAAAATGCTGGATGTTTTAAATCTGACCACTTCTTTCCCACCCACTGCAACCTCCTAGTCACAGCCATCATCATTTCTGGCCCACACAATTCAAGGAGCCTCTTAACTGGTACCCATGAATCTGCTTACCCCTTAATTCTCCACATAGTCACTAGATTTTTTTTTTTTTTTTTTTGCCACATCACACCATGGAGCTTGCAGGATCTGTTCCCCAACCAGGGATTGAGCCTGGACCAAGCAGTGAAAGCATCGAATCCTAACCACTGGACCACCAATGAGCTCCCAAAGTGATCTTTTTAGACTATAAATTTATTCACTCCACTTGTGCTCAAAAATTTCCACTTGTTTTCCATCAAATGTAAAAAATATCTGTGGTCTCCCTAAAGTTTCCTTTCCTCTATGCTAGCTACACCAGCTCTCCTGCTATTCTTCAAATTCAAGAAGCTTACTCCCACATCAGGGTCTGTGTACTTGCTAATCCCTTCGCTGGGAAAGTGCCTTCCTTTGAGTATGCCTTGTTCTTGCCCTTCAGAAGACTGCAAATGCCACCTCCTGCAAAGAGCCCATCCCCATCACCCTATCAGAAATAACCCACACCTGTGCATGTGTGCTTAGTCGCTCAATTGTGTCTGACTCTTTGAGACTCTTTGCACTGTAGCCCACCAGGCTCCTCTGTGTAAGAATACTGGAGCAGTTGTCATTTCCTCCTCCAGGGGATCTTCCCAACCCAGGGATTGAACCTGAATCTCCTGTGTCTGCTGTACTGCAGATGGGTTCTTTACCTGCTGAACTACTGGGGAAGCCCAACCAACACTCACCACACTCTAAACAGACTTAATTTCTCATCATAGAGCCTATCATCTAATATCTGTTTAATGTTTGCCTACCCGACTAAAAAGGAAGTTTCAGGAGGGCAGAGGATATCATTTGTAATCCCCAGTATCATCATCTCCTAGTTCACAGGTATACAATAAAAATTTATTAAATAAATGATGGCAAATATATGATATGCACTAACAAAAACAAAACAAGAACCAATATATAGACTTTCAAACATTTTATTGAACAAAGTGACTATTAACCACTTTATAAGGTTCTCTTTTACAACCTTTAGAGGAGCTAAGGGAAGCAGAGAATGAGAGAAGAAAAGAAGTGAACTTTCTTGTCTTCAGCACATAAATCCAATATATTTGCATACCCTACCTTATATACATTTTCAGATGGAACCTAATGTCTCCAGAAAATAGCAAGTTTTAAACTGTTTCTTTTCTTCTTATTAAATACCTGAAGCAACCTGCATCCAAACAATCAGCTTAAAAGGAGGAACAATACTTAGAGGATAACCTAGGAATACATATTTGACTAGACCCCTGTTCCACTAATCTCTAAGATAATTTAGTCAACATAAAAAGGAAAACTTCAGCAAGAGACAGGAAATTAAAAAGGGGTATTGCCCCCACCCCTGAAATTTTGAGCCTCCACAAAGATATTTTAAAGTAAGAAAAATGGGAAAGGAGAAGCAATGTGTCATTGATGGGCTGTATCCTCAAAGCTAGCTTACAAGTCTACTCCACTGAGGTGCACATCAGAGGCCGATGCTCAGTCCCTCCCACCATCAAATTCATGCGGCTAGATACTAACTGCAACCTTCAACAGACTCTGACTATCCTTTAAGAGAAGAAAACAGAATAAAATCTCATGCTAGGCTGTGAGCCTGTACTATTTATCAACATAGAATAGGGTGTACACAGAACAATCACCAGTCTGAAGAAGAGAATTGGCAGATATAGAACTGATCAAACGTTCGGACAAAGATAATGACCTTGGCAGAATTCTAAACAAAGAGGTAAGAAGTGAAGCCATTTGATTTTCTAAGATATTCACTGTTTTGGGGGCATGGAGTGGCAGTCAAGCAGACATTCTACAAAGGTATATCTACAATCAGGTTTAGGGACTTGAGGAGACTCCTCTCAAAAAACAACAAAACATTCCATAAGAATAACAAAGATACAAGGAATATTAACAATACCCACTTCCCCTTTCCTTCAAGGCTTTCCTTCTCCCTCTTGAAGCCAGGCATGGTCATGTGATTTATGTTGGCCAATGAAATGTGAGTAGAATTGATAAATAAACTTCCAATGGAAGTATTTAACTGTTGACTCTAGGTTCCAAACCTCTCTTTCCCATTGTCTCTGTAATTATAGAGGGAGCTATTGATATGAAAGTACAACGCCAAACCTATAGAGAGAAGATACTTGCCCCAAATGCATGGACTTGAATGAGAAAGTCTTGCATTTTGGGCACAAATAATTTGAGGATTGTTTTCACTGTAGCATAAGCTAACTTCACTTGATTATTTTAAAATTCTAATAAATTAAAATTCGGCGAATCCAGAAAATCAGACAAGGGAAAATATTTCAGAGACAAAAAAACATACACACATGACAGCATAATGAGAAACAGTTTATAACCATCCATAGAAATAGAGGACTTTAGTAGAATCTCTCTCCAAAATAATTTCATCTTAATTTAAAAAATTTTAAGAATAGTCGGCTATCTCTGAAAGGATGCACAAGAAACTGATAATACTGGTTGCATCCAGGAAAGGAAACTAAAGTAATAGAAAAAGTAAGGAGAGACTTCCAGTTTTCATTCTGGCATGAAAGACATCACTTCATCTTTTAAAAAAGGTAAAAAGATAAACAAACTGAAAAAGCAACAACTCTTAGATTCATAACCACTAGTCCCAAACTTGGATGTAGGCAGATGCAGAGAATCACAACTTCTGAGAACAAAACCCAGGAGCAGATGCTTTCACGGGAGCCAATGGCAGGGTAAGAAAACCTGAACTGTAATTGATAAATTGAGAGGTACAGCGTGGGCAACTGTGAGTGTTAAAAACTCCAAGGGGACCAATACCAGGGGGAACCCCATACTTGTGTGAGTTTATCTCCAAGAGCCCCACTTGATTCTAATGTGTTTGTGTGCCCAGCCATGTCCGACTCTTTGTGACCCCATGGGCTGTAGCCCTCCAGACTCCTCTGTCCGTGGGATTTCCCCCAGCCAAGATACTGAATAGATTGCCATTTCCTCCTCCAGGGGATCTTCCCAACCCAGGGATCAAACCCGAGTCTCTTGTGCCTCCTGCCTTAGCAGGCGGATTCTTTACCACTGAGTCACCTGGAAAGCCCCCTAGTTCTAATTGTGAATATCAAAGAAAAATCTCCTCAGGTTTCTGGCAGGGGGAAGGGGTAAATATTTTGAAATACTCCAAAGTATTCTGTTCTCCTTGACAAAGTTTGCCCTCAGGAGAAACTAAGAAACTATTACCTAGAACCTAACTGATGTAGGAGAAGGGAAATACCCAACGCCAGCTCCCTCTGGCCATCCTGCACCACCACCTAAGGTGGGAGAAAAAACTGAGAAGCACTTGTGAAGTTCACAGTCTGGAGGAATAGGTTGACTAAAAGGCTGCAATCTAATCATGGGGTCTTAACACACCTCCCCTCCTTCCACATCTCAACACGACATTACTGAAGAAGGCCTATTTAAGTCAGTCTCTTTTACTTTAAGTAAAAGTTCTTAAGTGCTTTTGAGAACAAAACCCATGAGCAGACGCTTCCATGGGAGCCAACGCCAGGGTAAGAAAACCTGAACTGTAACTGACAAATTGAGAGGCTCTGCGTGGACAACTATAAGTGTTAAAAAGTCCAAGGGGACCAGTACTAGGGGGGATCCCCATACCTGTGTGAGTTTATCTCCAAGAGCCCCACCTGATTCTGTGAGTGTGTGTGTGTGCTCAGTTCTGTAAGCCCATGCCCAACTATCAAGAAAATATTACAAGGCATACTAAAAGGAAAACAAAGCAGAAAATGAAAAGACGAAGTAAGCATCATAACCAAATTCATATATGGCAGGATGTTGGAGTTTCCAGTCTGGGAATTCAAAACAACTAATTAATATGCTAATAGCTTTAGTGGATAGAGTAGAAAGCAGGCAAGAAAAGATGCACAATATAAATAGAGAGATGGAAATTCTAAGAATCAAAAAGAAACATTAGTGATCAAAAACATTGTAACTGAAATTGTAATGGAAATAAAGAGAAGCACTGATGGATTAAGGAAAAACTTATGTGAGCTTGAGGATGGACAGGGAGGCCTGGTGTGCTGCGATTCATGGGGTCACAAAGAATCGGACACAACTGAGCGACTGAACTGAACTGAGGATATATCACAGAAACCTGCAAAGAAATAGAATACTGAAAAGCAAAGAGAAAAAACACTGAATAAAATAAAACAGAATATTCAAGAGCTGTGTGACAACTACAAAGGATCTAACATACATGTAATAAGAACAGGAGAAGAAAGAGAGAAAGAAACAGAAGAAATATTTGAAACAATAATGACTGAGAATTTCCCCAAATTAATATCAGATACCAAAACCACAGGTCCAGGAAGGTCAGAAAACACCAAGCAGAAAATACAAAAAGGAAAAAAGAAACCCAAACCTACCACACCCAGGATATATCATGTTCAAAATCAAAGATAAATTTTAAAAATCCTGAAAGAAGCCAGAGGAAAAAGTAAACATTACCTATAGAGGAACAAAGAATCAAAACCACCTTCTTTTGAGAAACCATGCAAGCAAGAAGAGAGTGGAATGATATATTTCAAATGTTGACAGAAAAACAAACAGACCTAGAATTCGGTACCCTCAAAGTCACCCTTCAAAAGAGAAAGAGAATAAAGACTTTCTCAAACAAAAGTTGAGAAAATTTGTTGCCTTCCAAAAAATATTAAAAGAAGTTCCTTAGAAGGAAGGAAAATGATATAGGTCATAAACTCAGAGCTACACTAAGAAAGGAAGAATATCAAAGAAAGAATAAGAATGTAAAATATAAACTTTTCCTATTTTTAGTCATAACTCATCTAATAGACAACAATTTGCTGAAAATAATAATAGCAACAATGGATTCAATTATGTATGTCTAGAAGTGAAATGAAGGACAGCACTGATATAGGGAAGAAAGGGAAGAATTAGAATTATTTTACTATAAGTTATTCTCTCTACTCATGAACCAGTATAGTGTTATTTGAAAGTAGATTTGGATTAGTTGTAAATATATACTGGAAAACATAGAGAAACGACTAAAAACAGTTTAAAAAGAAGTATAATTGATATGCTAACAAAGGTGAGAAAAGAGAATTGGATTAAATACTCAAAACCATAAAAGGCAGAAAAAGGCTTAAAGGAAAAGAAAAGAAAAAAGAACAAGGGTAACAAATGGAAAACAAATATGAAAGAAATTAATCCAATTGTATCAACAATCACTTTGAACATCAATGGTCTAAATGACTTGATTAAAAGACAGATTATTAAAGTGGATTGAAAACCAAGACCCAACTATATTATCTACCAGAAACCCACTTTAAATATAAAAACACAGATTAAAAGTAAATGGATGGAGAAAGATATACCATGCTAAAACTAGTAAAAGACAGACTGTCTGTGTTAGTCGCTCAGTTGTGTCCAACTCTGTGACCTTCACTCAGTTGTACCTAACTCTTTAGGATTGTAGCTCACCAGGCTCTTCTGTCCATGGAATTCTCTAGGCAAGAATACTGGAGGGGGTAGCCATTCTCTTCTCCAGGGGATCTTCCCAACTGATGGATCAAAGCCAGAGACAGATTCTTTACTGTCTGAGCCACCAGGGAAGCCCTAATAAAAGACAGATTAGCTATTCTAATTTCATACAGAGCAGACTTAAAAGCAAAGAAAGTTATGAGCGATATAGACGGGACTGTGCGTGCATGCCTACAGTCAGGACTCTTTGCCACCCTCTGACTGTAGTCTGCCAGGCTCCTCTGTCCATGGGATTATTCCAGCAAGAATACTAGAGTGGATTGCTATTTCCTCTTCCAGGGGGATCTTCTCAATCCAGGGATTAAACCCACAGCTCCTGCAGCTCCTGCATGGGCAGGCAGACTCTTTACCACTGAGCCACCTGGGAAGCCCATATATGGGATTACAGAATGATAAAGGGGTCAGTTCTCCACAAAGACATAACAGTCTTCAATGTATATCTACCTGAAGCAAAAACTGAGAAATAGATGAACCCACTATTATAGCTGGAGACTTCAATACCCCTCTGTCAGAAATAAACAGGCACAGCAGTCAGAAAATCAATAAGGACATAGAACTCAACAACACTGTCAATCAACTGGTTATAACCGACCTCTGCAGACTACTTCAACAACTGCAGGATGCATATTCTTCTCAGGCTCGAAGATAATATTCACCAACAAATTTAAAAGAAATCACAACATCTACTCTCAGACTGCAGTGAAATTAAGCTAGAAATCAATGACAAAGATAATAAGAAAAATCTCAAATCACATGGAGGTAAAACAACACACAGCTAAATAACGCAAGTCAAAGAAGAAATCTCAAAAAAATTTTTTTTCATATTTTGACTAAATGAAAATGAAAATACAATTACCAAAATTTGTGGAAAATAACAAAAAAAATCCATAGAAGGGAATTTATACTAAGAACATTGAATGCATATATTAGAAAAAGAAATCTTAAAATCAATAAACCAAGTTTCCATTTCTAAAAAGTAGAAAGAGCAACTAAGTGCCAAGAGAAGAAAAATAATAATAAATTAGGGCAGAAATCAATTAAATTAAAGCAAAATTAGCAGAAAAAAATTAATAAAACCACAAGCTGATTCTTTGAAAAAAAATTTAGTAAAACTGACAAATCTCTAGCCAGACTGACTAAGGGAAAAAAAAAACAGATACAAATTGCTAATAATAGAAATGAAAATGGACATCACTACAGATCCTATGAATATGTGAAAGAATGAATAAATACTATGAGCAACTCTATGTCCACAAATCTGATAACCTAAATGAAATGGAACAATTCTTTGAAAGACACAATCTGCAAAAATTCTCACAAGAAGAAATAGACAATTTGACTAGGCCTGTTTTTATTAAAGAAATTGAATCAATAATAACATTCCAACACAGAAAGTACCAGGCCCCTTACAAAAATTAACTTAAAATGTAAATGCAAAACTATAAAATTCTTCATAAATAACATTAGTAGAAAACCTTAATGACCTTGGGTATGGCAATAATGTTTTAGATATGACACCAAAAGCACAATCAATGAAAGAAATGGTAAGGATATTGATAAGCTGGACATTATTAACATTAAAAACTTCTGCTCTGCAAGACACTATCAAGAGAATAAGAAAATAACTACTGACTGAGAGAAAATATTTGCCAAATACACACCTAATAAAGGGCTGCTGGGGAAAAAAACAAAAACAAAGAGCTCTTAAAATTCAATACAAAAATGACACAATTTAAAAATGGGCCAAGAACCTTAACAGACATCTCGCCAAAAAAGATATTCAGATAGCAAATAAGCATAGAAAGAGATACGTCACAGAATATTTCATCAGGGAAATGAAAATTTAAACAATGAGATATCACTGCATTGTCTATGAGAATGGCTACTTTCAAAATAATGATAATACCAAATGCTATAGAGAACGTGGAACAACAGGAATTCTGATATACTGTTGGTAAAACGTAAAATAGTATAGTCACTTTAGAAAAGTTTGACAGTTTCTTACAAAACTAAACATACTCTTACAACTCAGCAACTGTGCTCTTTGGAATTCACCCAAGTTGAAACCATGTCCATGCAAAACCTGCATATGGATGTTTACAACAGCTTTATTCATAATTGCCAATCAAGATTTCCTCCAGTAGGTGAATGGATAAACTCTGCTATGTCCAAATAATGGAATATTATTCAGCACTAAAAAGAAATGAGCTATCAAGTCACAGGAGGACATGGAGGAATCTTAAATGCATAATGTTAAGTAAAGGAAGCTAATCTGCAAAAGCTACATACTGACATTCTGGAAAAGGCAAAACTATGGTGACAGTAAAAAGATCAGTGGTGGCCTGGGAGGGAGTCGGGGGATGGACAGGCAGAGCACAGAGGATTTTAGGGCAGGAAAAATATTCTATATGATACTATAATGGTGGATATATCAGTACACACCTGTCTATACAACACCAGAAGTTAGCCATAATGTAAACGATGGACTCTGGGTGATTATGATGTTCAATGGAGGTTCATCAAATGTAAGAAATACACCACCCTGAAGGGGGATGTTGTTAACAGCAGAGGCTATGCATGAATGGAAGAAGGATTATATGGGAAATCTCTGTGCTTTCCTCTTAATTTGCTTGTGAACCTAAAACTGCTCTCTGAAAAGGAAGTCTTTATAAAAAATAAACTCTATTAAAACGGTTTTTAGTTTAAAAAACAAATCTTGCCTTTTGTGATCTGACTCTAATTTCAATTATTTCTACAAATCTTAAAAATCAGGTTTCAGCTTAAGTTGCCATTAAAACAAAATTTGTTTAGAAATGTTTAAATAACACATGCATTGCTATATCAAAGGCAATGCCCCACGATTCTCACTTACAAGAAACCAGTCTCCCTATTAAAATTAACTTTTGAAAAGAAAATTCAATGTTTTATCAAATATTTGGATCTTGCAAAATGATTTTACACAAAAAGAAAAACGAGACATTTTCAGAAACTGGTTTTACATGATCTGTGATATAAATCAATTTACAATGCAATAAGTTGTATAAAAATTATAAAGTATGTGCTTATAGGCATTTTTCAAGTGAGATGTTCATAGTTTTCATTAGATTCTCAAAGGGAGCCATCACTTAGATAAGAGGGATGGTATGGGGAAGGAGGTGGGAGGGGGGCTCAGGATGGGGAACATGTGTACACCTGTGGCAGATGCATGCTGATGTACAGCAAAACCAATATTTGATTTAGGTCATACCTGAATGGTCTAGTGGTTTTCCCTACTTTTTTCAATTTAAGTCTGAATTTGGTAATAAGGAGTTCATGATCTGAGCCACAGTCAGCTCCTGGTCTTGTTTTTGCTGACTGTATAGAGCTTCTCCATCTTTGGCTGGAAAGAATATAATCAATCTGATTTTAGTGTTGACTATCTGGTGATGTCCATGTGTAGAGTCTTCTCTTGTGTTGTTGGAAGAGGGTGCTTGCTATGACCAGTGCATTTTCTTGGCAAAACTCTATTAGTCTTTGCCCTACTTCATTCCATATTCCAAGGCCAAATTTGCCTGTCACTCCAGGTGTTTCTTGACTTCCTACTTTTGCATTCCAGTCCCCTATAATGAAAAGGACATCTTTTTTGGGTGTTAGTTCTCAAAGGTCTTGTAGGTCTTCATAGAACCGTTCAACTTCAGCTTCTTCAGCATTACTGGTAGGGGCACAGACTTGGATTACTGTGATATTGAATGGTTTGCCTTGGAAACAAACAGAGATTATTCTGTCATTTTTGAGATTGCATCCAAGTACTGCATCACGGACTCTTTTGTTGACCATGATGGCTACTCCATTTCTTCTGAGGGATTCCTGACTGCAGTAGTAGATATAATGGTCATCTGAGTTAAATTCACCCATTCCAGTCCGTTTTCGTTCGCTGATTCCTAGAATGTCGACATTCACTCTTGCCATCTCTTGTTTGACCACTTCCAATTTGCCTTGATTCATGGACCTGACATTCCAGGTTCCTATGCAATATTGCTCTTTACAGCATCAGACCTTGCTTCTATCACCAGTCACATCCACAGCTGGGTATTGCAAAATCACTGCAGATGGTGACTGCAGCCATGAAATTAAAAGATGCTTACTCCTTGGAAGGAAAGTTATGTCCACCCTAGATAGCATATTCAAAAGCAGAGACATTACTTTGCCAACAAAGGTCCGTCTAGTCAAGGCTATGGTTTTTCCCGTGGTCATATATGGATGTGAGAGTTGGACTGTGAAGAAGGCTGAGCGCCGAAGAATTGATGCTTTTGAACTGTGGTTTGGAGAAAACTCTTGAGAGTCCTTGGACTGCAAGGAGATCCAACCAGTCCATTCTGAAGGAGATCAGCCCTGGGATTTCTTTGGAAGGAATGATGCTAAAGCTGAACCTCCAGTACTGTGGCCACCTCATGCGAAGAGTTGACTCATTGGAAAAGACTCTGATGCTGGGAGGGATTGGGGACAGGAGGAAAAGGGGACGATAGAGGATGAGATGGCTGGATGGCACCACTGACTCAATGCACGTGAGTCTCAGTGAACTCCGGGAGTTGGTGATGGACAGGGAGGCCTGGCGTGCTGCGATTCATGGGGTCATAAAGAGTCGGACACGACTGAGCGACTGAACTGAACTGAATTGAACTGAAAATCAATATAATATTGTAAAGTAATTAGCCTCCAATTAAAATAAATAAATTTATATTAAAAAATAAAAATCTGAAGGAAAAAAAAAGATTGAAAATGGCAAGCTTTTAGGTAACAGTTAAATCAAGACATTCACCTACTATTTAACTATTTAACTGAGGCTTCTACACGGTTAACCATGAAACCCTCTCTGACCTCCATCCTGTATCAGTTCCCCTTTCCAAGGATATAAAAAGAAAATCATTTGTCACCCAAGTATTGAGGAAAGCACTAGGGAACACCATAAGAGCTCATTATTAGATGAAAGAGCACAAAAGGAAGTCAATTGAATTACCCCAATAATCATCATTTTTTAAAAGATATATTCACATGTGGTAGATGGAATCCTGGAAAATAACTGGGCTACATGTGTCAAGACATTAAAATGTCCATATCCTCTAACTCAATAAAGGGGAATTTACCAAAAAGAAATAATATAAAACCAGGTAAAAAAAAAAAAATTGCAGAAAGATGCTTAACTGCATATAGCTAAGAACACAGGCCCCAGAGTGAGCTTGCCAGGATTAACTTATGAGCTATGCAACATGAAGCAAGTCTCTCAACCTCTGTTTCCACTCTTATTTTTAAAAGGATAATAAAACTACCTATTTCAAGAGGGTTTCATGATGATTGAATGAATATATGTTAGATGCTCAGTGTACAATAAGCCCTCTGTGATCATGTGTTACTTAAACCTGCTAAGCATCAACTATGTGTCAGGCACCATCAGAGGCAGTTGAGACACATCAATGAACAAAAGAGAAGAATCCTGCCCTTCTTATGGCTTACATGCTAACAAGAGGAGACAATGAACAATAGAAATAAGCAAATTATGAGGCATAAAATGATGAGAGAAGCTATGGGAGAAAAAAAAAGGGAAAAGTAAAGAATCACAGAACAACAAGTGCCAGAGGTAGCAGGGGTTACAATTTTTAAATAGTCAGAATACATCTCACTAAAAAAACTGAAGACTCAACCAGGTAGCTATCAGGAGTAAGCATGTTCAGTCATGGGAAGATCGGTCACAAAGGCCCTAAGATGGGAACATGCCTGGTACATCAGACCAAGAACAAGGATTAGAGCAGACGACTAAGGAAGAGAGTCACAGGAAAACAGGATCAGAGAGGTCATGAGGAACCAACTCAGGCAGGAGATCCGAGATAATGGGGGACCATCTCAGGTAGGGCCTGTAGGCAACTTGCTCTCTGGGCAGCCACTGCAGGGTTTGCAGAAGAGGAACATGACTGTCATACATTTGAAATGATCACTCTGGCTACTGTGCTGAGAACAGATGACAGGGGAGAAGCACTGACGCAGGAGAACTCTCAGTATGGGACTATTTGTGACTGAAGTGTTAGCAAAACCCTTGTCTTTGAGCATGAGAAATTGCTCTTGAATTCAGTTCATATTCTAGCTCTGTTCCCCCGGAAACCATACAGGCAGAATGCCAGCTGTGTTACTAGGCAACATTACTTACGGTAAAAATGACGACCAGTAAATTGTTTGGGATTGAGACAAACAATAAATACCTGGTGAGTGGCTGTAATGCTGGTTTCTCTTAGTTCAGTGGCTCCTATAATTAGGCACGTACCTTGTAGGGATCCTGGAAGCTATCCTCATGAGTTATTATATAAGATAATGTCTCTTGTGGAACATGGGGCTCCTAAGTAAAGTTAGTTACATACCATGTGAGTCTCATTACTCATACCTAAGCTTCACTTGGAAGAGAGGAGAGGCACAAAGAACAGAGCTGGCTGTTCTCTTTGTGGACTGCAACAGGGACTCCTACCAGGGACTACATGATTCTTCTCTGCTGGGAAGCTGTGCTTCCTGTCCCATATCCTCTTAAGCAAACCTGAAGTCCAATGTGGCCTATGGCAACCCATACATCTGTCTAGCTGAACCCTAAGAAAATGCCACTACTCTGTTGTGATAACCCAGGCAAGAAATGGCAGTGACTTGGACCAGGATGGCAGTGGTGTCAATAGGAACAAGTAGTAATACTGCAAATACAATCTCAAGGGGGAGTTTACAGGATCGACTAATGAATAGGACGCAGGCTGTGCATATTCTATGTGCATACAATAAAGTTATGGATAAGGGCAACATTTTTTGGCCTGAGCAACTGGAAAGATAAGAGTGAAAAACTGGGGGAGAGAACTGGAAATCAGGAGTTCAATTTTTGACAAGTTAATTTTGAGTTGGGGTCATTCATCATCAGGCTTTCTTCTCAATGACTCAAAATGGCCACATGTATCATGAGCTCACGTGACCACATCCAAAAGAAGGGGTGTGCCTTCATAAACCGAAGGAAACCAGACTCCCAAAGGACTTCTTTTATTTGTCACCATGCTTGAACCAATCACTGGCAAGGAGAATGATACTAACAATATTGACTGAGCAACATTTACCAACTGCCTCCTTTGGGTTGGGGAGGAATCCATGAAGCCTGTGAATAACAAATACCTGAATAAAACTGGTCTTAAGAAAGAGAACAACTAGTAAGTGCAGTGTTTGTCAAAGGTATTGTCAAGGGCTTTAAATGGACCATCCACACTGATGTTAACATCATTCAGAATAAAAGAAGATCAGAAATTAAATATAGGTATAAAATGAATGAATAGAAGAAATGACCTATTCTCAGTTTCATGAAAAAGACATGTAGACAAATTCTGTGAAATTTCGTAACCAAAAAAAATTATTCTAAATGATTTGAGGAAAAAAACAAAAATAAGAATTTGACCTAAAATCAAATTCTCAGTTGTAGAAGACAGAGCAATGTCTTGAAAACTCCCAGAAGTAAGTAATTTTGACCTAGACTTTTACACCCAAAAGATCAGGCAAGTAAGAATGCAGAATAAAGACATTTTCAGACATGTAAGAACATTACTTGAGGGTGTTCTTCAGCAAACAAGAATGAAAACCAATAAAGTGGATGTGAGAACACAAGAAACAGTGGAAATGATCCAAGAATGAAATGAAAAAGAAATCCCAGAATGGCAGCTATGCAGCAGGACTAGACAATAATTCATCCTATTAAAACAGAAAATTAGTGAGCTCCATGAAAGGAAGAAATGGATGGATTCTGCTCAAAAGACAGAATAACTAAAAAGCTGGCTTAATGATAGAAATGCATGTGTTTTTTTTCTCAACAGAAAAAAAAAAAAAAAGATATGCAACCAAAAATTCCAACAGAATGCTGTCTATCTACAGCTTTTCCTCCCTTGCTCCTTGCTAAAGGAAACTAACTTTTTTTCTTTTTTCTTCCTTAAGGTATCAGGTGAGAAACAGAGAATTAGAGAAGGCAGGCAGTCCCTCCCCCAGATCTGTGGGATAAATCTCTACAGGTCTCAACTAGCCCTGGAAATCGCATTCTCCTTTGTCAGCAATTGGGTTGAGCAACTGAGGTGAAAGAGCAACTCGGTTTAAGGCAATGAGACTTACAGGAAAGTCATCTGGGGAGCTTCCTTCAAGGAAAGCTTGAAAGACTTTCCTCCAAGGTAAAAAGAGATCTGATGGGTAGGAGGGAAGATTTTGCCATAAAAAGCACTATTGGGCAACTGGTAAATTTGAACATGTTCCGTATATTAGATAATAGTACTGGTTTGCAGTAGATATGGAAATCTACCACTCACATCCACAACTCACTACCGGGCGTAGGGAGTGTGGTTAAGCTGTAGGCTTCATCAGTTTGCTTCAGCCTTCAAGAGAGGGTCTCACTATTCTCTAGAGGGCTCCCAACCTATAAGTGAGAAAGGCAAGTCCAAGTATACTTGTACCAGTTTAAGTACAAGCCAAGCACCTTCTGCCTGACATAAAACTCTCCTGATAGACAGTCTTAACTCCAGATCAGCTTCTTGTACTGGCAGTCAGCGTGTCATCACAACCTGACAGCTCCACCTGCCCAATCCTGCTTCCTTCTACTTTGGTACAATCCCAATTCTGGCTCAGCATCTGCTTCCCAGAGATCTCAACCTCTGACAACTACATTTCCTTAATCACTGTTCCATGATCACACCTTTTCTTATGTGATATGTGATGAAGTATTTAAGAGTAAAGAATCACAACCTCTGCAACTTTCTCTCAAAAGATTCACCAAAATAGATGGATCTAGATATATAGAGACAAAGATAAAGTGGGGAAAAAGCAAGTATAGCAAAATGTTTATAACTGATAGACCTAGGTGAAAGACAATTCGTATTACTATTTTCATAATTTGATGTTCCAAAATTTTCAAAAATATATTTTAAAGGGGAGAAGATTCAAAAGAAGCACCCATCCTATATTCCCTTCCTCCTGGGCTTTTTAATAAGTGAAAAAAAAAGAGGCCTGGGAGCTACAACAGCCACTGGGAATAAGAGAAAGGTCAGAACCATCAGATATGTCACCTGTGGGTAGATATTCTGTAAAACGCTGCCAAAAATAACCAAGATGACACACCAGGAAAAATAAAAAAGCTATTTAAGGAAGTAATGGTTCAAGTGTGAAAACATACACGTATGACATGATTTTGAACAACTGATAAGTTACAGGAGATTACTGATAGATTCCATTTGTCTTTTTTTTTTACTAGGAATATCATCTTTCTATTGGCATGGGATTATGATACACATGTAGAGAAAGAAACGTAACCATAAATTCACTATTCCATTCTGCAATTAATATTTGCATAATGATTAAAAGATATATCACCAACACAAAGGACCAAAGATTTAATTATGGTTACGGAACGGAATGTAAAATGTTTACAACCTTTCAGGATAAAAGACAGAGCTGAAGGAAGTTGGGAGATGGAATGGGAAAGGGCAAAAGGAAAAGTGGTGGAAACATAGGATTTCAATTTTGATTCCCATTCCCTTAAGACTAGAAACTGCTAAACATATTCCACTTGACTCATTTTTTAAAGTTTTTAAGTGAGATAATTCACATACTATAAAATTCAGTAATTTATTCATCATTTTTCATTAGGACATTTATCTTTTTATTGTTAAGTTGTAAATGTTCTTTATATATCCTAGATACAAATATTTTCTCCCATTTTGTGGGTTGTCTTTTCATTTTCTTGATGGTATCCTTTGAGCCATAGATGTTTTTAATTTTGATGAAGTGAAATTTCCCTTTTGTTGCTTGCGGTTGTGTCATATTTAAGAAGGCTTTGCCTAACCCAAGGTCACTAAGATTTATCCCTATTTTATTCTAAAAGTGTTTTAAGTTTAGCTGTTACATTTAGATTTATGATCCATTTTTAGTTAATTTCTGTCTATAGTGTGAGGAAGGGATTCAAATCCATTTTGCATGGGTATCTCTAATGCCTCAATACAGCTGAATAAGCTCTTCTTTTCCTATTGTATTGTCTTGGATCATAAGGCTTATTTCTGGACTCTCAATACTATCCATATGTACTGACACTTTTTAAAATTAAGCTAAAATCCACAAAATAAATAAATAAATAAATAAAATAAAATCCACATAATATAAAATTAACCATTTTAAGGGACTTCCCTGGTGCCTCAGACGGTAAAGAATCTGCCTGCAATACTGGAGACATGGGTTCGATCCCTGGGTTGGGAAGATCCCCTGGAGAATTCCCCAGTGTTTTAGTGGTAATAGCTCTGGGTTGTCATGATAGAGAACGAGGTTTGATCCCTGCGTGGGGAATTAATGACCAAGAAAGAAAAAAGGAAGTCAGAGTATTGATTATTGGATTTCCTTTGTGGCTCATACAGTAAAGAATCTGCCTGCAGTGCAGGAGACCTGGGTTCAATCCCTGAGTTCGGAAGATCCCCTGGAGAAGGAAGTGGCAACCCACTCCGTTATTCCTTCCTGGGAATTCCCATGGACAGAGGAATCTGGCCAGCTCAGTCTATGGGGTCGCAAAGAATCAGACACAACTGAGCAACTAACACTTTAAAGTGTACAAGTCAATGGCATTTACTATATTCACAGTGTTTTTCAATCAACACCTCCTCTTATCTAGTTCCAAAACATTTTCCAAGCAGTCATTCCCCATTCCCCACGCCCCTGGCAACCACTATGTCTAAGGATTTACCTTTCCCAGATATTTCATATTAACTGACTTATACAATGTCATCATCTGTGTCCAGCTTCATTCTCCAATCATGTTTGAGTTCCTGCACTTTGAAACATTTATCAGTACTTCATTTTTATGGCTGAATAATATTCCAACATATGTATATGCCACATTTTGGTTATCAATTCATCAGTTGATTTAGGTTGTTTCTACCTTTTAGATAAACTGCTTTGTAAGTACTGCTGTAAACATTCATGTCATCAATTCTTTTGGGTATATACACAAAAATGGAACATCTGGGTCATATCACAATTTTTGGTTTAACTGTTTGAAGTCAAACTGTTTTCCACTATCCTAAACTCATACCAACAATGTGTAAGTGTCTCAATTTCTTCATGTCCTCATCAAAACTTGTTATTTTCTATTTTCTGAGTTATTTTCAAATGTCACATCCAGAACTTAACACAATACTCCAGGTATAGTCTCAACAGTACAGAATAAAGTAAGACTAACACCTTTCCTCTTTTGAACCACCTCCCCCAGTAGTCCAGATGATGCTCCTATGAAGTCGCTCTTATAGTCACATTACATTTTATATCCGTACTGAGTTTATTACAGTAGTTAAAATACCTAAGTTGTTTGTACTCAGCCACATCTCCCTCACCCCTATAATTATGCAGCTATTTTCTGAACTCATATACAGGATTTCACATCAACACCCATTAAGCTTTCTTCTTAATTTTGACCTACCACTTTAGTCAGAAATATTTTCCCAAAAGTTCACCCTAAAAAGTTCATTTCATCCAAAAATTTTATAAACATGGTATAAACATTTTCATTCACATCATTACAAAAATATGGACAGTGACTTTCAGCATGTCAACTAGAAATTTTTCTCCAGCTGTCATCAATTCATTGTTAATTTTTAGAGCTGCTACTTAACCAATCACACTTCCACCTAATTGTAAGGCCATTCAGCTCACAGCCTGTCAACAGAGAGACATAAAATGCTTTGGCTAAAATCCAGTTATAGTGGATTCAGTCTCTTGACCCACAGTCTAATAAGCCTATCTAGAAAGTAAGATTAGTCTAATGTAACTGTCTTTAGTGAGCCCATGTAACACCATCCTTCAAAAATGTAATCATGATCAGTGCTTTTAGTACTTATAACACAATGAACTCAGATGAGATCATACTAGGTTTCCAATCATATTTTGAAATTTAAAAAATAAAATACAATGGAAAAGCAGTATGTATCACTTAAGGCAGTATGGATCACTCGAAACAACACAGGGAATAAAAATGTTTCGTGTCATACTCCACATCATCAAGACAAATATGCTGTCAATTTACTGTACTTTATAAGTTTTTAAAATTCTACAAGAGTTTCTTCTCAACCATAAAAAGTTCAATAGGAAAAAAAATATTTCTCCCATGAGTTCACAAAATTAATAAAATAATTAAACAGGTCAATTTTATAAGTGTAGTGTTTCTAATAACAGATTATCTTATTGAAACCATTTTCCCCAGGTCCTTTAAGAGCATACTCCTAGCTCGAAAATCTCTTTTACAAAGCCTTCCGAGATTATTCCGGTCTAAAATAGCTGCTACTTTGCCGTTTCACGATACCCACTATTCCCACCACTTACTTTGTCACTCAGTCATCTGATGCTTGGTAGTTATTGCTGTTAACAGTTTGATAATTATTATCTACAATAGGGTTCTGCAGCATTCTTTTCTAACTTCATAACAACCAACGTAAAAAAGGTAAGCACTCCGATTCTTTTATTAATTTATATCACATATATTATAAACCTATAAAGAATTAAAATTATTGGATAAACCTGAAGACATCTTAGGATCCTCTGGTTCTTCCCCTTCTGAAAGGGGCAAACGAGGTACAGAGAAAGAGATGTTGAGGTAGACAAGGATAAAATTCAGCAGGTTGTGTTTACTTCTAAAACGTATCAGGTAAGCACTGTGTCAGTTTCCTATTGTTGCAGTCCCAAATTACCAAAAATTTAGTGGTAACAAATACATGTCTTACAGTTTCAGAAGTCAGAAGTCCAAAACAGGTCTCACGGGGCTAAAATCAAAGTGTCAACAGAGCTGTGTTCCTGTCCAGAAGCTCTAAGCAAAGTCCACTTTCTTGCCTTTCCTGGTTTATGGAAGCTGCCCAGTTCCCTTGGCTCACAGCCCTCTTCTGTCTCCAAAGCCAACAATGCCTGGGTTTCTTCCTTCTCATGATGCCATCTCTCTGGTTCTGACTCCACTGACTCCTGCTTCTTTTAAAGTCCTGTGATTACATTAGGTCCACCTGTTTCTAAAACCCTCACAACTCCATTTATGCATGCCGGAGATGGATATAAAAGGAAATGTACAAAAAGTAAGGCTTTTCTTGACCCCTACATCAACCAGATAGCATCACTGACTCAATGGATATGAATGTGAGCAAACTCTGGGAGACACAGGAGGACAGAAGAGCCTGGCCCATGGGGTTGCAAAGAGTGGGACACGACTGATCGACTGAACAACAACACATCAACTAAAATTACAAAATTATCTCTCCATTCCTTACTCTATACTAGAGATCTCTGTGCATGATTTTGTTTAAAAAGAGGGTTTTTAAACCTCTACAAACCATGCTACATTCCATTTAGGTTTCCGCATATGAGAACAGGTCATAAGAAACAAGGCTAAAACTATGTAAAAGGTGACACACTGGATGTGAAAATCGAACAAGTTATGTGTCACTGAATCATCTCGTACCTATTTTAAATGGATTACAGAGTTTAAGGTCATAGATTCTTTCCCAATTAGTACAATTTTAGGCTCTAGGGTTGAACATGTAAATTATTTTTATGACTATTTCAACCATTCAGATAAATTCCCCCAAAGTATAATATATTGAACTACATATTATCAACAGTTTAATATGTCTTGACACATATAACACATTATTTTTCAGGAAACCATCAGCCATATGGGAACATATCCTATTTAAAAAAAAAAAAAAAGGTTACTGGGGTGATATAACTGACTTCTAGGTATCCCTGTTCATCTAATAATGAACTCTTAAGGATGCTCCTTGGGCCTTCCCTGAACACCTGGGTAAAAATAGTTTTCTTTTCATGTACTGAAAAAAGGCTACAGATACATGATGGGGATTAGGGAAGCGATATGTGATTGACAGCAGAAACCTTGGTGTTAAATGACTGGCAAATATCTTGATTGAACTTATACCTCTAGAGCAGCCGTTTTTAATCTCTCCTGGGTCATGCCCTCTGTTTTGAGAATCTGAAGAACCTACGGATTTCTCACTAGAAAAATGCACATGAGCACATATTCAAAACTTTTCATATAACTTACTTTATTGCATTTTAAACTTACTGACATTATAGACCATATAAAATCAGTCTTTGGAAAGAGATCTGAAGGTCTCAATTTTTGGTTTTATGCCAAAATTTGTTACACCCAGAAATAAAATTCAAAGTATGTAGTAAAACAAACCAAACTTCATAATTATTTCAACAAACAGATACCAAAATAGTGATGGCTGCTGGAGGTACTGCCTCTCACACCAAAGCACAGTTGTAGGAGAAAACCCACCTCTTTTGCAGAATTTTCCAGGGAGAGCTGGGTGTAAGAGAGAAAGTTTAGGTCCTGACAGTAAAGAGAATACTGACTGAATTTAATGAATGTTTCCCAAAACAGTAACACTTTATATTTGTACATATTTATAAATAAGGGAAAGACGGAAGGCGTGGTTTCAAAACTTGAGAAATAAGATAAATGTAAATATTTGGGGGAAAAAAAAAAATCACACCAGACCTACTATTTTCCTGCTACTCAGTCATCCAAAATGTATTAAGTTCAAAGTGGAGTAAATACAACCCTCAGAGAGATTCTCAAGCCAGTTAGATAAAAAGAAAATACTAGAAGATATAATGAGCCACCTTCCCAGATGGCTCAGTGAGTAAAGAATCCGCCTGCAGTGCAGGAGAAACAGGTTCAATTCCTGGGTCAGGGAGATCCCCTGGAGAAGGGCATGGCAACCCACTCCAATATTCTTTCCTGGAGAATCCCATGGACAGAGGAGCCTGGCAGGCTATGGTCCATGGGGTCACAAAGAGTCACACAATTATGAAGCGATTGAGCATGCATGCAGAAGACACATTACATGTGTGATCTTAAATTTGAAATTTAATAATATTCAGTGTGTGAGATGGACAACAGTACCCTCTCCTGGTCCTGCGTCACGCTGCTTAGGGCCTTTACTATGCTGGATATGACAGATCTGCCTCACTCGACCTCCCACCTGCCTATGGGCAAGTAGAAAGGGAGTTTCTTAGTTGTTTGGGAGGCAAGTACAGTTGTAGAAATACGAGATTGCTTCACAGCATCATTCCAGCATCCCCCAGCTTCTTGGGTAATGAGAAGCAGGACAGCAGGAGCACCACCAGCAGAGGTATTGGGTCTGACCTCCTAACCCTGGGTTGCAGCTCGGGGTCTGTCCGGCAGTTTCCAGAGTGTCCGGAGGCAAATGTTAATACAGCTGTGGAAGAGGTGGCTCCAGGTATGGATTCCAGCACAGCTCCTGGCATGGCCTCTGAGCCGCCCTGGTGAGTTACCTCTGGACTGATCCCCTAAAACCTGCTGTTAGGTACTTTAACAATTCTGCAAGCACCTAATACATTGTATGAAATCTCTTCAGCTTAAATATCCAGAAAGGCTTCTGTTTGTGACGTTGAGACACACATTTGTTGTTCAGTTGCTCAGTCATGTCTGACTCTTTGCAACCCCACGGACTGCAGCACGCCAGGCTTCCCTGTCCTTCACCATCTCCAAGAGGTTACTCAAATTCATGTCCATCAAGTCAGTGATACCATACAACCATCTCGTCTTCTGTCGTCCCCTTCTCCTCCGGCCTTCTATCTTTCCCAGCATCAGGGTCTTTTCCATTAAGTCAGTTCTTCGCATCAGGTGGTCAAAGTATTGGAGCTTCAGCTTCAGCATCAGTCCTTCCAATGAATATTCAGGGTTGATTTCTTTTAGGTTTGACTGGTTTGATCTCCTTGCAGTCCAAGGGACTCTCAAGAGTCTTCTCCAACACCACAGTTGGAAAGCATCACTTCTTCAGTGCTCAGCCTTCTTCATGGTCCAACTCTCACATCCATATATGACAAATGGTAAAACCACAGCTTTGACTACATGGACCTTTGTCAGCAAAGTAACATCTCTGCTTTTTAATATGCTGTCTAGATTTATCATAGCTTTTCTTCCAAGGAGTAAGCATCTTTTAATTTCATGGCTGCAGTCACCATCCGCAGTGATTTTGGAACCCAAGAAAATAGTCTGTCACTGTTTCCGTTGTTTCCCCATCTATTTGCCATGAAGTGATGGGACCAGATGCCACGATCTTCATTTTTTGAATGCTGAGTTTTAAGTCAGCTTTTTCACTCTCCTCTTTCACCTTCATCAAGAGGCTCTTTAGTTCTTCTTCACTTTCTGCCATAAGGGTGGTGTCAGCTGTATATCTGAGGTTATTAATATTTCTCCCAGCAATCTTGATTCCAGCTTGTGCTTCATCCAGCCCGGCATTTCACATGATGTACTCTGCATATAAGTTAAATAAGCAGGGTGACAATTACAGCCTTGGAGTACTCCTCTCCCAATTTGGAACCAGTTCATCATCCCATGTCCAGTTCTAACTGTTGCTTCTTGACCTGCATACAGGTTTCTCAGGACACTGGTAAGGTGGCCTGGTATTCCCATCTCTTTAAGAATCTCCCACAGTTTGCTGTGATCGACACAGTCAAAGGCTTTAGCACAGTTAATGAAGCAGAAGTAGATGTTCTTCTAGAATCCCTGCAGTAGACAGACATCCCCTGGGGAGAGGCGGCAGTTTCACACCCTGGAGAGGTTGTCTGGGATGGCCTCACCTGTTTACTTTCATCAGATCACAGTGAGCTGCAGAGTGCATGGGCCCAAGCAAGAATACCTGCAGATGTCAGTAGAATTATGCTATCATTCACAGATGAACTTTTAAATTTTTTGTAAAGAAAGGCAGATTAAACACAGTATTAATATAGCAAAATACAAATAAGCAATAAGAAAATAGGAGCGCTGACAACTGTCTGTTACCAATATCAGTACTTTATAAAAAAAAACAAAAAAACTATAAGGTAAAAAATGTGATTATCTTGTAAAATGTAGAGTATAAAACTTTTAGAAGAAAACACAGGGGGAAAAAGTCTTTGAGACTTAGGACTAAGTGAAGAGTTCACATACGACACCAAAAGTACAATCATAGAAGAGAAAACAATGATTAAATGCACTACATGAAAATTTAAAACTTTCTTGCCTCTTCAAAAAAAAAATCCTTGTTAAGAGGATGATGAGACAATCTGTGGATGGGAAGAAAATCTGTGCCAATCACATATCTAGCAAAAGACTTACATCTCGAATATATAAAGAACTCTCAAAACTCAACAGTGAAAAACAAACCACCTAATTTGCTCATTCGGGAAACAATTTACCCATGAGGGAAAGGCAAACCAAAACTGCAAGGAGGTATCACTACACAACTATTAGAATGAGCAAACATTTAAAAACAGTGAAAATAACCAAATTCTGGCAAACATATAGAGAGACTGGATCTTCTGTACACTGCTATTGGGAGTATACAGCCACTCTGGAAAACAGTCTGGCTCTTTCTTGTAAAAATAAATACACACTTACAATGCAACCAAGCAATTATACTCTTGGGCACGTACACCAGAGAAATGAAAACAGGTTCACACAGAAAACCTGTACACAAATGTGCACAGTAGCTCTATTCGTCACAGCCAGAAGCTAGGAGTAACTCATGCTCTTCAACAGGTGAAGAGTTAAACTGTGTAACTGTGACGCACCCACACACTGACCCTGCTCAGTACTAAAAAGAAATGAAATACTGATACACAGGACAGCTTGGATGGTTCTCTAGGGCACTGGGCTGGGTGAAAAGAAAGTTCATCTCAAAAAGTTACATATAGTACAATTCCATTTTAACACTCTCAAAATGACACAATTACAGAGATGGAGAACAAATTACCCACTGCCAATAAATAGGGATGCAGAGGGTTGGGAAAGAGGAGACCTTGAGCTACATGATGGAGTTTCTGGGCAGTGATGGAACACTACTGTACCTTGATTGAGGTGGTGGAGAAATCTAGACATGAAATGTTATCAAAGTGCACAGAACTATACATACATACTCATGAGTGAGCGCACTGAAAACCATGAAAACTGAATGCGACTACTTAACAGTATTGTACTACTGTCAGTTTCCTGGTTTAATGTTGTTATAAATATGTTGTGTTATATAAGATATTACAACCGAGGGACACTGAATGAAGGTTACACAGGAGTCCTTGTATTATTTTTGCAACTTGATGTGAATTTATAATTACTTCCAAATAAATTTTTTTAAGTGATGACATTCAAGTATCCTTATTTTGAAAATTACTAATATTTTAGGTAGAATCAAAAATATGGAAATAATATATTTTAAATTGCTCTAAATTTTTTTCATTTTTATCTCACTGTTTTTGGTAAAGTCTTACTATGTACATAATATTACAGTATATAGTTTACAACAGACATACACATACTGGGAATGCAGACAGAAATTTTTACACTGCTGGAGTAACACATAAAAGTTTCACAGACTTCTGTTACAGCAGTTATAATAATCTAAGACTGTCTATTACATTTTTTTTACTTGGGCAAGCATATGTTAGAACAGGAAAAACATGGGTTTGAGAATCAAAAAGAACTCAATTTGTAACCATATAAACAAGTCACAATCTCATCCTCATTTGTGAAATATAGACGTTGTATTAGATCATTCCCAAGGACAGTCCAGCTCTAAAAACACTATGACTCCATGAGTTCTACAACAGGAAAAAGTGAAACAACCATAAAGAAATGTATGACTAAAACTCTAACCAGCAGTTCTTGAAACTATTACTATGGATTCAGTATCACCAGGAATATTAAATAAAGACATAGTCTAAGTCATCATCGACACAAACACAGAAAAGTGCATCTACAAAGATAATTTTAGCTCAAAGAAAACAGATTACCAAAAAATCCTGTTGAAATATAGATAGATAACAGGTACATGTGACTATTTTACATGCAATCTCACAGTTCTTTAGAGCCTCTAATTCCTGCCCATGGAATTATATTAGGTTCTGAATTGCAGCAAATAATACATCAATGCATACAGGTGTCCTGATGCACAAGTTTGCAGGTTGGTGTCTCACAAGATGGAGAAGGCAATGGCACCCCACTCCAGTACTTTTGCCTAGACAATCCCATGGACGGAGGAGCCTGGTAGGCTGCAGTCCATGGGGTCGCTAGAGTTGGACACAACTGAGCGACTTCACTTTCACTTTTCACTTTCATGCATTGGAGAAGGAAATGGCAACCCACTCCAGTGTTCTAGCCTGGAGAATCCCAGGGATGGG
This sequence comes from Bos indicus x Bos taurus, assembly GCF_003369695.1. Taxonomy (NCBI): domain Eukaryota; kingdom Metazoa; phylum Chordata; class Mammalia; order Artiodactyla; family Bovidae; genus Bos; species Bos indicus x Bos taurus. The sequence continues at coordinate 67,565,511 of NC_040081.1, forward strand.
GAAGCCTGGTGGGCTGCCGTCTATGGGGTCGCACAGAGTCAGACACGACTGAAGCCACTTAGCAGCAGCAGCAGCAGCAGTCTCACAAGAAGTAGACTATCAAGACATCCAGAAGAGAATTACTTTCCATTCACTTAATTATTCTCCGTCTACTTGAATTAGACTTAATAAGATGGAATTTTAAGACATTCATTATTCATGGGAAGTTAAACATCTACAAGGCGATTATACCACCCTGTTACACCACCTTCTGCTATGCAGAAATACCACCTGCCTGAAACAGAGGCCAAAACCCAGGAAAGAAGCCAACAGTCTTCTAAGCAGTAAAAACACAACAAGGTCCTACCACTAAAGCTCCACGCACAGGACGTTCTTTGGTTTCTCACCCAGAACCTTCTATCATTTTTATCCACCATTCAACAAGTAGCTATGGGTTCTATTTTCCTATTGCATGGAAAATACCAAATTTGAGTTAACTACTGCAGGTGGGTATAACGAGAGCAAACAAAAAGATACAGTTAACAGTAAAATAATAAGCAAATCTACCCCTCAAACCAGACATGATTTAGGAAGGAATGGCTCCACCAACGAACAAAATATGGTGGTCTGTATATTGCTGACTGAGGAGATTAATGACTGGACATTCTACAAATACATCATTAAGAGTTCAATGACACCCAAGACACATGAATGGAACCACCAAAGTAGTATTTTTTTTTAAGCAGTATTATAGACAGTATTATCCATCTTAACTTTTTCTAATGGAGAAGAAAATTGAAAATCACATTTAAAGTATCTTTCCAGCTTCTTTACTACTGAACTAAATTACATCACATCTAATGTTACCATGAAATAGAGACATACGGAAACAACAAGGAATCCTGAGAAGTTGAAACATTATGTTGAAATTCATGCAGGCAACAAGGCATACCTGCAAATGTTTCAGGACCTAAAAAACAAAGCTGCACTGCAGTAAATGAACATACTAGTATCCTGTCTTCCATTGCCAGATGTTCTTTAAAAGAAAAACCACAACCACCACTTCAACCTCTCTGAAGTATGGTTGTTCTAAAATACAACGTATCTCACAACTGCTGTCACCCAACAGCAAGATTTACTTGGTAAAAACTTTATGTTGACATTTCCTAGAAAGATCAAGAACACAGTGGCATCAAAGTGTCTTGTTGCTGCTGCTGCTGCTAAGTCGATTCAGTCGTGTCGGACTCTGTGCGACCCCATAGAGGGCAGCCCACCAGGCTCCCCAGTCCCTAGGATTCTCCAGGGAAGAACACTGGAGTGGGTTGCCATGTCCTTCTCCAATGCATGAAAGTGAAAAGTGAAAGTGAAGTCGCTCAGTCGTGTCTGACTCTTCGAGACCCCATGGACTGCAGCCTACCAGGCTTACATTTGATCAAATATAGTCATTCAAAATACTCTTAAAAAAAAATGACCAGACATCTGTAAAAGTACAATCAAAGGAGAATGACAGAAAATTTTCAAAAATAAATTACATCCTTTTACTTTAAAAGATAGTACATACAAAGTACTTATCATATTACTTATTAAGTATTCAATAAATGTGGCTACTATTATTACTAACAAGCTGGAAAATAAGGACTGGGAGCCGATGAAAACATCTGTGATTATAGTGATCAGGCAACCAATAAACACTTACTAAGTGCCTACATGGAGAAGGCAATGGCACCCCACTCCAGTACTCTTGCCTGGAAACTCCTATAGACAGAGGAGCCTGGTAGGGTGCAGTCCATGGGGTTGTGAAGAGTCGGACATGACTGAGCAACTTTATGTTCACTTTTCACTTTCATGCATTGGAGAAGGAAATGGCAACCCACTCCAGTGTTCTTACCTGGAGAATCCCAGGGACGGGGGAGCCTGGTAGGCTGCCGTCCATGGGGTCGCACAGAGTCGGACACGACTGAAGCGACTTAGTAGCAGCAGCAGCAGCAAGTGCCTACAAGGTCTCTAGCAGGGCAATACAAGTTCATCACAAGCAACTTACACAGCAAGTTTATTTATCTCTGATCAAATAAATGACAAGTTGCATAATACCTTCTAAGCCAGTAAGGTAAACATCATACTACATTCTACAATGACTAGAACTTAACCAAGTACTTTCAGCTTCTTTCAAAGCACTGTCCTTTATTTAAGTCCAGTATGCAAAACTCAAGACATAAATTATTCACTTGTAGAGAGTCACCAAATGATTAAATGAATATTTTTAAAAAGCGTCACCAAAATGAGTGGGTTTTTTTTTCCCATTTCCAAAAAATGAATCTTGTGATTTTTATAGGGGGAGACAAAATGCTCTCCAGGTTTAGGTAGAATAAGGATTTAGATAAATTTCCTCTTAAGGAAAATCTTTCTAAACTTGGAGCATCATGAGAGCACCCTCTCTACTCCTAGGATTTATGAACAGTACAGGGACAGACTTATATAAGAATACACACTAATTAAAATGTTATCTTTCATTTATATTAAATATCAGAACAGCCAATGTACAGAGATGGAATGGAGATTAGCCGTTGTTGCCTAGGGCTGAGGAGGAGAACGCAATGGCACCCCACTCCAGTACTCTTGCCTGGGAAATCCCATGGACAGAGGAGCCTGGTAGGCTACAGTCCATGGGGTCACAAAGAGTTGGACATGACTGAGCGACTTCACTTTCACTTTTCACTTTCATGCATTGGAGAAGGAAATGGCAACCCACTCCAGTGTTCTTGCCTGGTGAATCCCAGGGACGGGGGAGCCCTGTGGGCTGCCGCCCATGGGGTTGCACAGAGTCGGATACAACTGAAGTGACAGCAGCAGCAGCAGGGCTCAGGAAGGAGGTCAGGAAGGTGATGGCGTGATGAAAGAGTTCTAAAACTGGTTGTGATAGAAGTGCATAACTCCAGAACACACTAAATACCACTAACTTGTACAATCTAAATAGGTGAATTGTACAGTATGTAAATTATATCTCAAGCTGTTATTTTAAATTTTTAACTCTTTTCAAAACTCAACAAATCACACTTGCCGAATTGCAAAGTCCATGGGATGTATCCTCCATCTACCTCTCTCTTACCTAGCTGACTCCAATTAATGACGGTCCCACAAGGGCCACTTTCTTAACCAATTCTTTCTCCACAAATACAAAGATCAAGCAATAGAACAGGTTTATGAGGGAAGGAGCCAGTCCATTTTGTAAAAGAAAGAAATACTTCACACTATATTTTAATACAAGTGATTTTTCAAAACAATTATTTTCATGCCATACAAAAAAAAAATACTGATAAAGATATCTATTTATTGTAGCATTATGAGTTTTAACTAAGATCATCACATCTGGTCCCATCACCTCATGGCAAATAGATGGGAAAACAGTGGAAACAGTGTCCAACTTTATTTTGGGGGCTCCAAAATCACTGCAGATGGTGACTGCAGCCATGAAATTAAAAGATGCTTACTCCTTGGAAGGAAAGTTATGACCAACCTAGACAGCATATTAAAAAGCAGAGACATTATTTTGCCAACAGAAGTCCATCTAGTCAAAGCTATGGTTTTTCCAGTGGTCATGTATGGATGTGAGACTTGGACTATAAAGAAAGCTGAGCACCAAAGAATTGATGCTTTTGAATTGCGGTTCTGGAAAAGACTCTTGAGAGTCCCTTGGACTGCAAGGAGATCCAACCAGTCCATCCTAAAGGAAATCAGTCCTGAATATTCATTGGAAGGACCGATGCTGAAGCTCAAACTCCAATGCTTTGGCCATCTGATGCAAAGAACTGACATTTGAAAAGATCCTGATGCTGGGAAAGATTGAGAGCAGGAGGAGAAGGGGATGAGACGATAAGATGTCTGGATGGCATAACCGACTCAATGGACCTGAGTTAGAGTAAACTCCGGGAGCTGGCGATGGACAGGGAGGCCTGGCATGCTGCAGTCAGTCCATGGGGTGGCAAAGAGTTGGACACGACTGAGTGACTGAACTGAACTGACTGATGAGTTTTAAAGAATGTGTTACTACTCTATCAGTAAACTAGGAATCACCTACTAGGACAGAGATATAGTATCATTTTGGGGTCTATGAAATATATGATCCCTGGAGGGTATAAGGAAAGATACATCAACATTTGCATAATTTCACAAATATTCTGCCTCATGGCAATAACTAATACAATATTATAAAGTTTAAAAATAAAATTAAAAATAAATAAATACACCAAAAAAAAAAATTCTAGAACTCATATATTTACTTTAACAGGCTCCATGGATCCCAACCCACCTCCTACGGAATACCAGGTCTGTCTGCTAGGATACTTTTAAAGAAACTATACAAAATAATAAACAAGGGTGAATCACACACCTAAGAGTGCACTTTGTGCATGCTATTTTTCATCCACATGTACCACTCTGTCTATTTAAGGATCCTACTCAGAGGAACTCGTGGTGAAGACAAATTTCATCATCCTATCCTCAGTGCCTACGTGGTGCACAAATTAGGTACAGTTCTCAATAAAAACTTGCTGAATAAAAAGAGATTTCTTGCCTGATTAGCCCTACTGGCTGCTTGCAGCTGGGCTTTCTATTTAGGAACTTTTGGAAAACCTTTTTCCTTTCTGGGCTGGCTTAAAGAAGCACCCAGAGAGCAACAGAATCTTACCACCTTCTTCATCAGCCTAAGATGTAGCTTCCTTTTTACAATGAGCAACATTAAGGGTAGAGTAAGACCTCTGCATGTGAACTGATCAGGAACAAATATCTTCCGGCAGTCCTCCTGGGGCTATTACGAGATGTGCCAGTTGGCAGCCTCAGAGCAATTTTTAAGGCTCTCTAGAGATGAGAAGAATCAAGAAATGAGAAGAGATTAGGCTTACGGTATGTACTCCAAAAACATTTAGGGTAAAGACACTTAAAATGTTCAGGGAGACAGATTTTAACCATTTTTGAAATGATTGTGATTCTTATAGTCTATAATCATAGACTTTGTTTTGAACACAAAAATACTGGTGAAAGCCTTGTTTCTTAAGAACAGGTAAAAATAAACATAACTATCGAGCCTGAAGAAATTAATAATAATCATTTCATTATATAAAATAAAAAATAAATAAGTGTATAAAATTGATTACCCTTCTCCATTCCAGTAAATGTAACTAATTAAAATTTTCAAGTAAGACAGCTTAAGGCATTCCTATCTGAAAGTAATAAAAAAAAGAAAGGAAAAAAACTGGAATTAAAAGTCAAACCATGATCAGTAGCTATAATGTGATGAAGGCAATTTTATGGGGGATGTTTAGTTTCTAAATTACACATTTTTTTCATAACAATATTTTACAATGAACATGTGAAACTGGTGATAAGGAAAAAACTGGTTTTTCCTTTAAACACACATATACACTTTCCCCAAATAAAACAATATGAACTTTTTTTTATGGTTTTACAGAAGCTTTTGGGCTAATAAAAACTGCTCAAGCACTTTAGAAAATAGTAAAAGGGGCTTATTTAACTTATATGCAGAGTATATCATGAGAAATGCTGGGCTGGAGGAAGCACAAGCTGGAATAAAGACTGCCGGGAGAAATATCAATAACCTCAGATATGCAGATGACACCACCCTTATGGCAGAAAGTGAAGAGGAACTAAAGAGCCTCTTGATGAAAGTGAAAGAGGAGAGTGAAAAAGTTGGCTTAAAGCTCAACATTCAGAAAACGAAGATCATGGTATCTGTTCCCATCACTTCATGGGAAATAGATGGGGAAACAGTGGAAACAGTGTCAGACTATTTTTCTGAGCTCCAAAATCACTGCGGATGGTGATTGCAGCCATGAAATTAAAAGACGCTTACTCCTTGGAAGGAAAGTTATGACCAACCTGCTGCTGCTAAGTCACGTCAGTTGTGTCCGACTCTGTGTGACCCCATAGACAGTACCCAACAGGCCCCTCTGTCCCTGGGATTCTCCAGGCAAGAATACTAGAGTGGGTTGCCATTTCCTTCTCCAATGCATGAAAGTGAAGTCGCTCAGTCATGTCCGACTCTTAGTGACCCCAAGGACTGCAGCCTACCATGCTCCTCCATCCATGAGATTCTCTAGGCAAGAGTACTGGAGTGGGTTGCCATTGCCTTCTCCGATGACCAACCTAGACAACATATTAAAAAGCAGAAACATTACTTTGCCAACAGAGGTCCGTCTGGTCAAGGCTATGGTTTTTCCTGTGGTCATGTATGGCTGTGAGAGTTGGACTGTGAAGAAAGCTGAGCACCGAAGAATTGATGCTTTTGAACTGTGGTGTTGGAGAAGACTCTTGAGAGTCCCTTGGACTGCAAGGAGATCCAACCAGTCCATTCTAAAGGAGATCAGTCCTGGGATGTTCTTTGGAAGGAATGATGCTAAAGCTGAAACTCCAGTACTTTGGCCACCTCATGCGAAGTGTTGACTCATTGGAAAAGACCCTGAGGCTGGGAGAGATTGGGGGCAGGAGGAGAAGGGGATGACAGAGGATGAGATGGCTGGATGGCATCACCGATTCAATGGACATGAGTTTGAGTAAACTCTGGGAGTTGGTGATGGACAGGGAGGCCTGGCGTGCTGCGATTCATGGGGGTCACAAAGAATCAGACATGACTGAGCAACTGAACTGAACTGAAAAGGGGCTAGGATGAGAGTGGAGAGGGCAAGTTCCAACTTTTGTTAATGCTTTTTAACCAAAGTTCAAAATCTAACGAAGAAATATACATATAAGTCAAAGCATGGCCTGAGCTGAAAAGGACTTTACAGAATCAAGAGAAAAGAGCCATCACTTGGGATTAGAACAGGAGAGCTTGCAGATAAGGTAACATGAGCTGGGTTAGAGGGATGATCCCACTGATGAGGTAACAGTAACTGAAATTCAGAGTACATGCTCTGCCCCACAACCAATATTTTACATACGGAAAATAGTTCAAGTAGTGAACATACACCCCAAACTTACTTTATTTTTTATTTTTAAAAAATATAAGATTTGCTACATAAAACAATGAAAACTTTCCCACATCACCTAAGTTTCTAACAATTCCACTATTCCTTTACCATTTTGGCATGAATCCTGTGTCACTGTTACTATGCACCTGTTACTGCAATGAGATACACATTATCTTTTTCCTACGGATGATAATTTTGCATCTTCCCCATTAATCTCCGTAACTTTCAGAGTAATGACTGTCATCCATTTCTACTTTACGTTTCCACAATACTCCTCAAATAAATGGGTACTCAACAGATGTTGACAGATTAAACCTTGTTCTAGTAATTGGGACGACAAACAATCACCATCATGAAAGATGTCTGTGGATCAAACACTATTAACAATTAAGTCACATTTTTGTACACAGAACAAAAAGCAACTAGATTAATATACCTTCCCCTAGACACTAAACCAACTGCTGGTGTTTGGTGTAACTTGTTCAGAAAGGTGTTTTTAAAAATAAATAAGCCTCTCAAGCAGCCTTTACAGAACATTATCTTTTTCTCTCACAAAGTCCTAAGTCAACAAATCCATTTACTGGGCACTAGAAATGTATTAGGTGACAGAGTGTATCTGCACAGAAATAGAGGACAGTCCTAGTTCCCAGGGATCTCAAGGGACACTTCACAATTCAAGAAATGCCTTGGCAATGTGTATATTTAAGACAATGTGTTTAAAACAATGTGAAAAGCACACAGGAAAAATATGTTCTCCAGGAAACACAGCCTAGATATTTCAAAGATAATTCTGAGTGTTTTCTTTATATGTAATCTTTTAAAAGTTCCGGAATTCTCTCCTTTATTGTTTAAATAAGCTGGTAAGTGAACAAAAACAGAATTTTGGAAACTTGCTTTAATCTTCTACTTTCTATTATGAGATGGAAAGGAAGATTATGCTAGCCAGCTTGCCTGACATACTTATCAAAGGAAAGGAGAAGAAAGGGGACCATTATGTGTACAATGCCAGATACCATCAAGATTATTAGGAAAGATCACGTGTTTGTATGTCTACACTTGCAAAATTCTATAGGAAGAGTAAAGCATCTCTCAAACATTATTCTCTGAAATTGACTTTTAGTTTCCCAGGTATAGTTTCTCTGTTGTTATTGCTGAGCCTGTGAATTTATGTTATAATGCTTCACATCACTCAAAGTTACTAAACAGTTAATGAATACTTCGGAAAGTTGTTATATTGCTTAAACACACACACACACACACACCAACCACTGGGCCAGAAGTTCCAATAAATTCACTTTTCTAAAAAAGTAGCTTTACAAAATAACAGAATGGAAGAAATGGAGAAGGCAATGGCACCCCACTCCAGTACTCTTGCCTGGAAAATCCCATGGACAGAGGAGCATGGTAGGCTGCAGTCCATGGGGTCGCTTAGAGTCGGACAGGACTGAGCGACTTCCCTTTCACTTTTCACTTTCTTGCATTGGAGAAGGAAATGGCAACCCACTCCAGTGGTCTTGCCTGGAGAATCCCAGGGATGGGGGAGCCTGGTAGGCTGCCGTCTATGGGGTCGCACAAAGTCGGACATGACTGAAGCGATTTAGCAGCAGCAGCAGCCAAAAACAGACTACATAACAACACACCCACCGCAACTTTGTTTATAGGCTTGTAACTTGCACATGCAAGTACTCTACAAAGTATTGCACAAGAAGAAACTGTCAAAAATGAATGCTCATGAAAATATTCCTTTTCTAAATAAGGTTTCTAACAAGGATGTACTGTTTCTAAATGTAACTTCTTTAGCATGTTTTGACAGGTATGTGTATTAGTCGCTCAGTCGTGTCCGATTCTTGGCGACCCCATGGACTGGAGCCCGTCAGGCTCCTCTATCTGTGGAATTCTCCAGGCAAGAATACTGGAGTGGGTTGCCAGTCCCTTCTCCAGGGATTGACAGGTATAGAATAGCACTAATGCTTAAGATGGAGGGGGAAAAATTTCTTGTTTATCAATAGTACAAGCTGCTGTTACTAACTATAATGTCTATGGGTTCGGTAGCAGAAACTAACTTTACGGAAGGTATCTGCTGGACAGAATAGTTAAACTAACTTTATTTCTATCGAAATTCTATTTTTTCCGCCTAATCCTATAGACCCTAGCAATCTGAAGTTTTTTGTTTTGCAACGTTTCTTTTTCCTTCCAAAAGAATCTCCGCCAGTCAGTCGAGGTAACACTTTCCACAGTTCAAAGGTGAAGGCAAATTCTCACTACAAAGAGCTCTTGCTCCTCATCAGCACCCCTGTTTTTTTTTTTTTTTCCAAATTATCTTGACCTAAAAGGGAACGACAGAGGATGAGACGGCTGGATGGCATCACCGACTCGATGGACGTGAGTTTGAGTGAACTCCGGGAGTTGGTGATGGACAGGGAGGCCTGGCATGCTGCAGTTCATGGGGTCGCAAAGAGTCGGACACGACTGAGCGACTGAACTGAACTGAAGAGAGGTTAATGCTCCCTTACAGTGCAAATCCACAAAAGAAACGATTTTAGATGCCAGGAATGAAACTAGGATGGGAGGAAAAGTCCGACAGCAATCAAGAACCATTTCGTCCTAGAAGTGAGCCTTTCCAAAACGCAGGAAACGATGTTTTGCCCAAAGAACCTGCCGCCCGGAAGCCATAACTTCCATCAATAGGCAAAGAAAAGTTACAAAGAAGAGCTCAGCACCCAGGCAGCCTGCGCGGGTGCGGAGACGGGAGAGCTGCAAAGACGCTCCCTGGCCCCGACGGGCGGCGGCTGCGGGGTCGGTGGGGGTAGACTCCGGCTCAGGCAGGCACGGAGTCTAGGGGTGCGCCGCCGGCCCGGAGCAGCGCGGGCACGGCGCCCGCATCCGCACCCCTCCCCACGACCGCGAGCAGTGGGCGGAGAGACCAGAGCAGAGGAAAAGCAGGACAATGCTGGGCCCGGCTGGCGACTCTGCACTCTCCGTGGTCCCCAGCGCCCCTTCTCGCCCGGGGTCGCCAAGCTGCCGCGCTGTTTGCTTCCCAGCTCTGCCTTCAGGGCCAGGGAGGCAGAGCGGTGGCAGCCGACCTCCCTCCGCCGCGCCGCCTTCCTCCCCGCGGGGCGGCTCCCGCGAGTCCGCGAGGACGCGGCGCGCGCGAGCAGAATTGGGCGCGCGAGGGGAAGGGGACGCGCAAGGAAGCAGCGCGCGCACCGGGAGCCGGGCGCGCGGGGGAGCCAAGCGCTCGGCGCTCCCCGAGGACCAGCTGCCGCTCCGGCGAGTTTTCGGTTGAGACGGGGACTGCGGTGCGGCTTAGTGTCCGTTACGGGTCTTGGCCCGGGCGGCGCAGATTGCCAGCCATCCTGGCCCGCCTCCCCTCTCGGCCCCCATCAGAAAGCGGGCGAGGGCCGGCGATCTCGTCTCCCGCCGGGGCTGCGGCCGCCAGCCGGCGGGCATCCCGGCGCCCGCCTCTGGAGCTGGAAGAGAAAGTGAAATGAAGCGCCTTTCCCCAGGCAACACCTACCCGTCCCCAGTCCAAGTGCAGCTGCCTCGCTCCTCAGGCGCCGCCGGTCCCCGCCCTCGGGCCCCAGACTTCGTTCTCTTGACAATGGCGCGTCCCCTTTAAGGAATAATCCGATCGGAACCGATCTGTGGTTAAACCTCCCTCCGACTCCAGATTTTAACCGGATTTCTCTCTCTCTCTCTCCCCCAAGAGCCCGACGGGCGCCCGGCGGTGCTGCGAGCTCTTCCCACCTCTTCCCCGCCCCGCCTACCCCCTGGTCTTCCTGATTGGCGAGAAACACTACAACAGGAACAGCAGTTCTCACACGCCACTGGCCAGTGCAGCCGCCGCTCAGAGTTACCCCCGCCTTCACCCCGCCCCTTTTCCTGGGTTGGTCCTACCTCTAATCATTCTCTGTCTTCTACTCCGTCGTTGCTTTGGAGAACTGGCAGTCAAGGCTTACCCTCCCGCCTCCGGAAAGCGAACTTTATTTTTATTGGTAAAAAGACATCTTCCTGTGCACCTGATTGGACAAGGAAGGAGTTAGTCTGCACGCCCCTTACCCATTATTGCTCTCTCTACACGGGTTTGAGAAACACGACCGCAAAGTCCTCCTCCCCACTTTGCCTAGTTCGAAGCGCCTTTCCCTTTAAATGTTGGTAGGGGTCGTAGACAAACTCATAGTCTGTGTTGGGGAAAGACGGAAAGGGAGAGGAGAAAATTTCAAAATCTCCTGATGACTTTGGAGCTGGGATCCAGCGGAATCTCATCCTTCGGTCTACTGAATGGAGTGGTTAGAATGAGCAAGAATACCTGCAATTCTAGTACTCACTCTTGAGATGTAATCAACAAGTTTTCACTCACTGTCCACTCTACTCCTACTGTCGATCCCACTGTCATTTTGCTACCCCAAAGAGCTTTAATAAAGATATCTGCAAACCTAGGGGTGCCCTTGTTTGTTCCACAATCGTTCGTTTAAATCGCTTCTATTTAAAGCTCCGTTTAATTCATATGCTCTGTTGTTATCTCGGGTTTGTCACGAGATCTAAGTTACTCTTCTGAAAAGATTGAATAGATGCCCATCCAGCGTGCCATCCTCCAAAGTTGAAGAAGTCCTTACCTCTTGCTAGAACTGCGTAAGGGAGCCTGGGTTGAGCCCAATTGGGCACCAGAAGGTTATTCCTTGAGAGAATTGGGGGAGTCTGGCACCGGAAGCTTAACCCTGCAGCAAAACCTCACGCATGGAAAAAGGAGGAATTCTTCGGCAGCCTGGTAAGGTCTGTGTTAGGAGCTCCCCAGTTTCCCATAGGAACTGTAAGAACCGGAAGGATTGTACCTACTAAGATTCGGTACTCAAGTGCTTTGGTACCTATCTATGAATGTTAGGGAGAAATAGTTAAATGTCTGCCTCCCTTTGCCAATGAACTTAGAGAGACTTTGGACCTCAGGATGTTTAGTATATTTGCAGTGAGAGCCCAGCGGAAACAAGCGGTGCCAAGAAAGTGGCAGCGCTTGGCAGTACCCCAGAAGGGATTTAGGACCAGAAAGAGGGAGATAAACAGTGGCAGCCCACTCCAGTGTTCTTGCCTGGAGAATCCCAGGGACGGGGGAGCCTGGTGGGCTGCCGTCTATGGGGTCGCACAGAGTCGGACACGACTGAAGTGACTTAGCATTGCATAGTAGATAGGAATTTTCGGAGAAGTTCAGGGGGAAATCTCCTGGAAATACCCTAAATATGGAAGAGTGAGAAAAGGGAAAGGTTGTAGGTGGTTTAGGTGTTTCTATTAGAGGCAAGAGACAAGGAAATAACCTGGATTATATTTATATGGCCTTCACAGGTTTTTTTTTTTTTTTTTTTTTAATCAAGATCCAGGTTAAGTTTTCAAGTTCTTTGTAAATCTCTTGCTTCATGAGGCCAAGAGTATTTTGTTACACTAGCACATTGGGCTCATAACTCCAGAAAGCAGTCTACAGTAACCTCTGGATTCTTTTCCTTACACCTAACCAACCATGATCATCACCTAACAAATGTAATTTATATTGTTTTCTCTCTATTTCACACTTGCCCACAATAGGTTTATTTATTACTTTTTTAGCCTATACACCCAGACTCCTGGTAATAATACTGCTATTGGTATTTTACACTGAGGAAGAATTTAGAAAATCTACAAACCTGCATATGCAGGTCATTCTTAAGAATGTTCTGTGTTATTGAACACAGCTCCAATTCTAACCCCAGAGAAACTGATAATTTGCCCTTTTATCTTCAGAAGGACTTTATATTTCCCACATTTGTTTCCCATCTCTAAGCCAGATACCCATTCTTCAAAAAGAAATATTCCAGACTTCCCTGGTGGTCCAATGGTTAAGATTCCACCTGTCAATGCAGGGGACACAGATTCTGTTTTTGGTCTGGGGAAATTCCACCGCCGAGGAGCAACAAAGTCCTTCTGCCACAACTATTGAGCCCACAATGCTCAGCTACTAAGCCTGCACACCTAGAGCCCATGCTCGGCAACAAAAGAAGTCATTGCAATGAGAAGCCCCGCACCACAATGGCAGGTAGCCCCCTACTTGCAGCAACTAGAGAAAGCCCCTGTACAGCAACGAAGACCCAGCACAGCCATAAAAAATATTCCCCCAATTTATGCCAGTATGACCAAAGCTTTTCAACATCCTTGTATATAGATCTTTGTTAAAAACTTTTAAAGGGATCCCCTGGTGACTCAGTCAGTAAAGAGACTTCCCGCATTGTGGGAGACCTGGGTTCAGTCCCTGGGCCGGGAAGATCCCGAAGGAAATGGCAACCCATTCCAGTATTCTTGCCTGGAGAATTCCATGGACAAAAGAGCCTGGTGGGCTACAGTCCATGGGGTGACAAAGAGTCAGACATGGTGAAATTTCGGAAAGGTGAAATTTCACACATTACAATCTCTTATTCTCTTTTGTTTGTATATAAAGGTAAGCCAGTAATTTAGTTTTCCTCAGAAAAATTATGTTACCATGTATATGGCAAATTCTTTTCAGTTCACCATACATTCATATAGGAATTATTATGCACTGAGTAAACAACAGGGGGAATTAATGAATGTATCTCCATTCTCCAGAGAGTATAATGAATTTCCAAATTCTATCTGTAAGTGGCACAATTTTATCTCTCACCCAGCATGTAGGTGGATACCATCTATTAATCAGTGATTTTCCATAGTAAAATTAAGAAAAAACCCAGTCACTAAAAGCTATCTATCAAAATCTCTTTCCCCAGTCCTTTATTAGTATTAACAAGAATAAGACACATTAAAACAAAATCTGTTCATAGTAATTTGTTTTATAAAGAAACTTCAAAAAATATTTCCTGGATCTCTATAGAGGAGGAAGTCCTATGCATTCTATACTTCAATGTCTTCTTTTATAAAATGAGAACTAATATTCATTTAGAAGATCACTGAAAGATCTTCAGTTATCAGTAAAAGATTCAATTATGTTCAGTATGGTACTGAGGACAGGAAAAAAAAATATGATACTAATATATTTTCTAAAAGACTTCCAGTACTCCCCTACTTAAAACTCTTTAAAGATTCTCCAAGCACATATTGAATAAAGTCAAAGCATCTCAACAAAACATACAAGTCTCTTATACCTCTCAGGTTTCTTCTCTGGCTACTCCTTCATTTGACACTTGAAATGGCTGCTCTTTAGATATCAATGATCATGATTTTTCAAGCCTCCGTGCTTTGTGGCATGAGGTTTCCTTTGTGTGGGATAGACTTCCCTTCCATGCTTACCTGACAGACTCTTCCATCTGTCCATCAAAACCTAAAAGAAGCTTTACCTGTTTTGTGACACCTTCTCTGATTGTACCCACTCCCTGATTTAATTATTCTTATACCATATATATATATAATTTTGATTATAGGTATCACACTAAAGGGGCTTCCCTAGTAGCTCAGCTGGTAAAGAATCCACCTGCAATGCAGAAGACCCCAGTTCAATTCCTGAGTCAGGAAGATCCCCTGGAGAAGGGATAGGCTACCCACTCCAGTATTCTTGCCTGGAGAGTTCCAAGGACAGAGGAGCCTGGCGGGTTACAGTCGATGGGGTCACAAAGAGTCAAAGGCAGCTGAGTGACTAAGCACAGCACAGCACATCACACTAAAGACAGAATTAAAAATGTTTCTATTTCTACCTCTTGCACTAATCTGGTTTGTTTCCAACAGCAAAGGCCATACATACACATCTTTGCATCAGCATCATTTAGAATGATGCCTGACATAACTGAAGGCTTTTAATAAATGCATGTCAAATTGAATGAACAAGGCTGAGACTAAAAGGTTAACCTACAATGTGAAAATCTAATTAACCAGAACACTATTTTAGGTGTATTTTAATTATTTAATATTTTATTGTAAATCTATCTTATCATAATTTATTTTTGCGCTTAGTCTAGATCACTGGTTCCTAAACTTTTTTATTTTATGACCAATAAAATTTACAAGGAATTTTTGAGAACTGATAAAGGTTTAACAACTTTTTTATTTCATAAAGTAGTGGTATAAAAATACATATAAATAAATCATCTTTCTATTCTCCCCATTATTTCATAAAATAAGAATATCTTTAAAACCTAAATTGGGAAGTTTATTTCATAAAACAGGAAAATCTGAAAACCAAAAATTGGTTGGAGAGAGTTATAACTTCAGAATCAAAGTTCTTTGAATAAATTTGATAGTATAAAGAATTTGTACAAACTTCCAACTGAGTCTAGAAAACTCATTGCATTTCACAGTACTTGATCCAATGCTCCTTTTCATCCATTTTAAAAGATGGCTTAGAAATTAAAATATTCCTAAGATTTTCTTTTCCCTCCATAACGTTTATGGGGAAGAGGAAAAACTATTTGACTTTTTGTTAATTTTCACTCTACCCATGAACAAATATTAGAGCATCATAACTAATAGACTTGCTAGCTTCCTGTCAGAATTTTTGTACAGAAACTCTTATTGTTTATGGGAGGCCCTGGCAAAATGCTTCCTGAATTCTTTTTTGCATCTATCAGATCTTACAGAGTTTCCCTCCTTTCTTTTGGAAACTGACCACTCTTTGAAAACCATTGTTTAGAATGCTGCCCCTTTTTGTCAAAGTGTCAAACAATAAACATTCAAGTGCTCTTTTATAAAAAATTTTGCCCATATAATACATACATTTTCTGAGTTTCAAAAAATGTAGGTTAAGTGTCCAATAACCATCAATGAATATCATAGTATCTATCCTGTATCACAGTTATTGTAATGATGCTATAAGCCATATTAAAGCACATGGAGAAATGTTTGTGTTAGAGTAAGTCAAATATATCTATTTAAATATATTTATTTATTTATATATAAAAGTGCTCTTTAAAATTGTGCAACCCAGTTGGATATAAATTATTTATGGTAGGATAGCTCATAATGGCTAAGCATCTTGTAGAAGAAATCTGATGCCATGGTAAAGGTCTGGAAATAACACCTTCTAAACTGAGTCAAATAGTTGATTTCTTGTTTCATGGAATATATGATTAATGTATCACCTATCACCTTCTATTAATAAAACATTATATTCATTTTGCATTCAAATTCTATACCTATTTTAGATCACTTAGGAGCTTTATAATTGAGATATTTTATCAGTAACATCTTAATTTTTTCCAAAATATTTTACTGCTGGTATGTTAGTATTTTACCATTTTTCTTTCCCTTTGTCACTACAAGGGGACTTCCATTCTAAACAGATTCCTTGTGTAAAAATGTGAATTTAAAGAAGAGATAAATTAAGGAATACTGACTTTATAAATCTGAGAAGGCAATGGCACCCCACTCCAGTACTCTTGCCTGGAAAATCCCATGGATGGAGGAGCTGGGAAGGCTGGAGTCCATGGGGTAGCTGAGGGTCAGACACGACTGAGCGACTTCACTTTCACTTTTCACTTTCATGCATTGGAGAAGGAAATGGCAACCCACTCCAGTGTTCTTGCCTGGAGAATCCCAGGGACGGGGGAGCCTGGTGGGCTGCCGTCTACGGGGTCACACAGTCGGACACGACTGAAGCGACTTAGCAGCAGCAGCAGCAGACTTTATAAGTGAATTACTCAGAGAATTTTTAGAATATTATTCAAATTAGATCTATTTTTACTCAGAAACAACTTCTCAGAAGTAAAATGCATAATATAAAAAAGATGCCAAGGGAATTCCCTGGATGTTCAGTGGTTAGGACTCCGCACTTTCACTACCAAGATCCATGTTCAGTCTCTAGTAGGAGAACTAAGGTCCCACAAGCCATGCAATGCAGACCAAAAAAAAAAAAGAGGCACCTATATTCTGTACAATCCTTTTTATGTACTCAATCACTAAAAATATCTTTAAATTCAGTAGCCAAGAGCATAAACAGTGGTTACTTTTCAGATTAGATTTTTATATTAAATTATGTAAAGGAATGAACAGTTCACCTCTCCCTGTTGGGATGGTCATCCAGTACTATGGTGAAATCACTTTGCAACTATCTTAAAACCTCATAGATTCTAACATGTATTTTAAAAGTGTTGCCCTGGTAAGTATGAATTTGTAACTGGAAGGGAATATAGTTACTTTATGAGAAAACAGAAATCCATTCCCGGTTTATGAGTTGCAGGAAAATTGATGGGAAATGTAGGCACTTTTAATTCATTGCTACCACCTATCAACTTATTTTCTCATTTGGGAAAGGAATTAATAAATTATCTAGAAAATTGGGAAATTGTTTGTGGGTTGGAGGGAAACAGTTATGCCATCATACCACTGGCAAAGGCGTTTACCATATGACTGACTGCCTTGGGGGTTCTGTCTGTTGACAGAAAAGCAGAAAAACAAAGGACAAAGGAAAGTCTCTTTAAATAATCCTTCCCACTAAGCAAAATAAATAGATCACTTGTTTCAGCAACAGAAGCAAACTGTTAACAATTGAGAAAAGCCACCTGCAGGTGCTTATGAACACAAACTGCCCCAGAGCCCAGAATTACTATTGTTTAAAAGGGTTAGCAAACTTTTTCTGTAAAGGGCCAGACAGTAAATATTTTTGGCTTTGCAGCCTATATGGGGTCTGTCACAACTACTCAACTCTTCCTGTAGCACAAAAGTGGCCACAGAGAATACATAAATGAATATGCAGAGCTATGTTTCAATAAAACTTTATGTATGGACACTGAAATGGAATTTCATTTAATTTTCATGTATCAAGGTGTATCATTCTTATTTTGTCCCAATCATTTAAAAATATAAAAACCATTCTTGGCTTGCAAGCCATGCAAAAAGAGGTATTGGGCCAGATCTGTCTATGGGCAGTGGTACTGATCTCTTGTTTAACATAACCCTAATTCATTTAAAAACATTTTGAGGGGGGTTGAGTACCTAGTATGTGGATTTCCCAAGTGGCTCAGTGGTTAACAGTCTGCTGGCCAAATGAGTTTACTGGGTGACTCAGGTTCAATCCTGGGGTCGGGAAGATGCCGGGGACAAGGGAATGGCAACCCACTCCAGTACTCTTGCCTGGGAAATCCGATGGACAGAGGAACCTGGCAGGTTACAGTCCATGGGGTTGCAAAGAGTTGGACAAGACTTAGCGACGAAACAGCAGCAGCAGCAGCAGCAACAACCCAGTATATGTTCGGTATTATGCTAGGCCTGGGGACTATAACAGCTAACAAGATAGGCGCAATCCCTGTCCTCATGGGGCTTATGATAAAATAACCGCACAAAGATATAGTTAGAAACTGTAATTAGTGGTTATGAAAGAAAAGTACAGGGTGCTCTAAACTGTGACTTGTAATCTAGACTAGGAGGTCAGAGAAGACTTCACTTTTGACAAGGACTGGAAAATTAGTATGAACTGACATAGTGAAGTGCAGGAGGGTGGGAGACGGGGGAGAAGGAAAATATTTCAGGCAGAAGGCACAGCATATAGGGAACCTTAATGGCACTAAAAAATCTGTCTGCCTGGAAAATACAAAATGAAAGGAAATTAAGTTGGAGAAATAGAAGTTAAACAATGAGTTAATAAGGATTTAAATTTGAGAAATAGGTAAAGGAAAAGCATTCAGGGCCTAGTAAGTCTTTCTTCACCCTAATGGTAGAAAGTGAAGAGGAACTAAAGAGCCTCTTGATGAAAGTGAAAGAGGAGAGTGAAAAAGTTGGCTTAAAGCTCAGCATTCAGAAAACTAAGATCATGGCATCGGGTCCCATCTCTTCATGGGAAATAGATGGGGAAACAGTGGAAACAGTTTCAGACTTTATTTTTTTGGGCTCCAAAATCACTGAGGATGGTGATTGCAGCCATGAAATTAAAAGACGCTTACTCCTTGGAAGAAAAGTTATGACCAACTGAGACACCATATTCAAAAGCAGAGACGTTACTTTGCCAACAAAGGTCCGTCTAGTCAAGGCTATGGTTTTTCCAGTGGTCATGTATGGATGTGAAAGTTGGACTGTGAAGAAAGCTGAGCACCGAAGAATTGATGCTTTTGAACTGTGGTGTTGGAAAAGACTTTTGAGAGTCCCTCGGACTGCAAGGAGATCCAACCAGTCCATTCTGAAGGAGATCTGCCGGGGGTGTTCTTTGGAAGGAATGATGGTAAAGCTGAAACTCCAGTACTTTGGCCACCTCATGCGAAGAGTTGACTCATTGGAAAAGACTCTGATGCTGGGAGGGATTGGGGGCAGGAGGAGAAGGGGACAACAGAGAATGAGATGGCTGGATGGCATCACTGACTCGATGGATGTGAGTCTGAGTGAACTCCGGGAGTTGGTGATGGACAGGGAGGCCTGGCATGCTGCGATTCATGGGGTGGCAAAGAGTCAGACACGAATGAGCGACTGAACTGAACTGAACTGAAGTCTTTCTTCAAAGTCCTAGAAAACCTTCAAAGCTTTAAGTCAAAGCCATAACATGGTCAGATTTTCATTTTTCAAAGATCACTCATTACAGTGTGGACAAAATTAATGAGGGAAAACCATAATGACTGCAATAGTCAAAGGTTTCTAGACCCTAGACTCCATGCCCTAGAGTCAGACATAAGTATTTTACCTAGTAAAGTAGTAATAGCCAGTATGTTCTTAATATTTTACATGTACATAGGTCCCCTACATCCAAACCTTCAAGTTGCAAACTTTCAAAGATGCGAACATGTGTTTACATGTCCAATCATATAAGCTGGTTCATCTTTCTGGCATACATTGTCACACGTGAGCATCCTCTACCAGTGGTGGTGCTTTTGTGTACTTTACAGTGCTGTAAAGAATACAGTACTACAGTATCTTTATTTCAAGCTAAATCTGTAAGAGGATGACTTCATTGAATTCCTTACTGTGGAACACAAGGAGCTTATTAATGAAGATATGTTGAAATTGGAGACCCAGAGAAAGGATGAAGAGAGACAAGAGGAAGAAGTAACTGAAGAACAGAAGAGATTCATGATGTGGAAAATGGCAAGGGGAACTTCTTTATCTGAGGACCCTAACGTGGAACGGTACACCAAGGTTGCAGGAGCTGTTCAGGATGAAGTCCAATGCTACCATGTCATCTATGATGAGAAAAAAAGAGCTACTACCCAGACATCACTCGATCATCTTCATAAAATTGTAGATAGAATTGAATCCAGCAAGTAACCAGAGCCTGTACCATCAGTGTCGTGCGTGAGTGAAATTGCAGCTTGCTCACTGTCTCCTATTGCTGACAATCCTTCAGCTCTACCATCGCCCACTTCTCTCCCTCCTCCAGTCAGTAACTCTTCCTCCCTGTTCACTCAATGCCAGCCCCTGTGTGTCAGCTGTTGTACTGTACTACTGTACTTTTCAAGATACTGTACTGTAAGATTTTAAATGTTCCTTTATTTTTTGCGCTTGGTTTTATGTATTATTTGTGTGAAAAGTATTATAAACCTAAAAAGAAAAAAGATCTTTACGACCCAGATAATCACGATGGTGTGATCACTCACCTAGAGCCAGACATCCTGGAATGTGAAGTCAAGTGGGCCTTAGGAAGCATCACTATGAACAAAGCTAGTGGAGGTGATGGAATTCCAGTTGAGCTATTTCAAATCCTAAAAGATGATGCTGTGAAAGTGCTACACTCCATATGCCAGCAAATTTGGAAAACTCAGCAGTGGCCACAGGACTGGAAAAGGTCAGTTTTCATTCCAATCCCAAAGAAAGGCAATGTCAAAGAATACTCAAACTACCGCACAATTGCACTCATCTCACACGCTAGCAAAGTAATGCTTAAAATTCTCCAAGCCAGGCTTCAGCAATATGTGAACCGTGAACTTCCAGATGTTCAAACTGGTTTTAGAAAAGGCAGAGGAACCAGAGATCAAATTGCCAACATCCACTGGATCATGGAAAAAGCAAGAGAGTTCCAGAAAAACATCTATTTCTGCTTTATTGACTATGCCAAAACCTTTGACTGTGTGGATCACAATAAACTGTGGAAAATTCAGAAAGAGATGGGAATACCAGACAACCTGACCTGCCTCTTGAGAAACCTGCATGCAGGTCAGGAAGCAACAGTTAGAACTGGACATGGAACAACAGACTGGTTCCAAATAGGAAAAGGAGTATGTCAAGGCAGTATATTGTCATCCTGCTTATTTAACTTATATGAAGAATACATCATGAGAAATGCTGGGCTGGATGAAGCACAAGCTGGAATCAAGATCGCTGGGAAAAATGTCAATAACCTCAGATATGCAGATGATACCACCCTTATGGCAGAAAGTGAAGAGGAACTAAAGAGTCTCTTGATGAAAGTGAAAGTGGAGAGTGAAAAAGTTGGCTTAAAGCTCAACATTCAGAACACTAAGATCATGGCATCCGGTCCCAACACTTCATGACAAATAGATTGGGAAACAGTGGAAACAGTAGCTGACTTTATTTTGGGGGGCTCTAAAATCACTGCAGATGGTGACTGCAGCCATGAAATTAAAAGACGCTTACTCCTTGGAAGAAAAGTTATGACCAACCTAGACAGCATATTAAAAAGCAGAGACATTACTTTGACAACAAAGGTCCACTTAGTCAAGGCTATGGTTTTTCCAGTAGTCACGTATGGATGTGAAAGTTGGACTCTAAAGAAAGCTGAGCACCGAAGAATTGATGCTTTTGAACTGTGGTGTTGGAGAATACTCTTGAGAGCCCCTTGGACTACAAGGAGATCCAACCAGTCCATCCTAAAGGAGATCAGTCCTGGGTGTTCATTCGAAGGACTGATGTTGAAGCTGAAACTCCAATACTTTGGCCACCTGATGCGAAGAGCTGATTAATTTGAAAAAAAACCTGATGTTGGGAAAGATTGAAGGCAGGAGGAGAAGGGGACAACAGAGGATGAGACAGTTAGATGGCATCACTGACTCAATGGACATGAGTTTGAGTAAACTCCAGGAGTTAGTAATGGACAGGAAGGCCTGGCATGCTGCAGTCCATGGGGTCACAAAGAGTTGGACATGACTGAGCGACTGAACTGAACAGTACAGTACTGTATAGCCAGTTGTGCTAGTTGGGTACCAAGGCTAACCTCGCTGGACTTATACAAACAAATAGGACTTACGATGGCACTCTTGGAACAGAACTTGTTCATTTGTAAGAGACTTACTGTATTAACAAAATTGAATTTCATAACTAATCCATAAGAAGGCATTATTATCATCCCTTTATGGAGGAGGAGACTTAACTATGTGCTACCTATCAATTTCTTCCCTTGGTGCAGCCCCAGCTAAGTTTAGAGAATCATGGGAAAGAATTGTAGGAGAAAGGTAAGAGTGAGGAGGAGAGAGAAGCAGAAAGAAATGAAGAAATGTGTTCCCTGGGATAGCCTTGGGTCAGACCCTAGTCTCTTCCCCAAGAGATTGTACTATTCACTGGGAATGAGCCCCAAATTCAGCGAGGTGACTGTCTTGGGCTTCTATGGAAACCCTGAAGAGAGTACTCATTTGTACAGAAATATACCCAATATCTCACCAACTTGATGGACATGAGTTGAGCAAGCTTCAGGAGTTGGTGATGGACAGGGAAGCCTGGTGTGCTGCAGTCCATGAGGTCACAAAAAGTCGGATACGACTGAACGACTGAACTGAACTGATACCCAATGCAATGTTTGGTACGTAGTTACATCAAAAAAATCCTCTTTGTTTATCTAAAATTCAAATATAACTAGGCATACTGTATTTTATCTCCCAAACCTATATTAAGGAAACAAATACATTCCCTCCCATAAAACCAAGATATCAGCTAGAGAAACCTAGCTCCTTAAGATTTAAAAAATCAGCCTGCACACCTTTTACTCAAGCAGAAACCTTCTCAAGGACTTTGGGAATTACCAAGGCAGAGATATGGGATGGAGGACCATATTATTACCCTTGCCTCCAGGCTCATTCTTTCATTTGTAAGATTCACTTTTGAGCTCTTTCACTATCAAGAATACCAACAAAGTTGGAAACATTGTTAGAGTGGTAGATATCACAGGAGAGCTGGGAGTTACAGGAAGCAGTCCCATCAAGCACAGTCTTGCAAACAGTTCAAAGCAGAATTTTCTTATACTCATTTGTTGAGAGTCCTTTCGGCCAACTACCACCAGTGGTTTTTCATGATCGTCCGCCAGGATCCCTGGGTCATGCTCACTCTCTTAACATGTTTTTTTTTCCCTCCTCTGTCTTCTCAACAGTCTTCTAGTAGCCAAGAATTTCTTTCCTTCTATTGAGCAAATTCCCAAACGAAGCAGTTTTGACTCCTCTCTAAAGCTTTGTCACCAGCAGATGACCAAGACTTCAGGATCTCAATCACTTATTGAGGCATTCCTCCAAAACAAAGACAGTTTGACATTCTCCCTAAGAAGAATTCTGATGCCAGCATTCAAGACAATAATCACTTTTTCTTAAGTTGTTTCAATATCGTTTTTTGCCAGCATTCAGGATAAAGAGGGATACCTCTGTTGGTTGCATCCAGTTTGGCCCACTTTTACCAGTTACATCATCATTTTCTTGAGGAAGTTCAACTGCTTTTCATCCCTGTGACTTCATACATCAAAAATTCAGGAAAGGGGCTTCCCTGGTCCAGTGGTTAAGATTCAGCCTCGCAATGCAGGAGACACTGGTTCGATCCCTGGTCCAGGAAGATCCCTCATGATGCGAGGCAAGTAAGCCCATGCACCACAACTGCTGAGCCACACACGCTCTAGACCCCGTGCTCTGCAATAAGAGGAGCCACTATGATGAGAAGGCACCATAATGAGAAGCCTGCAACTAGAGAGTCGACCCCACTCACTGCAGCTAGAGGAAGACTGTGCACAGCAATGAAGACCCAGCGCAGCCAAAAATAAATATACAAATAATTAAATAAATTACTAAAAAAAAGTTCAGGAGAAACTCAGTGGGCAGCATCTTGGATTCTATTATAGATTCCAGAAAACCCCTTTTTTTTTCCTCCCTCTGTTCTGCCTTTAAATCTGATTCAAAATGAAAACTGATTACTTTTTCCAAGGTAAATAGAGAAGGTTTGATAAACATGCCACAATTTTCTATAGCTGGAAGCCTCATCTGATTAAAAAAAAAGCTAAGGTAAGCTCTCAGGACAGAGTGAGAAGAATAGAGGAGACAGAAAGATATGAAAAAAGTGGGTTCTGTAGAACCATAGCCTTTGGCTCAGGCCCTATTCCATTATCTTTTTCAAGGTTTATCTTCTAAATTTGGCTTTACTTGCCCATTTTCCAGGTGGTTCTGAGATACTGCAAAAACCACTTTAGATATACACATAACAGTAATCTTACTACCCAAGTGAGATAATAATGAAAAAACACAATGGTTTATAAGTACATATTCCTATGAGGTCATCTATAGCAAAGTGAAATAGGGAATTGGGTCAATCAAATTGATACATTTAAAAACAGCTTTGCCACAATTATCTTGATATTTTGTCATCTACTGGTTAGTGTCTTTTTTTTGTTTGCTTGATGTATCCAAATAAAAGCATTAATGTTTTACTACTGTTTTGAAAGTGTAAATTCAGCCTGAATGCTAGAGTATTAATAACTGAAATAGAATATATTAATTATTAATTAAGTAGAAGACAAATAGATTAGTAATATAGTAGCCACACTGATAATATGATAACAGAGAAACAGAGGCTCAGATTCAAGCAGCAAAACAATGTGATGGATTTTTCATTTTTTCAGGATGTTTACCACACCAGAAAATATTTATTTTCTACATATAATAAAAGTGCCAATATAAGTAAATATTCTTACAAACCAACTGAAAAAAATAAAATCTTATTTCAATAAATTACTCATTTAACACAGAAAGAAAAAAATCCATAGTAACCAAACAATATTCTAAACTGTCCTGCAAAGAAACATCTTACCTTTAAGAAATTATGATGTTTCCCTCAATCAATGAAGCAATGTAAATCTTACCTGTGTGGGTTTTTACCCTTCAAGAAAATTCTCAACTTTCCATGTGCCAGTACTATAGCAGGTCACATTTTCCATAAGACAAGCTTTACAAACCATATGTAGATATCTGATGGCTGTGGATAATCTCCTAACAAAATTTACTATTTTGGATCTGTTTATAGAAGTCCTGTTATGTGAACATTTTTAGTCTGTTCGATGTCAGCCTGGTAATTTTCATGCAAGTAAGGAAACAGTTTGTTCTGGCCTCCAAAATGGTACCAACATAAAAAGTGTCCTTCACGTTGGAGAACTTGTGACTGAAGAACCTTCAGCAAAAGCAGTAAAAAATGGTGACTATAACAAGTTTGAAGTGGCAGTGCTAATGGGAGAGAGCTCTTCCTCACCAGCATAATGGAGTCAGCAGTGATTGTCAAGTGATGGCGAGAGAAAAAGCACCTGACCTTCAAGTTCATTCCTTTCCTGACATGGAGATTCTGTCAGCCTCAGAGAATCCAGATTATTGTTTTTAATGGCAATCTCATTATAGACCCCATCCTATTTTTCTAGCACCATCTTCCACTTTGCTCTAATGTTTGGATCAAATTGGTCTATACGCTATTCCCCAGATTCCTTCATTACCCTTGCCTACATCACAGAGAAAGGTCTCAGAAGAGCAGGGTCCAAGAAGGTAAACAAAGAAATCAAGAGATTTAATATTTAATCATGAAGGCACTGGGGCTTCCCTGGTAGCTCAGAAGGTAAAGAATCCATCTGCAATGCAGAAGACTGGGGTTCGATCCCTGGGTAAGGAGGATCCCCAGGAGAAGACAGTGGCACCCCACTCTAGTATTCTTGCCTGGAAAATCCCATGGACAGAGGAAGCTGGCAGGCTACAGTCCATAGGATCACAAGAGTCAGACATGACTGAGCGACTAAACCACCATGAAGGAATTGAGAGCAGCCGAGCTAGAGAAGCCTGGCTGTAGCCCCAGTCAATGCCCCTAAGAAACCTACAGTTGAATCTGAAGAGGGTGAAAATGAGACAGACAATAGAATGGTCAAGTCCTCTCAGGCTATTCAATACCCGTGAGCAGACAAGTCAAGTGGGCCACAGACTACTGTCAGTATTTGGAGACTGCATTGAGATGTCCTTAAGGAATTTGGAAATGAGAGGACTCTAAAAGTCATTCTGGAGTTCACTGGAAAACCAACACATAATAAATCAGAGAGGAGAAATCCAAAGTCACCATGAAGAGAGTGGCTCCCACCAGACTTGTCTGAAGAAGATAAAATATGCCATCATATCTAAAAAAGACAAGAGTCCATCAGAATGGGGATGGTTATCCACAAAGGCAGACGAATAGAAGAGTCACAGAAAACTGAGAGCAGGCTTCATCCAAGCCCCTATAGAGGAAGGACACAAGAACTGACTCATTGGAAAAGATCCTGATGCTGGGAAAGATTGAAGGCAGGAGGAGAATGGGACAACACAGGATGAGATGGTATCACCGACTCTATGGACATGAGTTTAAGCAAACTCCAGGAGTTGGTGATGGACAGGGAGGCCTGGCATGCTGCAGTCCGTGGGGTCACAAAGAGGGGGACACGACTGAGCGACTGAACTGAACTGAACTGAACCATGATTGAACAAGCTGATCTGTCAATCCTAGTGGTAGGAACACTATTATCACAGGTGTTCTACATGTCTTAACTTACTGACATCTTACAAATACCATGTAGTGCTGTAATGGTCAAGGTTCTTTTGTTGCAAATGGCAGAAACAACCCTAATTAGCTTAAGCAAGAAGAGGAGCTTTATGAGAGAACACAGGGATGTCTCCAGAAAAGGTAAAGCCACTGAGCCTCTGAAGGACTTGGAAGAGGGAGCTGGCAGGCACTGCCCCAGGCGCTCTCTCTGGGGCCTATGGCCTCTGGTTTCTTCTTTTCTTAGCAAAGTCTGCTTCATTCCCTTCTGCCTTTCTCTGCAGGCCAGCCTCAACTAGCTCTGGCAGCACACGGATAGGCAGCCCCTGACCCCAAGGTCACATTATTTCATTCAAGAAAATAGAGCAAGGACTTCCCTGGTGATCCAGTGGCTAAGACTGCACTCCCAGTGCAGGGGGCCAGGTTCAATCCCTGGTCAGAGAACAGGATCCCACGAGCTGCAACTAAAGATCCAGCATGCTGCAGTGAAGTTCCTGCATGTCCCAACTAAGACTCAGTGCAGCCAAATTTAAAAAAAAAAGAGCAGACTGGATACAATCTCTGGGTCTAAATTGCAAGTTTCTGAGAGAAAGAATCTGATCAGCCAGACCTCAATAAAGAGTCCTCTCATTCATTTCCCTCTGCACAGTGGTACAAGATCATACCATAAAACATGGATATGAGAGGCCCATATATATGAAGGGATGGAGGGAGGGAAGATGGCTATTCTTAGAGGAAGTCAACCAGTGTGAAAACATCCCGAAATACATCTTCTGCAGGTAGGAACCATTATTATTTCCATCTTACATATGAAGAAACGAAGGTGTTCACAGCTTTAGTAACTTGCCCAAGGTCACAGAGCTAGTCAATGGTAGACCCAGGATCTGAAGTCAAGTCTGAGTCTTAATCACTATGCTGTAATGTGTCCCCAATCCCTGTTCACCAAGTAACCTTCTTATTTGATACAGCTTCTTATGAGGTTCTACCTGCAGACATGTATGATCACACAGACTTCATATATTCTAATTCTTATGATGATTATGGTTCACATTATAAACTAATAAATTGACATTCATTTTTGTTGTTCAGTCACTAAGTTGTGTCCAACTCTTTGCAACCCCATGGACTACAGCATGCCAGGACAGCATTCCCTGTCCTTCACTCTCTCCCGGAGTTTGCTCAAATTCAGGTCCAGACCTTCTGGTTCTTATGTCATTATTTTGAGTTTAGGTAATGTTAGGTCAGTCCTAAGAAATGAATGGATTCTTTGTATGTTGACAATATTGGTTTTTAGAGCCTGTGAGACTAAGGCTGAGCCCTCAACTATGATGGCTGTCATGGTTGTAAATCCCACCATTCAGGTAATTCATGTTCCTAGGAAAATTCTTATTGTTGTTGTTGCTTAGTCACTCAGTTGTGTCTGACTCTTTGCCACTCCGTGGACTATAGCCCGCCAGGCTCTAATTGGAGGATAATTGCTTTACAGCAATTGTGTTGGTTGGTTTCTACCATACAACAACATGAATCAGTCATAACTATGTAACTATAAAGAAAGTAAAAAAGTGAAGTCGCTCAGTCGTGTCCAATTCTTTGCAACCCCACGGACCATAGCCTACCAGGCTCCTTCGTCCATGGGATTTTCCAGGCAAGAGTACTGGAGTGGGTTTCCATATATAAATATATATATATATATCTATATCCCTTCCTTGAGCCTCCCTCCCACACCACCCCATGCCATCCCTCTGGGTTGTCACAGAGTTCCAGGCTGGGCTCCCTGTGTTATAAAGCAGCTTCCCAATAGTTATTTATTTTACACATGGTAGTTTATATATTGCAGAAGGAAATGGCAATCCACTCCAGTGTTCTTGCCTGGGAAATCCCATGCACAGAGGACCCTGGAGGGCTGCAGTCCATGGGGTTGCAAAGAGTCAGACCTGCCTTAGCAACTGAGCACTGTGTATATACGTCAATGCTACGTTCTCAATTCATTTCACCCTCTCCTTCCCCTGCTGTGTCCACAGTCTGTTCTCTATGTGTGCATCTCCATTGCTGCCCTGCAGATAGGTTTATTGGTACCCTTTTTCTAGATTCCATACGTATGTATTACAGGCTTCCTTGGTGGATCAGCAGTAAAGAATTCACCTGCAAAACAGGAGATGCAGGTTTGATCCCAGGGTTGGGAAGATCCTCTGGAGAAGGAAATGGCAACCCACTCCAGCATGCTTGCCTGGGAAATCCCACGGACAGAGGAACCTGGAAGGCTATGGTCCACAGGGTCGCAAAGAGTCAGACATGACTGAGCTACTACACCACCACTGTGTGTTATTATACGATCGGAGCAGGAAACAACTTCAATATTCTTGCCTAGAAAATCCCACGGATAGCAGACCCTGGCAGACTATAGTCCATAGGGTCGCAAAGAGTTGGACATGACTGAGCAACTAAGCACACATACAATATACAATAATCGTTTTTCTCTTCCTGACCTACTTCACTCTGTAACAGGCTCTAGGTTCCTCCACCTCGCTACAACTGACTGAAATGCATTCTTTTTATGGTTGAGTAATATTCCATTGTGTATATGTACCACATCTTCTTATCCATTCATCTGTCAATGGACATCTAGGTTGTTTCCAGGTCCTAGCTATTGTAAATAGTGCTGCAGTGAACACTGGGGTGTGGGTTTATGTGTGTGTGTATACGCTCAGTCACTCAGTCATGTCTGACCCTGTGTCACCCCATGGACTGTTTATTCCTAGTTTTTTAAGGAATTTCCATAGCGGCTGTATCAATTTACATTCCCACCAATAGCGCAGGATGGTTCCCTTTTCTCCACATCGTCTCCAGCATTTACTGTTAAGGGACCACTGCTGGCCTTTCTGTCATGACAACCCTTTTCTAACCACAATGAAATATTTTGAATTCTACAAAGATCAGGTCTTTTCCCCTAGTAGGCCCTAACAACAACAAAATGCTTGGTTCCTGTTTGCAAACTGAGTAATTTCTATTTTCCATTCATCCATGCATTCTATAATTATTATTAATGCCAGTTATATGCCAAGCAATATGCTAGTGAAGAACATAAGCACTGACTTTGCCATTAAGTTGCTTGGAGTACAGACTAGCTTAGTATTTGAGAAAAGTAAAACAGATTTTCAAAGGAGAATAAGAATGAAGGAAAAAGAGAAGAAAGCAGAAAAGAGATGTGTGGGCCTTTTCCCACAGCAGAGATAAAGAAAGAGAAAGAAGGAAAGAAGAATCCTGAGTTGATTCAAATATAACCCAAAGACAGATTTCTTGAGTGCTTATTATGATAATAATCATGAAAGTAATGTCTTCCATCTCACATCCCAGTGGAAAACAGAAGTACATTGTGATATAAATAACCCAAATCAAGCAGTCTTGGCTAAAGAGCAACTAGCATCTGCAATTGCCAAAGTACTGAATGATTATAAGCTTTCTGACACGCCTGTGGGGTTCACTACTCATCAACAATCAATCCACAAATATATACAAGATGCAATTTGATTCAACTGATAGATCCATCTGAATTCCAACATGTTTAATTAACCAGAACTCTGTTAAGTTGTTGTCTATCCTAAAAGCAAGATTCTCTATAGCTGTATTTTCCCCCATGATAGAAACAAGTTCAGCACATTCAAAGAAGAGGAGGGAGTCCAATTTGCTAAATCAGAATGAAGGAAAGAGAGGTTGCCAGGTCATGAGGGCCTTGTAAACATGGGTAAAGACTGGGTTTGTATTCCAAATGCAATGGGAAACCACTGTAGGGCTTTACTCTGATGAATGACAAGATTGGATTTACCAATTGAAGAAGATACTTCTGGATTACATATAAAGTATGTGTTTTGTGAGGACAAGAATTGAACCAGAGAGACTTGTTAGAGGAATATTGCAAAAGACTGGAGGAGAGATTTTGAATTGATACTTTTGAACTGTGGTGTTTGGAGAAGACTCTTGAGAACCCCTTGGACTGCAAGAGACCAAACCAGTCAATCCTAAAGGAAATCAGTCCTGAATATTCATTGGAAAGACTGATGCTAAAGCTGAAGCTCCAAAACTTTGGCCACCTGATGCAAAGAACTGACCCATTGGAACAGACCCTGATGTTGGGAAAGATGCTTCCTGAAGGCAGGAGGAGAAGGGGACAAGAGAGGATGAGAAGGTTGGATGGCATCGCCGACTCGATGGACATGAGTTTGAGAAGCTCTGGGAGTTGGTGATGGACAGGGAAGCCTGGCTTACTGGCTCAGTCCATGGGGTCGCAAAGAGTTGGACACGACTGAGCAACTGAACTGAACTGAACTAAGATTTTGAAAGGAGAATAAGAATGAAGGGAAAAGAGAAGAATGCAGAAAAGAGATGTGTGGGCCCACAGGGGAGATGAAGAAAGAGGAAGAAGAGTCTTGTTAGCCTGGACTTGAGTGGTAACAATGAAGGTGGTAACATTTCACTGAATATATTATGATATAGATAGAGCTGACAGTACTTGCTGATGGATTAAATATGAGGGAATTTAGAAAGGAGTCTAGAATGACTGTCAGATCAGTGGTGCCAAATACTCATTCAGAAGGGGAACACAGGGCAAAGGAGCAGTTTTGGGAAAGGAAGTTAAGAGTTGAAGTTGGAGTTATCAAGTAGTCATCCAAGTCATGCAAAGGGATTATCAAGCAGGAGTTGGGCTCTGAGTCTGGAGCTCATGGAAAGAGATAAATTGGAAGGCTTCAGTATATAGATGGTATCTAAGGCCGTGGGACTAAAGCATCTAGAAAATGAGCATAAATAAGCATAAGTAAACAAAGGCAAACAACTCAGCCCTGATGTGCTCCAATATTTAATAGTCTTGCAAACAGGAGTCAATGAAGCAGGAGAAGCAGCAGAGAGATGGGATCTGGAAGCCAAGTGAAGAAATGTTTAAGTGGGGAGTGATCCCCAGTTTAAATGCTAGTAAGAGGCCAAGCAGGTGAGAACTGAGACATGAGTTCTGGATTTGGCAAGACAGTGGTGGTTATTTGATCGTGACAAGTGTAAATTCTGGAAATAGAGTTGAGTTGAAACTATGAGGTGACAAAATGGAGACATTAATAATAGACTTTTTGTAACAGACTATTGCAGTAAAGGGCCTTCCCAGTGGTGCCAGTGGTAAAGAAGTTCCCTGCTAATCCAGGAGACATAGAGACACAGGTTTGATCTCTGGGTCAGGAAGATCCCCTGGAGAAGGGAATGGCAACCCATCCCAGTATTCTTGCCTGGAAAATTCCATGGACAAGAGGAGTCTGGCGGGTTACAGTCCATAGGGTTGCAAAGAGTCAGACAAGACTGAAGGAACTTAGCACACATGCACGTGTTATAGTAAAAAGGAGTAGGAAAGGGTGATATTAGTTTAGAAGAACAAGGACACTAGGGAGAATTTATATCCTGCTTGTATATTAAGAGTAGAAGGAAAAATTGTGGATGCAAGAAAGGGAAGAAATGCTGGATTGAAATTGTTGATGGGTCAAAAGCACAGGATAAGGTGTATACATGGAAATATTGACTTCAGATGGGAGCACTGATTGTTATTCAGGATAACAGAAGGGAAGGTGAAATATTTAGGTACAGATGCTGGCAGGCTGATAGATGTAGTGAAGAAAAAAATGAGATGGTTTTCTTCCAATTTCTTCTATTTTCTCAGTCAAATCAGAAGAGTGGTCATTATTTAAGACTGAGAAATGAACTGGGGGGATGTTTAAGGTTTGAAGGTAGAGGGAAAGCTGTGAAATACTTACCTAGGAGAGGTGAATTGACCAGGAAAATGTAGCAAGACTATTGAACAGAGTAAGGCTGACTTGAAATTTATGGTTAAAATTTTTCTTGATGTAAGAGCAGTCAACATGGTTGTATATTCTTCTCAAGCCATGTTCAATGGCTCATTGATGATGTGAAGTAGATAAAGAATTCTGTTTAATATGGGGTTGGGTTTTTCTAGTGAGTAAGATGGAAAATGAGAAGGGTGTGGTAGTTGTGGTATATGCAATGGAGTGATTGGTTCCAGTAAGCCACAAAAACAGAAAGGACAGCAACACAGGAGAAAAAATAGCCAGTGAAGAAGTGGTAGGCTACTAGCTGGCTGCTCCAAAAAGGTTGATTGGGTATGGTAGTGATGGTAGAGATAGAAAGTTGAGAGATGATTGATCAGAAGAGTAAACAGAATACTGGAAATCAAGATTTCTAGAGGCGATATAGTAATATGGTAGGAAGTTCTTCAAGACATATGACCACGATAGCATTTTGCTGAAATGCAGTGGAGGAACATAATATTGGAAGTGAGAAGACTGAGGAACTCAGAGGCTAGGGTGTTTACATGAATAATTTTTATAAACGCTGACATCACCCGACACAAGATTATAGAGTAGTGCTGGGGCGGAAGACAGTAAAACCAGAATCTAAAATCTTCCCTGAAAAAGGAAAAGTTAGCAAGAGGATGGGAGACAATTCAATAAAGAGAGATGGTGGTCTGAGAGCATGTACTTCAAAGAAGTACAAAGCTGAGTTTGTTGTTGTCATTGTTGCTTAGGGAGGAAAAACAATAAAGATACCTAAAAGTAGCATCGAGAATCAAGGGCATCACCTTGGGGTCCTCTTCAACTGGGGTGTAGGAGGAAACACGACTACCACTTGAGACAACTGAGCAAATATGTCTTCAAAGCCAAACTTCAGTTAAGGAAAGAGGTACTACAAGTTCCAAGACACACAGTGGAAGGGTATGGCTAACTGGGGAAGAGTGAGCGACTGATTCAGATCAGTGGATGTACTAAACTCTATGAATGATAATGAATGACCCAGGAGCTTACACTTCTGTTTGTGTGGCTGAAATATAGCCGGCATTTGACATAATGAGATTAATTCTGATGGTCACTTAAGAGAAGGTACCATCTTCACTGTAACCTGTGCTTTGGGCCTGATTTCTTGGCACTCCGTAGGAAAGAGAATGGTGGTATCATGATCTTCGTGAAGTGGCAGCCTTGCAAGATGTGTGGCCTTGCTTTCAATCCTGCTGAACGTAGTGTGACAGGGAGAGAACTGATTTTACCAAGGTCAAATGAATGCTCATGGTCTTGCTTGAATCCTCTGAGCCTTTCAAAAGATGTATTCCATTAAGCCGCCAGGAACACATTCCCTTAGAAAATTCCTGCTTTCAGTGTCCAAAGGCTTTGACTCCCAGGCACATTAATCAATGGCGTAATTAGTTCTACAATAGCCTGCTTATCCTACAAATCCTCCAGTACTGAGATGAAAAAGTATCCAGACTGAAGTGACTTAGCATAGCATAGCATAGCATAGGAACAGCATTGGCCTTTCCCAAATTATACCAGTGAAAATTGATGTGAAGATGGAATGACTGTCCCAAAAGACTTAAATCAAGTCATGAAGGAAAAAAGAGGCTCATAACTGATGTTTATGAAACTCCTTAAATTTCATGATAAAAAATCAGCATACATGAAAATAATAACTGTTTAAATTATATTCAACAGTTGTGATCTTACTTCCCAGCATACTTCAAACACATATTAACAGTCACCTTTTGTCTGGATATAGTTTAAAACTACAAAAAGCTTAGTGCTACATAAATTAGAAACACTTTAAAAAAAAGACAGAGAAAATCTACAGGTGTTTATTCAGCAATGAACTATTATGGATGAATGGTAAGAAGACTTGAGTTCAAAGAACTGAAACACATCTCAACAAGCTAAAAGCTATTAAAAGAGCCTGACTAATAACCTTTCACCCCTACCCAACACCTCTTAACATAAATTCATGACATAGAATGATGTTTGAAACAATGGGTGTTTTGTTTTAAATTTTCAAGTCCAAGGTGTTACTGCTTACTACTGGAGTCTGGAATGCCCAGATGGTTGGGCTTGACAACTGATTCAACATGTCTAAATCTTGTTGGGACACAACAAAAGGTGCAGATGGTCAGAGCAGACAGTCACATTTAAAATACACTGTTGTTATAATGATTTAGAATAGGTCTTCATGAAAGCTACATTTAAAAGTATAGTGGGGAGTCAGATGAAAAACAAGATTTGATTGAAAGGACTTGAACTAGAAAGGTTCCATAAAAGTTTAAAACAGGTAACTCTTGCATGTGAGCTAAGCATTTCCCTTTTTACAACTTCACCTATGCGATCACTCCCCTTGAAAAAAGCTTCTTCTCCAGAATTTTTTTCTTCCTCAAGTCCTTTCCCAAAGCTGCTGCCAAAATCAACTTCCTCTGTTGCCATTATGACAATGTCACTCCCATCCTAAAACGCCCTTTAATGGCCTTTGCTGGTCTCCCTGTGAGTGGCAGGCTTTTGGCCCTGCCCTGATGACAAACACACTATTTCTGCCCAGATTTATTTAAGGCTCCTACCTATTTTTACAAACCCACATGTCATTTTCCTCTCCACATAGGTTGATTATCATTCAGTTTCTGAACTTAATGTGCATTAGTATTTAGATTGTAAACATTTTACTCAGTTTTGCTCAGTAAGAGCTCCTCATTTTACCTCAATCTTCCCATTCACTCCACCCCAACAATACATACACACTGCAAATCTCTAGAGCTAGTTGCCTTATTCAAATTTCTCCTGAAATTTGATCATTTTTTTGTAAAAACTACACAAGCAATCAGCCACACTGAAAATTTTGGTCCGATGTAAATCAAACAACACCAAAAGCAAAGTACTCTTAAAAGATGAAAATCATGTGGAATTTCCCCAAGAGGCAAAAAGACTTTTCAGAATGAGTCACGGGAAAAATTATCTAATATTTTTATCACGGGCAACTTCTAGGAAAAAGTTCTCCAGATTCTGAAATAGCACCAAGGCTAAGTACTTTTTATTCCTTCATCCTTTTCTTTTTTTAAAAACCTAAAAGACCTGAATACAAGTCTCAACTTGGTTATCTCCAACTTTTGTTATTTTTGTCATTTAATCTCTTCAAGCTTCAGCCTCTTGTTTGTAAAGGGGAAATAGCCATATCTATGTGAGCTTTTCCGAGGATTCAGTAGCATTTGTAAAAATGCTTTGTGAAGTAAAAAGTGCTACACAAATACAAGGTATTATTATTACTTCCTTCAAATGTTCCTTTTTGATAGAACTTTCCCAGGATTTCCCCTTTCCCATGCATTTTTAATCTGGAGACAAACCTGGTAGTGTAATCATAAACTTACCTTCTAAATGGGAAACTGTGTTAAATCTTTCAGAGATATTGAATATTGTTGTCAAAAATATCTTCTATAATTATTGGATTTTACAGGAAATCAGAGATACTGATGTCATTTTTTATGATTATAATTTTTTAAATACAGAAAATATATAAAAGAAAATGAAATTTATCGGTAACCTCACGACCCAACAACACAACTATTAAAAATTGTGGGGTCTCTTTCTTATCTTTTCGTAATGCATATGTATAACCTTATGGAGTGTTTGTACATACCTATGCTATGCTAAGTCACTTCAGTCGTGTCTGACTCTTCTGCGACACCATGGACTGTAGCCGGGCCAGGCTCCTCTGTCAACAGGATTTCTCAGGCAAGAATACTGGAGTGGGTTGCCATTTCCTTCTCCAGGGGATCTTCCCCACCCAGGGATTGAATCCACAGCTTTTACGTCTCCTGCATTGGCAGATGGATTCTTTACTACTACGGCCATCTGGGAAGCCCCTTTGTACATGCAAGAGGCTTTATATGAATTATCTAATTTATTATTCACAACCACCTTGTGAGGCAGATACTATGAGCCTCTGCTACCTTTCACAGAGGAAGAATCAGTTCAGAGAGATTAACTTGCTGAAAGTTACATACAGGGGGCTGCCTAGGGATGCTGAAGTCCCTACCATGGAGCACTCCATTATTTCATGTACAACACTGCAATCCTACTGTGCCTGCCACTCTCCTCACTTGTGAAACAGTGGCCATTTTACTATGTCATTATATATTAATTAGAAGCATGGTTTTTAATCATCTTTGTAGTTTGGATGAGTCATGATTCATTTAATTAGCCCCCTATTGTGGGATACTTAAATTTATTTCCGATTTTTCACTAAACATTCTTTTGTTTAATAATATTCAAATATATGCTCAATATCTAAAACTTTTTAAAAAATCTATTTATTTATTTGTGGGTTTTCTGTGCTGCATGGGCTTTTCTCTAGTTGCTGTGAGTGGGGGCTACTCTTTGTTGCAGTGCTCGGGCTTCTCATTGCGGTGGCTTCTCTTACTATGGAGCCCAGGCTCTGGGGCACATGGGCTTCAGTAGCTGGGCTCCAGAGCACAGACCAAGTAGTTGTGGTGCACGGCTTAGTTATTCCATTGGTATGTGGGATTTTCCCAGATCAGGGATCGAACCTGTGTCTCCTGTATTAGCAGGTGGATTCTTTACCACCGAGCCACCAGGGAAGCTCTAAAACTTTTTTAAAATAAGGAAATACATCATAAAGAAAGTAAAAATCTTCTGTACACCCTTCTCCAAAAAGAAATTCTACCCTTACCTCTTTCTCTCTCTCTCTTTTTTTTTTTTTTTTTTTGAGTTCATCACTTCTAACAGTTTTGTATATATTTTTGCAGGACTGTTTTTCCTACTTTAATTTCATTTAATTTTTCTGACCAAAAAAAGAAATAAAATCATTCTATATATGATTTGCACTTTGCTTTTTTTGCTGTGCAAAATTTCATGGAAATCTTTCCATGTCAGTTCATGTGTTTATCAGGACTCTTTCTATGGCAAGAATTACACACCAATTCAAACCAAACTAGATTAAAAGGGATTGCTTTTTTGCATACATAATTGGGAAGTCCAGAGGTAGATCTGTATCTCATGTGCAGCTGGGTCCAAGTCCTTTAGAGACAGCATCAAGAAACCCTCTTTCTCTCCCACTCCGGTCTCTGCCTTCCACTGCAATGGCTTCCTTCCCAGGCAGATACCAGTAGCTTATCAAGGCCCATGAAAGGAGTGTGTGTCTTAGGATGGACAGTCATCACGGCAGCTTGTGTCCTGGGTTCACAGCTAGCATTGAGAGGCAGAATCAACCTCAGCCTCACACACTAACTGAAAAAGGGTAACACTTGGTTTCACAAAGGAAAATCAGGGCACTGCTACCAAAAGAAGGAAGGAAGGAGGCTGGGCACATACAGCAATAAATACTTGCTAGTGGCTTCCCATGGAGAAGGAAATGGCACCCCACTCCCATGGACGGAGGAGCCTGGTAGACAGTCCATGGGGTCGCAGAGAGTCGGACACGACTGAGCGACTTCACTTCACTCACTTCATACTCCAGTACTCTTGCCTGGAGAATCCCACGCACGGAGGAGCCTGGTAGACAGTCCGTGGGGTCGCAGAGAGTCGGACACGACTGAGTGGCTTCACTTCAGTGGCTTCCCAGGTGGTGCTTGTAACAAAGAACCTGCCTGCCAGTGCAGGAGATGCAAGAGACGTGGGTTCGATCCCTGGGTAGGGAAGATCCCCTGGAGAAGGAAATGGCTACCCACTCCAGTATTCTTGCCTGGAGAATTATGTGGACAGAGAAGCCTGGTTGGCTACAGCCCATGGGGTTGCAAAGAGTTAGACACAGCTGAGTGACCAAGAACACACACACACACGGTATGTATAGGTTTGTCTTACGATGGATGATAGCTTATTTTTTAACTTGGTGTTTGGACCACAATTTGTTCCATAACTAATCTACTGATGAGCAGTTCAGCTATTCTTACCAAATAGTCTAAATGGATATATTTTGTACTTACATTGTCTGATTTAAGTTTTAAGCATCTTTAGCACTCAACTGATTTCATATTTGTTACATAATACATCACAGCCTTCTTATTAATTTTGCAATATTTCACATGGAAATGAACACACCCCATGTTATGGACTGATTTGTGTACTTGTGTACCCTCCAAAATACGTGGTGGAAGCCCTGACCCCCCTCAGAATGTGACCTGATTTGGACATAGGGTCTTTACAGAGATAATCAGGCTTC
This sequence comes from Bos indicus x Bos taurus, assembly GCF_003369695.1. Classification (NCBI taxonomy): domain Eukaryota; kingdom Metazoa; phylum Chordata; class Mammalia; order Artiodactyla; family Bovidae; genus Bos; species Bos indicus x Bos taurus. Next base: position 67,604,141 of record NC_040081.1, read on the forward strand.
CCTGGTGGCTCAGACAGTAAAGAATCTGCCTGCAATGTGGGAGACGTGGGTTCGATCCCTGGGCCAGGAAGATACCCTGGAGAAGGAAACAGCTACCCACTCTAGTATTCTTGCCTGGAGAATATCATGGACAGAGGAGCCTGGAGGATGACATTTCATGGGCTTGCAAAGAGTTGGACCTGACTGAGAGACTAACACACACTGAGGCAATCAAGTTAACATGAGCCTAACCCAGCAGGACTGGTGTCCTTACAGAAATGAGAAATTTGGGCACAGAGACAGACACACAGAGGGAGAGACCATGTGGACACCCCATGTGGACACCCAGGGGGAGGAGAGCCAAGAGACTGGAGTGACACGTGCACAAGCCAAGGAACGCCAAGGATTGCCAGCAGCACCAGAAGGTTCAAGAGGCAAGCGAGAATTCTCCTCTAGAGCCATCAGAGAAAGCATGCAGCGCGCTGACACCGATTTCAGACTTCTCAACTCTGCAACTGGGAAACAGTAAATTTCTGATTTTAAACCACCTGATTCTTGGTTCTTTGATATGCTCTCCTTCAGAAACTAAGATATGGTACTTACCTTCCCTGGAGGACTCTAAAGTGTCAGTTCAGTTCAGTCGCTCAGTCATGTCCAACTCTTTGCAACCCCATGAATTGCAGCACGCCAGGCCTCCCTGTCCATCACCAACTCCTGGAGTCTACCCAAACCCATGTCCATCGAGTCGGTGATGCCATCCAGCCATCTCATCCTCTGTAGTCCCCTTCTCCTCCTGCCCCCAAAGTGTCAGTAAAATGCAATAAAAACAACAATGAAATCATTATTTCGTGCCTAAAAGATAGTAAAAATTAGAAGGCTGGGCAATGCCAAGGTTGGTTGGGATGTCGGGATGTGTATATAGGAAGTCTCTTGCACTGCTAGGGGAAGCACAGTGGGGGATCTATTCTGGAGAGTAAGCTAACAGTGCTTAGCCCAATAAAGAATATGCCTGGCCATTCTCCTCCTAGGTACTTAGCTTCTAAAGAATTCTCATAAAGGTCCATGAAGGTACGTGTTTAAGGAGGTTTGTGTATTATGACTTGTGGTGGTCACAAGTTTGAAGCAGACTGAGTGGCCATAGCTTGGTAGTAGGTACAAAGGGAAAATGTGGTAAATACACACCAAGGACTACTTACTATGCAGTCATTAGAAATAACAGGCTACCAGCCATAATGGGAACGCATCTGAGTCAGTTCTGATGAGGTGGATGAACCTAGAACCTATTATACAGAGTGAAGTAAGTCAGAAAGAGAAAGATAAATATCGTATTCTAACACATATATACGGAATCTAGAAGAATGGTACTGAAGAACTTATTTACAGGGCAGCACTGGAGAAACAGACATAGAGAACAGACTTATGGACATGGGGAGAGGGGAGGAGAGGGTGAGATGTATGGAAAGAGTAACATGGAAACTTACATTACCATATTAAAATAGATAGCCAATGGGAATTTGCTGTATGGCTCAGGAAACTCAAACAGGGGCTCTGTATCACAAAGAGGGGTGGGATGGGGAGGGAGATGGGAGGGAGGTTCAAAAGGGAGGGGATATATGTATACCTATGGCTGATTCATGTTTCAGTTTGACAGAAAACAACAAAATTCTTTAAAGCAATTATCCTTCAATAAAAAAATAAATTAAAAAAAGAAGAAATAACAGGTTACATATATGCAATCCCTAGCAGCATGGATGAATTTTAGAAACATAGTCCTCAATATGAAAATAACAATAAAACAAATTATGTAAATGTGAAATACAAACTCATATGTGCATCCAGGGTTGAGACACCACTGCTTGAATACACCAAAGCAGAAAACCAGGAAACAGTACTGTATCAGAAGCCAAAAGAAAGATAACTTCAGGTAGAGAATGATTTACAACACCAAATGCTGCAGAGATTTTAAGATGTGAAAGGAATCCAAATAATTTAGCAACTAGAAGGCCATTATTGACCCTTGGGGAAGAGCTTTAGAGGAGAATTGGGGGTAAAAGACAGTAGTAGCTTGAGGAATGAAATGCAAGCAAGATGCTGGAGATGTGGAAGGTAGACAGCTTTTTCCAGGAAAACACATAATCATCCACTTGAAAGACAACTCTGACATCAAGCTATAATTTTACATGATAGGGACTGTGGTGGATTTAAAACATGTCCATACTCCATGCTTCCACTGCAGGCAACATGGGTTCAACCCCTGGCTGGGGAACTAAGATTCCACAAGCCATGTGGTTCAACCAAAAAATAAAATAATGCACTGATATGTCCTTAAAGCCTTTGATGTACTGTGCTTAGCCACTCAGTTGTGTGCAACTCTTTGCAACCCCATGGACTGTAGCCCACCAGGCTCCTCTGTCCATGAGGATTCTCCAGGTAAGAATACTGGAGTAGGTTGCCATGCCCTCCTCCAGGGGATCTTCCCAACCCAGGGACTGAACCCAAGTCTCCCGCATTGCAGATGGATTCTTTACCGTCTGAGTCACCAAGGAAGCCCAAGAATACTGGAGTGGGTAGCCTATCCCTTCTTCAGGGGATCTTCCCAACCCAGGAATTGAACTGGGGTCTTCTGCATTGCAGGTGGATTCTTAATCGGCTGAGCTATCAGGAAAGCCCAAAGCTTTCGATACTTCTCCCTTAAAAAGCTAGAGTTCAATTTCCCCTTCTCTTGGGTATAGGCTAGACTTAGTGCTTTACTGGACTTACTTGCTTCTAACAACTCATACAGAGGAAGTAGTGGTGATGGCTTCAGATACCAGGTCATAAAAGGCATTGCCGCTTCCTCCTCTTTCTTAGATAATCGCTCTGCAGAAATAGCTGCCTGGTCACGAGGACACTCAAGCAGCACTACGGAGAAAAACTGAGGCCCTTGCCAGTAACCAGGAGAGTAAGCTGCCTTGGAAATGTTGAATTCCAGCCGCAGGCAAAGCCTTCAGATGACTGTAACCCCAGACTACACCTTGACCAAAGCCTTCTGAAAGACCCTGAGCCAGAACCACACAGCAAACCCACCCCCCAAACTCCTGAACCACAAAAATTGTGAGACAATAGATGTCTATTGTTTTAAGCTGCTAAACTTAAGAATAATTTGTTACATAACAATGGATAGCTAATACATACACTATACAGATGGGTGGACAATTTGAATTTTTGTATGGTTAATATGGGTTTCCCAGGTGGCTCTAGTGGTAAAGAACCTGTGTGCCAATGCAGGTGATGTAAGAGATGTGGGTTTGATCCTTGGGTCGGGAAGATTGTCTGGAGAAGGAAATGGCTACCCACTCCAGTATCCTTGCCTGGAAAATCCCATGGACAGAGGAACCTGGAGGGCTATAGTCCATGGGATCACAGAGTTGGACACAACTGAAGCGACTTAACACACACATATGGCTAATACTCTGACTTACTTCAGATAGATCTGGAAAAAGACACGTCACATAAGATTTATAAGAACTTTCAAGTTTGTTTATGTATCCATGTATGTTAAGTTTGCAGTTATTTAGAAGAAATTCCATCATTTAAATTTTAGTGGTGAGCAGTTTAATTTTTTTATTACATGGGTATGAGGATTTCTACATTTTATGCTGGTTTTATAAATTAATGATATCTAGAAAAGATGATGTCCCTGTTTTTTAAAACTAGAACCATGTGCATTTTATTCATTCACAGTTTCATGTCTGGCTTTAGCATTTGTCAGTTAAACTTGGCAAAACATTTGGGAAAAAGTAATCAATTTTTATTGCTTTCATTACAACATTTTCTTTATCAGCTTTGGGAATGGATTTTATACTTTGTTGGCTTTCAACCTTTCCCTAAATTGCCTTTATAATTTTCTTTATCTTCACTCAGAAAGACTCTTTAGATTTAGAGTATGTTTTAAAAAATCATTTCAAGTTGTGGCTATTTTTAAAATTAGACCACAGATACTCAGGATTAGATTGATTTGACTGATCTCACTTTTTTGTAGATGGCCCAGTATCATCACTCCCTCCACCTCACCCCACCCAAACCCCATTCTTAAAATTAATTTCAGTCACTTTTAATGCTCCACCCCCCAGTGTCTTTCATATCCAGATCCCGCACCCGAAAATTCCACTTGAATTAGTTTGGGGCAGGACCTGGACTCATTCCTTTTACAAACCTGATTCAGTTCAGTTCAGTTAAGTCACTCAGTCGTGTCTGACTCTTTGCGATCCCGTGAATCGCAGCACGCCAGGCTTCCCTGTCCATCACCAACTCCCGGAGTTCATCCAGACTCATGTCCATCGAGTCAGTGATGCCATCCAGCCATCTCATCCTCTGTCATCCCCTTCTCCTCCTGCCCCCAATCCCTCCCAGCATCAGAGTCTTTTCCAATGAGTCAACTCTTCGCATGAGGTGGCCAAAGTACTGGAGGTTCAGCTTTAGCATCATTCCTTCCAAAGAAATCCCAGGGCTGTTCTCCTTCAGAATGGACTGGTTGGATCTCCTTGCAGTCCAAGGGACTCTCAAGAGTCTTCTCCAACACCACAGTTCAAAAGCATCAATTCTTCAGCGCTCAGCCTTCTTCATAGTCCAACTCTCATATCCATACATGACCACAGGAAAAACCATAGCCTTGACTGCTGCTGCTGCTAAGTCGCTTCAGTCGTATCCAACTCTGTGCGACCCCATAGACGGCAGCCCGCCAGGCTCCACCATCCCTGGGATTCTCCAGGCAAGAACACTGGAGTGGGTTGCCATTTCCTTCTCCAATGCAGGAAAGTGAAAAGTGAAAGTGAATTTGCTCAGTCGTGTCCAACTCTAGCGACCCCATGGACTGCAGCCTACCAGGCTCCTCCATGGGATTTTCCAGGCAAAAGTACTGGAGTAGGGTGCCACTGCCTTCTCCGATAGCCTTGACTAGACAGACATTTGTTGGCAAAGTAATGTCTCTGTTTTTGAATATGCTATCTACGTTGGTCATAACTTTCCTTCCAAGGAGTAAGCGTCTTTTAATTTCATGCCTGCAGTCACCATCTGCAGTGATTTTGGAGCCCAGAAAAATAAAGTCTGTCACTGTTTCCCCATCTATTTCCCATGAAGTGATGGGACCGAATGCCATGATCTTCGTTTTCCGAATGTTGAGCTTTAAGCCAATTTTTTCACTCTCCACTTTCACTTTCATCAAGAAGCTCTTGAGTTCCTCTTCACTTTCTGCCATAAGGGTGGTGTTATCTGCATATCTGAGGTTATTGATATTTCTCCCGGCAATCTTGATTTCACCTTGTGTTTCTTCCAGCCCGGCGTTTCTCATGATGTACTCTGCGTATAAGTTAAATAAACAGGGTGACAATATATAGCCTTGACGTACTCCTTTTCCTATTTGGAACCAGTCTGTTGTTCCATGTCCAGTTCTAACTGTTGCTTCCTGACCTGCATACAGATTTCTCAAGAGGCAGGTCAGGTGGTCTGGTATTCCCATCTCTTTCAGAATTTTCCACAGTTTATTGTGATCCACACAGTCAAAGGCTTTGGCATAGTCAATAAAGCAGAAATAGATGTTTTTCTGGAAGACAAATCTGATTAGATGATTCTAATTGGTAACCAACTTGAGAACCAGTGTGGTAGACCCTTGCTATTCAAAGATGATCTTAAGATTAGCAGAACTGGCTTCACCTGAGAGTGGTTTGTTGCACAAACAGAATTTCAGTTTCCATCTCAGACTCACTCATTCAAGCAGAATCTGCTTTTTAATAAGTCTCCAGGTCATTCATAAGGCCTTTAAAATTAAGAGCACTGGCTAGATTCAAATCCTCCCTCTACGACTTACCAGCTATGTGACATTGAATAACTTAACTTCTCCGTGCCTCAAATCCCTCATTTATGAAGCAAGAATAATAATAGTACCTATGACCTATAGGGTTGATTTGAGAATTTCACACGATATTGCACTAAAATATTTAGAATGGTGCCTGCCTTATAGTAGTGAGGGCACAAAAAATGTTAGGTATTATTTATAGCAGTTACCTCTTCTTGCTTCTTCTTTAAAGTAATACTTCTTGGACTCTTGCTGCTGCTGCGGCTGCTAAGTTGCCTCAGTCGTGTCCGACTCTATGCAATCCCACAGACAGCAGCCCACCAGGCTCCCCCGTCCCTGGGATTCTCCAGGCAAGACCACTGGAGTGGGTTGCCATTTCCTTCTCCAGTGCATGAAAGTGAAAAGTGAAAGTGAAAGTGAATTTGCTCAGTCATGTCTGACTCCTAGCGGCCCCATGGACTGCAGTCCACCAGGCTCCTCCATCCATGGGATTTTCCAGGCCAGAGTACTGGAGTGGGTTGCCATTGCCTTCTCCATCTTGGAGTCTTAACCATCATTTAAACCACTGGCTCCAGGTTGTTTCTTTGGAAGCTACAGGCTAACCAGAGCAGAATCAACTCAGTGCTTTCAAAAATCTAGAAATCCCTCAGTCTCATCTCTGAAGATTCTGATTCAGTCAGTTTGCGGACTGAAAACAAATTCCAGAGAATCTGTGTTTTTAAATCCTCCCAGGGTGATCTGGGTGATCTGATGCTCAAAGTCCTTAGACTGGGAATCAGTGCTTGGCATGCTGGTATTGCCCAGCATTCACCCTACCCTTTCACTACTGTAACATCAGCTTCACTGATGGCCTGACAACTCTAGCTTAGGCCTTTTCCTTAGCTCCAGATCGACATACCTAACTGATCATGACAGCCCTCCACCTAGGTATCCTGTAGACACTGTAAAATCCTCACATTCAGAATTCATCCCAACAATCAAAATGCCCCCTTCCAACAGAAAGTCCTTTGACACATGAGGCCCCTGACTCTCTGTCAGCCAGTGGTTCCAGCACCCAACACTGTGCCCAAAGCCAGGAACCTGGGAGTCACTCTTGTCCTCTTTCTCTTTAATTGTCCTACTCAATAACAATGTCCTTTTGATTATACATCTTCATTATTCCTGAAATCTGTTCTCCTGTCTTTGTTAGCACTTCAACCATGTAAGTTCAGGCTTTCATCTTTTCTTTTTTGGAATAAAATAGTCTTAATTGACGTAACTGTTCTTCTTGTCTTTTTTATTTTTTTTATGTGGACCATTTTTAAAGTCTTTATTGACTATGTTACAATATTGCTTCTGTTTTATGTTTTGGTTTTTTCACCTTGAGGCATGTGGGATCTTAACTCCCCTACCCAGAAGCTGCACCCCCTGCAAAGGAAGGCAAAATCTAAACCCCTGGACCACCAGGTAAGTCCCCTCCTTGCCTTTAATTTAATCTGTTAACTACACAGCTGATACTGATTTTTCTGAAATTCAAATCTGATCCTCTGTTCATTCCCTTGTTTCAAATCCGTCTATGCCTTCCCTATTGCCTTTAGGATAAAATGGAAAGTCCTTTCTATGACATATGAGGCTCCTCATGGTACGGTCTCTATTACTCTGATCACTTTCTCTCTACTACTTCTTCTCTGCTATGACTAATATGATTATTTTGGAGATGTTCAAAGCAACCCACTCTCTCACCTGCAGGTGCATATGCTGTACTCTCCTCCTTGAGCACCCTTTCTTTGGTTCTTCCTTTAGCTAACTCATTTGTCTCTCAAAGTTACCTCTTGCAAAAACCTTGTTCCCTATGATGCTATAGGATCCCCTTAGTTACAATAGTAATTGCATTATGAACTGTATGTATAAGTAGTTAAGCATATGGATTCCAGAGTCAGAGTGTATAGATCTGAGTCCTGGTATCACTGGTTACAGCTCTATGACACTAACCTACTTAATCTCTGTGCTTTGGTCACCTTGTTTGTAAAAGTATTACTTTAATAAGTCATCTCTTATTTTGTCTTGAGAAGTAAATGATATGACACATAAAATTCTTAAAACACTGCCTGACACAAAGTAAGTGCTTAGCAGCTATCAGTTATTATTATTATCTCTATTGATGAACTTAGCTTTTTAACAGCAGAGGCTGTGTTTATGTTTGATTTTGTTTATGTCTTTTTTGTTTTTTTAACCTCTGTGCTCTTTATCTGGTCCCTCCCATATCATATATACTCGTTAATGACTATACATCTTTATTCATTCTGTCTTTTAACAACTATTAGTTGAGCACTTATGTCAGGCACTATTCTAAGCACAAGGGATACATCAGTGAAAGAATTAAAATTCTGCCTACATAGTACTTACCTGGAGACAGAAAGGCATAAGTAAAACATGTCAGGTGGCAGTAGACAGGGAGTCAGAGAGGGAATGGGAAATGCTAGTGACAGACAAGTGTTGCTGATGGGAGAGAAGGAAGAGAAGCATTCCAATTTTTAAATAGGATGATCAAGAAAGGTTCATTGAGAAGATGCAGGCTCAGCAAAGATCTTAAGTAGATGAGAGGTTGATATCCTAGGGCACTCAGATATCCCACTCAGAGGAGGAAACAATTACATAGTCCCCAAGATGAGTATCTGCTTTGCATATTTGAGAAAATGCAAGAGCAGTGTTACTGTAGTGTAGTTAGAAGGGGAAGGGCAGCAGAATATGAGGTCAGGAGGAGTTCTCTGATGGCCTAGTGGCTACGATTCTAGGCTTTTACTGCCAAATTCAAGCTGTATTTGGGGAATTGAGATCCTGTAAGCCACATGGTATGGCCCCCCCTCAAAAAAAAAAAAAACACATACACACAAGTCAGAAGGGAGGCAAGAAAGATTGCAGGGTCTTATTAGCCATCATAAGGACTTTGTCATTTACTGGAGAACATTGGGAAGCCATTGGAGGGTTCTGAGAAGAGGAGTGAGTATCTGACTTGGATTTTAACAAGATCAGTGTGGCTGCTATGTTAAGAGTAAACTGAGGGAGAAGGAAATGGCAACCCACTCCAGTACTCTTGCCTGGAAAATTACATGGACTGAGGAGCCTGGTAGGCTACAGTCCAGTCCATGGGGTCACAAAGACTCACACACAACTGAGCAACTTCACTTTCACTTTTGATAACCTGAGTATATCCATACATGAAAAATTATTCAGCTAGGAGAAAAATGGAGTAGAGCTGTATCGATCCAGAAGGATATGACTCTATACACACATACATGTATCAGTCATATGGAAGAAATAAAGCAAATTTCAGAATAAAAAAAAAAGAGTAAATTGAGGCAAGGCAGAGAGAGCAGTTAGGGGACTTGAGCAATAATTAGGCAAGGGATGATGACATGGACCAGAGTAGTTGTAGTGGGTCTAGTGAAAAGGAATGAGATTATGGTGATATGACTGAAGAGAGAGCCAAAAGGATTTACCATGTGAGTGTATGTAGGGTGTGAGACAAAAAAGCAGTCAAGGACAGGAATGCCTCCAATGATGTTAGCCCACTTAGAAAGAGGAATTGTCTCCAAGTGAAATGGGGAAGATTGAAAATAAGAGGTTAATTTTTTTCTGTTCTGGAGTTGGAGATCAGAAATTTGGTTTGGGATGTGCAAAGTTTGTGACACCTATTAAGTATAAAGGGAGACAGATAGATGAGTCTGGAGTTCCAGAAGAAGGGTCTGTACTGGAAAACTAAATTTGGGAGTTATCAGGGCACAAATGTTATTTAAACCTGAAAATTGTATGAGATTAACAAGAAAGTAATCACAGAGATGTCCAAACTCTGAATCCAAGGGCACTCCAAAATTTAGAAGACGGAGATGAGGAGGAATCAGCAAAGAACACTGGCCAGTAAGATTTTAAGAAGAATGGAAAAGTGGGAAATTTTAGAATCAAGTGAAGAAAATGTTTAAATAAGGAATGATCAGTTGTGTCAAATACTTTTCCTGGAATAGGTCAAGTAATACAAGAATTGAGAATTGAAAAATCAGCAACGTGGAGGTCATGGGGACTTTTTACAAGGGCATTTGTAAGTGGAAGAGTGAGGGAAAGAACATGCTTGAAGTAGGTCCAAGAGAAACTGGGAGGAGTTGGATTTAGGAAGTACAGAAATTCTTTCAAGTTTTTCCATAAAAGAGCAAATAAATAGGATGTGGGCTCAAGGGAAGTTTGGGGGGGGCAGTTATTGTTGCTAAAGGTGTGAGAATTATAGCTTGTTTATAAGCTGGTGGGAATATTCCAACAGTAAAGGGAAGTCAATGATGTGGGAGAGAGTGAGAAGAACTGCTGCAAGGATGACCTGGAGTAGATTAGAGAGAATGAGATCCACCTGACAAGTGTAGGGTGGGTCTTGGACAGGAGTACAGGAAAAAGACACACAGTAACAGGAGGAAAGACAGACTATGTGGGCACAGATGCAGGTAGGCTGGCAGATGTGATAAGAGCCTGAGATTTCTCACTGCATCTCTTAAAGGTCCTTTAAAGAAATATCAGAACACATAATCTGTTACATATATAAATGACTTTTCATTTAACTATTTTAAAAAGAGCCTAGTACGCATGATACTGTTGATAGAAATATAGAGGGACACAGAATCTTTTCTAGCAAGAATCAGTACTGTGGGTGAAATAGGTAAACAAACAATGTGGTGCTGAAAGTGTTATCAAAAAGGCATTTGAAAATACTACAGGAGCTAAGACTGAGAAAAGCATTGAACAAAATTTTCAGAATATATAAGTATGCAGCCAGGACTAATTTCCTAAGGCTTAATATTCTGGGTCAGTAAACTTGCAAAATTCTGTGTTTTAACATTATAAGAATGTGAAAGTTCTCATTTCCTGCATAGATAGAAAAGTAAATACTTGTATTTGCTTTTTGGCCAATTTGAGGTTGATATAGTGAAACTCCTCTGACACTGTTAATACTTTACACTTCTAGACCTCAAACTTCCTTCCATATCAAAAACTCCTTGGCTCTTGAATCAAAGTTTTAAAAATATTTTTTTCATGCAATAATTTTTCTTAAAAGAATTCATGAATAATTATTTAAATATTTACAGTTGGCCTGAATCTTAAACATTTTGTGGGAGTTAATTATAAATAAATATAATATACATATATATATATTTCAACTTTAAAAGAAGTTTAAGGCCCACTCTCTTAGGAGTTACTATGATAAAATGAATTATTCCCTTTGTGGTTCTAATCTTATAAGAAAATAACTTCAAAGCCGAAATTTCTGAGTGGAACCCAGATTCAAAACTTCAAAATCAGCTACATGCAGCTGCACTCTGGCTCCCCTAATCCATCTAACAGCTTTTAGTGGGTTCTATAAGTGACATTAGAAAAGGCACAGCAGATGTGCAAGATGGCTTCTGAAATCTAAAGTAGGACAGATGGTTCTCTGGTTGATTGACAGCATGAGGAGCTCTACGCAAGGGTCACTTCCTGTGAAGGTTTGCCCCTCCCAACCCCCACTCCTGCTTCTGCCTGCAAATGGAAGGGTCATACAAGAAACAAAAGCAGAGATGGCTATTCAGAGTGTCTTTGTTTAAAAACATTCATTGTAGTGAAAAGATTTTCTATAAAGGAAAAATCACCTAGATATGGAAAAAATTCTTTTTTAACCTTTGACAAAGAATTGACTCTCTGCATAGTTACAACAAAGTACATTCATGTTTGAACACAATACTCAGGAGACTGGAGGTAGAGATGAAAGAACAAAGAACTAACAACTGCAATTTATAAGCATTGGTTAGTACTACTGTTTAGTACTACCAAACAGCATTGGTTAGTACTAGACTATTTCACCATTGGAAGTCCCATATTGCCCTTAAAAATAAACTTATTTTAAATTTTAACTATTTATGATTGGTAACCAGGAATTAATAGTCTAGGCTACATCACCTGTATGCTTATCCCTCTCTCTTTCTCTCTCTTTTTTTTTTTTTCAAATTCCTTTCTAGTACTTCAAATCTTTAAGAAAAGTAAAAACAAACTCATATTCATTGCATGTAAACTAAATGCTGGGCCCTGTACTAGGTGCTTTCTTATAATTTAATATGATTTGGGATCTCAGCACTGCAGAGATTAACTGACTCTTTCTTCTTAGGTTCACATTAATACAGAAACTTGGGCCCCTGGTTTTATTGATATTCTTCTTCGTCTCTTCTGCTGTTAGAGGGAAGTGTAGTGTTAGTGGCTCAGTTGTATCGGACTCTTTGCAACCCCACGGATTGCAGCCTGCTAGGTTCCTCTGTCCATGAAACTCTCCAGGCAAGAATACTGGAGTGGGTTGCCGTTCCCTTCACCAGGGGATCTTCCAGACCCAGGGATTGAACCCGGGTCTTCCACACTGCAGGCAGATTATTTACCATCAGGGAAGCCCCAGGGTGTCAGAGGGAAACAAACACAAAATACACCCAGGAGAATATGTCCACACCTAAGTTCAGATGCGTGCTATGATTCCAAGATTTCTGCCTTCCACCCAGCTCTTGAAGACATTTATACAGTGGCAGATGCAAGGTCTCTCCATAGAAGAGACTCAGGAACAGTGATGTGTTTGTAAGGAAGTGCTGGGGATAAATTGTCTTAAAACTTCCTTTGTCTAAAATTATGCTTATTTAGAGCAAGCTGCCAAAGTACCAGTAAATTCACATCCTGCTAGGAATCCTGCATTTTGGAGGGTCTTCAAAAACTGCTGCACATTGATAAAAGTCTGAAGACTATAGTGGATCCTGTCCATCTAGTCAAGGCTATGGTTTTTCCTGTGGTCATGTATGGCTGTGAGAGTTGGACTGTGAAGAAGGCAGAGCGCTGAAGAATTGATGCTTTTGAACTGTGGTGTTGGAGAAGAGTTGAGAGTATCTTGGACTGCAAGGAGATCCAACCAGTCCATTCTGAAGGAGATCAGCCCTGGGATTTCTTTGGAGGGAATGATGCTGAAGCTGAACCTCCAGTACTTTGGCCACCTCATGCAAAGAGTTGACTCATTGGAAAAGACTCTGATGCTGGGAGGGATTGGGGGCAGGAGGAGAAGGGGATGACAGAGGATGAGATGGCTGGATGGCATCACTGACTCGATGGATGTGAGTCTAGTGAACTCCGGGAGTTTGTGATGGACAGGGAGGCCTGGCGTGCTGCAATTCATGGGGTCGCAAAGAGTCGGACACGACTGAGCAACTGAACTGAACTCAACTGAATTGATACACAGATACATTTAGACTTTACTCCTGAGGCTCATGAAGTAAACTGGGTCCTGACCATATGGACAGCAACCTCCCAGCTACCTCTTTCCATTCTCAAACAATTCTAGAAGCAACGAATAGCCAACTAAGTGATACAGAAGAATGAATAAGTGATCTGAAAGATAGAATAATGGAACTCACTCAGAACAGCATACAGAAAGACAAATGAAAGAAAAAAAAAAGCAAGCAATGTATGAGATCTATTGGATAATATAGGTGCTCAATACTGCTAACTATTAGAGAAACGCAAATCAAAACCACAGTTAAGGTATCATCTCATACGAGTCAGGATGGTCATCAAAAAACCTACAAATAACAAATGCTGAAGAGGGTGTAGAAAAAATAAAACCCCTCCTACACTACTGGTCAGTGTATTGGTCAGTCAGCAAAAACAAGACTGGGAGCTGACTGTGGCTCAGATCATGAACTCCTTATTGCCAAATTCAGACTTAAATTGAAGAAAGTAGGGAAAACCACTAGACCATTCAGGTATGACCTAAATCAAATCCCTAATGATTATACAGTGGAAGTGAGAAATAGATTTAAGGGACTAGATCTGATAGAGTGCCTGATGAACTATGGACAGAGGTTCGTGACATCGTACAGGAGACAGGAATCAAGACCATCCCAAGAAAAAGAAATGCAAAAAAGCAAAATGGCTGTCTGAGCTTACAAATAGCTGTGAGAAGAAGAGAAGCCAAAGGCAAAGGAGAAAAGGAAAGATATACTCATTTGAATGCAGAGTTCCAAACAATAGCAAGGAGAGACAAGAAAGCCTTCTTCAGTGATCAGTGCAAAGAAATAGAGGAAAACAATAGAATGGGAAAGACTAGAGATCTCCTCAAGAAATTAGAGATACCAAGGGAACATTTCATGCAAAGATGGGCTCAATAAAGGACAGAAATGGTATGGACCTAACAGAAGCAGAAGATATTAAGAAGAGGTGGGAAGAATACTCAGAAGAACTGTACAAAAAAAGATCTTCATGACCCAGATAATCATGATGGTGTGATCACTCACCTAGAGCCAGACATCCTGGAATGTGAAGTCAAGTGGACCTTAGGAAGCATCACTATGAACAAAGCTAGTGGAGGTGATGGAATTCCAGTTGAGCTATTTCAAATCCTGAAAGATGATGCTGTGAAAGTGCTCCACTCAATATGCCAGCAAATTTGGAAAACTCAGCAGTGGCCACAGCACTGGAAAAGGTCAGTTTTCATTCCAATCCCTAAGAAAGGCAATGCCAAAGAATGATCAAACTACCGCACAATTGCACTCATCTCACACGCTAGCAAAGTAATGTTCAAAATTCTCCAAACCAGGCTTCAGCAGTATGTGAACCATGAACTTCCAGATGTTCAAGCTGGTTTTAGAAAAGGCAGAGGTACCAGAGATCAAATTGCCAACATCCGCTGGATCATCAAAAAAGCAAGAGAGTTCCAGAAAAACATCTATTTCTGCTTTATTGACTATGCCAAAGCCTTTGACTGTGTGGATCACAATAAACTGTGGAAAATCTTTAAAGAGATGGGAATACCAGACCACCTGCCCTGCTTCTTGAGAAACCTATATGCAGGTCAGAAAGCAACAGTTAGAACTGGACATGGAACAACAGACTGGTTCCAAATAGGAAAAGGAGGATGTCAAGGCTGTATATTGTCACCCTGCTTATTTAACTTATATGCAGAGTACATCATGAGAAACGCTGGGCTGGATGAAGCACAAGCTGGAATCAAGAGTGCCGGGAGAAATATTAATAACCTCAGATACGCAGATGACACCACCCATATGGCAGAAAGTGAAGAAGAACTAAAGAGCCTCTTGATGAAAGTGAAAGAGGAGAGTAAAAAAGTTGGCTTAAAGCTCAACATTCAGAAAACTAAGATCATGGCATCTGGTCCCATCGCTTCATGGCAAATAGATGGAGATACAGTGGAAACAGTGCCAGACTTTATTTTTTGGGGCTCAAAAATCACTGCAGATGGTGACTGCAGCCATGAAATTAAAAGACGCTTACCCCTTGGAAGGAAAGTTATGACCAAGCTAGATAGCATACTCAAAAGCAGAGACATTACTTTGCCAACAAAGGTCCGTCTAGTCAAGGCTATGGTTTTTCCAGTAGTCACGTATGGATGTGAGAGTTGGACTGTGAAGAAAGCTGAGCACTGAAGAATTGATGCTTTTGAACTGTGGTGTTGGAGAAGACTCTTGAGAGTCCCTTGGACTGCAAGGAGAGCCAACCAGTCCATCCTAAAGGAGATCAGTCCTGGGTGTTCATTGGAAGGACTGATGTTGAGGCTGAAACTGCAATACTTTGGCCACCTGATGCGAAGAGCTGACTTATTGGAAAAGACCCTGATGCTGGTAAAGATTGAGGGCAGGAGGAGAAGGGGACAACAGAGGATGAGATGGTTGGATGGTGTCACCAACTCAATGGACAGGAGTCTGAGTAAACTCTGGCAGTTGGTAATGGACAGGGAGGCCTGGAATGCTGCAGTCCATGGGGTTGCAAAGAGTCAGACATGACTGAGTGACTGAACTGAACACTGTTGGTGGGAATTGAATTTGGTGTAGCCTCCATAAAAAAACAGTATGAAGATTCATTTAAAAATTAAAAATAGAGCTACCATATGATCCAGAAATCCCACTTTTGGGTAAACATGCAGAAAAGACAAAAACTCTAATTCAAAAATATTTATACACTCTAATGTTCATAGCAGCACTAATTATAATAACCAAAACACGGAAACAATCCAAGTACCCATCAACAAACAATTGACTTAAGTTTACGTGGCATGCATATACAATGGAATATTAACCAGTTGTAAAAAAGAATGAAAATGTTGCCATTTGCCGCAGAATGGATGGACCTAGAGAATATCATATTCACTGAAGTAAGTCAGAGAAAAACTGACTGAAACCAAATATTATATGGTATCACTTCCATGTGAATCTAAAAAATATTACAAATAAGTCTATATACAGAACAAAAACAATCTCACAGATATAGAAAACTAGCTTATGGTTACCTAAGGGGAATGGAAGTACAAAGGATAAATTTAGAGTATGAGATTAGCATACAAAACTACTATACATAAAATAGGTAACAAGAATTTTCTGTACAGTACAGAGAACTATATTCAATATCTTGTAACAACCTATTGTGGATTAAAAAATGTTGCCTGACATATCAAGAATGCTGTGGCCATCAAGCCACCAGCTATTACCACAGCCCATAGCTGTAAGCTGAGGGAACTGAAGATGGAGACAAAAGGGCTGCTGGATGCCAAGCCCTCAGCCACTGCAGCCATCCCCAGTGGTGTACAATGAGGGGACTCAGGATGAGAAAGAACCGGACACTAGCTCTAGGTAGCTAAGGTTCATGTTAAAGAAATGATCTCAATGACTCTTGCATCTTTCCATACATAGAAAAATACTAAAATCATTAACTTGAGATGTCTGGTATTCTTTAACCAAAAGTAATCTTTTGATGTTCCGACTACCTGGTTTTTGTTGCAAAGCTCCCATATTGTATATCCTGGCTCCTCCCTGAACTTTTTGGAGCAGTCCCTCAGAGCTGTCTGAGACGCTATCTCCTGGGCTTGATGTCCTCAGCAGGTCCACCTACTAAAATATAAGTCTCAACTTTCATGGTGTACATTTTTTTTTCAGTTGATACTATATGGAAAATAATCTGAAAAAAATCATACATATAATTAATTAGTTACTCTGCTGTACACTGAAACTGGCATAGTATTGTAAATCAACTATGTTTCAATAATTTTAAAAAAGAGAGAGAGACAAGTAAAAAGGTGGATCAACTTTCAGTAAGCCTTTGGCGCCAACCCAATCTATGTTTAAATTCTTTAATTGTTGCATTACCAATGGACTCATTAACCTCTAAATTCCAGAAGAGAAAATGCCAATTTACCTTGAATGTTTAGAATCTTATTTTTTCCCACAGAAAGAGTACCATACCGTTTCTTCAATAGAAATCCAAGTTTTCAGTTAACTTGATTGCTGAGAAATATGTGAGCAACAGAAAATACACTCATCAATGTCTATCATGTGCCAAGTGTTAGGCCTGGCTCAGTAATATAAAGAATATGGTAAAATTATGTTCTGTACTCTTACAACTTATTCAGAAAGCAAAGAGCAGATTACCTTTTAGTGTTAAGCTCACTCAGTGTGTCTTCTAATTTTCCTATTTTTGTTTCTTCTTTTATAAAAATGTACTCAAATTCACTTAAGTAACACTTATTGATTTCACACTATGTGCTAATCATTTTTGATGCCAGATAGGCTCCTACTGTTATGGATCTTTCATTTTAGTGAGGTGCTGGAGAGAGGGGGTGGCAGGGGGGAGAGAACAGACAAATAATTGTTTAGGTCATGATGAATGGCATGAAAATATTAAATGGAGTAATATGGAGAGTGACTGGGGAGCTATTTTAATTGTGTGATCAGGGAAGGTTTCTTTGATATGATGACATCAGGTGCAACCACAAACGAGAAGTCATGTGATCTGGAGGAACAATGTTATTGAAAAAGTAACAGTGGTTGTAGAAGGAATGATGATTGCAAAGGCCCCAAACCCAGAACCAGACTACCATGTTCTAGGAGCAAAATGAATATTAATTATTAATATTGATGACCTTAAGGATATATTTAGGAGTATTATGATTTATAAGCCAAGTTGTCAGTCTGAGAGAAGCTCTGCAATAGAGAGAGAAATGAGCAGAAAGATCACAACAGTGGCAGAACAACATTATAGTGACAGAATTTTGCACAAAGGTAGGAAGGAGTTATTAATCCTCAGGGTGTATTTCAGGGAAGTCTTTGCAAAGGAGGTAATGTAAAAGCAGGATTTTGAACTATCAATAGTGTTGACAAGGCAGGAAGGATGACTATGTCAGGGGCAAAGCATACAGGGAACTGTGAGTGCAAAGGAATTTCCTACAGTGAACACGAAAATAGAAAAAAGTGAGGCTCAAGAGGGCAGAGGCCAAGCCATGAAAGGGCTCGATATTCTGTGCATGATAGGAGATATGAAAGGCTCTAAGGAATGAACCACAGGATTGAATTTTAGAGGATCACCACAGACTGTCTCCCAAATATGTCTGTGGGAGAAGAAAATGAAGGCAGTGAAAAAAAGACGGAATGAGGATAGCCACAGTTGGGCTCAGTAAGAAATAAAAGTGATCTGAGAGGTTTTTAGGAGTTAAACAAAAGAGGGCTTGACTGTTCACTGCTTCAGTCGCTCAGTCATGTTCAACTCTTTGCGACCTCATGAATCGCACGCAGCATGCCAGGCCTCCTTGTCCATCACCAACTCCCAGAGTTCACTCAAACTCATGTCCATCGAGTCGGTGATGCCATCCAGCCATCTCATCCTCTGTCGTCCCCTTCTCCTCCTGCCCCTAATCCCTCCCAGCATCAGTCTTTTCCAATGAGTCAACTCTTCACATGAGGTGGCCAAAGTATTGGAGTTTCAGATTTAGTATCAGTCCTTCCAATGAACACCCAGGACTGATCTCCTTCAGAATGGACTGGCTGGATCTCCTTGCAGTCCAAGGGACTCTCAAGAGTCTTCCCCAACACTACAGTTCAAAAGCATCAATTCCTTGGCGCTCAGCTTTCTTCACAGTCCAACTCTCACATCCATACATGACCACTGGAAAAACCATAGCCTTGACTAGACGGACCTTTGTTGGTAAAGTACTGTCTCTGCTTTTGAATATGCTATCTAGTTTGGTCATAACTTTCCTTCCAAGGAGTAAGCGTCTTTTAATTTCATGGCTGCAGTCACCATCTGCAGTGATTTTTGAGCCCAAAAAGATAAAGTCTGACACTGTTTCCACTGTATCTCCATCTATTTCCCATGAAGTGATGGGACCAGATGCCATGATCTTCGTTTTCTGAATGTTGAGCTTTAAGCCAACTTTTTCACTCTCCTCTTTCACTTTCATCAAGAGGCTTTTTAGTTCCTCTTCATTTTCTGCCATAAGGGTGGGGTCATCTGCATATCTGAGGTTATTGATATTTCTCCTGGCAATCTTGATTCCAGCTTGTGCATCATCCAGCCCAGCATTTCTCATGATGTACTCTGCATATAAGTTAAATAAGCAGGGTGACAATATACAGCCTTGACATCCTCCTTTTCCTATTTGGAACCAGTCTGTTGTTCCATGTCCAGTTCTGTTGCTTCCTCACCTAATCACCAATAACTTTCAGTAGCTGGCTCTCTACAAATATTTGTATAGTGAAGAAATGAATGGTGGTTGAGAAGTCATGAGCCCCGCCCTCAAACTTCCATTACTAGAGAACTTGGACGGCTTATGCCTCGTTTAAGTGTGTCGTTTTAAACCCAACAACCCTATGAGGTAGGTCGTATTTCCATTTTTCAGTAGAGAAAAACCTGAGGTTCAGAGAGACCTGGAAGGTACCTTGCCTGAGGTTTCTAGAACTAGTCAGAAGGCTCAAAATTACCAAGTGCACATGTTTAATAATTATTTGCTACTACTAAGCCTAGAGGCCCAAAGGAAGAAGTGCACTATGTAAAGCCTAAAAGCAGAGAAAGCTAAATAGCCAACTCTAAACAGAGGATAAAAAGGGCTTCCAGAACGTTCCTGCTGGCCAGTCACTGGAGGATTACAGAGGTGCGTCACATTAGCCTAAACCTTTGCCTCCTCCCGCGCGCTGCAGGGAGGAGGTGGGCGGGGCTCCGGTCCGCAATGGTCGAACGCGCAGCCGCAGTGCAGCCCGTGAGCGCCGCGGCCGGCGGTGGAGGGGAACGCTGCAGGAACAAGCCAAGGAGGACAACGCAGACAGACGCAGGAGTTCGCGTCCATTCTGAGGCTGCTCGCTTTCAGACTCCGCAGGGAGGACTTGACGTCATTTCCTTCCGTAGGTCACCACTGCTTCCGGGTCGCGGTCATTTTGAGTCTGTATCTGGGTGACTTCTTGGCGGTCGTGTCGTTGACCGCTCCCCACCCCCAACCCCGCTGCAGTCCCGCGCGCCTCCCACCTTCCCCTCCCCCCTCCACCACACTTGACTCCCCTCCGGGCCTTCTGTCCCTGGTCGACCGGGCTCGCCGCGCCACCGCCCGCCGCCGTCGTCGGGAGGTGGGTGAAATGACGCAGAAAGCCCCGTTCCGCCCCCCCACCTACCCACTCACCATCTCTGTGCGGCCGGCTGCTCCCCTGCGCCTGCCGCCATTTTTCCCGCCTGCGAGGGTGGGCCGATCGCTCTTTGGGCCTCGGGCTCCTGGGTGCCGGTGACCAGGGCTGGTGAGGGAGCGTGTCTGGGGGTGTGCATGGGAGAAATTGGTGGTGACGGATGTGTGTAGGTGTTGGAGGTGGGAGACGCAATGCGTGGGGGATGGGGTGCAGGAATCGACGGTGGTGGTTTTATTCTTTGGGAGCAAGAGATTAAAATGGTTTTGTCAAGCCTGACAGTCTCTTTCTAGGTAGGATGCGGTTGTGAGAAGAGGATTTCAGTTTTTTCTTTTACGGTTGTTCGATGATATACGTAGTTTATTAAGGAACCTCTATCCATCCATGCATTGATTTATTTATTCTTTTTCTCTAGTCAAGAGGTTGGCATGAATTAATAGAAGGCCCTCAGTGACAACTTACTGAATAAGTGAATTATGGAAGGGTCCCAATTTCTATCCTCATCGCGTGTGAAATTTCCCGTTTTCATTTAAATTGTCTTTAAGATGAGAATAAAGACGATATGTGAACATTGTGCAAAATACGTAGCTGTCTAAATCTGTTGATCTCGTAAATCCGGAGACATAGGTTAAAAATAATAATAAAGTGTACGTTCTTGAAATGCTATGCATTTTGTGTATCTCGTTTATTTTTCTAGGTCTCCATTTTAGGGTGGGAGAAAAGAGGATACAATCGAATGTTCTGTTAGCTTCGCACCACAGGGAGAACAAAATGACGTCCTTGTTATTTGGTTTTTTTTTTTTTGGAAGTACTGCTTTGTAGAAGAGATTGTATGTTTCCTGGTGATTATTTCATTTTTTAAAAATGTAAGCCCAGAAATGACTTGGAATTTCCTTCTCTATTTTGGTGAATTATCTTAATCGTTGGGCATATGTTTCGGAGAGGATCTTAACACAGTATAATGTGAAATAAAGCAGCCTCAGAAGGAAAAATAAGTCTTTTTAAAAAACCGATAACCTTTTGTATCTTGATATAACCAGCTGATAAATAATTGCAAAGCATCTATTCTTCTTCAATTACAGGACCTAGTGAATCGTTCTAAAATAGGTAATAGGTTTGTGACTTTTTTAGGCAACTTTTCAAGTACTCTAGATGTAGTTGTGTTCTGTAAATATTTGTTGACTGGTTGCAATGTAGTAATTTTACTACGTTATATCTTGATTTATTTTGGCCCGTTGCAGTCATTTCTAATGCTTTTCATGAATGTTTTTGATGCAGGAAAGATGAATGGGAGGGCTGATTTTCGAGAGCCAAATGCAGAAGTTCCAAGACCAATTCCCCGTAACTATCAGTTAAATTATTTGTAATTAAAAGCATTTTTTATGTAGAGAAATTTTCTTTGTCTTGAATAACGTAGCCACTGGGCTGGCTTCATGGCTGTGTGACCTTTGTGGTTGCACATGGACCCATTAATGGTCTACTCTTGGCACCCTTAAATGCTTAGTAATTTGAACAAAGGGTCCCAAATTTTAATTTTGCGCTAGACCCAGCCCATTTTGTAGCCAATCTTGACTACATAACTGGTAGAATATTGGCACTAATTTTATATTTGAAGTCAAAGTTCGTTAAAAGTTTACAATCCACTTATTCCATTACTTTATTTTTTAAAAAATTATGTTTTGTTAATGTTTAGACTAAGGTAATTTTTCAGACTTAGTTTTTCTTCGTGGATGTTTTAACATTTTACTAATTTTCCTTGGTAAAAAGACATAGGGGCTGATTACATTCCAACGGAGGAAGAAAGAAGAGTCTTTGCAGAGTGCAATGATGAAAGCTTCTGGTTCAGATGTAAGTTAAATTTTCTAATCAACAAAATTTGATCTTTAATATCTGAAATTATGATGATTTCACATAGAAAGAATGGGCAGCTTTTTGACTTTGGTATGGTTATTGCTAAAAGAGGTTGGTTAAAGAAATAAAGTTGTATACATTCTATTAAGCATTTAAAATTGAATTATAGTTGATGTATGATGTTAGTTTCAAGTGTACTCCATAGTCATTTGGCCTTTGCATATATCATGAAATGATCAGAATTGTATGCATTTTAAAGTAATAATTTTTTGCAAGATTGTAAAGTATTTTTGTTGACAATAGTTACAGCATTTACTGAGTGTACATGGGTTATATAAAAATGACCTAATAAGGTTAATAACTATTACCCTCACTTTACAGATGAAGAAATTGAGGTTTAGAGCTGTTAAAGATACTATCTGTTGTTCTGCAGCTGGTAAGCGGTGGTGTCTGGACTTGAAGCCATGTCTCTGAAAATAGTTCATGATTCTACCCCTTAAACTTTTAACCACTATAGGATAAAAATTGGTTAGTTTCTGTTTTATTGATGTGAAGTATAATTACACTACAGCTCTTAATTTCTGACTAGAGATCTTATACATGAAGATTTTATTTTTTAAGTACAGAGAATGGTGAAAGCAACACAGAACATAATTTTCCTTTCAATAGAACCATGTCGTTTCTTCAAGAGGTCACTGCAGTCCTTTCAGATGAGGTAATTCTAGCAAAAAAAAAAAAAAAAAAACAAGGTGGGATTTTGAAAAAGGAGGGGGTGACAAGTAATTAAAAAGGATGTACATTTTCATCAGTCAGCCTAGTATTTGTGCATATAGTATGTAAGGTACTGTGCTTGGAATATGTTTTATGAGACAGTCTTTGTCTTGAAGTAGTTTTATGATGTACCTGAGACAAAACTAACTCATGAGACACCTTGAGAAAGGTTAAGTGCATAACAGCAATAGGATTAAAAAGATAAATTAGTTGGAATTTATTTAGCTATAAAAGGCTTTATTAAATGAGACTTAACAACCAGTAGAAGTTCAGGTAAATGAAGAATGGTGGGGGAGCATTTAAATGAACAAAGGCAGGTTCTCTAATCACTTAATCTCTACTGGAGCCTTGAGTCTGAAGGGATTGGAGCAGAGGTCTTTTGTTGGGGGTGGAAAATAAATATAATACCAAGAAGTTAAAGGTTTGATTTATTACCTATTATATGTTCTTGGGGGCTTCCCAGGAGGTGCTAGTGATAAAGAACCTGCCTGCCAATGCAGGAAACATAAGAGATGCAGGTTCAATATCTGGGAAGATCCCCTGGAGGAGGACATGGAGACCCCACTCCAGTATTCTTGCCTGCAGAATCCCATGGACAGAGGAGCCTGGCGGGCTACAGTCCATAGGATTGCAAAGAGTCAGACGTGATTGAAGCAACTTAGCACATGTCTGTGAGTTCTTGGGCCAAGGGGATGATACGTTATTTTCTTTAAAGGAACATTAGTTAGCAGTGTGCAGAATGGGTTAGAAGGATAAGAAGGTGTACAATTGGTTACATCTGCACAAACATACAGGTAATGTAACAATCTACATGCTAGGGTTAGTTTAATGTGTATTATATGTTACAGCAGTTCTCAATCTCTGCAATTGAGATAGTGTATGAATTCATATTTGTTTCATGCATCTTTTATAGGTTTTGTGAATGATGTTTCATGCATCTGAATTGGTTTTCGAATAAAACAGTATATGATTTATGTAAGAGAGAGCATAGACTCTGAGACCTGACTGTCTGGATTCAAGTTACAGCTCCAGCGTATATTAGCTGTGAGATTTTGGAGAAGTTCCTGATCTCTATATGCCTCAGTTTCCTTCTCTTAAGTGGGGATAATAATAACCTATCTCATGGGATTGTTAAGGAGATTAATTCAGTTTAACTTATTTGTGTTAAGCTGTTTTATTGAATGGCTGTCAGTGCTGTTGTGATAAATGAAAAGTTTCAATTGAAAATGATTATGAGTTTAGAGAAGTATTTTGCTAGTGTAAGAAAAGAGTTAAAGGAATTTTAGGGGTTCTTGTGTTGAATATGATTGAGATCATGGTCATAATATAAAATAGCATTTGGTCAGCAGTTTTACTGATTTGCCTAAAGAAACATTTGGTAGACTCTGGAGTGGGAGTCAAGTAGTGCAGTGGGAAAAGACCACTGACCTGGGAGTTAGAAGACTTGAATTTTGATCTAAATTCTACCACAAACCATCTGGGTTGCTTTGAGCAAATGACTTCTTTACTCTGACTAGAATGAAGACTGAATAATCTATGAAGTCTCTTAATTTTCCATTCTCATTTTCTGTAACAATGCATGAGTTGGGAAGAGACCTTAGTTCTACTCGGTTACCCTTTATTGTATGGAAAGAAGTTAGGAGATTTATGGAAAGATACAGTGGTGAATGGCAGAACTAGTACTAGAATCTCATTAACCAGACTGTTGCTCTTTACATTATGCCATCTTGGCCTAAGAAGAAAGCAAAATGGGGAAATTGTCCTCTGCAGAGATGGCCAACTAACTCATTGCCTTTTATCCTTAATGATTCTTCAGTGCTTCAAGTTGCAATTCTTGAACCAAGCTGAAGGAGAAAAGTGATTGCAAATTGTACTGATGCTGTAATTTTAAAGGAGTATCCTTTGAAAAACCTTAAATAATATATGAAGGCATTCTAACCAACCAATGTTAGATCATTTTTCCAGCAGAGGTAAAATCCATTAGTAAGTAATAGAGCAAGGATTTAAGCCTTAGAGTTTCTGCAGATTGTGTCTGATGGCAAAGCTAATGCCCTGTTCCAGCATTATGGGTTTTAATCATGAATATTTTAATAATTCAAATGCTTAATGACTTTGGTTCTTAAGTTGCCCATATATATTCTAGACCATAGTTGAGCAGGCTGTAACCCAAGGGCCAAATCTGTTTTTGTATGGCTGTGAGCTAAGGGTGACTTTCACATTTTTGAATAGTTGAAAAAAGCAAAAGAATTTTTCATTACACATGAAATTTACCTGGAATTCCTATTTTTGCATTCATGAAGTTTTATTAGGACATGGTGTGTTCATTTGTTTATATATTATCTCAGTGCTTTTGCTTTAAAATTCATAGTTGGGGCAAAGACTGTGTGGCAGACAATACCTCAAGTATTTACCACGTGACTCTTTACAGACCATTACCCAGCCCCTAGTCAGGAACTTCAGTCTCCAGTGCGGCAGCCATGTGTAGCTATTTCAATGTAAAATAGTTTACAGCAGAAGGGATACAAAGGAAAATCAGCAAAGGTAAAGGAGTGGGTGAAATTCAGAGACAAAGCTTCTAAGAGTCCTCTCCAAGTAGTCACACACTGAATGTACTAAATTTCTGCAGTTGCATGTTGTAGTAACACATCAGAGACTTAGCACCCACAGTTTTTATTAGGATCTGGTCACATAGGCTCCTTCAGCCTAGCAGGTAACAAAAATTCCAGACTCCCCAAAGGAAAGGAGGTGTTTGATATGAACAATATTTGTGCAAGTAGTTTGGGCATAGTGAGCCACTTATCATCCAGGTAAAGTTTTATATCGGTTTACCTGTCAACCTCCTAGATATAAGGGAAGGACCAATCTTGAAAGCAGGCCTTTATAAGGAAAGCAGTCTCCAGGCTGCCGTGTTAAATCTTTCCTGCACACTGCCAACTGGAGAAGAGATATAGACTTAACATCGAAATTCTTTTGGGCAGTTTGGGTATAGAAGACTGGCTTCATAAATTATGAGCCTCTGAGATTATGAGAGTTTTGGATTTTTCACTCGGGATTAATATGCATATGTACGTCAGTCATATTTTCATTTAGTTTTATAGAATTCCCTGGTTTAAGAGAAAGCATTGGTGTTTAAAATATATGCTTTCTAATTGTACCAATCACCATATGATTTTGGGCAAATAATGTGTCTTGTGTATTGGTTCACTCTGTAATACAGAACTTAAAAACTTGATATCTGGTATCAGAATTCATTGGAATCTGGAATCTGCCATTGACGTGGCTGTATGATCTTGAACAAATTACTTAATGTCTCTAAGCTTCAGTTTCCTTATCTTTAAAAGGGTAATAGTAATATCTAGCTTATAAAGATGTGGTAAAAATTAAATGAGATAATGTGCTGAAAGCACTTAACATGGTACATAGAATTTTGCAGTTTGTAATATATGTGTTGCCTACCTCATCAGTAATTTTTTCCCCCGTTCAACTTCAGAGGTAACTTTTGATCACTATTACTGTGTTGTTTTAGTTGATGATATCAGTGAATGGCTTTTTTAGAGCCTAAATCTGGGTGGTTCTGAAATTATGTTGTTTAATAATCTGTTGTATTTTCTTAAATTTAAAATGCTTTTTATGTTTCCCTGAGTATATATAGCACAGCTTTTAAAAGTGGAGAAATCTCTCTTGAAGATCTTAATTGCAATGTACTTCTAGCTGGTTTTACTGATATACATCTATTTATCCTAATGAACTCAGACAAAATCCTTTCCTTTTATTGATGTTAACAAATTCTTTTTCCCCCTATAGCTGTACCTTTGGCTGCAACAAGTATGTTGATTACTCAAGGATTGATTAGTAAAGGTAAATATTTTAAACTTTGAATTTGTTTAGCACATTGGGTATCATGTTTTTATGTTTTGTTTTTCTCATCTTTAGATAAGGGACATATGGTAATGTATCATATTAAAAATTATTATTAAAATTTTCTACATCAGAAGAGATCTATCTCCATGAATCCAGATTCAAATGTCAAATTTGAGAATTTGATGTCATCCTGCACTGTAGTGTATTAACACTCTAAGAACAAGAAAGTAATTAAAAGCCAGTGGTGGTTTATAGGAAGGTAGAGAAATAAACCTGGCTTAGGTAGACCATCCACATAACTCATCACCTAGTAGCTTGTTAGAAATGCATATTCATGGGCCCCATCCCAGGCCTGCTGAATCAAGAGTCTGAGTTAAGGCTCCAGCTGAATCTTATGTATTGGTTAAAAGACTGAATTCTCTACCTAGCTTCCTAAACCAGCTTTGTCTTATAATGAGGGAGTGGAGGTTCTTCGTTGTCCAAATTCTGTTGGTTTAAATGGTGAAGTTGGCAATCTCTTAATAACCAGAGCAAAAAGAAAATACATAGATATTCTGTTCAGTTCAGTTCAGTCGCTCAGTCGTGTCTGACTCTTTGCAACTCCATGAATCGCAGCACGCCAGGCCTCCCTGTCCATCACCAACTCCCGGAGTTCACTCAAACTCATGTCCATCGAGTCAGTGATGCCATCCAGCCATCTCATCCTCTGTCGTCCCCTTCTCCTACCCCCAGTCCACCCCAGCATCAGGGTCTTTTCCAGTGAGTCAACTCTTCGCATGAGGTGGCCAAAGTATTGGCGTTTCAGCTTTAGCATTTAGCAAAATAAATGAAAAATTTGAATTATGTAGTAAAATATGCTACTTGGAAAGAATAGTTGCGTTTAGGTTAGGTATTAAATATATCAGTCTCTACATCTTTAAATTTAGTTGTGTAAACAGTAGAAATATTCATTACATTTATTTTGTGACCTGTCTTCTTGGAATTAGAAGCTATTCCAGAAAATGATAGTCAACAAGCTCCTTCTAAAATGTTACTATGATAGGAACATATGGCTTTTTCATATTAGCAGTATGAAATACTTAGTAGTATTGATATAACTAGTTGAGAAAAGTAGTTTTGGGGGAAATGGGAGGAGTTTTTGAGGTAAAATTTTGTTTTTATTTCAAGAATTTCCAAAGAACCTCACTAGACAGGAATTTTTAAAAAGCAAATGAATCAAGATACATATAATCTTACTTGTCTTTCAGAGTTGTTTTATAGACTAGGGTTGTTTCTATAATGTGAAACAGACATTTTAGTCTCATTAATTTTAAGGAAAAACTGAGCAATGGAGAAATTATAGTGTCTATTATTATACTACCCATTTTATGTGAGTTCTGTCAGTCATTTAATGATTAGAGCTAGACATGGGGTGGGGTGGATTACAGAAAAGAACAATTAATAACAGCTGGTGGTTCATGTAAGGGAAACAAAGTGAATACAAAGTCGTGAATACAACTTTGTGAATATAACGTTGAAACAAATAGAGACTATAATTAAATATTAAATAAGCTTCTAAGTTTTGTGGTAGAGACTCGAAGAGCTATAGGTTTTCAAAGAAGAAAGATCTTTGTAGGGCTACTGTAATGAAGGTTTTGAAGATGGGTAGGATTTAGATTAAAGGAGATGTAAGAGTATCTTAGGAAGGAGGGACCTGGTTATCAGAATGATAACTATGACAGTTGGGGGGGCAGTCAGGGGACTGACAAGGCTAGAGTGACAAAATTGTGCAGGGAAGAATGAAAATGTATAGCTAAGGTAGAACCAAGAGAAATGGTAATTTGAAAAGATTATAAGAAAGCAAACTTTTGGAACTTTGGGGCTTACGTAGAGTAGGAGACTTTGGACAGCTTGAAGGTAAGACACAAGTGGTAAAGTTTGGGAGGATCAGATTGCACCTACTCACTTAGACCTTATGTTTTCAACAATAAAGTGACACCATTGCTAGGTTTTTGCCTGTTTGGGAATGCCTTGTAGCTACTCATACATACAACCAAACCACATACAGAAATTCCCTTTTTGTAGTTGAACACACATCTTCATAGGGTGGTTCTTATATAATTACCACTGAAAACCTTAGGACCTAGTACTGAAATGACAGATTATTTTTGCAGCCAAAATCATCTTGGACTTCTGGTTACCGTTTGGTGATTATTTGACTTGAAATTAATGGTGATTTATGCCTCTGATTTTGTTTGCAGAAGTCATACCATGAGCAACAACCATCCTCAACATCTTTCTCTATACAACATCTTTCTCTATAGTTTTTCATAGTGACTGGGCTTGGAGCTTTTCGGTGGGATTTAGTAATCTACTTTTTAAAAAGGATGAATTGCTGAAAATGACTTACCTAATTTGTAGAATAACATTTTCTATTGAGCGTGTCACGTCACCTTTATACCTTTGTCAGTGTTTTGCTGTTGGGATTTTGATACTTTGAGTAAAAAATACAGAAAAGAATATTGAGTGATATGTCATCCATATAATTATCTCCCAGAATTGAGGGCTTTTATTGTTGTTGAAATTGTATTGGGGTCTTGTTTTTGGAGGGTGAGGTATTCTAATGAAAAAGTCAATGTCAAAAAAAAATATTGAGAGAGACTTTAGAAAAGGAATTTGAATCCAGCAAAGCATTTTGCATTTAATCAAAATGCCTAACATTTTGTGTATGATTTTATCCACGTGTATGATTTTTAATCCAGTTTGTCATAGTCTGCGTAGTCTTAGCTGCTCCTGCTCTAGTCATTCTTTTAAATCAAAATATTTAAATATACTCAGATCATTTCTAACTTCAGAACATAAAAAAGAAAAAATCTTTTTTATCCTTTTACAGCTGTTCCTAGTTGTCTTGAATTTGAAGCCAGACTTCATGAATGAGCACTTCACTTTTTCTTTTGACCTATTGCAGTATATGTCATAGATTATACATACAATCTGATACGTACTAAAACGTACCAGTGCAACCTTTTTGTAGCTTGAATTTGATAGACAGGTTTTCTTCACGACCATTACATAACTTTAATCAGTCCTTAAAATGTTCTCTTCTCTTGGCTTCAATTATAACACATTCTTCTGGTTTTTCTCCTGTTGCAGGCAACTTCTCTATTTCTTCATGTTTTTTGAATGTCTGATATGCACTATATGTTCTGGGTATGTAGCATTGAAGACAAAAACCCACAGCCTCTTAATGCTTACATTCTTAGTGTGGGTTTTTTCCTTCATTGTGTTCTTAAGAGTTTTACTTTGCCTTTGAATTTTTAGTTCATGTACTATCCAGCAATGATGGGAAGTTTAGTGGCCATTTATTGCTCTAAATCCTCATAATTATCTCGAGCCTAGGTAATCGGCTCTAAAACCACGTTCTGCACATCTCCACATGAATGGCCCTTCTACAGTCTCCTCAAATTGAACTCAAGTTCAGTCCCAAACTGAATTCACTTCTCCATAAATTAATTCCTCCATTCCCTCCGAGTCTGAATGGCATCCCTCTCTAGCCAGGATACAGACATTTTTCACTTCTATTCCTTACCTGCTTTGTCCAACAAATGTCCATTCTGTAGTCTAGCTCTTAAGTATTTCTGTAAGCTGTCTACTTTCATCTGCACTCCCATTGTAATTCATGTACCATTTGTTGGTAAGAATATTGCATTAGTCTCAGTAATTGTATTTGTCTCCATTCTTGCTACTTCCCGTTAAAATATGGACTTTTTTTGGCAGTTGACGGGGCATAGTGCATGCAGTAGACACTAAAATACAAGAATAATTCATTTTATTGTGCTTTACAGATACTTTTGTTTTTTTACAAATTGAAAATTTGTGACAAGCTGCATAGAGCAAGTCTTATCAATATCACTTTTCTGAAAGTAGCTGTTCACTTCTGTGTCTCTGTGTCATATTTTGGTAATTCTTCCAGTAATTTAAACTTTTTCATTATCATGTGATCATTGTCATGGCGATCTGTAATCATTGCCCTTTGATGTTGCTGTTACAAAGATTATAGCTTGCTGAAGGCTCAGATGGTTAGCATTTTTAAGCACAAAGTATTTTTTTTTTATTAAGGTATGTACATTGTTTTTTAGACATAATACTATTGCACATTTAATAGACTACAATACAGTGTAAACATGAATTTTAATATGCAGTGAGAAACCAGTAAATTTGTATGATTTGCTTTATTACAGTGGTCTGGAACTGAGCCTGCAGTTGTCTCCAATCTGTGTCCGTATTTGAGTGGATGAATAGCAACCATTACACTATATTCTGTTTGTCTTCATTTGCTCTGTACTAAAGCTCTGTGAGGTTAAAGAGAGTGTCTCTTTACTGTTATATTCCTATTTCCTAGAATGTAGTGCCTGTATATTATAAGTGGTCTATAGGTATTTGCTGACAGAATAAAGAAACAATGTTTTGTGTAAATGTAGATATTGATATAGTCCTCCCTTTTCTCATCATCTCAGTTCATTTTGTATAAAATTAAATGGCAAAATTACATATACATGATACAATCTTTTATGTACCTTCTTTCAACGTTGTGAGATTCATCCAATAGTATGCCCAAACTGGCTTGTACCAGCTCCAGAGGGCTAATTGTTACAAATTTTAGAAACTTGGCAAACCAGTTTTTAAAGCATTGGTAGCTTGAAATTGGTCATAGTGCAAGTATTTACACCACAGAAATCAACTAACATTACAAATCAGAGCCTTTTATTTGGGGAGCTTGTTTACCAGCATGTCACTAGATTCATTCACATTGTTGCATGTAGTTGTAAGTTATATACACTCATTGCATATAGTTTTTGCTATGTGAATATATCATAGCAGTCTGCCCATCCTTTTGTACATTGATGATTGTGTAGTTTCCAGTTTTGACATTACAAATGGTTCTGCCATGAACTCCATGTCTCTATGTAGACGTTTTGCTTGGTCATAGATTATGTCCAGGTACAATTTTAGTAGATACTTTCTAAACTTTCCAAACTGTTCAGACCAATTTATACTCCTACTACCAGTTCATTGATTTCTGTTTGTGTCGTTATCACCAACACATGCTACTTTTGTGTCTTTTTGAATTTTAGCCGTTGTTAGTGAACACTATAGTGATTGCATTGTAGTTTTAATTTGCATCTCCCTCATGGTTAATGGGAGAAGGCAGTGGCACCCCACTCAGTACTCTTGCCTGGAAAATCCCATGGACGGAGGAGCCTGGTGGGCTGCAGTCCAGGGGGTTGCGAAGAGTCAGACACGACTGAGCAACTTCACTTTCACTTTTCACTTTCATGCATTGGAGAAGGAAATGGCAACCCACTCCACTGTTTTTGCCTGGAGAATCCCAGGAACGGGAGAGCCTGGTGGGCTGCCGTCTCTGGGGTCGCACAGAGTTGGACACGACTGAAGCGACCATTAGCAGCAGCAGCATGGTTAATGAAGTTGATCTCGTGTGTATTTATCAGATCTCTTATAAGAAGGGCTTTGTGTAGTCTCTTCAGGATATTTATCTGGTATAAGGACATGAAGAATCTCTTGTGCTTTTTCTGTAAACTTTAGTGTATGTATTTATTTTGTCACACTTCTTAGTTCACTGACCAGGGTTTGAACTCAGGCCCTTGCCAGTGAAAGCCCAAAGCCTTAACCACTGGGATGCTAGGGAATTCCCTGTTTTGTCTTTCATACTTTTATTTTCAGGTCATCTCGAATTACTTTTGAACATTAGATGAGGTAGGATCAAGGTACATGTTTCCCCCGTACAGATTCGTGGTTGGCCCAGGACTATATTTTGAAAGCTAGTCTTTGTTCACTGCAATGCAGTGTTGTTGCCTCTGTTACAAATCAAGTGACTGTATGTGTGGGTCTGTTTCTGGATTTTTCTGAATTTGATCAATTTATGTGTTTTTGTACTTATAACACATTATCTTAATTAGTATAGCTTTATCATAGATACTGATATCTGGTGATAGCTGGTTCTCCATTGTGGTATTCTTCAATATTGCCTTGGTTTTTCTTGACCCTTTGTGTTCCCACATGAATATTAGAATAAGCTTTTTAGTTTGGGGAAAAAACTTTATTTGCTTTTAATTGGGATTGCGTTGAATTTATAGATGTTATGAAGATTACCATCTTTATTTAATCTTTGAATTCATGAACGTGGTGTGTTTCTCCATTTACTTAGCTTTCATTTCCCTCAGTGAATTTTTTAGTTTTCAGAATCTTTCTAATTTTTTATTAGATTTGTGTTTGGGTCTTTGATGGGTTTTGGTGCTGTATAGTATCCTTTTTAAATTGTTGGTTCTCTTGTTTGTTCCTGATTCATAGAGATGTGTATTTTTTGTGTGTGTGTATTTTTGTATATTGACCTTGTATCAAGTGGTCTTGCTGAATTCATCCATTCTAATAGATTAGAATCTTTTGATTTCTTCATATTTCTCTTGATGTTGAATTCCCTTTTGAATAGCTTCAGGCTGCTTTGGTATTCTGGAAAGAGCTAATGCCGCCAGGTAATATATAAAGGTAGTCTGTACTAATTTTTCCTTATGTCTTTGTGAGTTGCTCAAAGCCACTAAGAAATAGATATATCTTGCTTTATACTGCACTGCTAAACTTACAGCTATTTTTGTCTCACATTATAAAAGACGAGCAGAAGTATGTGACTAGCAGAATTATTTTCTTTGTATTTTTGACCATGATTTCTGTACCATTCTTGTACTCTTAGCATAAACTTCTTTCCTTGCAATAAAAAATAAAAAACATCTTAATTATGTAAATGTAACAGTGTTGCTCAGAAATATTTACTGTTTTATCTTTAGGAATCCTTTCAAGTCATCCCAAATATGGTTCCATTCCTAAACTTATATGTAAGTATGAACAATACTAATTCTCTTAGTTTTTTGCCTAAGTAAAATAAAAAGCTTTTACAAATGATCTATCTTACTAATAACAGTTATTTGGTTATTTGTTTTGATAAATCATTGTGTTTAAGTTTTAAATGAACTACTTGGGCATTTTATTGTTAGCATTAAAAACCATGAGTTAGTTGAAAGAGGCATTTTTCCCTGTTTTTATAATGTCTAAAACCATTAGTTTTAAATTATTTTGTAAAAAGGTAATATTTGAAAATAAGTTATCTTGGTCTATGAGGAAAGAAAGTTCAGCTATTCTGGTTAATCAAAGAATATTTAAAATTAAGTGTAATTTTTTTAAAAACCGTAATTTGCAATTAGTAAATAAACATAACAGCATTTATAAGTGTAGTTTCTTTACATTTTATGATATGGGTAATAAAAAAATAGTAAATTGCCCTAAAAGAGAGTGTCTGAAGCTTTTTATGAATCTTTCCAGGGTATTCTGTCTTCTGTATTGGAAAGATAGAACAGTAGCCATGCTTAGGTAGCACTTCATAATTTATCATTTTAAGGGATTTGTTTCACATAATTTTTAACTTACTTGATTTTGTGAAAGTGAATTATATCCACTGAATATTTCTGTGAACTCTGAATGCAACTCAATGTTGTACTTTTACCAGTATTTCAGGAAATCTGTTTTTCCACACTAGAGACATATTTAGAACTACATTTTTTTGAAGTGTTCTTTTAGAAAAGATTTTTGTCTAAAGAGGCACATTGAATTACACTTTTTGTTTATTTTTACAAATAAGTTGCTTGCATCATGGGATACTTTGCTGGAAAGCTTTCTTATGTGAAAACTTGCCAGGAGAAGTTCAAGAATCTTGAGAATTCCCCTCTGGGAGAAGCTTTACGATCAGGACAGGCACGACGATCTTCACCAACTGGGTAGGCCGTTCAGATCTTTATAAAGGCTTTCATTTTAGCTAAAAAAAAACCCTGTAACTAGATACTGATGTAGTTGAGTGCATGAAACATTGCCTTACTGAAGGACCATTGGAAACTTGCCATTTTGCGGCAAGCTAAAGCTAATTTTATTTTTAAAAGTAAAACAAGACTTGTTTAGTTTAAAATAAAGAGTTGCATCCTATTGGGAGTTCATGTCCGAGAATGAGAGATTTTAATTTGGCAAACTAGTTTGGTTACTATACTCTTATTTTTTTTAATTGCCAAATATTATCAGTCTCATCTCTTGACAGATTTCAACTTTTTAATTCTTCTGTTGTTTAAAACTGTATAAGTATAGATAAGTGAATCTGTCTTGAGAGGTAGATAAATAATAAGGTAATTAAGTAGATTTGGTAGATAAATTGTCCTGTCACAAATGGCAAGCAACAGAAACCCCATTAGAACTACTCTTATTTATATTTGCTTCAGCAAAATGGTGTTGATACGGACTACTCCCTGTGGAAGTAACTTCCCAGTTAATGTGAGAAATGGACATATTTTCTGATCTGAGGTACTTTTTCTTTCCAAGAACTTCAAACACATTAAAAGGATCTCTGAAGCCTAATAATAGAAAATTGGGTATATATTTTCTCTTCTCTATGTTAAGAGTGACAATTTTTTAGTTATATAAGTGGATCAGAACATGTTTTTGTGGCAGAAACAGACTTTATTTTAGTGTTTTAAATAACTATACTAACATTATATGATTCCTTTAGAAAATGACTTAAGTTTTTGTATCTTAACACACTTCTTTAAATAAGGCATAGACAGTAACCCTGTTTATACAATATGATTTTATCTTATAGGCACTATTCTCAGAGGTCAAAATATGACTCAAATGTGAGTGGTCATTCATCTTTTGGAACATCCCCAGCAGCAGACAACTTAGAAAAAGAGATGCTTCCTCATTATGAGCCAATTCCATTTAGTGCTTCTTTGAATGAATCTACTCCAACTGGTATTACTGATCATATTGCCCAAGGTAGAAACTTCTCTTGAAATGAATTTCAGCTTTTATGGTCCAACGTATGTATAAACTTTATTTGATGACCTTTTTTGCTGGATATCACCTCTGTATTCCACCATCAGCCTAAACTCAGCATGTTTGTTTGCTCATCTGTTCATTTGAATTCATTCTTCATTCATTCAACACTTTTTGAGGTCCAGTAGGTATCAGGTACTCTTACTAGATATGGAAGTAAAGATGAATAAGAGTTGGCTGTTTGCCCTGAAAAACTCTCTCAGTCTGCTGGAAGATATAGAAAAATAAGAATAAATTATTAATATGCTCCATTAATTGAAAATGCTAACCATGTTTAGTGAAATAGCAAAGACGAAATGATAAATGGTCCTTGGAAGAGTCTTTAAAAGATTTCATTTATTACTGTGGTCTTAAAGGCTCTCTTAGCATCTTGGTAATGTGAGAAAAATTACCTGCTTTACAGAACTGTTGTCAAGTGAGAAAATCCATGTGAAAGTGCTTTGTGAAGCTTGTGTGACTGTTAGCTTTGAAGATCACGTGATGTGAGTGAAACAACATCAACTTTGGATTAAGGCCTGCATATGAATCATGATTGACATTTGCTAGCTATGTGTCTTTAGACAAGTAATTTGTGGTGCCTTCAGTCCCTTGATCTCTTGAATTGAGATGATAATACCTCTCTTAAAGAACTTTGGGAATGAAATGAACTAATGAGAGGTAATGCCTGAAAAGTATTAATAATAGACTGTCAGCAAATGTTAGCTAGCTTGCTTCCTTGCTTTCTTCAGTGTAATTTGCCATGAAAGATGAATTGGAAACAAAGTATAAGTTTGTAATTCCTTACCTAAAATCCAAAACATTTTTAAAAGAACAGATTTTTAAATATAAATTAGTGATAAAATTCTGACCTGAACTCAAACCGATTTCAGCTGGATAGAACTATATTGATAATCTTTATCTTAATATTTTTTCTAGATTTTGTTTTAGGAATGTCGTGTTTGCTTATTCATCACTACTTCAATGGACATTAAGTAATGAGGGATATATATGGTAATGTTTTTTCTAAAATCTAAAACTGATTTTTGAAGCATTTCTGACTCCCAAGGGTTTGGAGAAGGGATTATGGACCTCATGAGTATTTGAAAACACATGCTTTGAAATAAATAGAATAAGCCAGTACCTGTGGGGAGCAAACAAGGTTAAAGGGACATTCGGGCCTTCATTTCTTTTCAGACAGAACAGATTTTATTCTCTATGTATGAATATGTTAAAAGGACGGAAGGTATAGAGTGGAAAGAGAGGTGTTGATTATAGATCAAGTAAGGTTCCAGATGGTGCAGAAAAGGTTCTAGGTTGGTCAGGATATAAAATAGCCATTTGCTGTATGTGGCTGTTAATTCATTAAAATTAAGACAAATTGAAAATTCAGTTCCTCAGTTGCTTTGGTAGCATTTCAGTTGCTCAGTAGCCATATGTGCTACTGGCTACTGTGTTGGACTGTGTAGAGAACATTCACATCAATATAGAAAATTGTATTGGACAGCACTGTCTCAGAGCAAGAGTCAGTGGTGGGGGTGGGGGGTGAATAACTGAAGAGATTCTTAAGTCTTATTTTTGACTGCACTGTACAACATGTGTACAACACGTGCTGTACTGAATCATCAGGAAAGTTCAAAAGTCTTTTAATTCTCACCTTTTTCCCCCTTAGTGGCTGGACACAAGACACCTGATTAGTGAGAAAGGAAAAGAGGTCAGCAGCCTAGGAGAGAATGGTTAAAGTCATTATTTTATCTCCAAAGTCAGCTGTCTCACAGTGTCTCCCATTTCTCCAGTCTCCCAAATGCAGATCTATTCTACGTCTGTTCTAGCCGTGCACCAGGTCTTCCCTTGCTATGTCTTGCATCTTTCCTTGCATTTGCATTAGAAAATTTCGTTCCATGTTACATAACTTCTTTGCCGGTAAAAACAGACAAAACGCCCTTTGGTATCTGCCCACAGACTACAGCAAGGACCAAACTTTCATGTATTTTAAGTCCTCCACTGTAGCCATCCACCCATCCTGCTGTGCTGTCTTACCCCCTGCCCCCAAGTCACGATCGCCGCTTTAGTTCCCTGTGTGAGCCCACAGTGGCCTCTGCTTTCCTGCAGTCCTCCCTTACCAGAACATCCTCCCCTTTTGTTTAAGTCCTGTTTGTCCTCAACTTTCTCTTACCAGGAATTGAAAGTTAT
This sequence comes from Bos indicus x Bos taurus, assembly GCF_003369695.1. Lineage (NCBI taxonomy): Eukaryota > Metazoa > Chordata > Mammalia > Artiodactyla > Bovidae > Bos > Bos indicus x Bos taurus. The sequence continues at coordinate 67,641,998 of NC_040081.1, forward strand.
TAATCTCTCAGAGTAGAAAGCATTCTTTCATAGTTGTCATGAGACTTACTGTAGTTTATTACAGTTAGATTTAAATCAGTGCTTTTTTACATTTTCCTGTTCCTTCCAGCTCTTAACTGTAAGTCTTGCTCCCTACACAATGCAAGATATTTTCATTTGGCTTTTACAAGTGAAAAAAATTGTCCTTAATTTTCTGTCTGATTCATGTTTTCATTATTCGTTGCAAAATTTCAGAACAATGAAGTGTTTTTCTTTTTGATACGAAAATGTATTAGACCTGGAAGGAATTTTAGTGAAGATCATCTAGTTCAAACTTCCATATTTCACAGTTGAGAAAACCAAGATTCGAAGAAGCTTAGTGATTTGCCCAAGGATGTTCATTGAATGTTGTCAGAGTGGGAATGAGAATCTAGGGCTCCTAACTACTCATCTAGTATAAGCTGTCTCCTTTAGAATTTTAAAAATATCATTTATGCTGAAAGGAAATGAATTCAATAACTTATTACTAATGAAATGCAAGGTGGTTTTAAATGCAGTATACAGTTTTAATATTTTTCTTTAAGCAAGAAAAATTTGGTTTTTATCCATGGTATATAATATTAGAACTAATTAGAAATTTAAATCCTCTGCTTTGTATCAGTGCAAGTATACTTCATGGTAAAAGATTGTAGTTGAATATATTCAATGAATAGTTATGTTGCTTTGAAAAATGTGAGTATTCGCTGGGACCTTACTATTGACTTTCAAAATAGTACCATTTATAAAAACTGTTTTAAAACAATTATTTTAATTCATATGGTTATATTATTAAAATGATATACCTGATTTCTATGTCTCATTAAAAACCTCTGAAAAATATTATTTTGGGAGTGGTTTGTTAGATTTTGTAAGTTAAATAGTTCACTGAGTGTTATGTTAGCATTAATTAATTTTTAAAAAATGTTATCTGGCTTTGCTTGCTAACTATATATTTTATAAACTATATTCAATATTTAGTCCTGTCACCTAACCATTTCCTTATTTTTATATCAGTATTTGACTCTGATAAAATGTTTTCATACTTTGACTTTCTTTGGGGGAGAGAGAATAAATGCTGGTTCCCCAGGTAAAAGTTGCTACTTTTTTCTGCCTCAGTATTGCATCCATTCGACCTGAATCAAAATGATGCTTCCTGTGGTTAAAGACTATGTTTTATACCTTTCAATAGCTATTTTCAAGTATTATTGAAATACAAGAAAACATAAATGTTTTCTTAATTGCTGGAGTTGTTTGTATATGTATAGGCTGCAACATTTAACTATGGAACTATTACTAAATCTACACCATGTCTAGTTTTGTTCAATTGTCGCTAGTAGAATATATTTCTCTTTAATTATATAAACTGTATGAATAACCTCCCAGTTTAGAGCAACACTAGCATTTTAATGAGTGAATTTTGCTGGTATATATTATATCCATTCTTCTTCTGGCCATGGGTAGTTTAAAAATATATATTTTTAACTTTAGAAATAAAAGCTTGAAAGTGTAAGAGGAAGTAGATTTTGGTTTTATAGTTACCTTGGGGAAAATACAGAACCTTTGGAATACTGGTAATAATCTGATCCTTCACTTTAATTTTTTGGTAGGTAAGAAGCATTTGTAAACTTTAGTTGCTTTGGATTTATTAAAATCCTTTTATCACCATTTATTAACTGTTTGTTGTTTTAGGACCTGATCCCAACACTGAAGAAAGTCCTAAAAGAAAAAATATTACATATGAGGAATTAAGGAATAAGAACAGAGAGTCATATGAAGTTACTTTAACACATAAGACTGACCCCTCAGTCAGGCCTATGCAGGAAAGAATGCCAAAAAAAGAAGGTATGATAGTCTAGTCTGAATCACTTTACTCTTTAGGATTGGAAACTGCAGCACTAGTTTCATTATACTAACGTGTGATTTAATGCCTCAAGCAATTAACCAAAATAACATTTTTTAAGATGGTAACTATTAATAGTTATCAGTTCTTCCTTTTTTACAATGTTCCAAAAGCCAGTTTATGTTAGAAAATAATGAAGTCCAAATAAGTATAGCTTACAACAGTAAGACTAAATTTTTAATGTAGAAATTATACAAACATTTGATTGTATGAGAAGCCACCTTGGGAATTGATAACATTTTTTTAAATGATGTATCTATTGCATAAAACCAGATTGGATTGATAATGCCCCTTTTGGCAGAATCACAGAATCCTGATTGAGTAATAAAATGATGGTCTTGTATGTCTATGAAATTGAGAGTTACATGCTTACAAACTAGCTTTTAGGGCATTTCCAAATAGGGAGTTTGACTTTTAACAGAACTTTGTGCATAGTTGCTCAGTTGTGTCCGACTCTTTGCGACCCCATGTACTGTAGCCCACCAGGCTCCCAGGAAGAATACTGGTGTGGGTTGCTATTTCCTCCTCCAGTGATCTTCCTGACCCGGGGACTGAACCCATATCTCTTACGTTAACAGGTGAATTCTTAACCACTGAGCTGCCAGCGAAGCCCCTTAACAGTACTTCACTCTGTAATTATTATATACAGATTTTTAATATTATGATTTAAGACTTTTTGGAGCAGCTGTGCATAACTGAGAGTAAATTTTCTGACACCAAAGATTTGTCAGTAACGAGGGCATTTTGAATAGGGCTTTGTAGCTGTTTCAGTATAAAATTTTGTAATATCTTTCTTGAGGAATTATAGAGGATGTATCATTGTTTCAAGGTTTTCTATTTACTACTTTAAAAATTGAAGGAACAAAAAGGTCCTTTGTACCTTCTTGAGAGTACGCCACAGAGAATGCAAAAATACATAAAAAATCCTTAGTATTTTTTATTATGATCATTCCTTTAGAGCTAGTTTTATTTCTAATCCATAGTAATTGTTTCATTTAATTCTATTTTATAACAGTGATCCACCTCTGTCATATTATTGATATTGTTTACAGCTTTAAAATAGATTTATAATCAGCGATACTTGTTAATGTTTGTCGTAAAACATAAGCCTTATGTATTTAGTAGTTATTGCTCTGTAATATGTGAAGATTCACTGGTACTCTGATCTTCTAATTAATTTGAGAGTTTAGACTGTAAGCTCCATGAGGGCAGGCGGTAGTATTCTTCTCATTTTTGTAATCTGCTCTACTGTGTGCCTGCATAGCGTAGTGCCATCGTTTGATACGTCAGGAATGTTGTGTTTTGGTTGGGCCTTCTAGTAAGATAACACAGTAGATGAGTGATATTTGCTGGATTTGGACATCGGTGCTTTTGGCTGTGAACAGTTTTGAAGTTGTGTTTCGTGATACAGTGATGTGAACTTTTTCTTTGTAAAAAGAAAGCTTTTTTTGTGCTTTATATAATTTAAAGAAAAAAGTTATGAAACAGTTTGTGATTTCTGTTCTAGAACCTAGATAGAAATTTAACAGTACAAAGGTCATAAAGTGTCATTTAAAAATTCTCAGCTTTTGTTTATGTGGATTATTTCGTTGTTCCTTTAGCTAGTTAGAAATTATGGCAGAAATTTTAAACATCTAAGCATATTTTCGGATAGCTGTCAGCAGTGATGTCCCCACACATCATGTAGCTCCGTGAAGACTGCCTTCTACACATAAGGGGAGAAGAGCAAGGGGGAAAAGCAGAACAGTGTCTTAGTATAATAATGAAATAATTTTGACTTTATAAAGACTTCACTGAAAAACTTGGGGAAGGGAATCCCCTTATACTTTGATAATTGCTTCTTTACATTGTTACGAATACTTGGGTCTTGTGAAGTTATAATTCACAGATGATGGCTGTGTAGAAGAGAGGCTAAAAAGTAAGAGTAGAGAAGATAGAAGAACATGTTTCAAAATATAACTTCACATAAAATACAAAAATATTGGAAAGCATTTCCTCCTTGTACTAGTATTAATCTCCTGAGACAGATTACATTAATCAAGTCTGAGGTTTCTGTGAAAAACGACATTCAAATGTTCAGTATTGTTTTATTTTTCATTTACTGGTAACTGTTGTACATCGTGTAATGTATACCATGCTTGCTTTCGATGGTAAAGCTGTAAAGGTACCCAGGCTTTGGACCTAAATAGACCTGTGTTCACGTTTCAGTGCTACCTATTTTTTTAGGCTTGTACCTTGGGCAAGTTACTAATCTGTTTTCCTTAGAATGGGGATTATATTTACTTGATCAGGTTGTTTTAGACATCAAATACACATGTAAAGATCTTGATGCCATATTTATGTCCAACCTCCAGTTCACAAAAGTCTAACCAGCCCCTTTTTATAATTATAATTTGACTCTTAAGTACATTTATTCAAATGAGAAACATAATTTAAGTCATAATAATAGCAAACATAAAACAGTTCCTTTCACTTATTACTATTTGGAATCATCAATTATTTGTGCTTTTTTCCTAGTCAAGGTAAACAAATATGGAGATACTTGGGATGAGTGAAAAATTGCATCATTGGACCTACTGAAGGAGTTTCAGTATCCAGCTTCATCTAGGTGGTCATGAACATCTGCATGCTTTGAGCTCAGCAGCAGTCTTCATAAACACATTTAAAACTAGAACCTGGGTTTTTGTGGTTTGACTTATTGAAATGATGTTTTAAAAACTCAAGACTTTAACATTAATATTGTGTGAATGTAGTCATTTGGGGAACTCTTTGAATGATGTTATTATATCATGATTATACATAGTTTATGAAATTGTTTTAAGTTACAGGCCAAGGATACTCTGTTATAAAACTTTCAAGAGAATGTAATGCTCTACAATCACTGCATCTGGAAATAAATGATACCTGCATGTTGAATTGGGGTGGGGGGAGCAAGCATAATTTTTAAGTGTTAAACTTTACATCAAAATTATTAAAACGCCTTTCTCCAGTGTTTGCTGTATTCTCTTAGTGTTTATGGTAAATAAAATATAAAGGAACATGTATCTTCATTGATTTTATGGTCTTATTGTTTCTAGTCTGCCTGTGTGCTAAATTGCTTCAATCGTGTCCAACTCTGCAATCCTGTGGACTGTAGCCTGCCAGGCTCCTGTCCATGGGATTCTCCAGGCAAGAATACTGGAGTGGGTTGCCCTCTTCTTAAGTACAATCATAAGAAAGAGTTTTGTAGGGATAGGAAATAAAGTCATCTATCTGAATATTTAATTATACAAAGAATGTGACTCAAATAAAGCAACATACAGTGAATAGCCCAATGCCCTGAAAAAAGCGGTGTTTGAAAAATTTGCGAATTCCAGGGGAATAAAAATTTGGTATACTGTATTTTCTTCATTATTGACCTAATATTTGTTTCTGGTTCAGGTGAATGGAAAGTGAAATTGTGGTCTCATCTAAATTATACTTAATTGTATTACATTTCCACCAGAAACAGTATTTCAGTTAGTTCTGCTCCAAATCATCCACATTGTGGTCTCATCTAAATTATACTTAATTGTATTACATTTCCACCAGAAACAGTATTTCAGTTAGTTCTGCTCCAAATCATCCCCAAACTGTGGCCTAAAACAGCAACAATTCATTGTCTCAGTTTTTCTGTGTCAGAATTTAAGGAAGGATCAGCTGAGTAATGGGCTCTGGGTCTCTGAGGTTTGCAGTCAGGTGCTGGATAGAATGGAAACAGCAGGCAGCTGGGCTGGGGCCTGGCCAGGCTTCTCTTAGCTTCAGGACCTTGCTGTGTCTCTTTGCATAGAGTGTGGGCTCTCCACTGCATGTTGTGCTCAAGGCCATTAGGCTGTTGACTTGATCATTAGTGCTCTAGTGTGACTGCAGCAAGCGTTTCAGAAACGCCTTTTTTTCTGACCTTGTCTCAGAAGTCCCGAAGCATTTTTTGTAAACCTGCCTCAAGGCAGGAGCATAAACTCCACCCCCAGTCACGTTTTTTAAAAAAAGAAACATGGGATGGAAGATGCTGAGCTTTCTTCAGCCCCCATTTGACCACAATAATTCACACCATTCTCACACACGAAATAAACTCATACTTTTTCCGGAACTCCACTGTGACAGCTCAGGGTCTAGGAGCTTATTGTCTAATCAGGTCCAGGTGTGGATGAGGTAAAGGTCCCTGAGTATCATTCCTCTCAGTCTGAATACCTATGAACTTAGAAGTAATCTTCCCTGTTTGTCCCAAATTCTTGCTTCTTTAGACTTCCCTTTTTAAAGGGTGAATGAGAATGAGAGGCATACAGCAGTCACTTATCTTTGGCACTTAAACCCAGCCAAGTCTTGTGTTGCTTTGACTAGGATTTAGGCATAACCCTTGGGGCTCTTGGTCCTGCTCTCTGAGTCATCCTTTCCCACAAAGGTAGCACATGATTGCCATTGAATAGTGCTCTCGAGCTGCCTCTTTCCCTTAGGAATTAGGGATTCCAAGGTCTATATTCCTATCCAAGCTGATAAAATTTTTTAAACCCGTGGAGCTCTTAGGTCCACTCGATTACACAAATGCCCCTGTAAGTCTATTAAAATAGTCTCTTCTACGTTGGCCTCCCTGTGAGGCTGATGAACGACCTCCCTAAAATTCTTGGAAGCCTTGGGCAGGGTCTTCAAAGTTATACCTTTAAGACTTGTAGAAGGCCATTTGTGTCTGAAACGTTCTGAGGCACTGTCATCTTTCTCAGATCTGAAAGGAAGTCTTGGTGCCCTTCTCTGAATTTGACCTTTGCCTGGAAGCTATTTCTGTATATGAGAACACTTTCCTGGCTTAAAAGACTCTTCTGAGCTTTTATGTTTTCTCCAAATCACATTTGTTCCTTATGTAAGGTTTCTCCTCTCATTTTACTTACAAAGCTAGAAAAATCCAGGTGACATCCTCAGCACTGACCTGAAATCACTAGATCAAGTTTATTAGGTACGTATTTTTTTATTTTCCATTTTACCACAGGTAGCAGTTTTGCTAAACTCTGCTACACAATCTTCCCTTGTAGCTCAGCTGGTAAAGAATCCGCCTGCAATGCAGGAGACCTGGGTTCGATCTCTGGGTTGGGAAGATCCCCTGGAGAAGGGAAAGGCTACCCACTCCAGTATTCTGGCCTAGAGAATTCCATGGACTGTATATAGTCCATGGGGTCACAAAGAGTCAGACACGACCGGGTGACTTTTCACTACACAGTTAGGGTCTCTTCCAGCTTCCAATAACATTTTCCCTTATTCCCTATAATTCCTCCTTTTTACCCTCATCCAAGCCCTTTAGGTTTTTATGAAAACCTCCTCAAGGTCTTGCAGTATCCATCTGCCATGTGTTTCCCAAACTAGTGCCACATGTTTAGGTTTTTATGGCAGCTCCTTATGTCCAGCTACCCAGTTTCTGTATTAAGAGTTTGATAAGTAAAATTGTTCTGAATGATAGAGATTTATTATAGGAATTAGATCTTAGAAAATTGTGAAACTGATAAATCAGTCTATTGTGTCTGCAACTAGTATTAGGCATGTTCTTACGGACACAATAGAGACCTAAGTAGAAACAGGTCACTCTAGGCCTAAATTTGGAACTGTCATACCTTCATTTCTGCCTCATATTTTTCCTAAAGCAAGTCATATGGACAAGTCCAAGGTCAAGACATAGGTAAGTGCATCCCACTAACAATGGGAGAGAAATACAAAATTATATGACAAGAAGCTTGCATGTAAAGAGAGAGAAGGAATTGGCTTACTCAAGGGTCTTCCCTTGTACTTCCAATGCAGGGGACCCAGGTTCAATCCCTGGTCAGGGAACCAGATCTCATGCTGCAACTAAGAGTTTGCTTGCCTCAACTAAAAGATCCTGTGTGCCACAAGTAAGACCCAGCGTACCCAAATAAATGAGTCGTTAAAAACATTGAGCCAGTAATACAATCACAAGGGGAGCAGAAGTGACCAGTTCTGCCGCTGGCATTCTAAAGGCATTTAGCTTGTATCTATCTCACGCAGACATTGCATCACATTGTATTATAGCTATGTATTTAAATATCTTACCTCCTGCACTAATCTCTTTGAAAGCAGGGATTATTTTATATATGTATGTATCCCTATGTCTTCAAACACATTGCCTTGCATATTGAAAGTCCTGAAAAATATTGGTGGAGTTAATGGATGAAGCCATTTCTGGGCTTCCAAATCATAAGCTCTGGTTTTCAAAACGCTGCTAGGAAGCTTCCTCCCCCCGCCCCCGCCCCGCCCCCCTACTTTTTGGCCGTGTTGTGTGAGACATAGAATCTTAGCTCCCCAACCAGGGATCGAACCTGTGCCCCCCGCAGTGGAAACATGACATCTTAACCGCTGGACCACCAGGGAAGCCCCAGGGAGCTTCCTTTTTGATATTTTCTTTCCTCACCATCATTAATTTCAACCTCCCAGGTTCCTTCTCTTGCCACTTCCCCATTTCCATCCGTATTCTTTCCCCAGCCACTTCTAGAGATGAGAGAATCTAATCAAGTATTTTATAATATAAATTCTTCAAGATGGTCCTTTAGTCAAAGATTTTTTAGACAACATGAATATTATACATTAATAAAGCAAAGGGTCAAACTGGTTTTCAGTACAGGTGACACAAAACTTTAATCAGAAATTTTGGACTGAGAAGGACAGATAGTTGAGTCTGAAAATAGTTCCATGAAATTGAAAAGAGGTAAGTGTATAACGAGTTATACTGAAGTTCAGAATGACCAGCTGCGTAAGCATAAAGTAGGCAGATGAGACTTGAAGGCAGATCATGGGGAAAAGCCTAGCGTGGGCCAAAGACATGACACAATCACACAGGTTTGGACTACAGCAGTAGTTGTTAACCTCATAGCTAACATCCATTTGTTACCGAATTAGGTCATAAGGATCCCGCTTGGGCTCTAGCCCAGCAGAGGCCCCTGCCTCAGTAAGGAAGGTTCTTTTTCCATTGGGGTTCATGCAGTCAAAAATGAGTTCAAAGCTGAAATTGAAGCCTTTTGCAATGGCCAGAGAATGGAGATATGGGAACTTAGTTCATAAATCAACTTAACGTAGGGGATGACTGAGGCAAGATTTTAGGGAAAGTTTAATGAGGGGGAGGCATATGCATTGCTTTTCTGAAAAGAGGGAGGGTTCTTCCTGGTGCCACCTCCTTTTTCCCCTGTGTAGTCCTCTGGCATCTGGGTCAGAAGCAGGTCGAACCACCATGATGCAGACAGGCGGTGATCTTAGCCTGATTGGTTGGTGGTGAGGTAATCGGGAGTTGACATCATCAACCTTCTGGTTCCAACGGTTTGAGGTCTGTGTGTTTTGTGGGCAGCATACAGTTAACTTCTCCCACCTGCTAGGAGTTTTAGTATCTTTGAAACATCCCAAAGGACATGACTCAGAGTATTAGCTACACACGTTGAGGAGGAACTAAAAGTCCTTGACTTTAATGGTGCAACTATTATTGCATGTGTGTGGAAGTGAAGAATATGCTAGTGTATAATACGCCACTGGTCCAGCTTCACACAACCACACGTTTTGGTCCCAGACTTTGAAGCCTCTGGGTTAATCACTAAAATCTCTACAACGCTATAAATGTCTATGAAATCAGATTTTATAGTTCAGATTTGGGTGTAGAGTTTCAAAGTGAAAATGTTTTCTGTTGATTAGCAAATTCCATTGTTGAATAGTAAGAAAATTACCTACATGACATTTTCATTACTTAAGTCATTCAAGATAAGTATCATTACTATCACAATGTTAACAGAAACTAGGAGAATCATTCTGACAGCACAGGAAGAGAAAATCTTTGCTTAAATGAGAATTTAGAAAATACATTAGCATTGTATACAGTATATCTATATATAGTTATAGATAGATAACAATATATATTGAAAATTCTGGAAATTATGATGTACTTTGGTAAATGAATCAGACATAAGAGGATTTTGCTACTATTTTTTAAATTGTGAGATGTTTATTTCATGTAGAATATAGTTAAACTCCAGCAATAACTTTTGAACTTCAGGATCACACCGAAGCAAAATTTAGAAACAAATGGTCACCCTAGCTAATACTGGGTGGAACGTTTAAGCAATGTCTCAGAATTTAAAATATCTTTTATAGAGTCCTTTCTAGTCATCCATACATATGTTACCTAAGACAGAAACACACTTCTGGCATCACTGGAGTGTCAGTTCAGTTCATCACTCAGTCGTGTCTGACTCTTTGCAAACCCATGGACTATAGCATGCCCGGCTTCCCTGTCCATCACCAACCCCCCTGGAGCTTGCTCAAACTCATGTCCATCAAGTCGGTGATGCCATCCAATAATCTCATCCTCTGTCATCCCCTTCTCCTCCTGCCCTCAATCTTTGCCAGCATTAGGGCCTTTTCCAGTGAGTCAGTTCTTCCTATCAGGTGACCAGAGTACTGGAGTTTCAGCTTCAGTATCAGTCCTTCTAATGTATATTCAGGAAGTGTCACATGGGAGTAAAATAAATCACTTCAATGCTGTTTTCTGATTGGATGAGGATCATCCTTATTCTCATTACTGCCCTTCTCCACTATTAATGGGCTTCCCACATCGTGCTAGTGGTAAAGAGTCTGCTTGCCAATGCAGGATACATAAGACATATGGGTTTGATCTCTGGGTTGGGAAGATCCTCTGGAGGAGATAATGGCAACACACTCCAGTATTCTTGCCTGGGAAATCCCATGGACAGAGGAGCCTGGCAAACTTACAGACATGCGGTTGCAAAGAGTCAGACACAACTGAAGCAACCTAGCATGTACGCATACCACAGTTAAGAACATTTTACCATGTTATCTAAAAATACACATGCAGAACAACACTTGTTGATTTCACATATCGTTTGTCTCTTCTTATAGGTACATCCACGAATAAAGTATCTCAGTCAGTTTGGTCACTCAGTCATATCTGACTCTTTGTGATCCCATGGACTGCAGCATGCTAGGCTTCCTTGTCCATCGCCAGCTCCTGGAGTTTACTCAAACCCATGTCCATTGAGTTGGTGATGCCATCCAACCATCTCATCCTCTGTTGTCCCCTTCTCCTCCTGCCTTCAATCTTTCCCAGCTTCAGGGTCTTTTAAAATGAGTCAGTTTTTAGCATCAGGTACCAAAGTATTGGAGTTTCAGCTTCAGCATCAGGCCTTCCAATGAATATTCAGGACTGATTTCCTTTAGGATGGACTGGTTGGATCTCCTTGCAGTCCAAGGGACTCTCAAGAGTCTTCTCCAACACCACAGTTCAAAAGCATCAGTTCTTCAGCGCTCAGTTTTCTTTATAGTCCAACTCTCTCATCCAAACATGACTACTGGGAAAACCATAGCTTTGACTTGAAGGACCTTTGTTGGCAAAGTAATGTCTCTGCTTTTGAATATGCTGTCTAGGTTGGTCATAGTTTTCCTTCCAAGGAGCAAGCGTCTTTTAATTTCATGGCTGCAGTCACCATCTGCAGTGATTTTGGAGCCCCCCAAAATAAAGTCTGGCACTGTTTCCACTGTTTCCCCATCTATTTACCATGAAGTGATGGGAGCAGATGCTATGATCTTAGTTTTCTGAATGTTGAGTTTTAAGCTAACTTTTCAGTCTCCTCTTTCACTTTCATCAAGAGGCTTTTTAGTTCCTCTTCGCTTTCTGCCATAAGGGTGGTGTCATCTGCATATCTGAGGTTATTGATATTTCTCCCAGCAATCTTGATTCCAGCTTGTGCTTCATCCAGCCCAGCATTTCTCATGATGTCCTCTGTATATAAGTTAAATAAGCAGGGTGACAATATACAGCCTTGATGTACTCCTTTCCCGATTTAGAACCAGTCTGTTGTTCCATGTCCAGTTCTAACTGTTGCTTCCTGACCTGCATACAGATTTCTCAGGAGGCAGGTCAGGTGGTCTGGTATTCCCATCTCTTTAAAGATTTTCCATAGTTTATTGTGATCCATACAGTCAAAAGCTTTGGCGTAGCCAATAAAGCAGCTCTCTTGCTTTTTCAGTGATCCAGTGGATGTTGGCAATTTGATCTCTGGTTCCTCTGCCTTTTCTACAACCAGCTTGAACACCTGGAAGTTCATGGTTCACGTATTGTTGAAGCTTGGCTTGGAGAATTATGAGCATTACTTTACTAGCATGTGAGATGAGTGCAATTGTGTGGAAGTTTGAGCATTCTTTGGCATTGCCTTTCTTTGGGATTGGAATGAAAACTGACCTTTTCCAGTCCTGTGGCCACTGCTGAGTTTTCCAAATTTGCTGGCATATGGAGTGCAGCACTTTCACAGCATCATCTTTTAGGATTTGAAATAGCTCAACTAGAATTCCATCACCTCCATTAGCTTTGTTCATAGTGATGCTTCCTAAGGCCCACTTGACTTCGCATTCCAGGATGTCTGGCTCTAGGTGAGTGATCACACCATTGTGATTATCTGGGTGGTCAAGATCTTTTTTATACAGTTCTTCTGAGTATTCTTGCCACCTCTTAATATCTTCTGCTTCTGTTAGGTCTCTACCATTTCTGTCCTTTATTGTGCCTATCTTTGCATGAAATGTTCCCTTGGTATCTCTACTTTTCTCTAGTCTTTCCCATTTTATTGTTTTCCTATATTTCTTTGCAGTATCTAAACATTACATTTTAAATTCCAAAAACCAAATGTGAAAACTTTCCATTTTCTTCACTCTTGAACATCAGTCCAGTAAGGAATAAGGAAAGTTTTGCCAAGGAAGCTGGTTAGATATCCAATGTTTACCATGTAGTCTCTTCAGTTCTTTCCTTTATGCAAATTTATGTACAATTTTATCTTGTTCTTTGCCAAGGTTTTGGTTGTAAATCATGAAAATACTGCTTCAAAAACTTATGATCACTTTGTTGGTGAGTGTTGATAACTGCTAAATGCTAACAGACAAATGCTGCTCCTTTAAATCTTTCCTGCAAAAACAGAGCCACCCTCAGACACCTGTTTCCTAATAAACACAACAGATAATGCAGCAAAATATTCAAGAATTATTGGCTGACCTTCGAGGTTTTTTCCCTGATTGATTTTCTTTTGCACTAAGATCACTGTGATAAACTGTTTCAATAAGAAACTTATCCACTTAGGAAAATCAGAGAGCCCAAACCATAAACCCAATTGGAGTCAGAAGGACTATGAAGTTGTCAGCAATAAGCATAATGTTCCCTTTCAGCAATAATAGATTCATCCTTCCCCACTGCCCCAAGATGGGTTTTCACATTGACTTGCTGTGCTTAACAATGTGAAAATACTCTGATCCCTGGGAATTCATTTTCTGGAACACAGGAAATAAATGTGCCCAATTCTGAGTTTCTGCTAATAGCTGAGATAACACAGAGTCATCAATTGCTAGTTGTCAGAACCAGGAGTCAAACTGCACCCAAAGAACCCAGGATATTGGCTCTGCATCCTGATTTACACAAACAGAATTTTATTGACAGGAAGAAAACCCAGGATATGTAATATAAAAGTGTGTGAGTGTTAGTTGCTCAGTTGTGTCTGACTCTTCGCAACCCCATGGACTATAGCCTAACAGTCTCCTCTGCCCATGGGATTCTCCAGGCAAGAAAACTGGAGTGGGTTGTTATCTCCTTCTACAGGGGATCTTCTCTACCCCAGTGTCAAACCGGAGTCTCCTGCATTGCAGGCAGATTCTTTACCATATGAGCCATAAGAGAAGCCCACAATATAAAAAGAGACATGGTCAAAATTACTCCATTTCATACACTTACTATCCATGTAAAAATAAAAACTTCTAAATATTTTTGATGTAGAAAATAAAATATATATCAAGCATTAATTTTTTTCTCTTTGAATTTTTTTATTTTTAAGCATTAACTTTCAATGAGGTTTTCCTTTTTACCTCCATGATACAGTTTTCAAGATGAATTAAGTAAAATGTAAAGTGTACATACACACACCTTCATTAAATGAATGGTGACACATATATACAGCATTTTCCTGAGAAAGTACAAAGATGCAGAAATGTTCACGTAGGGCTCAGACAACCTAACAAAGACAAAGGGTCCCCAGTGGAAGAGTTTGTCTTCATGCAAAAAAAACCTGGCATGAGAATAGGAATGCAACTCTTGGGGTTGGATTGGCTCCCTCTGAGCTCCCTTAAAACCCTGAAGTTTATCAGTCTCTGAATTAATTCTTCCAGTGATTCTTCCCAGAAATATGCAAACTGCTCCGGAGGGACATTTGGAGAAGTTTTGTTTATTCTTTTAAGCCACGAGCAGCATATAAAAGAGCCCCAGTTCTCGAGAACTGACCATGAGCTAAGCAAGTAACCTAAAACAACCAGCTTTTCCAAAACTTCACCATACCGGGCAGACACGAAATCGCTAAGGTCACTAAAAGGACAGCTGATTTGTATTGCGATGCTCTCAAATGAAATATTTTCCATTAAGTTAGAAAAGCTTGGCTCCTACATTTTAGAAACCACTTCCCATAGACACAGTCTTCCTTGTAGTTCTGTATTTCTACCTCCATACACATTGGTTTTCTTTGGGCATGATTTCCCAAGTTTCTCAGCGTTCATTCCTGTTCTCTATCAGAGATCTTAAAACCCTGAACAAAAGCAAGAGTGAAATGGGGGTGAATGGGGGTGAATCAGAGAAGACTTCAAACTCTTTCATTTAGCTGTAAGGAGGTGAGAGTGCAATGCAATGCTATTTGGTGTATGAATGCTCCCAACATGTTCTTAAACAGCAGAAAACATGGAATGCTCAATTCAATTGAGAATTAACAGGAAAGCATTTCAATAGAGCAAGAGAATCACAATGTTGCTGTTCCACAATATGCAAGTTATTTTAAAGTACACTTGACATTTTAAAGGTACACAAATTCAGATGCTCTTCAAGGCTTCGGTGCCCACACACAGAGTTTAGGAAGCTGAAGGCTGTGAACTTCTCTCCTGACTTAATCCATGCTTTGTTTTGCATTCCTCACAGGTAAGCAGGCAGTGCCTAAAACAGAAGCAAAAATGTTGTTTTGTACTTTGACACTGGAAGCTCTCGTCTGAACACAATATTATTCAGGGATTAAAAAAAATTTAATTGATATATAGCTAATTGACAACGTTGTGTTAGTTTCTAGTGTACGCAAAGTGACTCAGTTCTCCATATACATGTTTGTGCTTAGTTGCTCAGTCGTGTCCGACTCTTTGCAACCCCATCAACTGTAGCCCACCAGGCTCCTCTGTCCCTGGGATTCTCCAGGCAAGAATACTGCAGTGGGTTGCCATTGCCTACTCTAATACATATGTTTATATACATATTATTTTCTATTATGGCTTATTACAGGATATTGAATATAGTTCCCTGGGTTATACAGTAAGACCTTGTTGTTTATCTATTTTATATATAGTAATTGTGCATCTGTTAATCCCAATCTCCCAATTTATTCTTACCCCCTTTCCCCTTTGGTAACCATAAGTTTATTTTCTATGTTTTTGAGTCTATTTCTGTTTTGTAAATAAATTCATTTGCATCGTATTTTAGATTATTTAGAAGTATTTTCTAAGCTAAAGTTTTCAAGCTTTTGTTTTCTCAGGAATAATTGGAGTTGTTTCTCGGTTTTAGACTCCTGGAATTTCATCCACTAGAAGGCCAACAATGATCTTCCTGTCCAATGTTGTTGTCAGCATGCCGTGCTGCCTTTCAAACAAGTATGGGGTGTTTAGAGTAAGGTGTCCCCAACAGCAGTCCTATAGTACCATGATAGAAATAGTTATTATTCACTGAGCACTCACTGAGTGTCATAAGCAATCATTCCTATTCCTTATAACATCCCATAAAAAAATTCTGGTGGCCATTTTATACAGATGAGAAAACTGAAGATTTGAGAATTTAAGAAACATGTCCAAGGTCACACAAGTTAGTAAGTAAACAGAACTGCTTTTGAACCCAGCGACTCTAACAGCAGAGGTAATGTGGCTAACTCCAGAGGCCTACTGCTTGTATCCCCTCATGAGCATCACAACTTATATTAATAGTAAAGGCTCTGAGAAGTCTTGCAATTGAGAATCCTGGTTAAACTTGTGTAATCTTGTGACGGTAGAAGCTGTGTTGGCTGATTAAGGCATTCATTAGACATTTGTACTGGAGAAGGCAATGGCACCCCACTCCAGTACTCTTGCCTGGAAAATCCCATGGATGGAGGAGCCTGGTAGGCTACACTCCATGGGGTCGCTAAGAGTCGGACACGACTGAGCGACTTCACTTTCACTTTTCACTTTCATGCACTGGAGAAGGAAATGGCAACCCACTCCAGTGTTCTTGCCTGGAGAATCCCAGGGAGGGGGGAGCCTGGTGGGCTGCCATCTATGGGGTCACACAGAGTCGGACATGACTGAAGCAACTTAGCAGCAGCAGCAGCAGCAGCAGCAGCAGCAGCAGCAGTAGACACTTGTACAATGCCTTGAAGGTAGTAGGTACTTACTAAATGTTTGATGAGCAAACAAAATAGGTAACTCAGTTAAATCATAATTATTAATGAAGTTGAATAGCAACAACTCAAACTTTGAATTTTTTTCAACATATCAATGTTAGAAACTATTTTAATATTACAAATGGTTGAATGACCTTTCATTTACTTTTTAATAGTTACCTTAATTATAATCCCTTAACCAAACAGAGTACAAACCTGTTATGCCCTGGACCGAAACCAGCTCCACGAAGCTGGCCTTCAAAGGAATGGAATTTACTTTGGCACACTCCTATATATGATGCTTTTCCAAGGCCAAATCCTAAGATACCAGCAACTGTAAAAGCAGGTTAGGAAAGATAAACAATTTAAATATTTGGAACCTCCTGCATTGTCTGCTAGAACTTTCTTTATTAACAGCAATAATTCTTATATCAAAAGTACCTTACTAAATCAATGAACAAAAACTCTGGGAATGAAGCTCTCTATTAAAGAGCAGGATTGGGAACTAGAGACTTTTTGATCTCCTCAGTTTTGAACTGGAGATAGAAGGGCCAGGTTACAGCAAGCCAAGGTGATGCTCTGACATGGGCAGCCAGAGGGTGGCCCAACTGGCAGACAAGTCTGTGAGGTCACCCAGGAAGGGAGAGGTGGGACTTGGGTTGTGGCTCTGGGTAGCCTCCAAATCACTAGGTAGGAGACCCCTTAATTCTCTGTATGGATGGAGTATGGGGAGCCACATTATCTTGCAGGCAGGGGAGGGAGGTCACGAGGCAGGACCATGGAAAACATTTCTAACCTGTTATTCCTGCCGGGAATGAGGTTTTGGATGGTACACCAGAATGTATCTTCTGTGGACATAAAAGGTCTCTGTATAATCAGTGCAAGAAGGTGAAAGCCTAAGTTTATGGTAAATGTATATTAGAAAATGGGCTTCCCTGGTGGTTCAGTGGTAAAGAATCTGCCTGCTGGTGTAGGAGACTCAGGTTCAATCCCTGAGTTATGAAGAGCCCCTGGAGGAGAAAATGGCAACCCACTCCAGTATTCTTGCCTGGAGAATCCCATGGACAGAGGAGCCTGGAGGGCTATAGTCCATGGGGTGGCAAAAAAGTCGGACATGACTTAGCAACTAAACAACAACGTCATCAGAAAGCCCTGATTTTAAAAAACTCTTCATTTATCATGTCCATTATAGAAAATATTTGGAAAAGATTGGCCAAAATAAAAAATTAAAATCCCTTGTGGAGCTGTTGTTCAGAGGCTCTGCTGGCAATGTCCTCTTGTGTCTCCAGCCAGGCCCTCCTAGGCCACGCTTCAGAGAGGACTAAGGTGAAGTCCCTACTGCTCAGCTTTCTGTCAGAAAGTGTGGAATGAACTAAAAAACTGCAATGTGGCAAAAAATGGACACTAGTGTTCAGAGAGATTGACCTGGACATTCCTATCTCCAGTTACTATAAACATAACCTTTTTATAAAAATGAATCTTTGTTTTTTAACTTCTATGACTTACGTGCAACTTTAGGCAATGAACCAAATCTCGGATTTGCTGCTAAATAACCTAGGAAGTAATGTATAAAGACATTATTATTTCATTTTATAACATTTAAATTCAAAAAGGATAAAGAAGTCTTAATTTCATCTTCAAATTTAATTTCCCTTTGCCATGTAACCTAACACAGTCACTCATTCCAAGGAAGAGGACATCTATGGGAAAGAAGTATGGGGACATAGACTAGAAACAGTCTAAAGCCTGCATAAATAAATCCTTCACCAAAACAGAAATGCCAAGTATTGTACCAAAACCTGCCAGGAGGACCACAGAAAACTGGATTTTCTTAAGTTAAAACATTTACTAAATATCAACTCTTACTTACCATGATGGACCAGTCCTTGGGTGACAAGCATGCTTACAAGAGAAAAAGGCAGAGCTGTAAAACAAAAAAGCCCTTAAGTATTGTTATTTTGAAATTTGGCACCTTCCCTAGAGGTCAGGGAGAATTACTCTGTTTTTTTCTTCTTACTTTGGCAGTGAGATCTTAGTCATTTGTTATTTTACTTATTTGACAAATATTAAGCACCACATGGAGAATTTTCTTGGGGTCTGCCCCAGGCGCTCAACCTAATGCACAGCATTAACATAACAAAATCTAGACTCCCTGCAATTCCATCTCCAACACCCACCATGCATCATCTCTCTCATCACTACATACAACACAGGCACATTCATGTGTGTGTGCACTGAGCTGGGGAATTTGGGAGTTGCCGTGAGCCGTATATTTAGAAAATGTCAATCCTGCAGAAAAGTTTTTTTAAAAAAAGGACAATAAACTGCACATCCTGTTTAGGATAGTGCCCTGCTTTTGTCTAATGCCATTTTGTTGCACGATTTGGATATATTTATTTTCTGAAAATTACTATATTCGCAGTAAACATGGGCAATGTTTAGAGATGATTTTTAAAAACAGACACATTGGTCTGGCAAAAGCAGTTTCTAGTCAAAATGTGTCAAATGACTTCTTCCCAAAGCAGTGAGAAGTGATTATATATACTATTTGATTTGGCTTAGCTGCTAGCTCTTCCTAGTAACCAAGACAAATCAAATAGCAACCAGCTTTTCCACTCAGATCTATCTACCTGATGGTAGGCAAATGAGTCATACTGTAATTTTAAACTACTAGGGGCTTACTTCAATTACTTACTCATGGGTTATCAGAAAACAATTTCTAGCAGCATAATCAATAATCAGTAATGCATAGCAAATATCAACTTCTAAACAGTGTTATTTCCAAAACAACTGATACTGGATTTGAATAATTTAAGAAATCAAAATGAGTATTTCAAAGTAAAATTAGCTCTATGCCAGCAATATTGGGACTATATCTACAGGCTCTGGTATGACATTTTCAAATGAAAAGTCATGAATTTTTAAAATTAGATGGGACTTTAATGCACTGCCTGAATTCACACCCTTGTCTTATATAAAGCAGGCCCAGAAAGAGAAAGAGACTTGACAGAAAAAGTTATTTCAAGACACTGTAAGGGAAGTATTAACAGAATGCTCCCACTCTTCATTCATTCCACAAATATTTAACTGGTTCACGTATTTTTATATGTGAAGCACCATGCTTGGCTCTAGGAGGGCGCAATGAACCTGAACTTGATGAAGGTTAGAGTCCAGTGGAATTGTGGAAGGTCTACTCTTTCAAGAAATTCTAAGTTAACACTCCTGGTTCACTTTCTCGGTCACATGAAGGAAAGTGTTAGGGGTGAATCACTTTCTGCTAAGGAAGGTAAACAGCTCCTACATCAGATACTGTCCCTGCCCTTAAAAAAGTCTCAATATGGATTTAAATTCCAAACAGCCTCAGATACCAACGTTCTTCCCGGAATTATGCAAAGTTCCTGCTAAAAAAAAAAAATCATTACCATAATTCTAATATGATATTAGGCAGTTTATATTAGGCAGCAAATACAGTGTTAACGACAATTAAGAGGGGTGCGATTACCTCTCTTCCAGAAACTTTCTTCTTGACATTCCCGGATAATCTTTGAAATCTCTGATCTGTGGATGTGCAGTTTTGATTTTGGACAAAACAACAGACTCTGCAAGGGAAGTTACATGATGAGTTGACTGAAATCATCAGGAAAGCATCTGTTCTATTTCCCCCCGAGGAGGGCAAGGAGGTCTCTTCCCTCTGGTCTCACAGCATGTGTGCCTTGGATCCCGGCTGCCAGCACTGAGCAATAGCCGGTTTCAGCCAGTGCTTTGCAGATGCAAGCGCTGGGTGAACTTGAGCAAGAAAAGAATTTTTTTGAGAAGCAAACAGTGATTCATGGTGTAGCGAGCATGAAGCAGATATCTGGTCAGAATGCATTACTGCTGAGGCCACATTTTCTTTTTTAAATATTTATTTAACTAGGCGGCACCAGTTCTTAGTTGTGGCATGCGGGCTCTAGTTCCCTGACCAGGGACTGAACCCTGGCCCCCTGCATTGGAAGCTCAGAGTCTTAGCCACTGGACCACCAGGGAAGTCCCCACATTTTCTTCATCTAGCCTCTGCACGCTTCCCCTGCAATGCTACTCACTCCTTGGGCTGTAATCTTTTGTTGTTCAGTGACTCATTAAATTTTTATTATGGTAAAATACCCGTAATAGTTACCATTTTAACCATTTTACTTAAAAATTTTTTTCATACTCTGGTATACTTTATTTAAAAAAAATTTCTATATTAAAGTATAGTTGGTTTACAAAAATGTGTTTAACCATCGTATACAATAAAAAGCAGACAACAAATGGCATTAAGTATATCTATAATATTGTGCAGCCATATCTATCTAGTTCCAGAACTTTTTCATCACCCTCAAAGGAAATTCCATACCCATTGAAGAGTCTCTCCTCATTCCCTAATCACCTAGCAACCATTAATCTGCCTTTTGGATCTGCCTATTCTGGATATTTTGTACAAACAATATCATACTGCATGTGACCTTGTGTGGTTAGCTTCTTTTCCTTTGTGTAATGTGTCAAAGGTTCATGCACGATGTAATATGTATTTCATTTCTTTTTATGGCTCAGTAATGTTCCAGTGTATGCACATAACACATTCTGTTTATCCATTCATCCATTGATGGGTATCTGGACTGTTTCCACTGTCGGACTATTGTGAATAATGCTGCTGTGAACATTCCTGTACAAGTTTTAGTTTTCCGCTCTGCTGGGCCATGTTGTAACTCTGTGTTTAACTTATTGGGGAACTGCCAAACTGTTTTCCACAGGAGCTGCACCATTTTACAATCCCAGCAACAATGTATGAGGTTTTCAATTTTTCTATATCCTTGTCAACACTTGTTATTTTCTGTTTTCTTTCTTTTCTGTTAGTTGCACTGTGCAATTTATGGGATCTTAGTTCCCTTACCAGGGGGTGAACCCCAGTATTTATTTTTTAAAATTAGCACATTAAATGCTTTTAATATAAACTATTTAATTTGTTTAAACTAAAAAAACTAAATTGTTTCTGTTTTTGATTATGGTCATGCTAGTGGTTGTGAAATGGTGGTTGTGATTTGCATTTTCCATTAAGTATCTTTTCATCAGAATTTTGGCCATGTGTATATCTTCTTTGGAGAAATACCTAATCAAGCCCTTTGCTCATTTTTTCAAATTAGGTTGTCTTTCTGTTGTTGAGTTGTAAGAGCTCTTTATATATTATGGATACTAAACCCTTATCAGACATATAATTCATAAATAATTTTTCCCATTCTGTGGGTGATTCATTTGTTTTTTAGAAACAAACTTTATTGAAATTTTTCCTTAAATCACACTTATATTTCCTTGTTTGTGAATTACTTATGTAGGTCCTTTTCCTTTTATCTCTTGGAATTTTAGTGATTTTCTTGTTGAGGTGAAGTCTATGGCTTTTGAAGTTCACCCTGTTGATTTTGCAAATGGTCTTTTTGGACTTTCTGTAGTAGATGTCAGTGTGAATGGTGATTACCATTTCTCAAACACTTGCCCCTGGGCCAGGCACTGTGCCAAGCACTTTACGTGCATGATGGTGAGGTACAAGGACCCTGTGGTGCCAGTGCCTTCAGAGCTCTACCTACCACCCAAGCAGGCAAGTCCTCTCTTCTTCCTCTACAGCTCCCCCAGTGCAGCACGCGGAAGCAGTGGTCAGGGTGAGCCACAGCAACCAGAGAAGGACCTGCTCTTATGCTCCACTTATGTTAGCTCAGCAAACACTCCTCCTTCCCCCAGTGTAAATATTTCTTCTTGGTTCTGCCTGTGGCAGAAATAAGCATCTCTCTCCTTCCCCTCCCCTAAACACACACATGCAGGGTCAGGGAACCCGACTATCACAGCTGCTGTGAGTCCTGCAGTCAAGACTGAAGTACCAGCAGAGAGTGTCCTCAGGGAGCTCTGGTGAGCCTTTTCTGTAGAGCCATAAATGTTTTATGGCTCTCCATTTCACAGAGGCAACTTGGGTGTCTAAATTCTTTTCCTTGTGACATGATATCATTTGTCTATTTGCCTCTCCTAAGCTTTGCTCTTAAATATAATCTCCATAACCCATTTTTAGCTTGAAAAGTTGACCTCAGAGAACATGAACTCTATTTACCTATCACAATACCTTCTCTTTTCTTCATTCATGTGTCCCCAAGACACACAATCTTCATTCTCAACAAGCTGAAAAACTGTGCCCCAGTTAACACTTGGGTTCTCAATCTGATGACTAATTTAGTAGTTCAGGGCTCTGCCATCTTGAACAGTAACTACAGTCAGCAGCATATCCTTAGCATGATTAGCCTTGGTAACAGAAATATAAAAAGCATGCATCATGTAGCATTCTGTTAGATTCAATAAAGAGTTTTGCTCTGCTAAAGGAAACCTCTTCAGTCACTGACAACCTATAGAAGAGTTAGTTAAGTTGAATTCTAAACAGGGAAGAGTAAAGAAAAGATTTTGTAAATAAAAGTCTCCTTTTCAAGACAGCCAGAAACATACTTTCCCTCTCTGTTCTATTTTCCTTGAGCTTATCCTACAAAGTGCCAGGCAGAGGAAAGTAAGACAATTGATCAAGGATGAGGTTTAAGGGGAAGTCCTGTATGATATTCCTCTTTAGATGGCAGACTTCAAATTATAAATACATACCTGCTTGCTTGGTGGTGGCAAATGGGGACCTTTTTCTTGGTTTTCATGTGTGGACACTGAAGCCATGATGACCTTGTCTTCGCTTCTCTTCTAGTTGAGTGGACTCAGCTTCCTTGTTGACCCACTATCTAAGGAAAGTATAAGAGTCACTGTGCAGTGATAGAACATTTATGTCAACCATAAAACACCCTTAGGATCAACACCCCTATTTGGAAAACTTACTTTCATTTTGTCATTAATCTTAACTTCCAACCACCTGCAAACTCACTTTCTAATGCTCCTTCCCCAGCAACACACACACACATACTAACAGACTGATGGTGACAGATCAGAGGTGGAGTGGAGTGAGATGTCAAAGAAGGCAGAGTGAAATGTTTTACAACCTACAGTGTCAGTCACGACCGTGTCTGACTCTTTGTGACCCCATGGACTGTGTAGCCTACCAGGCTCCCTCTGTCCATGGAATTCTCTAAGCAAGAATACTGGAGTGGGTAGCCATTCCCTTCTTTAGAGGATCTTCCCAACCCAGGGATCCAACCCGGGTCTCCTATGTTGCAGGCAGATTACTTACCATCTGAGCCACCAGGGAAGCCCTTAAGACTTATAAACTACCCTGAAAAATTTCAATTCATTACCAGGTCATTAACTTACACAAATATTTACTGAGTGTCTATTATGTGCCAGACCAAAGGCTACAAAAGAAGACGACATCAATACTAAAGTAACTCACAGTCTACAGGGAAGACAGGCAGTTATACAACATGTAGAAGTCTTCCCTAGAGGTAGGCACAGGGTGCTGAGGAAGGAGAGGAAAAAAGGCATGTTCTCTCTGGTTAGATCTGAAGACACCAAAGACTAAGACTCTTGAGCTTTCAAGACGGCCTGTGGAGAGTGGATGGACTCCAGGGGCAGGGAGACCAGATTGGAAAGTGCTATCATAGTCTAGGGAATGAAGTCAAGAGGCCTGAACCAAGACCCTTGTGGGAAGGCTAGAGATGATAATTTTGCATCTGGAAATGTTGGATTTGGGTGCCTGTGGGGGCATACATTGGAATTAACCATTAGGGATTAGAATATTTGAGGATTTGAGTCTAGAGTTACAGATTAAGAGTAGGCTGGAAAGATCAGTTTGGAAGTTGCCATCTAGGAAATGATAGGTAAAGTAGGAAACAGGAATAAAATTGTGTAAGAAGAGTACTGGAGAATGTGAACATCGAGGCCAAGGGAATACCAACAGGAGGAAGAACAACAGGCCAAGGAGAGGACTGAGAAAGAAGAGCTGATACAAAGTGGAAAAGTGTCTGAGGAAGAAATAAATCATCAGTGTCATGTGGCTCAGAACAACGGGCATAGTCCAGGTGGACCATGAACCCTACCCAACCTCCTGCCCAGTCAATGGGCCACTGTCCTCTGCAGGTCCAGACTCCATGACAACCACTGACTTTCATGCAAAATGAACATATTTTCATACACAATTCAGTTTCCTACTAAGCTGCCAGGAATATCAGCCAAGGGAATCCATACTTGACCAAGTTTCACTTTCGGTGCTTGATGTTATTATAGCGGGAGTATGATGCCCTACGGTGGAAAGTCTTGGAATCAGGAAGACCTGAGTTCAGATCCTGACTACTTGGTAGCCTGGCTTTGGGGTAAGTAACTTGAAGTGTCTGTGCCACAGCTTCTCAACTGCCAAGTGCGGGTAATGGACCTTAAGGGGCTAGTACAAGGATGAAGGGTGAGGTCCACAAGTCGGCAGCTCCACAACCAGCACACAGTGAGTGTGTGAGCAGTAAGGGGCAGCTGTCAGAACACTGAGCACCCTATTTCTTGAGGACTTCCAGGAAGTCTTTGCTGACATAAGGCCAAATTAGATTATCTTTGCCTAGTTAGGCCATTGCCTCAAATCCGGAAGCAAAAACACTACAACTGGGCTTTGGTGGTGAAGTCCCTTCACACCCATCTAGCCTTCAGTCCACATCTAAGCTGGGCTTCTCAGGGTGTTGCCTAAAGGTGCAGCCCCCACCCTATGCCCAGATCTGGTTTGGGGTCCCTCTGCTTCTTTAGTTGTTGGGGGTGAGGTGGCAGAAGTCCTGACGGGTGGGCAGTGGGAGGGAGGCGATCGGCAGGATAGGGGGGTGAGGGCGTGCGATCGGACACAGCTAGGGAGGGTCCCTGCACTTTCTGGTAGGGGAGCAGGGACTGGGAGTGGGGTTGGGGGTGGAGCGGGATCAGCTTGCAGGAAATTGCTGCCATCGGGGTCGCATCCGGAGCCGGGCCAGTAAGGGGCGATTCTAGGCTAAGTACCACCGTCCTGAGGACCCCAGAAGTCATGTAGTCAAAGAAGGCCACCCCCTGTCGCTATCGCACCCGCTGTTACCTGCCCCCACCCCTCAAGTGGGCACACCCGCGGGGCTGAGGATCTCCTCGCAGGCCGCGTCTCCCTCGCGCGCCCAGCCAAGCTCGCCACCCTGTGCGGCCGTGGCTGCACCTCGGATGCTCCGGCTTCCCGGGTGCCCGCGCCCGCCCCTGGCGACCCCCGGGAGCCCTTATCGTGGTCCCCTTACCGCGCTCGCTTCCAGGACCTCGCCTGTGCTCTGGAGCTTCCCTCCGCCTCTTTCTTCCTCTCGCTCCGCCCCCGTGGCGCCCCGCCCCTCGCTTCCTCGCGTGAGTCATTCAACAAGTGCACCCCATCCCCCGCCTCGCAGTCCCTTTCTCTCTTGGTGGCCTCACCCACACACAACTGCCCCGGCTGAAACCCGGCTCCTGTTGGAACCTCCGACTCCACCCCCAAGGCTTGTCCAGACACCCGGTAGATTCTACTGAATACTTCCTCGATTGCCTTACAAATTACTTCTTTCCTCCCAACGAAAAGAGCGACAACCATTTATTGAACACCCTCCTTGGACGAGACGGCTACTTCCACTTATCTGCAGGCTTGTTTTGGCTTGTCTTTTTTTGCAGTGTAATTGGCATAGCATTATATTAATTTTAGGAGCTCAACATAATGATTCAATATTTGTATACGTTGCAAAATGATTACTCAGTAAATCTAGTTAACATCCCTCACTATTTGTAGTTACCAAAAAAAATTACCCCACCCCTCCCCTTGGATGAAGATTTTTTAAATCTCCTTTTAGCAACTTTCAAACATGCAATATATATATATATATATATAGTATTATTAACTATAGTTGCCATGCTGTGTGTTACATTCCCATGACTTATTTTATAACTGGAATTTTCCACCTTTGATGCCCTTCACTCATTTTGCTGATCCCTATGCAATCTTTTCTACAACTCTCTACAAAGAATACTGTTATCTGCATTTTATGGACCAGGCAACTGAGTTGTGCCAGGCCACACTGGTTGTTCAGTCTCAGTGGTATCTGAATCTTTGCCACCCATGCACTGCAGCACACCAGGCGTCCCTGTCCTTCACCATCTCCCAGAGCTTGCTCAAACTCATGTCCACTGAGTCAGTGATGCCATCCAACCATCTTATCCTCTGTCGTCCCCTTCTCCTCTTGCCTTCAATCTTTCCCAGCATCAGCGTCTTTTCTCCAATGAATTGGCTCTTTGTATCAGGTGGCCAAAGTATTGGAGCTTCAGCTTCAGTATCAGGCTTTCCAATGAATATTCAGAATTGACTTCTTTAAAGATTGACTGGTTTGATCTCCTGGCAGTCCAAGGGACTCTCAAGAGTCTTCTCCAACACCACAGTTTAAAACATCAATTCTTTGGCACTGAGCTTTCTTTATGGTCCAACTCTCACATCCATACATGACTACTGGAAAAACCATAGCTTTGACCATACGAACCTTTGTCGGCAAAGTATTTAAGTAAAAAAATAAAAGATACGTCTTTACTACCTGTGTCACTCTCCCCAACCTCAGCTGTGATTCCTCCCTGGAACATGCCACTGGGACTCAGGGAATGTCTTGAGTTGGAAGAGAGGCTGTGGGTCATGTGGAAGGCCTTTATCATTTCACATCTTTCCTGACTGTCCTAATTAGTCTCTACACCTCTGGCCTCTTGCGAGCCCCTCTGGCATCCACTGGGCCTTCCTTCTGTTCCTCGTGTTCACCCAGTTCTTCCCACCTGAGTGAGGCCTGGTATGGAGCCTGGACTCCTCTCCCCATCAGGCATGTGCTGGTTTTTTCCTGCTCATTCTTCTCTGACTCTTACTCATGGGGACCTGCCTTGACCCCATGCAGCCTAAAGTGGGTCTGCCTTTTCCTTGTTCATAGCACTTATCATGCATTATCATGAACACTCTTGTTAGTGTGCTTACTCCTTTAAAATTTATTTCCCCTTCTTCAGTGTCCTCTTCCTGAGATAAGGACCAAGATGGTATTATTTTGCCCACCATTGTATACTTAGCATCTCATATTTGGAAGGGCCCAGTGAAGAGCTGCTGAATGAATGAATGAATGAACCAATGAGTCTGAGCCCAAAGGCTGGATGTCAGGATACTGTTTGGGAGAATCTGTGTTCCCCCCA
The DNA here is from genome assembly GCF_003369695.1 of Bos indicus x Bos taurus. Taxonomy (NCBI): domain Eukaryota; kingdom Metazoa; phylum Chordata; class Mammalia; order Artiodactyla; family Bovidae; genus Bos; species Bos indicus x Bos taurus. Next base: position 67,669,544 of record NC_040081.1, read on the forward strand.
GTACACCCCCAGACCACTGTTCCTCCATGTGATTCACTGCTTTCTTTTCACTCCCACTTCCCCCCTCTAAATAAAAAGGAGACACAATTCTGTTGCTAATTTTGCTCTGTGTTACCGGAAGTCAGAAATAACTTTATTTCGTGGTCTAAAAGGAAGAGCTTTCTAATCGGTTTTGTGATAAAATTGAATAGCCCTACGTTACGAAGTTTATCTTCCAACAAATATGCTACAGGCATTTGACCTTTTAACATCTTGCTACAATAGAGTCTATGTCCCTACCCTCACTTCTACTTTCCACCAGAATGTTCTACTTAATTGTCTGAAATAATTAGAAGTTATCCATCAGATAGTAAAGAATTCACGTGCAATGTGGGAGACCTGGGTTTGATCTCTGGGTTGGAAAGATCCCATGGAGGAGGGCATGGCAACCCACTCCAGAATTCTTGCCTGGAGAATCCCCATGGACAGAGCAGCCTGGCAGGCTGCAGTCCATGGGGTCACAAAGAGTCGGGCACGACTGAGAGATTAAGCGCAGCACCCGTATGCCATGGGCATGTGTTATATAAATTCATTACTTGGTACTGATTGGACAAATGTGGGGTGCCGCTGTATTCTTCTAGGTACTTTCAGAGATAAAAGAGAAAAGACATGGGTCCCTTCCACAAAGGATAGATCACTTCCCAAAGAATTAGGATAAAATACAACATCCATAGCCCTAGAAGTGGACAACACTGAACAGAGCCTTTCTTTACTAAAATTTTATTTTTTTAAAAAATTTATTGTAATATAGCTGATTTGCAGTGTGTTAGTTTCAGGGTTTTTTTGTTTTTGTTTTTAAATTCTATTGATATATAGTTGATTTACAATGTTGTGAACAGAGCCTTTCTTAGGTCATGCCTCAGTAGCTGCCGGAGCCTCAGGATCATGATGGCAAAGTTGATTATCGCTGGCTAATGCTATGGAAACTGTGGCTGATTTAGAAAGTGCAAAAACATTCATAGCAGGCTGCAGCTGGAGCAATTTCCATAGCTCTGTGCTGTCCCCAGGAAAGATCCCAGTTCATTAGCAGGGCCCGACAGGATTCAGCCCCTGCCCGTCTTTCCAACACAGCGATCTTAGGCCCTTCAGGGGTCCTACAGAGAGGCTGAGGTTCTCTCTTCTCATGTTTCATGCTTTTGCATATGCTGGGGCTTCAGCTTCTGCATTCTCCACCCCTCCCTCACCCATTTTTTAAAAAAATTGAAGTATAGCTGATGTGCAGTATTATATGTTACAGGTGTACAAAATAGTGAGTCAGAATTTTTAAAGGTTGTACTCCACTTATGGTTATTACAAAATATTGGCTCTACTCCCTGTCTTGTACAACGTATCCTTGTAGCTTATTTTATGCATAATAGTTTGTACGTCTTAATTCCATCTCCCCTTCTCTCTCCCCACTGTTTAACCACTATTTTGTTCTCTATAACTGAATCTGTTTCTTTTTTGTTATATTCACTAGTTTGTTGTATTTTTTTAGATTCACAAATAAATGATATCATACAGTATTTGTCTTTCTGTGTCTGACTTATTTCACTTAGCATGATGTTCCCAAAGTCTACACATGTTGCAAATGTTGTTTGTTTAATGGCCTAGTAGTATTCCATTGTACATATACCACATCTTCTTTATCCATTCATATTGATGAATGCTTAAGTTGCTTTCATGTCTTGGCAATTATAAATAATGCTGCTATGAACATAGGGTATATGTATCTTTTGTAATTAGTGTTTTTTGGGTTTTTGGGGATATATAGCCAGGAGTGGAATTGCTGGGTCATATGCTAGTTGTATTTTTTGTTTTTTGAGAAAACTCCATACTGTTTTTCACAGTGGCTGCACCAATTTACATTCCCATTAACTGTGTATGAGGGCTCCGTTTTCTCTACATCCTTGCCAACATTCATTATTTGTGTTCTTTCTTATGATAGCCATTCTGACAGGTGTGAGGTGATACCTCATTGTGGTTTTTAACTTGAATTTCTTTGACAATGTAGAGCACCTTTTCAAGTGCCTGTTGTCCATCTTCATGCCCTCTTTGGAAAAATCTCTATTTGGGTCTTCTGCCCATTTTTTACTCAGCTTGTTTGCTTGTTAGATGTTGAGTTATGTGAGCTGTTTATATATTTTGCATATTAAACCTTATCAGCAAATATTTTCTCTCATTCAGCAGGTTATCTTTTAGTTTTGCTGATTGTCTCACTCATTCTTAAAGACTATGCCTAGGGATCACTTCTTGACAGCTTGGCCAGACTCAAGCTTGCTTTCCCAGCTCCTGGGTTCCCATTGCGCTTTGCAGTGGATACCTATTGTGTATATGTGTGTGCATATATACGTGTTTGTTACGCACGTATGTGTATACAGGTTTAACAGTTATAACTAACATGTATTAAACACGATGTGCCACGTGTTCTTCTGGTCTCTTTTCACCTTTTAACCATCCGCACAGCAGTCACCCGACAGAGATGCTAATAACTTAGCCAGGAAGTGACAGGACCAGCATTTGAACCCAGGACTGAGAGCTGTACATTTCAGAACTGTCTCTCAGCTGTCATCACATTATGTTACAACCACTGATGTCGTTCATGGTCACTCCTCTTGACTGTGAGCTCCTTGAGGGCAGGGACTGATCTTGCTCAGTAAATGGAACACAGTATGAACTCAAGAATGAGTAAGTGAGTTTAATGAGGCATGGAATTAAAAAAATGAATAATATCTGGTCCTTTATTTCAAGAGACTCACAGTCTCTTTTTCTCCTTTTTTCTTCCCCAGATGGTTGCAGGGCCTTTTAAAAAATCTGAGAAATTGGTATTATTATTCCAGCTTTACATGTAAGAAAAATGAGGCCAAGAGAAGTTCACTAACACAGCCAAGGTCATAGCTGGGAACAGGCACAGCCAAGATTCAAACCTTAGTGGCTTGGCTCCAGACTCATGCTCTGAACCTCTAGAATAAATATGTCTCCACTAGCCTCAGTGGGCAGAAAAGACACAAAAACGGATGCAAAACTAGAGACAGGTACGGAAACTTAGGCAGCAAGGTAGGGAGAAGGAGCAGCCTGCCATGAGACTGACTGAAGAGCAGGCCCTAGTTGGGAGGGCAGGGTAGGGGATGCATAGAAAACAAAATCCTGGTGGGAATCTCTATAAGTGCCTTAGGGAGGCACTCACAACCACCTCTGGGCTCAATCACAACCACCTCTTCCCTGCTGGTTAAAAGGGACTCTGACTGGGATCTGGTGGGGAAGTTTCCTTGTGTGTGTGTGTGTGTGTGGCGGGAGGGGGGCGGCGGGGGGGATGGTGGGATGGGCATCTTGAATGACCTTGGAGTGGCCAGAGCAACCCTCACCTTCCGGCCTTCCTTTTTCTTGTGCCAGCTCCCCACTTGCCAGCTGCCTACTTCTGTGAATCACAAGATCTCGTTGAGTCACTCATTCCCTCTCTGAGGAATAAATAATGTCAAGTCTCACAAAAGCTGAGCAGTTGGCAGAAAGCATCATGCGAAGATGGAGCACGGGTTCTCTTCTCCTTTGTGAACCCGCATGGCTGTCAGGATAGGCGTGTTGCCAGGCTCTCAGCATGAGCTTTTGGGCCATCAACCCAGAGCCCTGCTGTTTTAGTTTTGTTTAGACTTGATGCTCAGGCTGCCAGACTCAGCAAGAAGCAAAGTCAGACCCAAGGATCATAATTTTGGCCCAAATGGGGAAAATCTGAAATATGAAGATGAGTGTACATCAATTTGGTCGTGTCTCCAGTCTTCCTGAGACAGGCCTATCCTTTATTTTGCTCATGAATGCCCATGATTGACATCCTGAAAGTTAATTTAGTACTTTAATATTCCAGAGCTGCTTCCCACAGCCTACAATGTGCAGAGCCCTTTAAATGCAAAATCCAGAATGCTCCTGCTGTAGCAGAGAGAATATGCAGTCAGGCAGAGGACAATCATATCTTGTGGCAGATATTTTGACCTCTCTCTAAGAGGGCGCTGTCATCTTTGTGTCTTGGTGTCTGATCTGAGCCTCTCTCTAGAAGGGCCCCCCAGTGTGGCTGGAGTAGGGGTAGCAGTGTTTTGTGTGTGTATGTGTGTTAGTCACTCAGTCATGTCTGATGCTTTGTGACTCCATGGACAATAGCCCACCAGGCTCCTCTGTCCACAGAGTTCTCCAGGCAAGAATACTGGAGTGGGTTGCCATTCCCTTCTCCAGGGGATCTTCCCAACCCAGAGATCAAACCCAGGTCTCCTACATTGCAGGTAGATTCAGAAAAGCAATTTGATTTTATAGTGAAAAATACAACAGGGTATAAACACAAGAATGGATTTTGCTCCTTGCAGGGCATAATTCTACTTCAGAAGAGAGGCTAATTAATCAAAATCTAATTGATAGAAGTTTGGGTAAAGCTGACGTGTTTTGAAAAACTAGACTTTCTTTTTTAGAGCAGTTTTAGATTCACAGCAAAATGAAGAGGAAGGTACAAAGATCTCCCCTCACCTCCACTCCTTTACATCTTTCCACTTATCAACCTGCCCCAAAAGAATGGTGTGTTGGTTGTAACGGGTGAACCTGTGTTGACACATTATTATCACCCAGAGTTCAGAGCCTATGAATTTAGTACTTGGACTCGAGCTAGATTGCCTGGATTCAGTTATAGCCCCACTGTATGCCTATAGACTATAGTTATATTAATATAAATAATGGCTTGGCATGGTATCTGACACATAGGTAGAGCAAGCAGTTTGTGTTTACGCCCATCTCCTTCAGAAAAACCCTCCCTAGCCTCTTGTGCAGCAATCCTTCCTGTGTGCTATTCTTGAATGACCTCTTTATTTGCCTCGAAGATGTGAGATCCCTGGAGGCAGGGACTGTCTTTCTCACCTTCATGTCTGTGGCAGTAAAACCACCTTAAGATATTAATTTTGTTCCATACTCGTTCAGCAGCTTGAGCAAATAGTGGGACCTCCCCATAGCAAGAAAATCCTCAAGGCTGGCCTTAACTCTGGCCAAAATTTTGGCTCCCTGTCCACCAATGCCAAAGAGAAATACGGAGACAGAGTTTAGAGGAAATGGAAAAGAGGAGCTTTATTATTTTTGCCAGGCAAAAGAGAAACACAGCAGGCTAGTGTCTCAAGAACTGTGTCCCCCTTTCTTGAGAATAGGGAGAGGTTTAATATCCTCTTGAAGGTTTTGCTTTTTTTTTTCCTCTTGCAGAGTTTCAAAATGGCCACAGCTGGCATCAGGCAACTCAGTAACTGGGTCTTGTGTTCTGAAGTTATCCGCCTGTGACCTTCTTTTTTGAGATGGAGAATGCTACAAGAGTGTAGGGGGAAAAGAAAGCCAGGTGCTGGGTATAGTTTATGGGTCAGAGAGTAATTTGCTTTGTGAAGGACAAGTCCAGCTACAAGTGTTTGTTAGTAGTAACAGCTAAAGAATAACCAAGATTGTTTAATTCTTGTGGGCCAAACTTGAGGCCTGTTTGACTGGTATGTGCCAAAGGTTGTTCACTTATTTTCTGTTGTTGCTGTGACAACTCCAGGTTTGTTGATGTCTTTTGCATCAGAAGTAAAAAGGGAGAGTTCATTTAAAAAAGCATGAAGCAGGCATCTAGAACATCATTCCTTTGTAAAATTTCGTTGTAGGAAAAAAGAGCCCTAGCTGAGAGAGGAAGAAGCGGACTGATCCTAGAGGGAAGATTTTGAGTTTCTGGAGGGACTGGAGAGGAAACAGAAATGTGTGGAACCTGGAGGAGTGGAGGGCAACACTTCTCTCCCTCTTTCTAGATCTGGTCTGTGAAAGGACCTCATGGCAAAAGAGCTCCAGTGTGCCCCGAGGAGGGAGGTTCATTGAACATTCAGCTTCATAAGTTGTGGTGCTGGGTTGGGGCCACAGATTTCAAGGGATTGTGTGGATTTTGACATTGACCATCTCCACGACACCATAGGGGATCAGAGGACAGTCTAAAATGCTCTGGGCTGTGCCAGAGTCCCAGAGCCCTCCTCTTGACCCTAGGAGAAGGTACCTCCCCTCTCTGCCCCCATCAAATTCACAAGTTTGAATTTCCTGAGTGGCAGGGTGCACCTAACAATTGTAATTTTATCTAGAGACATAAGAACGTGGCTCTTTCTGAACCGTGGTGAAATGAGCTAAAATTCACACATGCAGTGTGTTCATGATCCTTGCCAAAGCAGGCCTGAGTGTGTTTGGTAAGTGAATGATACAGGAAGCATCTTGAAATGGATCCAGTCTATTTGAATGATACTATAGAAAGGGTAGTTTTTGTTTACCAGCTTTAAATAAAGATTTTCCAAGGCAATTTCCTGAGCTTTTAAAGCACATTCAAATAAGTTGTCTTTGAAGAAAGATTCAAAAGACTTTCGTGGCTGCAAGTAAGCAACAAGTTGAGTTTATAACTCTCAGTCTTATATTTGTTGGTTGCCCAGGCAGCTAAGCCTGGCTGCTTAACACTTGGACCCTGGAAAGATTGGAGTCTCCAGTCAGAACTTGTATCACAAAGCCCCACCTAATATGGTAAAGCTTGTTAATAGGCAAAACACCCAACTGCTACTTGGTATACTGCCCTTCATTTCACAAAGCTGCCTTGTACCTACATTTCCTGGTCTTTGTTCAGAATGAAAGTTGTTTAGGCTGTTCTATTCTCAGTTACTGGCAGTCATTCACTCAAGAATTACTCAAACGAATTAAATCTAAAGATAATAAAAAATATATATATATTCCTTTAGTGTCTGCTCATTCCCCTCTTCAGCTTCAGTCTTCAGAAACTTCTTTCTAGGTTGCTTTAATAACCTGCAGACTTGATTTATTTTCTTGCCCTTCTAAGTATCAGAAAAGCATTTACAAGAAAGAAAATAAATGGAAAAGCAAGAACAGGCTAAACAGTATGACAAAGAATTCAGGCAAATCTTGAAAGGTGAGATATTCCAGTGGACAACTGCTTTCGACTCTCAGCAAGTCAGCACCATAGAAACCAAGGATGTTATGGAGGAAAAGAAATTGGGACCCAACCACAAGTGCAGCCTATGGTCCTAGATTACATTCTAGTTTGAACTGTTTTGAACATCTATTGGGAGAATAATTGTGAAAATTGGAATAAGACTTGGGTCATAAATGATATTAAAGCTCATTAAGTTTTAATGTTAGGATTAATATTGTGGCTTGTTGGGAGTAAAAAGAATTCATTTTGGTTACATAGGATGTCCTTATATTTGTGAGCTGCATACTGAAGTATTTAGGGGTCAAAGGCCATGATGTACAGCATAAAAAAATATGAATATAAAAGAATAAAATCTGGAAGAACTGAGTTATATCTCACGTTAGATCTTCCTTATTACATGATCCAGTTAACTTGAAAGTCTGCTTCACTGTACATGTATAGATATGGTACACGAATACCTAGGTAGGGAAAGTACATGGAGTCTGGGGTATGTTTTGCATTTAGTAAGTGTGTGAATTTGGATGTTTCTCTCTGTGCCTGCTTCCCAGCTGTAATATAGGTGTAGTATTAGTGAATCTATTACAGAAGGTAATTATGAGATTAAATGAGTTAGTATATATAAGCTCATTAAAACAGTTCTTGGCACAAAGTAAACTGCTACGTAAGTGTTAGCTCTTATTTTTATTATTGTTTTTGTTATTAAGGAGTATGATTCTAGAAGATCTTTGATAGAAAAAGTATCAACACATACTTTTGTGTTGGCAAAAACTGATATAATCAGCACAGCTTCTTGAAATTTTTGATATGTTTTTAGTAGCTGTGGGAGGCCTATATTCCTAGGGACCCATCTCTGAGTTCTTCCTTACAGTATATTGAGAAATGTCCCAACCATTGTTTTAGGGATTGGTGAACAGTGGTGAGACCTAACAACATTTTTTTTTTTCTCATTGGTTATAATAAGGCTTTGGGGTTAGTGTCCTATTAAAAAACCCTAAGTTTTAAGTGTAATTAAATAATAGATAAGCAAAGATACTACCAGAAGTAGAATCTTCTGACAGGAATACTTCTTTATTAGAGATGCTAGAATTCGAATTCATCTTTTCTTTAAAAAAATTAGTGAAAATAATATGTGATGACTATCTTTATGTGTCAACTTGACTACCTGCAGATGCCCATACTAAAAGTGGACTTCTCTGATGGTCCAGTGGTTGCGAATCTGTCTGCCAGTGCAGGGGACCTGGTTCAATCCCTCGTCTGGGAATATTCCATATGCCATGAGGCAACTCAGCTCGCGTGCCACAACTACCGAGCCCACACGCTAGAGCCCGTGTTCTGCAACCAGAGAAAGCCCTGAGCAGCGACGAAGACCCAGAGCAGCCAAAAATAAACAAATAAAAATGAAAAAAATAATTCTGATTGTATCAATTATCTGATCCAGGATGTTTGTGGATAAGATTAGCCTTTGAGTCGGTAGACTCAGTAAATTGTCCTCCACAATGAGGGCGGGCATCATCCAATCTGTTGAGGGCCTGAACAGAACAAAAAGGTGGAGAAAGGTCTAACTTGCTCTGTTTTTCGCTGCCTCACTGATAGAGCTGGGACTCCTCATCTCATTCTCTTTGAACCTTGGATTGAAATTTACACCATCAGCCCCTCTGATTCTCAAGCTCTTGACCCAGCTTTCCTGTGTCTCCAGCTTGCAGATGTAGACCATGGGTCTTCTCAGCCTCCATAATTACATAGGCCAATTCCTCATAACCTCTGTCCCTTTCTCCTAACCAGTAGGAGATATATTTGTTTGTTGTTTAGTCACTAAGTCGTATCTGACTCTTTGCGACCCCATGGATTGTAGCCCTCCAGGCTCCTCTATCTATGGGATTACCCAGGCAAGAATACTGGAGTGGGTTGCAATTTCCTCCTCTAGGGGATCTTCTCAACCCAGGGACTGAACCCATGTTTCCTGCATTGGGAGGCAGATTCTTTACCACTGAGCCAACAAGGAAGCCAGGAGATATATATCTATACATATCTGTATCTAACACACAGTATAAGATGCCTTTATAAATACATCCCTTCAAGCAAATCTGACACATGATGATTTAGGACTACAGTTGGTCTCTGTCATTAACAGAATAGAAAGACAATAAATATGATTTTGTAACTATATTTTCAGATTTTCAGTTTAGATAAATGCTGTCCCTCAATTAATACTCCAAATGGCTTTAGTTTTCAGTGTTTCATGTCAATTTTGGCTTTTTGGGGTCGCAAAGAGTAGGACATGACTGAGCGACTAATCTGATCTGATCTGATCTGAAACTCAGCAGTGGCCACAGGACTGGAAAGGGTCAGTTTTCATTCCGATCCCAAAGAAAGGCAATGCCAAAGAATGCTCAAACTACCACACAATTGCACTCATCTCACATGTGAGTAAAGTAATGCTCAAAATTCTCCAAGTCAGGCTTCAACAATACGTGAACTGTGAACTTCCTGATGTTCAAGCTGGTTTTAGAAAAGGCAGAGGAACCAGAGATCAAATTGCCAACATCCGCTGGATCATGGAAAAAGCAAGAGAGTTCCAGAAAAACATCTATTTCTGCTTTATTGACTATGCCAAAGCCTTTGTGTGGATCACAATAAACTGTGGAAAATTTTGAAAGAGATGGGAATACCAGACCACCTGATCTGCCTCTTGAGAAATCTGTATGCAGGTCAGGAAGCAACAGTTAGAACTGGACATGGACCAACAGACTGGTTCCAAATAGGAAAAGGAGTACGTCAAGGCTGTATATTGTCACCCTGCTTATTTAACTTATATGCAGAGTACATCATGAGAAACGCTGGACTGGAAGAAGCACAGGCTGGAATCAAGATTTTCGGGAGAAATAGCAATAACCTCAAATAATGCAGATGACACCACCCATATGGCAGAAAGTGAAGAGGGACTAAAACGCCTCTTGATGAAAGTGAAAGAGGAGAGTGAAAAAGTTGGCTTAAAGCTCAACATTCAGAAAATGAAGATCATGGCATCTGGTCCCATCACTTCATGGGAAATAGATGGGGAAATAGTGGAAACAGTGCCAGACTTTATTTTTTTGGGCTCCAAAAGCACTACAGATGGTGAGTGCAGCCATGAAATTAAAAGACGCTTACTGCTTGGAAGGAAAGTTATGACCAACCTAGATAGCATAATCAAAAGCAGAGACATCACTTTGCCAACAAAAGTCCGTCTAGTCAAGGCTATGGTTTTTCCAGTGGTCATGTATGGATGTGAGAGTTGGACTGTGAAGAAGGCTGAGTGCCAAAGAATTGATGCTTTTGAACTGTGTGGTATTAGAGAAGACTCTTGAGAGTCCCTTGGACTGCAAGGAGATCCAACCAGTCCATTCTGAAGGAGATCAGCACTGGGATTTCTTTGGAGGGAATGATGCTAAAGCTGAAATTCCAGTACTTTGGCCACCTCATGCAAAGAGTTGACTCATTGGAAAAGACTCTGATGCTGGGAGGGATTGGGGGCAGGAGGAGAAGGGGACGACAGAGGATGAGATGGCTGGATGGCATCACTGACTCGATGGACGTGAGTCTCAATGAAGTCCGGGGGTTGGTGATGGATAGGGAGGCCTGGCGTGCTGCCATTCATGGGGTCACAAAGAATTGGACACGACTGAGCGACTGAACTGAACTGAATAACTTTTTATTATCTTTCTTCTAATATAAACAGAGCCTTTGAACTTTAGGCACTGTGAGGACTTTGCAAGGTGTTTCAACAGCACATTTATCTTAGGTTTCAGAGTAAGCTGATAGTTCAAGATTAAATGGATGTGTATCAGAGAAAGTCCTAAAGGGCTAGGTTAAAGTTTACAATTATGAGAAATTATGAAAATTATTTATTTGATAAGGTCTGCATTATCAAACTTTCAGCCTCAGAAATGAGAACATTGTTATGATGTTACTATATCATAATTTCATAAAAGCAAAACTTTATTTGAAATATACACATGAATAATTTAACATCTCCTGACACTGAATGACAAATACCTTGCTAACATACTTCACATGAGATGTCTCATAACTTACCACAACACTCAAGGATCTTTCATGCCTGTTTCCCTTGAGATAACTGATATGCTGACAGGTTAAAAACTGGATTGAAATTTAGAATCAATGATTTATTCTTCATCCAACCAATATTTATTGAGTGCTTACTAGGTGTCAAGCCCAGTTCTAGGTTCTGGAGATACACAGGTGAATAAAACATCAAAATTCCTGCTTTGAGAATTGGGAACACAGTTCTCTGGAGTCTAGCAGTTAGAATTGAAAATTACTTATTAAATGGTTAGGTGGCATTCTAGCCTGACTTTTTATAAGTTTAACTCTACAAGATGGTTTCTTTTTCCTGATGGAGAAAGGTCCCCAAACACATCCTAAGTCTACAAAGGGTGAAAATCTGGACTAAAGCTAGACTCCTCGAGAAAAACAAATAAACAAAAACCAAAAATAAAAAACACTCTTTGACATAGCTGCTGCTGCTGCTGCTGCTGCTGCTAAGTCGCTTCAGTCGTGTCCGACTCTCTACAGCCTACCAGGCTTCTCCGTCCATGGGGTTCTCCAGGCAAGAACACTGGAGTGGGTTGCCATTTCCTTCTCCATTGACATAGCTGCTTCCTTAAAAAACAAAAAACCAACACACTCACACACACACACACACACACGTTTCTCTGTATCTTTTCAAATCATCACCCATTTTAGACAAACTTTCTGAACATAAGGCAATACCCTATACAATTCAGGATTGCCTAGCCAGTGGACTATTTTTCTCTGTTATAGATACCTGGTTGCAATAATTTTTATGTAGTACAAAAAAAAAAAAGGAAACCTCAGTGTATTTCCGTAATACAGTGACCTGAATTTGCTGGGAGAGACTGTAGCTCATCAGGTAAGGTTTTTACTCCCTTAGCAACCAAATTGCCATCATGCTGCAAACTATAACAACCTCTGCAGTCGCCTGACCTACTTAGAGAACCCAAAGTGCACACCAAAGCATCTGCATCTCCGAACACCATGGCCCATATGTACCTCTAACCGATAATTTATGGTTCAAGGTTGCTGTTTGTTATGTTACATGGGCAAAGAGTCTCAATAAGACATTTTAAAACAGTGACATTTCCCTATAGACAGCTTCTGCACCTATCTAAACTTTATATAATTTAAAATAGAGCACAAGCTTTTCATATTGAAAAGTACTGGGATAAGCAAATAATGGGATGCCTTCAGCAGTAATCATGAGCATATAAAAATTTTAAATCATCATCCTTATACTATATAGTTATAATAATGAACACATTTTTTACTTCTATTTTCAAATATGATGATTTATGATCTTTATATCTGAGAACCACTTTACAGCCTTAATACATACATATTATATTAAAGGAAGTGAAAGAATCTTGAAATAAGATTTTCCTCTCCTCCAGGTTTCTGAAGATAGCTCTCATTTCTTTTACCATTTATTGAGAAAAAGCTCATATGATTCATAGTAATGTCGGATTTTTGAATAACAATGCCCAGGAGGTTTGAGCTGTGTATGAAAATTTAAAACAGACGACCTTAGGATACTGGAGTTTATATTCATATTAAACACCTACCTAGTTCTTCTGAATTTAATGAAAGTAAAAAGCAAAATCTTCCTGAACAGAGAGTCTCAGGTAAGCACAGCGCCATGCACAGGAATAGATGGGAAATTTCAGTGCAAGGTATCACATCATGAAAGGGACAGTGAGGGGATGAGGCCATCATTTTACATCATTTAGTGTAAATGATTTCTGTCTTCACCTTGAACACCTCATCTTACTACCATCTCATAATCTTGACTGTGAAATTGAACTATATATTATGTTTTTGTTTCTTATTATTGGGGGGGAGGTTCTCTTTCCTCTCCTTGGCACTAGGGACAATTTGATGATAAGTCATTGGATAAAGGCTTTGGACTAAGAAAGAGAACAGAGAGTCCCACTCTGGCTCTAGGGGACCTGCATACATTTTTGTTATAGGACAAAACATCCCACCTTCTGGGCCTCAGCTTCATTAGCTGTAAAAAGGACAGCACTGGACCAGATGATCTCTGAAGTTTCACTTTTGGCTGCAAAATTCTATGGTTTAATCTAGTTTCAGCTATGGAAACTAAGAAGCAAAATGTTAACTGTAAGAGGCTAATGGTTACATACTCTGTTTCACCAAATTCATAAAGCAAAAACGTAATCCAAATTCCTCCAAGAGTCGTCCAATTGCCCACGGGTGGTACTGTGGCAAGGTCAATATCATTCCTCACTCAATGTTTCCTTTTATTGAAGGGAAATCCATCAGGAGGCACTCCTGGCATCTCTCTGCACTATCCTTGCTCTGCTCTTGGGGAGGTACAGCGGTTTGTCTAACAGGTGAATTTAGAAGGAGAATGAGGACCAACCTAGACAGCATATTCAAAAGCAGAGACATTACTTTACCAACAAAGGTCCGTCTAGTCAAGGCTATGGTTTTTCCAGTGGTCAGGTATGGATGTGAGAGTTGGACTGTGAAGAAAGCTGAGCACTGAAGAATTGATGCTTTTGAACTGTGGTGTTGGAGAAGACTCTTGAGAGTCCCTTGGACTGCAAGGAGATCCAACCAGTCCATTCTGAAGGAGATCAGCACTGGGATTTCTTTGGAGGGAATGATGCTGAAGCTGAAACTCCAGTACTTTGGCCACCTCATGGGAAGAGTTGACTCATTGGAAAAGACTCTGATGCTGGGAGGGATTGGGGGCAGGAGGAGAAGGGGATGACAGAGGACGAGATGGCTGGATGGCATCACTGACTGGATGGATGTGAGTCTGGGTGAACTCCAGGAGTTGGTGATAGACAGGGAGGCCTGGCGTGCTGCGATTCATGGGGTGGCAAAAAGTCGGACACGACTGAGCAACTGAACTGGACTGAACTGCAGACAGGGTTGCTAGCCATTCCCTGGACTCCTCTTGGGAGCTGGTGTCCCTGTGGAGAATGTGTGTCCTGCTCTGTTCTTTCATGCTATCAGTTTCGAGGACCAAGACCCTGCCTTGGGGGTTCTGTAGTCACTATGGGTAAGTTTGTCTAGTTCAGGGGTCTAGCATTATGAAAACATTTGGCTTTAGGTCAAAGCCACATTCTGCAGTATCAGCCTTCATAGTAGCAAGCCTGATATTTTTATTTCTTTGTGTCTTATTATTGAACTATATTTCTAAAATAGTTCAGAACTTGGATGAGTCAGACAGGACTGAGCAACTGACACTTTCACTTTAAGTCCCAATGAGAGTACTAGATGGTCCTAACAGATGACTTTGGCCATGAACTTTCCACTTAGACTCATGCAGGTCTTCTCCCAGCCTTGATGTCTCTGTTAAGGTCTTAATGACATGATTGCAAATTCTGGCATTCAAGATGCCAGAGATCATTATTTTAGCCAACAATTACACAGCTACATGGCACTCACAGTTCTCAAATGGAAGCCAAATACTTAAACAATCACCACATAACTTAAATATATTGCATTCAATTTATTACAGAGCTGAATCGAGATGGGAAAGAAGAAGCATTTATTGCATGATATGGATGTTGGCTGAAATTTGAATAATCAATCTACCCTTATTGCAATTTGTTTCCCCCTTGAATCCAGAAAGAAGGGCTTAAAGTCACAGAAACTATGCAGTTTAATAAATACTTGAGGGCCTAGTATGATGTCTGGACTTCTTTAGGTGCTAAGGGATACAGCAGTGGACTGAATACACACAAATGTGTATCCTCAAGGAGCTTGTATTTTAGTAGAAGAGACACACAATAACCAAAGTAAACAAGTAAATAAAGGAAATAATTAAATAATGTAAATAAATGGAATACAGTGGCACAGTGTCTAGGGTCAAACAACCTGGGGTCAGAACTCCATCACTTTCGAGCCATATGACCTTCACCTCCATGTGCCTCAGTTTCCTCATCTGTAAAATGGCTTTCATAAAACTTTGGAAAGTTTATCATGAACCAATGCCCAAGAACTGCAAGTGGGCCATGTGACTGAAGAGCAAAGTGCAGTAGAGAGGGGTGATGCATTGGGACTCCAAGTGTAATTCACCCAGTTGTGTCTGACTCTGTGACCCCATGGACTGTACAGTCCATGGAATTCTCCAGGCCAGAATACTGGAGTGGGTAACTGTTCCCTTCTCCAGGGGATCTTCCCAATCCAGGGATCGAACCCAGGTCTCCCACATGGCAGGTGGATTCTTTGCCAGCTGAGCCACCAGGGAAGCCCTTCGGGTTCCTTCAAAGAAGAGCCTAAAATGGAAATTTAGGTTCAGTTCAGTTCAGTTGCTCAGTCGTGTCCGACTCTTTGTGACCCCGTGAATTGCAGCACACCAGGCCTCCCTGTCCATCACCAACTCCCAGAGTCCACTCAAACTCATGTCCATTGAGTCGGTAATGCCATCCAGCCATCTCATTCTCTGTCGTCCCCTTCTCCTCCTGCCCCCAATCCCTCCCAGCATCAGAGTCTTTTCCAATGAGTCAACTCTTTGCATGAGGTGGCCAAAGTATTGGAGTTTCAGCTTTAGCATCAGTCCTTCCAAAGAACACCCAGGACTGATCTCCTTTAGAATAGACTGGTTGGATCTCCTTGGTACCTATGATTTATTAAGGCTGTGCTCTCAGGAAAAAGGTAGAGAGAAAAGCAGAAGAGAGCAGATGAAGGAGCTAAGCAAGGACGAGGCCTCAGCTGGTGTGGACTGGCCCTTGGGGAGCTCTGGAGCATGATTGCAGTACAGAGTGATCCCCCTTGAGACCAGCGGGCTGGCCTTTTATACCCTCAAATCAGTGAGTCATTGGCAGTGGGCCACCAGGAGAGTTTCTCAGTCCCTTTGTGCTGCTATTACAAAAACCACAGACTGTGTAGCTTATAAACAACAGAAATTTATTTGTCATAGTGTGGAGGCTGGAAGTCTGAGATCAAAATACCAGCATGATGGGGTGAGGGCTCACCTCTGGGTTGCAGACTTTTCCTTGTATTGTCACTGGTAGAAGGGGCTAGGGAGCTCTGCAGGGTTTTCTTTTATAAGGGCCCTTATCCCATTCATGTGGGCTCCACTTTGATAAACTCATCAACTCTCCAAGGACCCACCATTGTATTGCAGGTTAAGACCTCAACATAGGAAGTTTAGGGGGACACAAACACACAGACCATAGCCGTCAGCTAAAGTCAAGGTGTCAGCAGAGCTGCATGCCTTTCTGGAGGCTCCAGGAAAAGGCTGAAAAGAAGAGCTGCAGGGGGCACCTTGCTGCCTCACCTCCACGTCCTCAGTGATCCAGGTCTGCTCCAAACCAGAGTATCCCCCACATAAAGCAGCAGCCTTGCAGGGAGATAGCCCCGCATCCTCAGAGGCAGCACCAGGCAGCCCATGAGAGAAATGTGATCTTTAAGAGGCAGAAATGAAGCAGCAGCCATTTGAAGGTTGGTGGAGGGAGTTAGGGGCAGTTGCCAAGGTGCTGGTGAGTTTTAGTCCAGCTCTTCTTCCCAAATGCTGGCCCTATTGACCAGCAGTTACCCCAGACCCATCAGGAAATGTTTTGCTGTGAGCTCATTGTGGTGGAAGCCAAAAGAGCCAACAGAGGCCTCCTTCCTGACACCTCTCCATTAGCCTTCTCCACCATTGATTTCACCTAGCATCAAACTTGTCTACCTGCACCAGGTACTTTTCTCTTGTACTTCCGGACCTCTTCTTCCTCAACTTCCCCCAGATTTGTGCAACATCTAATTCCATAATAAGCAATCTCTCCCATAATACTCATAGTGGTATTGCTTCTCTGACTGGACTTTACTATTGTAGGAGGGAAAGATAATTAACTTTTTCTTATCACATTTCTAGGGGCATTTTATCATTTTATCACAACTTTATGGCTGTCTGTCCTTGAATATAATGAATATATATCAGTATAATCAATGAGACATTGAATATAATGTCTTTGAATGTCTGATATGGGAGGCACAGAAGAACTCTTTTCAGGAGAACCTTAATCTGTATAGAGATCTTTGTCAGTGAGACAAACAGAAATTGGGGGCCAGAGAGACAGCAGAAAGATAAATTCTTCACTCTCATATCTTGCAGAGAACTGAAAATTTCCCATCTCCAGAGCTGTTATCTTCCAGTTTCTTCTCCTTGTACTTGGCTTGAGTCTTTCTATCTCATCACACAGTATGATGTTGAAGAGAGGCCAGCAGGACTTAATTCAGTCACGAAATTGCTAAATTTACTCATTCATAATCTCCTAGTGTAATGAGAAGTGTGTTGGCCTGAGGCTCAGAGGATCCGGTTTCTAGTCCTAGTTGCCAAGAACCCTCTAACTGGGGATTGGGGGAAGTCATCCAGACCCTATGGGGTTTGGTGTTTTTGTAAGATGTTTTATAATAGACAAGTTAATTGAATGGATTATGGATCTTCTGCTACATACCTAAATTCATTGCTCTTGTAAAAGTCTTTTTAGAAACTTGCCTTTTAGCTTTTTACATTAGAGTTCTACCAAGTCCAGTGCATGCCTCTCAGAAGTGATATAATAATAACTACACGGATTGCCACAGCACCCTCACTGATCCCAAGGTCGGACGGTGCTGTGTCACGGTGGGATCACACACAGGGAGCCATCCTGAGGAAAGAGTGGGCTTTCCAGAACTCAGAGGGATTGACGGAGCTTTCCTCACTCTTTTATTTGCTTTTGGCACAGTATGACATATTTGTGTATGCCCAGATGCATGATCACTACTGTTTTTAGATAATATTTACCTGTTCTAATGACATTAACTCTCATAAAATAGACACATGACTTTAAAAGATTTCCTGCAAAGAAACCATGAGGTATAAACAAGAACATGAGTGCAAGCAAATAAACAACATAAATGGCAAAGTGGGCACTTTTACTCTTAGAACAAAACCCTTGCTATTCACATAAAAAGGTAAAAATAATGAGGATCAAATCAAATCTGATGTGGATGAACCTGGAGTCTGTCATACAGAGTGAAACTAGTCAGGAAGAGAAAAAATATCAAGTATTAATGTATATACAAGGATTCTAGAGACATGGTACTGATGATTTACAGGGCAGAATAGAGACACAGTTGTAGAGAACAGACTTCGGACACAGCGGAGAAAGGAGAGTGTAGGATGAATTGGGAGAGTAGGATTGACTCATATACACTACCTTGTGTGAAATAGATAGCTAGTAGGAACCTGCTGTATAGCCCAGAGAGCTCAGCCTTGTGCTCTGTGATAACCCAGAGGGGTGGGATGGGGGAGGTGGTGGGAAGCAGGCTATATATACATGGACATATAGCTGATTCATGATATTGTACAGCAGAAACTAATGCAACATTGTAAAGCAACTATATTCCAATTAAAAAATAAAATAATAAAAATTGAAAAAAAATCAGATCTGAAAAAAACTCTGACAAAAACATTAAAAATTATCAAGAAGCTGCTTTACAATTTGACTTTACAATCTATTGATTTATATTTACTATAATTAATGAGGAACTTCTGTTGCTACTGCTAAATCACTTCAGTCGTGTCCGACTCTGTGTGACCCCATAGACAGCAGCCCACTAGGCTCTGCTGCCCACGGGATTCTTCAGGAAAGAACACTGGAGTGGGTTGCCATTTCCTTCTCCAATGCATGAAAGTGAAAAGTGAAAGTGAAGTCACTCAGTCGTGCCCGAATCTTAGCGACCCTATGGACTGCAGCCTACCAGGCTCCCCCGTCCATGGGATTTTCCAGGCAAGAGTACTGGAGTAGGGTGCCATTGCCTTCTCCGAATGAGGAACTTCTACTTAAGGGCATATTGTGTCTTGAAATATTAACTAATGTAGTATAATGCCATGTGATTATCAAGGCATTTAAAAATAGTATTTATTTTATCTTGATATCATCTTTTCATTTTCTTTTTTGCAGCACTTGTTATAATGCTTGTAATAGCTGGGTAGGTATACATACATATTGGAAGCATGTACGAAAACATATTACTGATTAGAGAGACATGACCCAAAAGCTGCAGATGACTGATTTGGGCTGAAACTGACATGCCCATCTGTCTATCTGACTTACTACGAAGAGGTGTGTGTGTGTGTGTGACAGGCAGCCAGGATTCTGCACTTCAAGATGGCAAGACACTTGCCACTCTACTTTTTATGACTTATGACATAGAAGAACTAAGGTAGGGATTATACTTTAGAAATTCACATAAATGTTTTCATTTCAATTGTCAGGACCCTACTCCCCACCTCAAACTTCTAGGAAAAACAGGACTATGTTTAGTAATCTTTCAATGAGCTGTTTATTTTCTCTTTTACTTTCATCTGGTTCAGCATCTAAGTAAATCAACGTTGTTGCCCTGTTAGTTTTGGTAAACAAAGGGAATCTGAACATTTTTCTGATTCAGCAAAGAATTTTGTTAGGGAGTTGAATGTGTATAATATACATTTTTAGGTCTACTTTACAGAACTAAAGTTACTTTTGTTCAAGAACAAAAACAAATGATACAGTATTTTAAAGTATACTTTATGCAGAAAATATAATATTTAATACTTTAAGTTATTTTTAACAACTGACAAAGGATTGATCTCCAAAACATGCAAGCAGCTTATGCAGCTCAATACCAGAAAAAAAACAACCCAATCATAAAGCAGGCAGATCTAAATAGACATTTTTCCAAAGAAGGCATACAGATGGCTAATAAACACATGAAAAGATGCTCAACATTTCTTATTATTAAAGTAATGCAAACCAAAACTACAATGAGGTGGCTCAGTGGTAAAGAATCCATCTACCAATGCAGGAGACACAGGTTTGATTCCTGATCCAGAAAAGACCCCACATGCTGCAGAGAAGCTAACCCATGTGCCACAACCACTGAGCCTGTGCCCTAGAATCTGTGCTCCACAATAAAAGAAGCCACAGCAGTGGGGAGCCCTCACACTGCAGCTAGAGAGTAGTCCCTGCTCGCTACAACTGGAGAAAAACCCAAAGCAGCACTGAAGACCTAGCACAACCAAAAAAAATAAAACACCAGTATGATGAGGTATTACCCCACACTGGTCAGAATGACTGTCATCAAAAATTCTATAAACAATAAATCTTAGAGAGGGTGTGGAGAAAAGGGAATCCTTTGCCCTGTTGGTGGGAATATAAATTGACACAGCTGCTGTGAAGAACAGTATGGAGGTTCCTTAAAAACCTAGGAATAAAACTATCCTATGCAATGGCAACCCACCCCAGTACTCTTGCCTGGAAAATCCCATGGACGGAGAGGCCTGGTGGGCTGCAGTCCATGGGGTTGCTAGGAGTCAGACAAGACTGAGTGACATCACTTTCACTTTTCACTTTCATGCATTGGAGAAGGAAATGGCAACCCACTCCAGTGTTCTTGCCTGGAGAATCCCAGGGACGGGGGAGCCTGGTGGGTGGCCGTCTATGGGGTCACACAGAGTCGGACACTACTGAAGCAACTTAGCAGCAGCAGCAGCATGACCCAGCAATCCCTGTACTGAGCATATACCCCGAGGAAACCATAATTGAAAAAATCACATGTACCCCAATGTTCATTGCAGCACTGTTTACAATAGCTAGGACATGGAAGCAACCTAGATGTCCATTGACAGATGAATGGATGAAGAAGTTGTGGTACATATATATAATGGAATACTACTCACTCATAAAAAGGAATGCATTTGAGGAATGCATTCAGTTCTAACGACGTGGGTGAGCATAGAGCCTATTATACAGAGAGAAGTAAGTTGGAAAGAGAAAAACAAATATTGCATATTAACTCATATATATGGAATCTAGAAGGATGCTACTGGTGAGCCTATTTGCAGGGCATCAATGGAGATGCAGAGAACAGATTTGTGTACACAGTTGGGGAAGGAAATGGTGGGACGAATTGGGAGTAGTATTGAAACATATACTTTATCGTATGTAAAATAGATAGCCAGTGGGAATTTGCTGTAAGACACAGGGAGCTCAAACCTGGTGCTCTGTGACAACCTAGAGGGGTAGGATGATGTGGGAGGTGATTCTTTTGCTGCTTCATGTTGATGTATGGCAGAATTCAAGATGAAAGAAGTAAAAGTTAGTCACTCAGTCATGTCTGACTCTTTTCGACCCCATGGTCGCATGAGCCCCCCTGCCAGGCTCCTCTGTTCATGGGATTCTCCAGGCAAGAATACTGGAGTGGGTTGCCATTTCCTTCTCCAGGGGAATCTTCCTCACCCAGGAATTGAACCTGGGTCTTCTGCATTGGAGACAGATTCTTTACCATCTGAGCTATCAGGAAGCCCCCAAAACCATGTAAAGCAATTACCCTCCAATTAAAAATAAAATAAAAAACTCTAAGTTATTTTTCAAAATATAGCCTGAAACAGAAAAGATACAGGGTATAAATGTGGACTTAATTGTGCATCTGTAACAGCCCCCTAAATCTTAGTGACTCAATGCCATGAAAGTTTTGTTTTCACTCATATTACATGTCTAATGCAGTTTGGTAGGTGGGGCTCTGCTCATTGGAACCTCTCAGGAACTGTAGTAGACAGAATAAGGGCTCCTAAGGAGATCCAACCAGTCTATTCTAAAGGAGATCAGCCCTGGGATTTCTTTGGAGGGAATGATGCTGAAGCTGAAACTCCAGTACTTTGGCCACCTCGTGCGGAGAGTTGACTCATTGGAAAAGACTCTGATGCTGGGAGGGATTGGGGGCAGGAGGAGAAGGGGATGACAGAGGATGAGATGGCTGGATGGCATCACTGACTCGATGGACATGAGTTTGGGTGAACTTCGGGAGTTGGTGATGGACAGGGAGGCCTGGCGTGCTGCAATTCATGGGGTCACAAAGAGTTGGACACGACTGAGCGACTGAACTGAACTGAACTGAACTGAAAGATGTCAATGTCCTAAAACCTAGAGTCTGTGAATATATACCTTACATAGCAAAAGGTGCTTTGCTGATGTGTTTAAGGTAAGGAATTGAGATGGGAAGATGTTCTTGGATTATGATTATTATTAAAATGGTCCTTTTAAGAGGGAGGAGAGCAGGTCAAAGGCAGTAGTAGTGGGAGATGTGACCGTGGAAGGAGGAGGTTGGAGTGATGTGAGGGAGGGTCACAAGCAGAGTGCAAGCAGCCTCCAGACACTTTAAAAAAAAAAGCAAGGAAATGGATTCTCCCCTGAAGCCTCTAGAAGGAATGAGGTCTGATGAGCCCAGTGAAATTGATTTTGGACTCTGAACTCCAAAATTATAAGACAATAAGTTTGTATTGTTTTAAGACACTTAATTTGTGATAATTTGTTATAGAAGCAAGAAGAATGAATACAGGGACCTATGTTCAATTCTGACTAATATGTTTATGGTCCCTAAGGCAGAAAATGGAAAAGCTGTGAATGATGTGCCTGTTCCTAAAGCTTCAACCAGAAGCAGCACACACCGCTTCTACTTATATTTCACTGGACAGTACAAGTCACATGGTCACACTTGCTGTCAAAGGAGGTGGGGCAAACAATGCCACCATTTGCCTGCAAGTGGGAGCCACTGGGTTTGTGAACAGCTCTGCTGCTGCTGCTAAGTCGCTTCAGTCAAGTCTGACTCTGTGTGACCTCATAGACAGCAGTTTACCAGGCTCCCCCGTCCCTGGGATTCTCCAGGCAAGAACACTGGAGTGGATTGCCATTTCCTTCTCCAATGCATGAAAGTGAAAAGTGAAAGTGAAGTCGTTCAGTTGTGTTCGACTCTTAGCGACCCCATGGACTGCAGCCTACCAGGCTCCTCCACCCATGGGATTTTCCAGGCAAGAGTGCTGGAGTGGGGTGCTATCGCCTTCTCCATGTGAACAGCTCTAGGGACTGACAAACAGGAAGAGCAGAACTAAAGAGACTAGGTCTCAGAAAAGTGAAAATATGACTTATCCCAGAAAACTGATGCACACAATCAGGAATTTTTCAAAATTTCTCACTGGCTAGTGATAGTAGGGCTTCCCTGGTGGCTCAGTTGGTAAAGAATCCACCTGCAATGCAGGAGACCCCAGTTCTATCCCTGGGTTGGGAAGATCCCCTGGAGAAGGGATAGGTTATCCACTCCAGGCCTGGAGAATTCCATGGGGTCACAAAGAGTCAGACACAACTGAGTGACTTTCGCTTTTTGTTCTAGTGAGTGAGGCAGTGGCTACAAATACTTCATCCAGAATCCCAGCAATGGGCAGATTCGAATTCTCCTGGATTCCATGTAGCTAGAAGAGATGGCCCTGCCTTGACGAGAGGAGACGGGACCCTGAGTGAGCATCAGTATCCGTAGACTCAAACTGCCTTAGACCAGCTGGAGATTCCAGGTCCCTTGGTAGCTGGTTTTCAACCGGGTTTAGCCAGTGGAAAACACTGGTAGGGAATTGGCTGGTGGGAGGAGCCAGGGTGTTTTTCCCTCTGCCTTTCACCTTGAGTGGATGCAGGGGCTGTATCTCTTCTTGTCTACTGCTTCTGCTGGTTCAGCTTGTTTTCAAGTTCCAGCTTCTGCCAAATGACTCCAAGTCATGAATCCTGGTAGCTACCTCCTCCTTTTGTCCCTCCAGCCTGGGGATGGGAATAAACATACATTTCCTGATCTGTGAGTTTCATCATAGTTTCCTGACTGGTTTCTTGAAGCCTCTTACATCATCTGTGTAACCAGTTCCCTACCATAAAATTCCACTTTATTTCTGGTTTCCTGGTTGGACTCTGATTGAAACACTGAGTAACCCAGAATCTGACAACCTCTCCACTCAGGCAACTCTGGTTAAGGGAAGGTCCTTGTGGTCCTGAGCAGTAGGTAAGGAAGAACTAGTGAAAATGACACAAGTCCACAGGATTCAAGGCAGAGTGGTAGAGATATAAGGTTGCCAGGTAAAATACAGGTATGTCTTATGCATATGTCTTAGGCTGTATAATTCTTTGTGGTCAGGACTGTATTGTGCATTGTAGGATATATGGCAATATTTGGGACATATTTATACTGAAAGATTATTCATTGTTTATCTGAAATTCGGATTCATCTAGGTGTCTTATATTTCTATTTGCTCAATTCAGCAATCTTAATAGAGAATGAGCTCACATGGAGAGCTGGCTTCAATGCTGGGTTGTGCAGAAACAAATATGAGGGCAGGCAGGATCAGCTTTGGAAAAAAATTGGGCATGGGAGTCAGGCCTTAACTGAAGTCTTTGTTATAGGCAACACTTACTATGACTGAGGCAATGATGAAATATGGATAGTCCAATCAGAGGACCCAGGAGAGTGAAAGCTCAGAAAGATGCCAGTGCATGTGTGTGTGGGCATGTGTGTAAATGAATTACAGAAACTTGCCTGAAATAATGGCTTCAATTCAGCGGTTGCTAATCAAATGTTCTCAATTAGTTGGGAGTCTAAAGATATATAGATGATAAGCTTGCTTGTGGTTTTTGAGGACAATGATGGACGAGAATAGAATCTTTTCAAAAATAATTTAACTTATTTATTTCTGACTGTGCTGAGTCTTCATTGCTGCATGGGCTTTTCTCTAGTTGTAGTGAGCAGGGGCTACTCTTCAGCTGTGGTGCACAGACTTCCCATCGTGGTGGCTTCACTTACAGAGCATGGGCTCCAGGACGTGCAGCCTTCAGGGGTTGCGGCACATAGACTCAGTAGCTGTGGCTCCCAGGCTCTGGAGTACAGGCTCAGTAGTTGTGGTACACAGGCTTAGTTGCTCTGCAGCCTGTGGGGTCTTCCTGGATCAGGGATCAAACCTGAGTCTCCTGCTTTGGCAGGTGGATTCTTTACCACTGACTCACCAGGGAAGCCCCCATAGTATCTTGCAAAGACCAAATGGCCAAAGCTGGTGAGCTGTCTAAGCCAGAGGTTCTCAACTGGAAGCAATTTTGTCCTTTTTTGTCCCCCAGGAATGCTTGGCAATGCCTGAACAGTTTTGATTGCCACAAATGGAGGTAGGTGCTGCTAACACCTAGTTGGGTGGAGGCCAGCTAACCGCCCTGTGGTGCATAGGACAGCTCTTAAACTCCCAAACAGTTCCCAACAGCCCACCTAAGAATCATCCAATCCAAAAAAGTCAATAGAGCCGCTGTGGAGAAACCTGGTGTAAATACGTATGGAAAGTCAGTAGTCAGCACACATTCCGTATAGAAAAGCGTATACAAAATGTGCTGTGCCAAGAGTGAAGCCAGATGATAATGCTGAAATGCCATGAGGACAGATTCCAAACTGAAATAGAAGCAGCTGGCACCACATAGACCCCTCATTTGTCATCCCATAGCTGGGATTTAGCCACCTCTGCAAAGAGACAATAAATCATCAGTGTGGGTGGTATGTCAGTATCCCTAAATGTTTTAGCCAGAATACAGGGCCATTATTTCTTCAGGGTGATTCATTTCTGTATGATACAGGAGATGGATATATAAGCGTGACAATGTGTTCAAGTATATGGAGTTCAAGGGAAGATGTTGCGATCTAAGGGGGACAAGGAGACATAGCTGACATTTCGCAGGGAGGTTTTCTACCCAGGGTCCTGGTAGCCTAAATGTCACATCCTCCCAACTTAAAACTTTTCTTTCCTACCTTGTTATTTCCCTGGAAGTGGTCAAGAATCTGCCTGCCACTACAGGAGATGTAAGTTCGATCCCCAGGTTGGGAAGTTCCCCTGGAGAAGGAAATGGCAACCCACTCCAGTATTCCTGCCTGGGAAATCTCATGGACAGAGACCTGGCAGGCTAAATCCATGGGGTGGCAAAGATTCAGATATGACTTAGCAACTAAATTACAATGTTCCTGATATCTATATGTTAGACTCAGAAAAGGTCTCTGATTGGCCCTACTAGGGTCACTGCCCACTCCTGGATCACTCATTGTGTCCAGGTTGGCCAAGTCTGTGTCATGGGTTCACCCCTGTCCTCAGGAGTGAGGTTGCACTTCCAAGGAGTAGAGGTGTTTGGCCCAGGGTAGCGTCTCCAAGGTAACCTGCACAGCCAGGGATGAAAACCCACACGAGTCAGCTCCTTCCAGCAGTCAGGGACCAGCTGGTACAGTCACAAAGGGTCAGGACTAGAGGAAGCATAGTCATGTGATCCAGGAACCTGACCCTTAATTTCCTTCTCCACTAACAAACATGGGTCTGTCTATAAGGGTCAGACTCTGTTTTCACTCTGAGGTTTCAAAATATTTATAAATTTTCTTCTCTGGTGGTTGAACTACCAATGAGCTGTCCATGTCTTACCAAATGCTTACACGTAGGACTGTCTGTCGGAACACCATCCCAAGTTACTAAGAATAAAGAAAATGGAGCTTTTCTAGAGCAGTGCTGTTTGAGTAAAAATTTTGGGAAAAGCACTTTGAGAACAGACTGTATTTCTAAAGCTTTCTCAGTAATGATTATTTCTCCTAGCATGAGCAAGAACAGAGATTTGTACGTCAGAATAAAAAGATTATGTGTCCCAGCAACCTGAAATTTTAAACGTTTTATGAGTCTTCCTCTGCAGCTGGCACATGAAAGAGGAAAAACACACACGTCATTAAAAAGAGAGTTTATATGTAACGTGTGAGGTAGAAGAGCTTCCTCTTGCAGCTGAGTAAATTTTTGGAGTGTTGACTGGTTTATGTGAAATGAAATGTACAATTAAATTACGGCTTGACAAGTTTATTTCTCCAAGGAGGATCTTGACTTTCAGGCTTTTGTTTTTTCACTGTTTTAACTTCCTAATCAGGTTGACATACTATAGGTGTGTAATTATGTCAAATATATGAAATTTATTTCTCCTTTTATCATTCTCCTTCAAAAGCAGAAAGCAAATATACAAAGAAATGCATACAATGAGCTTAATTAACTGGGAAAGAGTCAAGAGGGCATATTAACTTATAGGAATTATCTGCTGCTGCTGCTGCTGCTAAGTCACTTCAGTCGTGTCTGACTCTGTGCGACCCCAGAGACTGCAGCCCACCAGGCTCCCCCGTCCCCGGGATTCTCCAGGTAAGAACAGGAAATATCTAGAACTCTTCATTGCATTACTTGCAACTGGGATTGATTTCTCCTCCTAAGGACACATTCCCCTTTTTCCTTCTGAGCCAAAGACTTAACATGATTGAATGAGATGACATATGTTCAGTATTGGCATAGAGCAAGTTTTCAATAAATGTGGCTTCTCTTTTCAGCTCCTTCCAATAACTAATCATCAAGCCTGATGATTTAGCAGAACAAGTAGTTCTCAACTTTCACAGTATATTGGGATCACCCCAGAAACTCATGAAATATTCCACCCCCTGGTACCCACTTTGGAATCACAGGATCTGAATTTCCAACCCCATATCTAACAAGCTCTGATGGACACCAAGTACCATAAACTTTAAGTTGGAGTCTACAACAACTTCTGGGTTTGTTTCTTTGGCTCTCAAGAATTGAATGAACTTTGTATTCATTTTAAACAGAAATTTGGAGCTAGAAAGGAACTTAGTATTTTTTCCATCTCCTTCTATTACAGTTGGAACTGAATCCCAGAGACACTAAATGATTTGCCCCATGGGGACACCCAGTCAATTGCTAGGCATGGTGTGTTTGTCCCTGGGCCCCACCCCACACCAGGGCTGACTTAGAGCATTAAGTCCTCTTTGGCTTCATGTGGTGGAGACACTGACTTTGGGATCAGATTTACCTACTTCTGCTGCTAATACATAGACAGCTCCATCCTGAATGCGTCATACAGATCCTGTGCTTTGTACTTTGTACAAAAATAGCTTCCCAATTCTAATGGCTGGCTATTTCTCACTTTTATTACCTGATATAATTACCTCTTGCCCAGTCTTCTGCGTGGTGATGTGATTCATGACTGTTATTAGCAGCAGGCCTGAATGCACTTTGAAAGGAACATTATGACCAAATATCATCAATCAAATACCATATAATCCTATTTGATTATTTTAGTGTCTCAGGAGAGTGAGAGATTTAGAAATAAATTTGGAAAGGATTGTTGCTTTTTTATAGCTTCAAGTCAAGTTGGCTTTGGAGAGTATAACATTGTCCTATGTTTCAAATTTAAGGGCAGAATTTTTAAGTGCCCACCCACCTATTTTAGAATTGCATGATATGACATTGAGTGAAAGATCATCATATGTGATTTATGGTGATGTTTTTCAAGTTCTAGTCCTAAAATTGAGTGAATAACTCAAGATTAGGTATATTTAGTATCTCTCTCAGTTATCTGAATTGATCTGTCCTAACTGTAACTCAAGGGCTTCCTTGGTAGCTCAGACAGTAAAGAAGCCACCTGCAATGCGGGAGACCCAGGTTTGATCCCTGGATTGGGAAGATCCCTGGAGAAGGGAATGGCAACCCACTCCAGTATTCTTGCCTGGAGAATCCCATGGACAGAGGAGCCTGGTGGGCTACAGTCCATGAGGTTGCAATGAGTCAGATATGACTGAAATGACTTAACATGTATGTACCTGTAACTCAAATTATTATGACTAGAAATTAGTCCTTCTCAGGCTGTGCCTTAGTGATTTCTGAACCATTCCTAAGATGTTCTTCATGTTTTTCCATTTGTTCTTCCAGCTGTGGCCTTGTCTGTGGCTGACTCCCATGGGATTCTTCCCCGTTGGCCAAGGCGTCTTCCACTGCTAATTGATTCTATTTCCACCACTGTGCATGGGTGAAGGGGAACTGCCTACACTTCTGTCTCTTCATTCCCTATACCTCCGTTTTATGGATAGTTTCCTGAAGATTTGATACTAATGAAAGGGAGTAACAGGGACTTCCCCTATGGTCCAGTGGCTAAGACTCCATGCTCCCAATGCAGGGGACCCAGGTTTGATCTCGGTTGGGGAACTAGATCCCAAAGGCCTCAACTAAGAGTCTGTATGTCACAACTAAGACACACAGCCAAATAGATAAATTTTAAAAATAATTATTAAAAAAAGAGGACTTCTCTGATGGTCCAGTGGTTGAGAATCCACCTGCCAATGCAGGGTACATGGATTAAATCCCTGGTCAGGGAAGACTCCACATGTGCAGGGCGACTAAGCCCAGTGCACCACAACTAGTGAAGCCCACACTGTAGAGCTTGTGCCACCGCAGTGAAGAGAAGCCCAAGCATTGCAACTAGAGTGTCTCCCACTTGCTGCAACTAGAGAAAGCCCTCATGCAGAAATAAAGACCTAGGACAGCCAAAAATAAGTGAATAAATTAAAAAAGGTGGGGGGGTACAATACCTGCAGAGAAAAGCCAGATCAGCACTCCAGTTCTCTAAAAAGACTAAACCCCTACTAAGCCCAGATCTTGTTTTACCAGGCTGTGACAGCTCAGTTCCTGTTGGAAAGCTCTAAATGTTTCAGGGTTTGTGTCATTTGTCCCCCATGCCTAGAAAGAAAAATGAAAGAGGTCCTGGGAGTCTGAATGACTGTGATTTGTAGTATGGTAGGCCAGCTTTGACATGGCGCACTAGGGTCATCCTTCTTAGAAGAGCCATCAGGCCAGGACTGCCCTTGGTATTTGAGGGCCCCGGGGCAAACACAAGCCTGCATACCCATATGTCCAAATCTTCTGAAGTCCTTGTGCCCAACATGACCACAGCCCTCCCCAAGGACTGTCCTTACAACCTGGAAGCTGAAGGAGCCACACCCTCCCCCTGCCAACCAGCAGCAGCCCAGCTCTGACCAGGAGGCCAGCACAGATGGGCCAGGGCAGTTTGGGGTCTGGGGTCGGACTCCTGTGAGTGAACCCACCTGCCTGACCCGGGGTCAGGTACTGACCTGGGCCCAGCTGCTGAGGGAGTTCTCAGTTCTCAGTGGCTCTACCAACAAAGCAGAAGGATTCTATTGTGGAATTGCTTTGGAAAATTCTACAGACCAACTGCGCTGCCCACCCCCGTGGAGACTCACACTTTACATTATAGTATATAGCAAAGGTTTGGAACAATCATGTGAGAAGAAAATCTGCTTAATTTCATTTAACCCAATGATTCCCAAATGGAGCACTTTTGGGGGACCCTTAAGCCTTATTTGTATCCCAGAGTTCTCCAGCACATCTGGGGCTGCTTTTTTGGGAAGGACTTTTGGACCTCAGAAGCAGAGGACCAAGTGAATCTCGCTTCTCAGTCTGAAGCCCAGGATTGCTCCTGGGTCATGACAGACCCTGCTCTTGTTCACGCCTTCATTTATCCAGAGCTCATTATTGTCAGTAAGCATGGTGCTTTAGGGCTCACAATACTTTTAGGGGCCCATGAAAATGTTTTAATTTGTTTTAAATAAGATATAAAAATGTGCTTTCAGGTCAAAGACGATGTTTCCGTAAGTAATATTAGCACATCCACCTTTATTCCAACAGTTGTAAAATATGATTTTTAATATATTTTAGATGATAAAATGATTCAGGAATGCAAAAGGGCTAAGGGCCTCCAGAAATCAGAATGTAGCCACACATTTCTGCCTTCTCTTTGTCTTATATCCCAATCCTAGTGTCCCCAACAAGCAATGCTTTTAATGTGCATATTTCTGTCTATGTGAATGTTTTTGAAAACATGTATTGTTGCTTTGTGGAATGTAGTTTTCATTTACATGATATTGTATTGTTCTGTGTCCTGCAGTTTTCACTGAGCACCATGTTTTTATGATCAACCCACGCTGCTCTAAGGATGTCCAAGTCTATATCATTGCTTCTGCCTGCTGTGTAATACTCTGTAGTACATCTGCATGTCTCACCAGTTCACTCTCCCAGTGAGGCAGGCCCAGGACTCCAACTCCATCTCCGTACTCCACCATGTCCATGTACATTCCCCTCATGGTCCTGGGTGGGAATGTCCCCAGTATGCTGAGCAGTTACCTTTGGAGTCAGAGGGCAGAAACATACTTAATTTGGCAAAGTTATACCAAAAGGCTTTCAGGAAGAAATGTTTTTCCTTTTTTGTGAGCTGGTTATGACAAGGTTTATTATCCATTGTGTTAGCTTCATGAAATAAATTGAGTAGTTCTTTTCTTATTTTCTGGAGCAATTGCATTGGAATTCGTTTGTTGGCAGTGTTAAAACAGGGGCAGTATGACTGCTTGATGTTAAAGCACACTTATAAAGTCAATTGTCTGAAAATGTTTTCAATTTCTTACTTGGCTATGGGTTCTAATAATTTTAAGGGCTCTCAGTCTGATGTTGACACCTAGGCAGGATAACTAGATCCATGTGACACCATGATGGGTTTTTCTGTTATTGATGACTTTGTAACTTGGTGTAACACCTGATTTGTGCACAGTGGGTTTTCAGTAATGCTATTGATGGGTTTGCAGTCCTTTACTTCCCACTGCCAACCAGGATTTCATTCTCTGTATGTCAAATAAGTCTGCCCTGATCAAGGAATTGGTATTTTTTTTTTCATGATCTCAAAGTTTTACATTGACAGTGAGGTCATGTAGCTTTTGGTGTAAGGTTTTCCCTCTTGAGGAAAAAGCCAAGGCTGGCAGTTGATAACTTATAAATCATATGAATCATTCTGATTACCCAGTGAATATTTTTTTCCTTAATAGTAGACATTCCAAAATTGCACTTGTAGCACAAAACAGTCCTATCCTGAATCCTCAGAAACAACTGGCTTGGTGAGTGTATTCTCCACTTTCTCTCTAATTACTGCCACTCAAGATTAGTATGTTTTAAAAAAGGAAGCTACCAGTAAAAATGATTTGAGTGTATTTCATTTCTCTAGTTCACTTAGCAAGTTACATTATACAGATATCTTCCATTTTAAATAAACCGCTACTCTTCTGACATTAAAATTTATAGAATTATACCAAAAGAGGCTCATGTGTTTCCTAAAGAGCTTTCTCTTGGATCTATCAAGAAATGACCCCTCCCCCACTCACTTAGGAAATACACCACTAATTTTGTCAGTCATTGAGAGAATAAGATTTACTCTTCTGATATTAATATAACTTATTTTGCTGGAATACAACTATTATATAAAAGAAAAGATATTACAATTGGATTCTAGGATCCAAAGTGAATCAGGGGCCAAATTTTCTTCCTTTTCTCTGACATTTTCCAAAAGTAACCTAAAATCTCATAGGCTTAAAAATTTTTTTCCAGAAGAAAAATCCCTGTATGAAAGCAACAGTGTAGACTTCATATCATTAATCCTGGAAAGAAAAGCACAAAGTCCATTTTCTAATCTTAATTTATTGTACTTGAGTATCTTTGCTGACTTCTGGAATCAGTGGGAGTTTGGTGGTTTAGTCCATTAATTGATTTTACAAGCATTTACTTTATGTCAAGTATATAGTGGTGAACCCTGGTGGTTCAGATGGTTAAAAATCTGCCTGCAATGCAGGATACGTGACTTTGATCGCTGGGTCAGGAAGATCCTCTAGAGAAAAAAATGGCTACCCACTCTAGTATTCTTGTCCGGAGAATCCCATGGACAGAGGAACCTGGCGGGCTATGGTCCGTAGGGTCGCAAAGAGTCAGACACGAATGAAGTGACTTCACATGGATACACGTAGCAGTCAACAGTTACAACCACAAAGAACAGGCCCTGCCTTCCTCAAACTTACATTCTAAAGGAAGAAATAGAGAGCAAAGTAACAGAGATGGCTGTAATTCTCTGGGGTTGCCGTGTAGAGTGGAATGTGTTAGAGGAGCGTGGGGGCGAGGCGTGGCAGTGACCGCAGTGGTGGCTTGGTTGACAGCAGTAGCAGTGGAGATGGAAACAAAAGGACAGATTGGGGATAAGATCTGAAATAGAGCTACAGATCTCCAGCATACCGTATGGAAGGCGACCTTGGTCTGACTTCCTGGAAGCAGACCGAGATGGAGATTTGGGAGCAGGAGTACCTTGAGGAGTGTTCTCAGAATGCCTGTGATGGAGTGAGGGAAGCAGGAGGGACCAGTCAGAGAAGCTGAACTGTGCCTACAACAGAGACCACCTCAGTGGATCTCAGAGGGAGGGCTGAAGCTGGGCTGGCCCTTCTGATGCGTCCCAAATTGAAGTGAGGACGGGGTGGGTATTGTTCTTCTCAAGGACCAGTCATTGGAAATGGACTGCTCAAGAAGAGTGCACCGGGGCCAGGCAGCCCACTTCTGAACCTCCTGGAGAGGGACTCTGCTGGGAGCTGTCAGGAACCAGCTCTCAGCAGTCAGGCACCTAGGTCCCAACTGGGGAATCTGGCAGCGCATCACACCATCCACTAGAGAATATGTGGCTCTGGCTCCATAAGACGTAGGTAAGATGCTGTGTTCTAACTCAGGCTGATGATGAAATGCTAATATCTAATTTTTGAATTCTCAAATTCAAGTGAGCATCAAAATCATCTGAGAAGTACTGATTTCTGGACCCAATCCCCCCAATCAGAGGTTTGTGGTGTGACCAGAGATTCTTCAGTTTTAATGAGTATTTTAAGTTATTCTGATGTAAGAGTTCACTCTTAACACTGGTGGGGAAAAGATATCTTGCATTAGGAACAATTCTAAGAAGCTGCCAAGATATCCTGTCCCTGGTGTAAACACCCTGCATAATTTCAGGATTGTGAATTGGTGCATTTTGCTCTTATGATTGGACTTCCCATATCCCTGGGAGGAGGGCATGGCAACCCACTCCAGTATTCTTGCCTGGAGAATCCCATGGACAGAGGAGCTGACAGGTTACAGTCCATGGGGTCACAAAGAGTTGGACACAATTGAAGCCACTTAGCACACACACCGTCTTGTGATTAGACTGTATCATGTGGCACAGTGTATCTTAAGGGAGGGAGATTATCCAGGTGGGCCTGACCTAATTACTTAAACTTTTTGAAATCAGGGAGTCTAGCCACATCACGTGAGACATTTCACCTACAGAACAGTGAGATAATTAAGGGGAGATAACTAAGGGGTATTGTTTTACGGCACTGAATTTGTGGTATTTGTTATGCAGTAGCAGAAAATGAATTCACAAACAATTGTATTAGGCATATCCTGGAGACATTACAGAGAAGAAATAGACTTGATCTGCTAGTAGTCAGTCTAAGAGAGAAAGGGAATGGCAAGACACGGAATGCCCCCTTAGATTCTTCCTAGTTAAATGGAAATGGTATGCCCACCCTGCCTTCCTCAGGGGATTGCTTGGGGTGGGGGAGTCCAAATCAAGTGTAAACATAACAGAGAAGAACTGAACCATAATTACAATATGAGCTCTAGGGCTTTTATAAGATTCTTTATAGGGATTCTTCCTAATCAAATATACAGATTTTTGAATGAAAATTTTCTTGTGTACCCTAAAGATATATAGAAGGTACTTCCTCTGACTTTTAAACAAATGATAGAGTGCCAAGCTACCTGCTGGCTTGTCTGCCAAGTGCCAACGGATGGTGGAACCCAGGTGAGCAGAGATTTGGGGTGCACTCCTCTTCCTCGCACATTGCAGGGCTGGGTCAAGACTGTTCATGGGGGGACAGGGGTGGGCAACTGAGAGTGGCATTAATCAGGATATAGCCAGGAAAACAGAAGCCACGTTGGCTATTATAGCAGAGGGAGTATAATATATAGAATAGGTATTGGAGGCCTGATGGGGCAAAAGGGAAGATAATAACTACAGGAAGTACTGACCACCACTTGGAACTGTGGGAAGGAAAGGAAGAAGTTAGGATTAGCAAAACCTAGAAATTTAGAGGAGAAGCCTCTTGGAGTGGCAGGCAGATCTCTGAGAAAGAAGCCTAGAGGGTGCTGGCACCTCTGAAAGGGTAAAGTGAGACTGGTTCTGGGCATGTTGAAAAAGCTGGAGTCTGGGACAGCTACTGCTGCTGGGGCAAATGCCCGCTGCTGGGCTCACAGTCTCTCTAGGACCCTCTGTGGACAGAACCCAGTAGGGGAGCAAGCAGGCAAAAGGAAAAGCTTGTGTGAAGAGTCCAGCCACAGCATCACAAAGCAGGTTATGAAATGGTGGGTATGGAACTGAGAAACAATACCTTAATCACCAGCACAGGTGGTTTCCAATGGGGCTAGGGAAGTCTGATCTCATTTGAAGGACTCAAGACAGTGATTGTGGATGGGAGTGGTGGGAGAGAGCTGGCTTGTTATCAACTTCTCCTTTGCCCTAATAAAAGATCCCAAATGCATGATGCCTGAAAGGAACAGCTTTCTCACAATAGAAACCCTGGGATGGAGAGAGGGATGAGATGGGTGGGACAGCAGGCTAGAGAGTACCTGTCAGGGATGTTCGTATGAATGATATTCTCCATGAGA
Source organism: Bos indicus x Bos taurus (assembly GCF_003369695.1). Lineage (NCBI taxonomy): Eukaryota > Metazoa > Chordata > Mammalia > Artiodactyla > Bovidae > Bos > Bos indicus x Bos taurus. The sequence continues at coordinate 67,704,808 of NC_040081.1, forward strand.
GCTGGACCGGTGGAGAGGATCTCCTGATCCTCCAACAGGGTACTTGATCCCTGGAAGTGTCAAGAAGTGTATGGAACTGTTGGGTGAGCATGGTGCACCTTCTTGGAATGTTAACTCTTCTGGAAGGTTTTCAGGGAAAATATTTTTGCATTAAAAAGTGTACTGTGGAATTGCAACCAGAAGTGGGACCCAGCTGCTCACTGCTCAAAAGCCAATAAAGAGGCAAAATTAGTGGAAAGGAAAGTTTGCTTTATTTTGGATGTGGCAATGAGGTGAGGGCAGACATCTGTCCAAAAGCTGCCTCCCCTCACCCTGACAATCAAGGGGCAATAACTTTTATAGGTTGAAGGAGGGGGCTGCATGCAGAAACAGCACAGTCAGCTCTGATAGTTCGCTTGAAATTGATCATCAATGGTCTGACCAGTGTCATCTTGATTGTTTTAAGTACAATTAGTCTTTAGTTCCAAAGTTGGTTTGTTCCCATTTCCTTGAGGCTGATTCTTGGAACCATGGCATCTTATGTTAAGGCTACAGTCCAGTCACCATGTGGTTAGCTTCTTCCACCTGGTGGGGCTGTCAGTATCTGTAAGACAGCTCACAGGATACGGCTCAAAATATTACCTATAGCCCTTGAGAAGGAGCTAAAGGCCCTTAATTATGCTTAATAACTGATCTATTATTATTTAAGGGCTTTCCTGGTGGCTCAGTTGTAAAGAATCCGCCTGCAATATAGAAGACCTGGGTTTGATCCCTGGGTCAGGAAGATCCCCTGGAGAAGGAAATGGCAACCCACTCCAGTATTCTTGCCTGGAGAATCCCATGGACAGAAGACCCAGTGGGCTACAACCCATAGGGTGGCAAAGAGTCAGATACGACTAAGCACGATGATACAGATATATCATTATTTAGTCTTGTTAGACTGTTTTCCTTTGTTTTTGCATTTTCTTGCTTCTCTGATTAAGCTTATTCTTTGGCTAAAGTTTTTCCACAGACAAAAGGCAGGTGGAGGACATGGGGTCAAGGACCATAGATAGGATCCTGCTGTGTTTCAGAATGGTGCAAATTTTACTTTTGGCACTAATATATAAGATGTCAAAGCAAATATATGTTTGCAGTAGACAAGATCAACTGCCACCTATCCTTCCAGAGTCCTTGAAAAAGTTTGGAAAACACTCCAAGTCTTTACAATTTGTCACTTGAGTTTTTAAAGCTCAAGGAAGGATTCTTTTTTTTTTTTTGTCTAGAAAAGACTTCTTTCCTATTTGAAATTGCAAATGTTTAAATTATAAAAATTAAAACAGTTTTCTTAAGCCTTAATGTTAAATTTAGAAATCTTGTTAGACTTTTTATAAACCTAATAAAACAAGAACAGTCATCTTTAATTGTTGTCAGGTTAAGGGTAGATTAACTCAGTTTCAACAGATTAAATCTGCCACATATTGGTCACAGTTATAAACTTAATTAAATTCCCTTAAATATTTTAAATTGCATTTGTACATTTAATATATTTAATTTTCTTAAGTGCCTCATATGCCCAACAAGACAAATTTATGACCTAACAAGCAAAACCTTTCTAAGTAGTTAGATAACTCATAAATTAGATTTATAAATAGAGTTACCTTTTTGTTCTCTTAAACATTTCAGTACTGGTTAAATATTTCTTCAAGTTAAAATTAGAAGTAAAAAACCAATTACACCTTTCAAACTGAGGTCACAGGCTAAACCACCAGATTTTCTACTCTGGCATGTTCTCTAACCCTTTAAATAAACTTGGTGATTGCAAAACTGATTCCAAAAGTGAACATAAAGCTATTAGTTGTATGGGTTCGATTTGCTTCTTCATCTCTATTCAATTCTTATTTTTTCCAGGGCTAAAAATGTATTTTCCCAACTACAAGAAAACAACTGTACCACCTTAGGTGGGTCCATGTGACAAGATTAACCATTCCTGATTAAGTCATGGTTGGGATTTTGATCAGAGTACAGACCTGTGGACTTCATGCCTCACAAATGATCATGTTGGATCATTTTTGAAGATGGAGGCTTGAAGGCCCCTTTTCTGGCTATTTCTATTATATGTACATTCCTTTTTAAAAATGAGATATGATTTACACGTAATATTGTATAAGTTAATGGTATACCAAGTGTTGATTCCATACATTTATACGTTGCTGTGTGATTACCACTGGTAGCATTGGCTAACATCTCTGTCATGGCACAGAGTAACTGTTAGGGGAAGCACACTGATTGAAACCTCCCACCCTGGCCAGGCACCATAGTAACTGTTCACATGAGTTGTTTTAGGACAGGAGATCCTGATTAGGAATACGGAACTAATAAGCCACCACCAACGGGAAGAGTTTGGGAAAGGTCCAAAGGAGACACCGCATGTCCGTCCACTTCCCAGAATCCCTCTCGCTAGCATCCATCTTGGCTGAGCGATGCGTGTGCCACCAGGAAAGACTCTGAATTCGAATGATTGGCCAAAGACCACCCAGAAACTAATCCCATCACCATAAAACCCGAGACTGTGAGCCACGCGGCAGAGCAGTTCTCCTGGGTTCCCTTACCCTACTGCTCTCCACCCGGGTGCCCTTTCCCAGTAAAATCTCTTGCTTTGTCAGCACATGTGTCTCCTCAGACAATTCATTTCTGAGTGTTAGACAAGAGCCCAGTTTCCGGTCCTGGAAGGGGTCTGCCTTCCTGCAACACAACCATTTCTTTCTTGTGGTGGAAACAGTTAAGGTATATATTCTTTCATTTTCTCCTCCAGCCTGATATATTAGTGCTTGTCTTGTCTGAGTCTGTTCACCACGTAAAGACATTTTCATTGCTTATCTTCTGATTCTCCCAGCAGAGCATTATTCTGCTGCAAGATGGCAGGTGCGGGTCCATGAGGGAGAAGACCTTCCATCTCTCCCTCTGGATACAACCGCAAGAGCAAAAAATAAACAGTTACTCAATGATAATGAACAAATGCATGTATAGGAGGAGACAGGAGAAGGAGGAGTCAGCCTCCCTCTCCCACTCCCACTTTCCTTTCTGTTGTTGCCACTGAAGGGACATAAAAGGTGTGCTAACCAGGCAGGGGGCAATTAGGAACTCAGGGTATGGCTTCAAACAGGTTTGGACTTAAATCTTGCCTCCACAATTGAAGAAAAGCACAGCTATTGAAAGGTTCCCTGACTTCTCTGATCCTATTTTCTCAACTTTGAAGTCCCTAACTTATGGATGATTGTTAATAATCATTTGAAATTGTGTACATAAAACAGACAGCATTGTGCCTGGAACATGGCTCACTATAATCGCCAATTTATTGATTTGTTTTTATTGTCCATCTCTGTCTTGCGCAGTGTTCTGTCTCTCTCAGGTGGCTGGCACCAGGACTTCCTGGATGGATGACTTCCTATCCATGACAATATTTGGACCACTTCTCCTCAGCTGCTAGAACTCTGAGCATTGGACACCACCGGTACCTGAGTGACATGCTTGGGTCATGCATGGCGCATTGGTGTTATGGGAATGCTATGGCGATTGTTTTGTGTAATGTGTGTTTATGCTGTTGCCTCTCAGGGTAAAGCCATAGTCATCTGTATACAGAGTTAGGTCAGACCTGAAGGATGAGAAAAGTCATTGTGTCATCAGTTAGATAAGAGCCTCTATTACAGAACTGAGTGTGAGAAGTGTAGGTGGGTAAGAGAATGAGACTCTTTCTCTTGGACTTGACAGCTGAGATATCAAGATGACTGGGGAGAGATTGTGAGAAGAAGGTCTTTACATGACACCCTTCACAGACAGTCACTTTCTGAGTCTCAACCCTATCTTATTCTAAGTGCCTTCCAAGATAGCTACACTCTGCCTCCAAAAGGCTGGGATCTCTCCTTTTGGTTCTTAGCCTGTCACCAGGGATTCTTAATTTCCTCACTGTTGACACCTGGGCCTGGATAATTCTTTGCTGCAGTCCCGAGCACTGTAGGATGACTAGCAGCATTGTACTGTAGGTACAGTAGCTGGGAGCTCTTTGTGACAATAACAAATGTTTGCAGACACTGCTGAATGTCTCCTAGGCAAGCTCATTTGCAAACCTCTGAACTGACCTCTCTCTTATGCTTTTGTATTTACTTCCCTTGTGTGCCCTTTGGCATCCTGTGAAGTCTTCCTGAACATTCCATCCAAACTGTGCCTAGGAGAAAGAAACATTTGGGGGTATGAATAAACTAGGTCCTTGAAGGAGGAGCGAGCAGATCTCAACAGCTACTGGGGTTGATGGTGGCAGTAGGAATCGAAGCCGAAGAATCCTAGGGGGACTGGAAACACAGCTGTTCCCACCTGGAGCCTCTTTTCAAAGTGTTTGAGACCCTAAAAGGGATGGTGGATTTGCTTAAGTTGTTTTTCCCATGAGTTTTTGGATTTTTTTCCACTCTGAGACAGGTGCACATTTAAGAAGTTCTGAATTCATGTCATACCCCTTATGGAAGCCTAATTAGAGCCAGATTTTATAGTTTTGACTGGGAATGGTAAAATTTTAACATGGCTGAAAGCCCAAGAAATAAATTTTCAAAGTGCTTTATGGCCTTTCCTGCTATATCAGAAATTCAGAGAGAATGACAGCGATGTTTCCTGGTGGCCAAGCATCTGGAAGTGTTTTCCCTTTGTTTTCATGGGCACCATGGTTGACTCACAAGGGACTCTCCCTCTTGGCATCTTTCACATGGATTGCTAGTTGAAACTTCTTGGCACAGATAAGATTGGTGGATCCTTCAATTCTCCACACTTTCTTTTCCTTGTCTTGAGACATTCTATCCAGGCTCCACAGTGCTCTCCAGTGGAACAATACAACAGGGTGGCCTGCCAAGCAGGTGCAAAGTTTTGGAAGACATTGCAATAAAGGCATCTCTGGATAAATGGGCAAGTCAATAAATGTATGCCCTAGGGCCAATTTGCATTGATTATTATTTTAATTATTTATTTAAAGTTTATTTTTGGCTTCACTGGGTCTTCATTGCTGTACCCGGGCTCTCCTTTGTTGTGGTGAGTGGGGGCTACTCTTCATTGTGGTGCCTGGACTTCTCATTGCAGTGGCTTCTCTTGTTGCAGAGCGTGGGCTCTAGAGTGCGAGGGCTTCAGAAAATGCATCTCATGGGCTCAGTAGTTGTGGCTCACAGGCTGTAGAAAGCAAACTCGGTAGTTGTGGTTCAGGGGATTAATTGGCCCCTCCACCCCCCTACCCTCCACCCTGGCATGTGGAATCTTCCTGGAGCAGGGATCAAACCTGTGTCCCCTGCATTGGCAGGCGGATTCTTAACCACTGGACCACCAGGGAAGTCCCAATTTGCATTTTTTAAACAGTCTGCATATTGAGTTCAAGAGATGTTATTAAATGATGCAAGAGATTGGGCTGGATGTCAGACTAGACATGGGATAGAGTGGGGCAAGTTGGTCAGGTAAGATTGTTTTTGGAAACACCTTCAGGTTGTAAGGGAGTGAAACCAGGCATGAACAGAATGATGATACACTTTAATTCTGTGTAGAGGTCAGAGGCTATGGGAGGGAAGAGCAGGAAGAGGCTCTTTCTGGTCCAGAAGAATGAGGGATGGCCTCATGGAGGAGAAAGCATTTGAGCTCTATGGGATTTTGACAGATGGTGGTAGCTGGCTGTGGAAGGGCCCTGAGCTGTGAGGAATGGAATAGTATGAGCAAAGGAATGGACATGGGAAGGAGTAAGACATGTTCTGGGGTTCAGATGTGGTTAGAGTTTAAAATATGTTAAAGGCAGTAGAGAAAGATCAAGCTGGAAAGACACATGTTGGGTGTTCAATAAATAAATACCCATTAAATGAATAAATTAGTGGTAGATTGTTATCATATGACATAGGCTTTGAAGAGCAAATTAAAGAATCTGGGTTTTCTGCTCTAAGCAATATGGGGCAGTGGGCATTAACATGTTTTGATCAGAAAAGTAATAGCAGATTTTCATTTCAGGAAGATTAAATTAGCAAAAGAAGGTAGCATGGATTGCAGCTGAAAATCCAAATATGCTACATGTACCACTGGCAGTACACAGGATGATTCTAGGTGGGAGGTGCAGGACTGCCACTCAGGTAGTAAGAACCAACAGAGCATTACTGCTCATTCATTGCCCCTCTGCTATTCTGGATGGTTAAATGTTTCACATATAACCCCTGGGTACATGGGTACATTTTAAAGTGTTAATGGTTATATTCAACTATGAATTTCAAAATTGCAGTATGATACAAAAATTTTAAAATACATTTATTTCGGAAGAAAAAGTAGGTTAATTTAAAGAGAAAATTAAATAATAGGTGGATAAGCAAGTCCTGAAGATGGCATGTGAATGACTGAAGTTTGGGAAACACTGGACCAGAGGCATGAGGGATTAAAGGCAGAGGACTGGTCAAGAGCCATTGGACTGACTATCTGTGCAGTCAGCTAGATCATGATCAGTAAAGCAGAGATATTACTTTGCCAACAGAGGTCCGTCTAGTCAAGGCTATGGTTTTTCCTGTGGTCATGTATGTATGTGAGAGTTGGACTGTAAAGAAGGCTGAGTGCCGAAGAATTGACGCTTTTGAACTGTAGTGTTGGAGAAGACTCTTGAGAGTCCCTTGGACTGCAAGGAGATCCAACCAGTCCATTCTGAAGGAGATCAGCCCTGGGATTTCTTTGGAGGGAATGATGCTAAAGCTGAAACTCCAGTACTTTGGCCACCTCATGCGAAGAGTTGACTCACTGGAAAAGACTCTGATGTTGGGAGGGATTGGGGGCAGGAGGAGAAGGGGACGACAGAGGATGAGACGGCTGGATGGCATCACTACTCGATGGACGTGAGTCTGAGTGAACTCCGGGAGTTGGTGATGGACAGGGAGGCCTGGCGTGCTGCGATTCATGGGGTGGCAAAGAGTCGGACGCGACAGAGCAACTGAGCTGAACTGAACTGAACTGATAACAAGTGGCTAGTACTGAGCCCACCCATCATTTACAGGTTTAGCCTTTTACCTTTTTACTTAACTTCACTATGTATGAAAAGTTCCAGTCCAGTTAAAGGGATTTTCCACAAAGTATATCCAAAAGTGTGCTAAGCCTATAATTCTACTTCCGTAAATATTTTGAACATTTCCTTCTAATCTTTTCTCTGCTTATCCATGCTTATATTTAATGAAGTTGGGATCATACTTTGTATACAGTTTGTATCTTCTTTGGCCATCTATGGTAGTTTCATGAATGTTTTCCCATATTCCTCTAGATTCCCTCAAAAATATTTTTTCCATTTGGAGGGATGTACCATGATTTAATCACCTATAATGTTTGACTTTTAGATTGTATTCAGTTGTTTGGACAGATAACAAAGCTTTGGAAATAACCTTTTTATGGCCATCACCAAAAAGTTTACAAATAATAAATACTGGAGAGGACGTGGAGAAAAGGGAGCCCTCCTACACTATTGGTGGGAATGTAAATAGGTACAGCCACTATCGAGACCACTATGGAAGTTTAAAAAAAAAACTGAAAATAGAAATTCCCTGATGTTCACTGTTAGGATACTGGCTTTTCACTGCCTAGGGTGCAAGTTCAATCTCTGGTTGGGGAAATAAGATCCCACAAGCTGTGAGACATGGCCAAAAAAATTCCCTGAAAATAGAGTTAGCATATGATCAAGCAATCCCACTCCTAGGAACATATCTAGAAAAGACAAAAATTTGAATTTGGAAAGATACATGCACCCTAATGTTCATGGCAGCAGTATTTATGATAGCCAAGACATGGAAGCGATCTAAATGTCCATGGACAGATGAATGAATAAAGATGTATATATATTTCATTTATACAATGGAATTTTACTCAGCTATAAAAAGAAATGAAATCTTGTCATTTGCAGCAACATGAATGGACCTAGAGATTATCATACTAAGTGTAGTAAGTCAGATAAAGAAAGACAAATATTATATGATATCACCTATATGTGGAATCTTAATAAATGATACAAATGAACTTATTTATAAAACAGACAGATATAGAAAAGAAATTTATGGCTACCAAAAGAGAAGGGGGGAGGGATAAATAGAGAGTATGGGGTTAACAGGTGCACATTACTGTATATAAAATAGATAAACAACAAGGACCCACTGTACCGCACAAGGACCTATATTTATCATCTTGTAATAATCTATAATGGAAAAGAATCCAAAAAAGAATATAGATGTATACATATATATGCATAACCGAGTCATTCTCTGTATACTTGAAACTAATACAATATTTAAAATCAACTATATTTCAATGAAAAAAGAAAGAGCCTCTCTTCCTTAAAATGTACAATTATAGTTTTTTTAGTATGTTCACAAACTAGTCCAACCATTAACATTCATTCTACAACATTTACATCATCCCAGAAAGAAACCCCATAACCCATTTGCAGTCACTTCTATTTCCTCCTCCCCTAGCAATCACAAATCTACTTTCTGTCTCTACAGATTTACCTGTTCTGGACACTTCATATAAATAGAATCACATAATACGTGGCCTTTTGAGACCAGCTCCTTTCACTTACTATAATGTTTTCAAAGTTTGCCCACACTTAGCATATATTAAGAAAGCACTAAAAGTCCACTGTATATAAAATATCCACTGTATACATACTTTATTTAGTATATAAAAATTCACTGTATATAAAATATACAGTCTATTGTTTACAGGTGGAAATCAATAGAATGGGAAAGACTAGAGATCTCATCAAGAAAATTGGAGATACCAAGGGAACATTTCATGCAAAGATGGGCCCAATAAAGGACAGAAATCATATGGACCTAACAGAAGCAGAAGACATTAAGAAGAGGTGGCAAGAATACACAGAAGAACTATACAAAAAAGATCTTCATGATCCAGAAAACCATGTGGTGTAATCACTCACCTAGAGCCAGACATCCTGGAATGTGAAGTCAAGTGGGTCTCAGAAAGCATCACAATGAACAAAGCTAGTAGAGGTGATGGAATTCCAAATTCCAAATCCTAAAAGATGATGCTGTTAAAGTGCTGCACTTAATATGCCAGAAAATTTGGAAAACTCAGCAGTGGCCACAGGACTGGAAAAGGTCAGCTTTCATTCCAATCCCAAAGAAAGGCAATGCCAAAAACTGTTCAAAGTACTGTGCAATTGCACTCATCTCACACACTAGCAAAGCAAAGCTCAAAATTCTCCAAGCCAGACTTCAACAGTATGTGAACCATGAACTTCCAGATGTTCAAGTAGAATTTAGAAAAAGCAGAGGAACCAGAGATCAAATTGCCAACATCCACTGGATCATTGAAAAAGCAAGAGTTCCAAAAAAACATCTACTTCTGCTTTTTTGACTATGCCAAAGCCTTTGACTGTGGATCATAAGAAACTGGAAAATTCTTCAAGAGATGGGAATACCAGACTACCTGACCTGCGTCCTGAGAAATCTGTATGTAGGTCAAGAAGCAACAGTTAGAACTGGACATGGAACAACAGACTGGTTCCAAATCGGGAAAGGAGTACACCAAGGCTGTATATTGTCACCCTGCTTATTTAACTTATATGCAGAGTACATCTCGCGAAATGCCGGGCTGGATGAATCACAGACTAGAATCAAGATTGCTGGGAGAAACAGCAATAATCTCAGATATGCAGGTGACACCTTTATGGCAGAAAGCAAAGAACTAAAGAGCCTCTTGATGAAAGTGAAAGAGAATGAAAAAGTTGTCTTAACTCAATGTTCGGAAAACTAAGATCATGGCATCCAGTCCCATCACTTCATGGCAAATAGATGGGGAAACAATGGAAACAGTGAGAGACTTTATTTTTGGCGGGCTCCAAAATTACTGCAAATGGTGACTGCAGCCATGAAAATAAAAGATACTTGCTCCTTGGAAGAAAAGGTATGACCAACCTAGACAGCATATTAAAAAGCAGAGACGCTACTTTGCCAACAAAGGTCCATCTAGTGAAAACTATGGTTTTTCCAGTACTCATGTATGGATGTGAGAGTTGGACTATAAACAAAGCTGAGCGCTGAAGAATTGATGCTTCTGAACTGTGGTTTTGGAGAAGGCTCTTGAGAGTTCCTTGGACTGCAAGGAGATCCAACTAATCAATCCTAAAGGAAATCAGTCCTGAATATTTATTGGAAGGACTGATGCTGAAGCTGAAACTCCAATACTTTGGCCAACTGATGCAAAGAACTGACTCATTTGAAAAGACCCTGATGCTGGGAAAGATTGAATGCAAGAGGAGAAGGGGCCATCAGAGGATGAGATGGTTGGATGACATCACCGACTCAATGGACATGAATTTGAGCAAGCTCTGGGAGTTGGTGATGGACAGGGAGGCCTGGCGTGCTAGTCCATGGGGTTGCAGAGTCAGACTTGCCTGAGTGACTGAACTGAACTGAAAAATTCCACTTATCTTCCTTATTTAAAACAAAACAAAACTTCTTGCTAGCTTCTGACAGGAAGGTGTCTCTTCTCCTCTCCTTTTCTTTCTGTACGCCTCTCTCTCATTCATATTCTCTCTCTCTCTCCCTCTTTCCTCCTTTTCATGGAAAATAACTGCCTGCTCTGGCTTTTCCTGATGTTAGCACATCTTAGCTGTGACATCCTTCACCTCTTTTCCATTTTTTGCTCCAGTCACCATTTCTCCCATTATTCAAAAATAAGAAGGGACAATCTCTTTTTTTTTTTAGCCACAGCTTTCTCATTTGTATCTGCTGACTGATCATAAGGAAACTTACCTTATTCTGGGAATGAGAGGGGAGGGCTTCCTTTCTGGACAATGTTGTATAAGAGCAGGCAAGCACTTTTTTTACAGAATTCTCTTAAACAACCTAGAAATATGCATTGTCTCAGTGCATGGCACCATAGGGGATCCTCTGTGGGATATGAAGATGGGAGGACCAAAGACCCACTTTAGGTAGTTTGTATTCTAAGAAAGGATCTGAAACATTCTTGATAATACTGCCTGATAATCACGAAATTATAATTATAATTATAATCATGAAATTATACTCCTTCAAAGGCTAGAATCATGTTCTGTTAACCTTCTCCAAAACTGCAATGCTTGGCACAAAGCAGGCCTTATTTTTGTTAGGATGTTTTAAAAGAGATATGCATAAGGTGCTGAGAAAGGTCAGGTGAGGTAGGGGTTAATTCTGGCTGGAGAAACCTAAGAAGGCTTCATGGAGAAAATGGTTTCTGTGGTGAGCAGTGAAGGAGGAATGGATTTAGGCCTGGAGCATCAGAAAGAAACTTCTAGGAAAACAGGAAATGTATAGAGATGAAGCTGTGTGAAGTGTGGAAAGGGAGCCTGAGTCAAGTTAATGAGTTAACTTTGAAACAGACAAAAACGAAGTTGAGAATTTCATATCAGATGCCCCAAACTTCCAAGTAAGGAAAGAAGTAAGAGCGTCTTCAAAACAGGAAAGGAATGGGAGTGGAATTTGGATCCAAAGGAGTGTGAAAAAGTTTGGCTGTAGGATGTGGGCTGGAAACTCAACTAGACACAAGATTTGAGACCTTGAGGTGTTTGTGGTCATACATATGGAGATATCGACAAATACTGAATCATCTAGGTTATAATTCAACCAATATCTTAAATATATTGGTACACATTTTACTTTTTAATAAGTCACGTTCTATTAAAATTAAAATATAGCATACATTCCTTTTCTTACCAACTAGCAACAGATGTTATTAAACACTGTTTTAGACTCTGGGGACATAGCAGTGAACAAGATAGACAAGATTTCTGCCTTTTTGGACATTTCCATTCTAGTGGGGAGTGGGGAGACAGAGAAGAACAAAACAAGTAACGGAAAGGTGTATAATAATAGCAGAGACCAAGCATAGCTAAACATTATTATTTCAAAACTTTATTCAAAATAATACATAAACATTAACAAAGACTGTTTTCTAACTAACTAATCACCATTTGCTAATATAAATATTGGAAAATCCAAACATAGTTTATTTACGCATGTTTTCTCAAACACTGTGTGTGCCAAATTCACAGGGTTTTATTGTACCAAAGTGAAAAAGTTATTCAGCACAATATGAAAGACAATTTGAAAATGTCTGGGAAATTTCGACACAGAGTATATCTGTAGTTAATTTCTAGAAAACTGTGCTAGGAGTCATAATGTCTTGGTGACAATAGATAACACTGTGTAATTTTTTCCTTGTGAATGTATTTATGTACATCAATTCAGTTCAGTCCCTCAGTCATGTCCGACTCTTTGCGACCCCATGAATCGCAGCACGCCAGGCCTCCCTGTCTATCACCAACTCCCGGAGTTCACCCAGACTCACGTCCATGCAAAAATACATAAGACCCCAATCCTACTTTCAGAGAGCTCCCAGCCTAGAGGAGGAAAGAATCCATTAGAAAGCTAACAAAATACACAGTAAAAAACTGGTCCAAATCCCCTGTGAGGTGTGCTACGCCTTGCCTTGAACCTTCATTAATGTCACAGAACCTGACCTTGCAGGATTCAGGATGGGGATGCAAGAAGTCTGCATAGTAGAAAGAACTGCATTAACAAAGATGAGGCAGAAGCAGGTGTAGAGAAAAGAAACGTATTTATTGAGTTCTAAACTCAACCTTATGTACATAGTAGGTCCTTTGTAAATGTTCAGTGAATAAGTATTCTTGTTGAAAAAGGGTCATTAGAGCCATTTTGAAGACAAAGAAACTGAGGCTCAGAGAGATTAAATCATAGTTCTAAAGTCACTTAGCTAAATGTGGGGAAGTTAGATATTGACCCCCAGGCAGTCTGCCTAGCAAGATTCTCTTCTTTGCCCTGTCCAGATGGGTGGCTCAAGTCTAGGGTGTGCAGTGAGGGGGCAGAGTGGGCATTGTAACCAGAGGGGAACTTAGACACACAGATTGGGCCTGGGCTGCAGCTGTCCCTAAATGACGTTCTAGATAACACATGCTGTTCTTGGAGAAAAGCTACCGAAGATCTTAAAGTGGAAGAGTAATATCATCAGTCTTTATTTTAGAAACAAGGTCAGTCAGTCGGTCAGTCATGTCCAACTCTTTGAGACCCCATGAACCACAGCATGCCAGGCCTCCCTGTCCATCATCAACTCCCGGAGTTTACTCAAATGCATGTCCATTGAGTCGGTGATGTCATCCAACCATTTCATCCTCTGTTGGCCCCTTTTCCTCCCACCTTCAACCTTTCCCAGCATCAGGGTCTTTTCCAATCAGTCAGTTCTTTGCATCAGTTGGCCAAAGTATTGGAGTTTCAGCTTCAGCATCAGTCTTTCCAATGAATATTCAGGACTGATTTCCTTTAGGATGGACTGGTTGGATCTCCTTGCTATAAGTGGGATAGGGTGGAAGTTAGAGGGTGGGGATGGGAGCAATGGCTACAAAAGTAGACTAATAGATAAGTTAAGAAATGGTATTGTACAGAGCTGATGAAGAGGAATAGATTTGAGACTGAGCAGGGGCTGTGGAAATGGAGACCCAGGGGGAAAGAGGCCTGGAAACACGTCTGAAGGAGCGTAACCACCACTCACAGGCCAGATGGACTAGAGGGGCAGAAAGCGATGCAAGATGGAGCTGGGATGTCTAGCTTTAGTAAAGGGTGATGCTATGAGCTGAAACAGAGACAATAAGAAAAGAAATGCAGTTGGTCGGCAGAAGATAATATTTTAGACATTTCTGGCTAGAGTCACACAAAAAGAGATGTATAATGGACAGCAGGGAATACAAGATGAGCACAAAGGAGAGTGGCTGGAACAAGAACATGTTGGAAGTCATCAGTCTCCAAGAGACAGTTAGGACCAGAAGGATGGGAGGGCCAGGGAGAGGTTTAGAAGAAGAGAGGGGAGGAGCAGGGCACAGGAGGGGAGGTCACAAAGGAAGGGCAGAGAGGCAACAGGAGACCCAGAGGGAGAAGGCTGTGGAGGCCACGGAAGAGTCTAGGGGAGCTGGAGTTGGCTGACTGAAGGTTCCCAGAAGAATGGATAGGGCGGAAGCCAGGGGAGGAGTGAAGAGTGAGTGAATGAATAGGGAGAATCAGTAAGGTGGATTCTTTCAGAGTTTCCCAGCAATGAGAGGAGAAACCGGGTAACTTGAAGGGAGTACTGAGGAGAGAGAAACCTTAGCGTGCTCCTGGGGGAAGTTTGTGAGCTGCCAGCTGCCTTGGTCGGCCACCAGAGGAGGAAAGTGGGTGAAGCAGAGTTCTTTCTCATCTACTCTTGTGCAAAGCAGCTTTCTTAACAGGGAGGGGGAGAATCTGACTTAGTAGCAGCATCGTCTCTACCACTGTTAAAAGACCAGAGTATTGCAACATTGCTCTTCTCACGGTACAGTCTACTGATTGCTTTATAATCATGTTCTCTTTTGGAGGGGTAAAGATAGAACTGGACTTGTAGCAAAAGGTTATAGGAGGTGGCCAAGTGCTCTGATTCTTGAGCCAGGTTGCCTAGACTCAAAGCCCAGCTCTGTCACTTGCTATGTGAACTTATCAATTATTTAACTTCTCAGAGGCCCAGTTTCCTGTTGTGAGCATTACCCAAGACAATACGAAGAACTTAGAACAATGTCTGGCACACAACCAGCCTCATGGAGATACTGGCTATTATCCTTAATGGTTATGCCAAGGATCTTGGGCATCGGTGCTGGAAATGACCCAGGGGTTTAACTGACCCTGACTTTTCCACCTGCCACTGGCGCATATTACTGCTAGGATTGCTTTAGCTATTCTTTACCAACATGAAATTCTTTTAATTTTGCATGAAACGTCTTGCAAATTAATATTTGCTTTTTAAGATTACAAGAAGCTGTTCTTAAAATGAAAAATAAAGCCTTCTCCTGCAAGGTAATAAGGAAGAGGACACTATTTAGGAAAAACTGATTTTGGTGTCGTAAAACTCTGAAGTACAGAGTTCATAACAGTATAACTGAATAAATAATTATAATACTAGAGAGGAGGGGGTCTACATGCTATTGAATATCTAACTCTTATTTTAACTGATTAAGGAAGCTATATTTATGCTTCATACACTTCTTAAAACATTCTTCCTCTAAAATATTTCAAAGCACCAAAGTAAAACATCTGGCACCAGGCAGTATGCAAAACAATCTTTTGCTGTTTTTCATGGCAGTGTGAGCTCTTACTTGGAATTGCTCTACCTCACTGCCCCCTGCTGGTCGAGACTCAGTACAAACCAAAGCCCTGTGACCACTCCAGTCGACTTCAGACTGTGTGCTCCCCACAGGCTGCAAAAAGATAGCCCAATTGATTCCTATTAAGAAAATAAATTGCTGGAAAAAAAAAAAGAAAGTAAATTGCTGGGACTTGCCTGGTGGTCCAGTGGTTAGGATTTTGCCTTCCAATGCAGGGGGTGAGAGTACCATCCCTGGTCAAGGAGCTAGGATCCCACATGCCTGCTGGCCAGAAAACCAAAAAACATAAAACAGAGGCAACCTTGTAACACATTCAATAAAGACTTTAAAATAGTCCACATCAAAAAATCTTTAAAAAAATAAATAAAAAAGGAAAATAGATTGCCATTTTAACTTACATCCTGGTCAGGTATTGGTTTTGTGGAACTTGCAGTTTATTCTATTCGGGGGACCCTCTAAAAGATTAAAGAATACAAAGTCACAAATACAATGTCAAAGGTGGAAGAAAATATCTACTTTAAAATAAAAGAAATGACAACACATTACAGATGTCAAAATGCTGACAGCTGCCACAAGCATTGCACAATCCAGAAAACAAAATATTCTGTATTAACTAGCTGTCTTACACACCCCCCAAACTCTCTTTTACCTTACATTAAAAAATTCTTTGCCTCTTTTTTTTAAAAAAGGTTTTGCAATGTTTTTTTGTGGTGGGAATAGAAAGACAATTCAAATTTTCCTCAATCATGGTTCATCTTTTTTTTTTTTAAACTGTTGATGGTTAGAAGAATTTCCCTCAACTTCACAATCCATTTGCAATGTTCTGTGTATTTCAGGTTGATGGTCAAATTTGGTGGTCAGTTTCTTAATCATAGAAAATCATTTCTATGATTCATGCATGCAGTTTCAGGACATTTTCTAGTTTTCTACTACAATATGTAATCTTGAATACTACTTGAAATAGGTAGCACTTATTAACCAGTTTATCTCTATGTCCCCCTTGCAGTGGATACAATTTCTGTTTTTTAGATGGCAGCATTTCATGTTAAATTAGCAAGATAACTAAATACTTTTCTAATTAAGTGTATTTTCACTTCTCTTCCTTAATGGAATCATCAAACAATCCAAAAACTGATTACTTCTGTTTGACATTTGTCTCTTCTTTTTTAAAAATTATCTTTATTTATTTATTTGGCTGTACTGGGTTTAAGTTGCAGCATGTGGGATCTAGTTCCCTGACCAGGGATCGAAGCTGGGCCCCCTGCATTGGGAGTGCAGACTCCCAGCCACTGAACCACCAAGGAGGTCCCTGTCTCTTCTTGATGAATTACTGCTTTTGGTATGATCTGGAGTTTTTTGGTCACAATTTGTTTCTCAATATCAGGCTAATTTCTCCTGATTTCATTCTTCATAGTAACCACTTTTCTTTCATATTACACTAAATTTACTACCTGAATTTTCTTTCAAAATGGTAACTCTGTGAGGTGGGTGTGTTAACTTTTTGTGTTAATCATTTCACTATATATATATATATATATATATCATGTTTTGCACCTTAAATTTCGTACACAACTTTGTACATACTTTACACAACTTTGTAAAGTATGTCTCAACAATGTTGGAAAAAAATTTTTTTCAGTTCTTTAATAAAATAAGTAAAATGTCTATTGCTTCTCACTTGTTTTTACTGAAAACTTCCAAAACAACATTCAAAATTGTGGCTAACACTTCACCCCCTCAATTTCTCCTCAGCAGGACCCAAAACTGCCTGCCGCCACTCTAATGCCTGCGATGTGAGGCAAATGTGACAGACAGGACGCTGACGTGGAAAGGGACAGCTAGTTGGCTGAACCAACTGTGTTTAAAATAGCTTACTTTTGAAAATTTTGTGTAAATGGATGACCACGTGAGCACAGAGCTGGAGCACGTCACAGGGTCATTAACTCCATGGGGAAACTTCCACGTCTCTCTTCGATCCCTCCTGTTTCCAGGCAATGCCAGGGTTTGGGGACAACTCTGTATGGCTTATTGATCCCATTCTGCTGTGCCTGTCCTTGCAGAAAACTGTTTTAATTTAAATCAGGTGGATGAAAAGTGAAAGTCGCAGTCGTGTCTGACTCCTTGCGATCCCGTGGACTGTAGCCTGCCAGGCTCCTCTGTCCATAGGGATTCTCCAGACAAGAATACTGGAGCGGGTGCTTGTTCCCTTCTCCAGGGGATCTTCCCAACCCAGGGATCAAACCCAGGTCTTCTGCATTGCAGGCCGATTTTTACCATCTAAGCCACCATGGAAGGCCGTGGATGGAAAGTCAGTCTAAAAGAGAGTAAATTCAGAATTAAGAAATATTTTTTAATGTACCTTTAAAAAAATAGGCAGATCTACAATTATATTTGATGATTTCACTCAGTAATTGATAGAGCAAGCAGTCAGTAAGGATATAGTAAACTTGAACATTTTGAATAAGCTTGTCCTGATATTTGTAGAATACTGCATACTTGAAAATGTATATTTTAAGGTATGAGATAGAAATCAAGAGACTGGTTTAGTTTGTCCCTTCAATAACTTGACGTTGGAGTATGTCACTTATTTGTAGAATAAGAGAATCTAAGAAACTTAGATTGTTTCTAAGATCCCTTTTAATTCTAAAACTCCATAAACTTGATGTGCATATTAGACACTAGGATGATTGCATGAAGAAAGAAAATCAGACCATTTTTACTATTAAAATTTTGGGGAAGCATATGAAAATGTATTACTATCATGCTCACCATCAACTATTGTTTTTAGCTTTTCCTTCTAGTCTTTGTATAAGGCCAAAGAGAGAAACTGGCCACTTTGACAACCTGAAACTGGACTCCAGGAATGTCACCAACAGTATGACGTTTGCAACCAAATCCAGCAACCAGAACTTCATCATTTTCCTCAATAAAATTCAAACAGCCGTCATTGGTACAAAGGTTGTGATTTTTTTTTTTTTTTTTTTGCCATTTCTGATTACTGAACCCTGACACACTTCCTAATGGCAGAATCTGGCTCTTTGGCTTCAACTTCTACTTTTTCAAGCACAATTTCCTTGGCATGAGAAGCACCTCCAAAAGGATTGGCTGTCAGAGTTATGCACAAATGGGCTTCCTTGTACTGTTTAGTGGGGCTTCCCAGGAGGTGCTGGTGGTAAAGAACTCTCCTATCAATGCAGGAGCAATGCAGGGTTGGATTCTTGAGTGGGGAAAATTCCCTGGAGGAAGGCATGGCAACCCACCCCAGTATTCTTGCCTGGAGAATCCCATGGGCGAGCCTGGCAGGCTACAATTTATAGGGTCACAAAGAGTCGGACATGACGGAAGCAACTTAGCATGCACGTCTTGTTTATCAAGTCATTTCCAGTCTTGTCGGTGGCTACTGAGCTTCCTGGCAATATGAACACCAGGATATTTGCCCGTCATCCACAGGCTTGAGCAAGAGGGAGAAGAAGCACAGGAAGGAGCCACAAGCCACTGCAAGCCCAGACCTTTAAAAAAAAATAAAAGAACTTGCACACTTGCAATAATTAGTTGTAATTAGTGTGACTATTTCTTGTGTGTTATTAGGCTTGAAAATTCTGTTTTTCATAAATGGACTAAATGTTTGCTCTCACTATATTATTATATTGCAAATATTATATCTACATAGTATTAATTGACTTAGAACTCACATTTTTCTATTGTAGTATACAATTTACTTAGCCCAGTTCTATGGTGATTACCACTGATTTAATATTGTCAGATTAATTTTGTATGTATATATTCTTAGGCAGAGCATCACTGGGTCGTTAGACTTCCTTTTTATTGTTGAAAATGTACACCTTCTAGGAAGGAAGGATATTTTAGGAAGGTGGATACTAAATGAAGGAATACTTTAAGGAAAAAGTATTGTTTTTAAAATAATTTAAATAGAAAATAAAAGTCTTGTTGCTATAATCTGCTTTGTATTCTCAACTTTTGGTTTTTGTTTTTTTTGAAACATTGATAGTATATTTATCTGGGCAGCCAGTTTGCAAGACTTCAGATTTCTAAAAACAAGTATTGAGGCCCAAAATGTTGGGATTCCAACTCATTCTTTCTCAGAAGGCTCTGGGGTCCTTATGCAAATTCCTTCCATTCTTCTCCAGCAACCAGCTTTGCAGGAACAGTGCCAGGATTACTTCTGATACACCCTCTGCCCTCCTCTTAATGCCTCCTGGACAATGCATCTATCTCATAAGTAATAGTTTGATACAGAAGTAATTGCAGTTTCAGACTGTGAATTTTAAACCATTATGACTAGGCTCAAACACATCTTTATTAATTAAAATAGGAACCATTATAATCAACACATTTTTGCCAATGAGAAGTGTTTGTTTATTCCTGGAAATGTTTCAGGATTCGACGGACACTTGGAAAGCATTCTGCCTCCTGTGGTTATGGAAGGGTTTTCCTTGCAAGTGTTGTGGAGATGCTTGAAGAAGTGGTAGTCAGTTGGCGAGAAGTCAGGTGAATATGGCGGGTGAGGCAAACCTTCATAGCCTAATCCGTTCAAATTTTGACGCATTGGTTGTATGATGTGTGGTTGGGTATTGCTGTGGAGATGAATTGGCCCCTTCTGTTGACCAATGCTGGCTATAGGTGGTGCAGTTTTGGGGGCATCGATTTGCTGAGCATACTTCTCAGATGTAATGGATTTGCCAGGATTCAGAAAACTGTAGCAGATCAGACCACAGCAGACCACCAAACAGTGACCCTGACCTTTTTTTTGGTGCAAGTTTGGCTTTAGGAAGTGCTCTGGAGCTTCTTCTTGGTTCAACAGCTGAGCTGGTCATCGCTGGTTGTATAAAATGCACTTTTCATCACACATCACAATTCGATCGAAAATGATTCATTATTGTTGCCTCGAATAAGAAGATGGCACTTCAAAATGATGATTTTTTTGGTTTGTGGTCAGCTCATGAGGCACCCACTTACTGAGCTTTTTCACCTTTCCAATTTGCTTCAAATGCTGAATGACTGGAGAAGGGTTGACGTTGAGGGTTTTTTTTTTTTTTTTTTTGGCAACTTCTTGTGTAGTTGTAAGATGGTCAGCTTTGATGATGGTGGCTCTCAATTGGTCTTTGTTAACTTCCAATGGATGGCCACTACTCTCCTCATCTTCAAGTCTCTCGTCTTCTTGACAAAACTTCTTGAACCACTGCTGCAATGTACCTTTGTTAGCAGCTCCTGGGCCAAATGCATTGTTGATGTTGCAAGTTCTCTCCACTTCCTTACGACCCATTTTGAACTCGAATTAAAAAAAAACACTCAAGTTTGCTTTTTGTCTAACGTTGTGTCTATAGTCTAAAATAAATATAAAATAAACCACAAGTAATGTCAGTAGCAAAAAACATAAAGTGAGAAATATGCATTAAAATGATGTATAATACAATCCATTTATTTAGAATATATTTCAATATCAAATGCCAAAGTTCAACAATATAAAACCACGATTACTTGTGCACCAACCTAATAAAAGGGGCTGATCAACTGCTTCTTTTCAGGACAAAAAGGTGCACTTGCAGCTTTTATCACTGGACAGGGGATCTGTTGAAATAACTGAGCACTTTTGCTCAACAGACCTCTTGTTTCAATTTGGCCTTAGCAAGGTCCCCATCAGATAGAAGGAGAAGGCAATGGCACCCTACTCCAGTACTCTTGCCTGGAAAATCCCATGGACAGAGGAGCCTGGTAGGCTGCAGTCCATGGGGTCTCGAAGAGTCGGACACAACTGAGCAACTTCACTTTTACTTTCACTTTCATGCATTGGAGAAGGAAATGGCAAGCCACTCCAGTGTTCTTGCCTGGAGAATCCCAGGGACGGGGGAGCCTGGTGGGCTGCCGTCTGTGGGGTTGCACAGAGTCGGACATGACTGAAGCGACTTAGCAGCAGCAGCATCGTATAGAAAACCTCCAGTGCACACATGGTTAGTGATGCCATATGTCTTGGCCTCTAGGGACACGTTTTAGAATAACACATCTATCCTCTTTTGCCACCTTGCTCCAATCTGCTGCCATAAGATGCTGGTCTTTTGGGAAGGAATTGCTGGTATACAACCCTCACACCGTCCTCCTCCTTTTCTTTATGGGGTGGCTGCAGAAAGTATCTGTCCTATTCTGCAATTAACTACCCAGTAAAAGCTCTGCCCAGTGGGGTGAGGCCTGTGGTTTTCTAGGCCTGCCTGTGGCTGACTCCCTCAAATCTTACACAGGGGACTAATCAAGAGGAAACGAATCAGTTCCTTCCCAGGACGATCTAGTAACTATGAAGATGTACACATTAGAAACTTGTGGGTCAACCCACACCCCAAACTGGGTGATCCCAACCCTTTCCCACTTAATCTACCAGCATAGGTTATTCCACCTCTGGATGAATCATCTCATAGGACTACTCCTGGCTTAACTGCATACAGTGGTGTGGGTGGTGTTGCAAAAGGTTTTTTTTTAATGCCTGTTAGAATGGGAGAGGACAGGGAGGTGAGGGAAGAGGAAGAGGAGCCAAACTGGAAACGTTGCAAGCTGACTCTGGAGCTGAACTCGTTTTCACTCACCAGGGTGCTGTGGAATGTATCATCACACCTGCCTCATCCTGTTTGTGTAAAGTCAGAAAGCTTCACTTGAGCATGTCCTAAGTGGGAGGTACATTTCACATTCTTTGTCCTTGGCTTCTGGAGAAGGCAATGACACCCCACTCCAGTACTCTTGCCTGGAAAATCCCATGGGTGGAGGAGCCTGGTAGGCTGCAGTCCATGGGGTCGCTAGGAGTCAGACACGACTAAGCGACTTCACTTTAACTTTTCACTTTTCACTTTCATGCATTGGAGAAGGAAATGGCAACCCACTACAGTGTTCTTGCCTGGAGAATCCCAGGGACGGGGGAGCCTGGTGGGCTGCCGTCTCTGGGGTCACACAGAGTCGGACACGACTGAAGCGACTTAGCAGCAGCAGCAGTCCTTGGCTTCAGGGTCCCTTCATTAGACCATGCTGTCATATTTGGTGAAACTTCTAAGCTCACCTGAACCTACAACACAGCTTCATTTTTCCTGACTTTGTCTCTTTTCTAGACGTCATCCCATTTACCTGGATGGCCTTCCCCCAGTTCCTGCCCTTTGTAATCTTCTCCATCCTCCGAAACCCACTTGCCTTGATCATCTTAGCTTTTGCTCTGTGTAAAAAAGACCTATCCTTTACTGTTTCTGAATCGTTTGCTTAGTGAGTCACCAGCAGAATTTAATTTTTTTCTCCAGGTTTCTGTAGTGGGGACCATGAACTGACTTCTCATAGTTCTGTCATCAGAGAAGGCAATGGCACCCCACTCCAGTACTCTTGCCTGGAAAATCCCATGGACGGAGGAGCCTGGTAGGCTGCAGTCCATGGGGTCGAGAAGAGTCGGACACAACTGAATGACTTCACTTTCACTTTTCACTTTCATGCATTGGAGAAGGAAATGGCAACCTGCTCCAGTGTTCTTGCCTGGAGAATCCCAGAGACGGTGGAGCCTGAGGGGCTGCCGTCTATGGGGTCGCACAGAGTCAGACACGACTGAAGTGACTTAGCAGCAGCAGCAGCAGCAGTTCTGTCATGGCAGGAGTCTAATGTGTAGTGACCTCACAGATACAGAAGCAATCTCTCATACTTCTCAAAAGAGACACACCTCTAGATATCTACTTGATTCATTTGTTCATGTATCTTGTTTCAGTTTAGATTATATACTTTTGGAAGGGTATATATTTTGTATCTTCTAAGATACTGTTGCAGTGAAAAGAAAAAAAGAGGACTGAGTTTTTCTCTTTCCCTATCCTGAGAACGAAAGATAAAGAGAAGATAAAGAGAACAGTGAACAGGTCTGAACATTCCTAGTTTTTTTTTTACTCTAACTGCTCTTAACTCTGCATGTCTGTAGCTAGGTTTGCTTTTCTGCCTCCTAACTCTACAGGTGCTACAACTGACAAATTTTCCTTTGACTCTATGCTAAATACATCCTCTATCTTGTATTTACCTTTGCAATACCCTCCCTTGTAGCTACATATCAGAAAAAGAGGCCAAAGAGCCACCACCAAACTGCCAGACTCAATTACCGGGTTACTGACGCCAGTTTATGACTGTCTTTGAAACAGTGCAAGAGGAAGAAATTAAGATCCTATTACCTTGTTCCTCATCACTGACTCCTGATTGTGAGCCCTTGGCTTATATAAGCCCCTAGAATCTTCATGAAGCAGGGAGCACACAGTTCTTGACCTATCAGCCTTGTGTTCTCCTCTCTGCTGGCTGAGATTTAAAGCCTTCTTTCTATTTTCTCCAAACTCTGTCTTCGTATTTTTTTGATTTAGCTTCGGTGGGCAGAGAAGGCCAAGAGTTTGGCCAGCAACAATACTTATTTAACAACTGATGTTCAATTAATGGCAGAAGAGAAGGAACTAATTCCTCCTGGATCCTGTAAGACATAAAGAAGTCCACCATGAGCCCGCAAAGCTTTATCCTAAAACTTTGTATGCATTTTACAGCACTGTCTGTAGCTTACCCCTATTTGTTTTAACGTGAAAATGTTATGAGTTAGTTACACTAGGTAAACTTATGGGCTTCCCAGGTGGTGTTAGTGGTAAAGAACTCACTTTAGAGACTTGGGTTCGATCCCCAGCTTGGGAAGATCCACTGCAGCAGGAAACAGCAAACCACTCCAGTATTGGCTGTAGAATCCCATGGACAGAGGAGCCTGGTGGGCTACAGTCCATGGGGTTGCAAAGAGTCAGACACAACTGATGAGACTTAGGACTCATGGAGGTAAACTTAATGCCTTGAAAAGATGTGCAATATTAAATTTCTAAGTCTTTATATCCTCTGATGGGCTTCCCAGATGGCTCAGTGGCAAAGAATCTGCTTGTCAATGCAGGAGACACAGGAGACTCGGGTTTGATTCCTGGGTCAGGAAGATCCCCTGGAGAAGCAAATGGCAACCCACTCCAGAGTTCTTGACTGGAAAATTCCATGGACAGAGGAGCCTGGTGGGCTACAGTCCATGAGGTTGCAAAGAATCAGACATGACTGAGTGACTGAGCACTGGGCACATATCCTCTGATAAACTGCTGCTCACCCTTGTTGTATATCCCAGTTAAGAAAGCATGGCAGGATGGAGACATACACCATGTTCATGGATCAGAAGAATCAATATAGTGAAAATGAGTATACTACCCAAAGCAATCTATAGACTCAATGCAATCCCTATCAAGCTACCAACGGTAATTTTCAGAGAACTAGAACAAATAATTTCACAATTTGTATGGAAATACAAAAAACCTCGAATAGCCAAAGCAATCTTGAGAAGGAAAAATGGGACTGGAGGAATCAACCTGCCTGAATTCAGGCTATACCACAAAGATACAGTCATCAAGACAGTATGGTACTGGCACAAAGACAGAAACATAGATCAGTGAAACAAAATAGAAAGCCCAGAGATAAATCCACGCACCTATGGACACCTTATCTTTGACAAAGCAGGCAAGAATATACAATGGGGAGAAGACAATCTCTTTAACAAGTGATGCTGGGAAAACTGGTCAACCACTTGTAAAACAATGAAACTAGAACACTTTCTAACACCACACACAAAAATAAACTCAAAATGGATCAAAGATCTAAATGTAAGACCAGAAACTATAAAACTTCTAGAGGAAACATAAACAAAACACTCTCTGACGTAAACCATAGCAGGATCGTCTATGACCCAGCTCCCAGAGTAATGGAAATAAAAGCAAAAATAAACAATGAGACCTAATTAAACTTAAAACCTTTTGTGGAATGAAGGAAACTATAAGCAAGGTGAAAAGGCAGCCTTCAGAATGGGAGAAAATAATAGCAAATGAAGCAAGTGACAAAGAATTAATCTCAAAAATATACAAGCAACTCCTGCAGCTCAATTCCAGAAAAATATACAACCCAATAAAAAAATGGGCCAAAGAACTAAACAGACTTTCTCCAAAAAATACATTTAGATGGCTAACAAACATATTAAAAGATGCTCAACATCACTCATTATCAGAAAAATGCAAATCAAAACCACAATGAGGTACTATCTCACTCTGGTCAGAATGGCTGCTGTCAAAAAGTCTACAAACAATAAATGCTGGAGAGGGTGGGGAGAAAAAGGAACCCTCTTACACTGTTGGTGGAAATGCAAACTAGTACAGCCACTGTGGAGAATAGTGTGGAGATTCCTTAAAAACCTGGAAATAGAACTGCCATACAGCCCAGCAATCCCACTGCTGGGCATACACACTGAGGAACCCAGAATTGAAAGAGACACGTGTACCCCAATGTTCATTGCAGCACTGTTTATAATAGCCAGGACATGGAAGCAACCTAGATGCCCATCAGCAGACGAATGGATAAGAAAGCTGTGGTACATATATACAATGGAGTATTACTCAGCCATTAAAAAGAACACATTTGAATCAGTTCTAATGAGATGGATGAAACTGGAGCCTATTATACAGAGTGAAGTAAGTCAGAAAGAAAAACACCAATACAGTATACTAACCCATATATATGGAATTTAGAAAGATGGTAACGATGACCCTATATGAGAGACAGCAAAAGAGACACAGATGTAAAGAACAGACTTTTGGACTCTGTGGGAGAAGGCAAGGGTGGGATGATTTGAGAGAATAGCACTGAAACATGTATTTTATCATATGTGAAATAGATCACCAGTCCAGGTTCGATGCATGAGACAGGGTGCTCAGGGCTGGTGCACTGGGATGACCCTGAGGGATGGTATGGGGAGGGAGGTGGGAGGGGGATTCAGGATGGGGAACACATGTTCACCCTTGGCTGATTCATGTGAATGTATCACAAAAACCACCACAATATTGTAAAGTAATTAGCCTCCAATTAAAATAAATTAAAATAAAATAATAAAATGAGAAATCACAATGCACAGAACTAAAAAAAAAAAGGCATGACAGGGAGTTCCCCAATGGTCCAGTTGTTGACTCTGTTATGCCAAAGCAGGGGGCATGGGTTTGGCTCCCTGGTCAGGGAACTAAGATTCCATGTGCCCCACAGAGTGGCAAAAAAAAAGAAAAAAAAAAAAAAAAAAAACCGCTACACACACACAATGTAGACTAGCACAATAAAAGAGAAACATTAAAATATACATGATTAAAAAAAGAAAAAAACATGGGGAATAAAAGTCAAATGTGTATGGGATGAATAAAATGGAAAATTTGATATTAAAATCCACTTAGGCAACTTCTTGCAGAAGTTTATATATTGGCAAATATATAAACAGTCTTCCAAGGGAGTGAACTCACCAACAAGAGTCTGGTCTGTATTTCTTTCAAGTCTGGCCAGCTAGTGCACAGATGTGATCACTTCTTACTATAATTCTTAATTTTTCAGGTGGGAAAGTGGAGGCTTAGGCAGGTAAATGGGCTTCCTAGGTGGCTCAGTGGCAAAGAATTCACCTGCCAATGCAGGAGACACGATTTCCATCCCTGGGTAGGGAACACCCCCTGGAGGAGGAAATGGCAATCCACTCCATTAATCTTGCCTGGGAAATTCCATGGACAGAGGAGCCTGGTGGGCTACAGTCTATGGAGTCTCAAAGAGTCAGATTCAAGGGAGCACGCACGCACTAGGCAGGTTAACAAGCCCCACAGTAGCTGTAGCTGTGAGTAAACAGACCATACAACCAGGGCCCCCAGGCCTCCAGGAGACTCAGGCCTCTGGGCCAACTCCCTCCTGTAGGACTCCAGAGCCAATTCAGGACTTCACATATACTTTTCATGCTGGGTTGAGATTATTGGAGCACTTCAGACTCCACCCCTGGGTCAAGAGCTCCTCCTTGCTGGGACTATGTCTTGTTCACCTCTCTCTGTGCACTCAGCCTGCCACACAGAGGGTTCCCAGGAAGTGTGAAAATGAATAGGTAAAAATGTATAAATCTAAGAAACTGATGAATGATTCTCAATTTTACAAGCCTATCTTTAAAAAAAATTTTTTTTTACTAATAGTTGCTTTACAAATGTGTTACTTTCTACTGTATAGCAAAGTGAATAACTTATACATACACAGATAACCCTTCCTTTTTGGATTTCCTTCCCATTTAGGTCACCACAGAGCACTGAGTAGAATTCCCTGTGCTATACAGTAGGTTCTCATTACTTATCTATTTTATAGTAGTGTATATACATCAATTCCAATCTCCCAATTCATCCCACCTTCCCCTTTCCACTTTAGTATCCGTAAGTTTGTTCTCTACATCCGTGTCTGTATTTCTGCTTTGGAAATAAGTTCATCTGCAGCATTTTTCTAGATTCCACATATTAGCGATATTATACGATATTTATTTTTCTCTAACTTCATTCTGTATGACAGTCTCTAGGTCTATCAACGTCTCTGCAAACGTCCAGGCCTGTCTTCTATAAGCCCTTTGTGTTTAACTTGTGCCAAGATTATAAGTCTAAATGAAAAAGAATTCAATGCTTATATGAGAATGTGAACTCAGTGTTTCTCAAGATTTTTCTTACTGTTTTCACTGTATTGAAAATGTTCACTCAAGTAGATCTTCTTTACTTTGGATTGATTCCCTTTCACCTCTTTGGGAACCCCCTGTGGCCCAGGACACAGTGATTGTTTCTGTCTCAGAACAGGCTCTTCCTATTCCGCTACTGCAGGAACACAACTTGCCTGTCTTCTGTGGTGGTGGTTTAGTCACTAAGCTGTGTTCTATTCCTGCAACCCCATGGACTGTAGCCCACCAGACTCCTCTGTCCACGGGATTCTCCAGGCAAGAATATTGTAGTGGGTTGTCATTTCCTTCTCCAGGGAATCTTCCCAACCCAGAAATCGAACCTGGGTCTCTTGCACTGCCGGTGGATTCTCTACCGACAGCTACCAGAGAAGCCCTATGACATACAGCATCTTGGTCACCATTCTCACAGGACCCCAAGTTAAATCACCTTCAGGTAGATACAAGGAGAATCCCTTCTTAACTATGTTATAGGTACAGATGCTAATTCTACAACTTAAGATAGTTTTTAAAAGCAGCTTTATTGAGATATAATTCACATGCTATGAAATTCACCTATTTACACCATTCAATGGCTTTTGGTATGTTCAGAGTTGTGTAACCATCACCACCCTCCATTTTGGAACATTTCCGTCACCACATAAAGAACTTCTACTCTTTGGCCATCACTCTCTAGCCTCTCCCAGGGCTGGGGGTAAGGAACTAGTCATGTGTACAATGAGACAGCTCTGTGGCAATACAAGCATCTATTTTGCTTGAATATGAATCAGTCAAGATCATTGTTCTCAAGTGACAGAAATATGAATCAAACTAGCTTGGGCAAAAGGGAGTATTTATTTTTTTAATTAAAAATTTACATTGGACTATAGTTGATTTACAATATTGTGTTAGTTTCAAGTGTACAGAAAAGCGATTTAGTCATACATATTTTTGACTTAAATGTAGAAAACTTACTTCACAAATCAATAATTTTTGAAGTTTGACTTAGTTGTCTTCAATTATGAGAGTTGTGAGTTTGGGGCAAAATGAGGGCTGCAGCCCAGGCGATGGCACCTCAGATAGCTCTGAGAGACTGCTTCAAAGAGGTGAGGGGAAAAGGTCAATATATATGATTTTTGGTGAAGGAGGAATACATGCAGTCAAGCACATATATTTCCTTAGGGTTTCTACTAGTCTTGTGAAGTTCTGCTGGTCACGAGGAGTAGTCATCACCATGAAGGATTTTAGGGCTTTTCTAGATATGAGAAGATACAAGAACTGAGCTCATATAATCAGCTCCTGAAAAGATCTTAAGTATCTGAAGACCTGTCCTGCCAGTTTTTCCCTGAGCACAGAGTATCTCACTTCTGCTCTCCACCCTGAATTCCTTTCAGCGGGTATTGAAGGTCAGCAGCTTCAGCAGCACATGGCTTAATCCTTGTTGAGGTAGATATGTAGATGGCAAGTGCCAATTTATAATTTGCAATATACATATATCTATTCTATTTCAGATTCTTTTCCCATATAGGTTATCATAGAGTACTGAGGAGCGTTTCCTGTGCTATACAGTAGGTCCGTGCTGATCATCTGTTTTATATATAGCGGTGTGTATATGTTAATCTCAGTCTTTAAGGGAGCATTTATTGACCAGTAGGATCCATGAAGTTTGAAGCAAACCATGGGAAGGGCACACAGGCAGCTGGGTCTTAGAAAGCAAAGAGGGGTTTGAATACTCTTCTTTCTCCTTTGCCCTTCTTTTCATCTTTTTTTCTCAGTGAAACCATTTTCCTCCACATGGCAGGAAAGAGGAGCATCTCTGTTTCCTCACATCACATGCTCTCTACCACCAAGAAACTTAGAAATAACCTGGAAGCCTAAAGCCAACAATATAGACAAATTCCCCTGGAAGACAACCAGGTCAAACTTCAAATATTATTGATTTGTGAGGTGAGTTTTCTTCTGGGGGTAGAATGACAATTCATCTATATGACAGAAAAGGTGGTTGATGACAGCTGACATCTGGTTATAAATTAAAGATAGAAAGTGATACAAATTAAGAAGCATATTTACTTCATACCATGTGCTTAAAATCCAATAGTTACGATGCAGATATAGAGGTACCACAAAAATCTGTAGTGGATACCATGAAAATAAGCATAAAATAAGGATAGAATGTTAACACAATCACATGACAAAGTCCTTGTCAATGGGATGTAAGTGGAAGCAGTGTGTGCAACTTTTAGGAAGTGTCCTTCAAGGGTGACCTTTTTCCTTCCCCTTTCTTACTCTTTTTTTTTTTTTAATTTATTTTGTAATTAAAGGAAAATTGCTTTGCAGTGTTGTGTTGGTTTCTGTCATACAACAATGTGAATCAACCATAATAAGACGTATATTCCCTCCCTCCCCTCACCCTCTTTCTCCTTTCTTATTCTTGATGGTTTGAATGAGGATGCAAAGCCTGGCACTGAAGGAGTTATCTTGAATGGTGAAGTGGAATCTGTCTGTAGAGGGTATTGAGCAACAAGATTGAAATGGCCTGGGTTCCCGAAGACTGTGGGGCCATCATAACAGCCTAGGACTACTTTATTAAAAATGTATTGTTATTTATTTATGGCTGTGCGGAGTCTTCGTTGCTGCGAAGGTTTTTCTCTAGTTCTGGGAAGCTTGAGCTACGATCTAGCTGTGTTGCGTGAACTTCTCATCACGGCGGCTTCTCTTGTGGAGTGCAGGCTCTATGGCTCATGGGCCCAGGAGTTGTGATTCCCGGGCTCTGGAGCACAGGATCAATAGTTGTGTCAGTTGGGCTTAGCTGCTCTGCAGCATGTGGGATCTTCCTGGCCCAGGGATCAAACCCATGTCTCCTGCACTGGCAGGCAGATTCTTTACCACTGAGCCACCAGGGAAGCCCAGCCCAGGGTTACACATGCCAACATTATTAACAGAAAGACATAACCTGAATCTGGTTCAAGCCACTGTTATTTTAGAATTTCTGTCGTACTTGACCAAAGCTTGGGATAAAAGGTTGAAAAAAAAAAGGTTCCTATTCTAATAATTTCTCGATCTCAATGGATTGTACTGACAAGGTAGACAATGACATTTGCAGGTAAATCCTCAAAAAAGGAAAAAATAACCAACTTTCTGGTGGCTCAGCGATAAAGAATCTGCCTGCCATGCAAGAGACCCCAGTTCATTCCTCAGTTGGGAAGATCCCCTGGAGGAGGAAATGGCAACCCACTCCAGTACTCTTTCCTGGAAAATCCTATGGACAGAGGAGCCTGGTGGGCTATAGTTCATGGGGTTGCAGAGAGTCAGACATGATTTAGAGACTAAACAACAACAGCAATGTACTCTTTTTTAGGAAATCACGGGAGTAAACCAGTTAAGAGGAAGACATGGTCCTGGCAATGGAGAATCCAACACAGGAGACAGGTGAAAGTATTTCTCAAGAGGGACTGGAGGGAAGCTCCAGGACAACAGGCGTGCAGCCAGCCTGGGAAGCAGCCTGTTCAGATTAGAGCACAAGCAGATTCTTCCCAGTGATAGATTCTTTTCCATGATGGGTTATTACAAAATGTTGAATATAGTTCCATGTGCCATACAGATGGACCTTGTTGTTTATTCTGTGTGTAATAGTTTATATCTGCTAATCCCAAACTCCCGATCCATCCCTTCCCTCTTCCCCTCCCTGCTTGGCAACACAAGTCTGTTCTTTATGTCTGTGAGTCTGTTTGTTTCATAGATAGGTTCATTTGTGTTGTATTTTATAAGTAATATCATATATATTTGTCTTTATCTATCTGATTTATTTCACTTATATTCCAAGTCCATCCATGTTTCTGCAGGTGGCATTATTTCTTTTGTTCTTACGGCTGAGTAGTATTCCATTGTATATATCAATACTTACTGCATTTTCTTTATCCATTCATCTGTCAGTGGACATTTAGGTTGCTTCATGTCTTGGCTATTGTAACTGGTGCTGCTCTGCACATTGGGGTGCATGTAACTTTTCAAATTACAGTTTTCTCAAGATGTACGCCAGGAGTGGCATTGGCAGGATCATACCATAACTCTATTTTCAGTTTTTTAAGCAACTTCCATACTGTTCTCACAGAGGCTGCACCAATTTACATTCCCACCAATAGTCTAGGAAGGTTCCCTTTCCCCTCACCCTCTCCAGCCTCTATTATTGTAGACTTCTCGATGATGACCATTTTGACTGGTGTGAGGTCCCCTCCTAACGGTTGTATTATGCTCCTCACTTTGCCAGTTCGAAAGAACGTGGTATTTAACCTGTAAGCTGAGTTTAAAATCTGAAAAAGGACTCTGGGAGTTGAGCAGTTAGGCTCCTTGCCTGTACTGACCCCCCTAGGTGGTGTTTACTAAACAAATGTTCAATCAAGGCAGCATAACAATTTCTAGAGGAGAAATTATTTTGAGCACAACATTCATATTTTGTAACTTGAATATTCCTCTTTCTCTCTTTCCTGTGCCCAGAGGGGCATAGGATTGAAGGAGGAAACAGACAGAGCTGGACTCCATCTTAGGCCAGGCTGTGAACATTAGGCTACACGCGTGGTCACCCTCCCAATGGACTCTGAACTTTGTGCCTTGTGTCTATAGAAATGGCATACCAATGGAAAACCAGACCCCAGATAAAGGAGCCTCAGGACTTGTACTTGGACTCTCCATTGCCTAAAAGAATATGCTAATTATCTCTGTAACAGAACAAAGTGGTAAATTCCATTATGTTTATCGGGATATGACCACAGGCCTATTGATAAATATCCACTGCTTATCTAGTCTTGTGACACATGAATCATGGGTTAACTTTGATCGTATCTCTCTTTTACCTTGTCCAGACTAGTTTCAAGAAATTTGGGGAGGTGGGTTTGAGCAAGTACACTTAGGGTATATAAGGTTTTCATAAAAACTGGTTGGGGTCCTTGGCTAAGAGGAGACTCTGCCTTGGGCCCTCCAGTGTAATAAACTGTGCGTTGTCCTTCTGAGTGAGTTTGTTTCCCAGGACGCATGGCTACAACATTTGGTGCATTGGCCAGGAAGCCAAGGCTTCCCCAAAGATGGTTGCAGAATTCTTAAACCCTTGTGGGGGAGTCCAGGTGAGCTGTTGTTTGGTGCCCCTGACTGGATCTTCCCATTCAAAGACAAAGATGGGCTCTGATGCTGGGGCTCAGAG
The DNA here is from genome assembly GCF_003369695.1 of Bos indicus x Bos taurus. NCBI lineage: Eukaryota > Metazoa > Chordata > Mammalia > Artiodactyla > Bovidae > Bos > Bos indicus x Bos taurus. The sequence continues at coordinate 67,737,727 of NC_040081.1, forward strand.
ATATCAGGTCCCTGAGAGCCCATGGTAACCTTAAAAGTGGGGGACCAAAACATTGACTTCATGGTGGATACAGGAGCAGAACTGTGGGTGGTAACAAAACCTGTGGCACCACTGTCCAAAAAGACTACCGCTGTAACTGGGGTATCGGGAGAAGACATGACTAAATCATTTTGCCAGCCCAGAAAATGTCAGATGGGGGGGGGGCACCAAGTGATTCATGAATTCCTCTACATTCCTGAGTGCCCAATACCCTTGTTGGGTAGAGACTTGCTCTCCAAACTAGGAGCACAAGTGACTTTCTCCCCTGAGGGGAGGCCCACCTTCCGGATGGACACTACAACTTATTTGTTCTCTCTCTCAATACCACCCCAAGATGAGTGGAGGTTGCATGAGCCTCTGAAGGAAGAACCGGGTGGGCTAGAAGAGCATGAGAGAGAGCTAACTCAATTATTCCCTGAGATCTGGGCGGAAGACAACCCCCATTCCTCCAGGCTGGCTAAACATCAAGCCCCAGTGATAATAGAACTCAAACCAGGCACCATCCCGGTTTGATAGTGCCAGCACCCACTACCGATAGAGGCCTGGGCCAGCATACTGCCCCGTATCAATAGATTGAAACAAGCGGGCATTCTAGTAGAGTGCCAGTTATCTTGGAATACACTGATCCTGCCAGTCAAAAAGGAAGGAGGACAGGACTATAGGCCTGTACAGGATCTCAGGCTAGTCAACCAGGCTACTGTGACTTTACACCCCACTGTTCCAAACCCCTATACCTTACTTAGCCTCCTCCCGCCAAGGACTAAAGTTTATACTTGCCTAGATCTCAAGGATGCCACCTTCTGCATACACCTCGCCCCAGCGTCACAGCCCATCTTTGCCTTTGAATGGAAGATCCAGTCAGGGGCACCAAACGACAGCTCATCTGGATTCCCCTACAAGGGTTTAAGAACTCCCCAGCCACCTTTGGGGAAGCCTTGACTTCTAACCTGGATTCATTCCATCCGAAAGAGTATGAATGATGGCTCCTACAATATGTGGATGACCTGCTGCTGGCTGCCGAAACCAAGGAAAAATGTTGGGAAGGGACAAAAGCACTGCTCCAGCTGTTGATGGAAGCAGGTTACCGGGTGTCGTAGAAGAAAGCACAGATCTGCAAGGAGGAGTTAAAGTTGCAGGTATTGCTCCTTGGATCTATCATACAAGGATGAAGACAGCATACCACGCAGACCCAGAAAACGCTGAGTGGACTGCTCAGAGGGACCCCGCTGACCCTCAAGAGACCATCCTTAAGAAGAAGGAAAAGAAGATCCTGGACGAGCCCCTTGAGGATGAAGCCACATAATTAACTCCTGCTGCTTGGTCTCATCAACGTGCACATTCCTACCCGGACTTCACAATATCTCCAACTGTTGGGTATGTGGGGCTATGCCTCTGTCTGTGATGGATGGACTTCCCTGATGGCTGTCACTGCTCCGCCAAGGAGATTTTAAACCACTCTGCTCTTTTCTGGGACATAATCATAATCTCTCCCTGCTCTCTGGGTGTAAGCCAGACCTACAGTCAATAGACTTGGGTCATAGGGTTACCTTTGATATAAATGCCAGTGTAACAAAAGCCTAATCTACAACAAGCCCTGGTAAATCTACCTTTTTTACATGCTAGGTGGACAGGATCTGTGTTTCAATGGTATGAGTATATTGCTGCCTTATTCGTACCCTCTATAGGGACAACAGATATTATGATTAAAGTAGAGGCCTTGACTAATTTCACAAAACAGGCCCTCCTAGATAGACCAAAAGCCACCCAAGCCTTAAATGAAGAGCAAATCCAATTGAGAAAAGTGGTAATTCAAAATAGAATGGCTTTGGACATACTCACAGCTGCTCAAGGAGGGACCTGGGCTTTAATTAAGGTTGAATGTTGTGTATGCATTCCTGACTTATCTGGCAATGTATCAACTGCTGTAGATGACATGAAAAGCTAGGTAAAAGAAATGTCAAATGAAAACATTCCTTTCTGGACTTAGGTCCTATCTTGGGTAAAGGGCGATTGGTGGAAAACTATATTTACCATTGTTATAATTGCCTTGATAATTCTGCTTTGTGGACCCTGAATTTTACAATGTATTATGAACTTTGTAACCCAAAGGTTGTTGTCATTCTCCCAAATTGGCGGTCGGAGAGCCAGGGTGCAATATATCCCTATGACTGATACTCATAATATGAGTTAAGAGCATCAAGAGAGGGGAATGAAGGAGGAAACAGACAGAGCTGGACTCCATCGTAGGCCAGGCTGTGAACATTAGGCTGCATGCATGGTCACCCTCCCAATGGACTCTGAACTTTGTGCCCGGTGTCTATAGAAATGGCATACCAATGGAAAACCAGACCCCAGATAAAAGAGCCTCAGGACTTGTACTTGGACTCTCTGTTGCCTAAAAGAATATGCTAATTATCTCTGTAACAGAACAAAGTGGTAAATTCCATTATGTTTATCGGGATATGACCACAGGCCTATTGATAAATATCCACTGCTTATCTAGTCTTGTTACACATGAATCTTGGGTTAACTTTGATCGTATCTCTCTTTTACCTTGTCCAGACTAGTTTCAAGGAATTTGGGGAGGTGGGTTTGAGCAAGTACACTTAGGGTATATAAGGTTTTCACAAAAACTGGTCAGGGTCCTTGGCTAAGAGGAGACTCTGCCTTGGGCCCGCCGGTGTAATAAACTGCTCTGCAGTATCTGCATTGTCCTCCTGAGTGAGTTTGTTTCCCGGAAAGCGTGGCTACAACAGGATGACTGCTGAAAGGTATTCCCTTTATTATTTTTTTAAATTTATTTTAATTGGAGGCTAATTCCTTTACAATATCGTGGTGGTTTTTGCCATACATTCACATGAATCAGCCATGGGTGAACATGTGTTCCCCATCCTGAACCCCCCTCCCACATCCCTCCCATCCCATCCCTCAGGGTCATCCCAGTGCACCAGCCCTGAGCACCCTGTCTCATGCATCGAACCTGGACTGGCAATCTATTTCACATATGATAATATACATGTTTCAGTGCTATTCTCTCAAATCATCCCACCCTCGCCTTCTCCCACAGAGTCCAAAAGTCTGTTCTTTACATCTGTAAGGTATTCCCTTTAATTTGTATACCCCTTAGCCTCTGGAGAAAGCACTGGATGGGATGTCTTGGTCAGGGCAGTGCTGGTTCAGTAATGAATAAGCCCCAACACAACTGTGGGTCAGTCACACAGAGCAGCCTGAGACCCTTGTCCCAGTCAAAGGGCTGGCTTTCCTCTTTGCAATGATTCAATGATGTAGGCTCCCTTCTTGTGGTGGCTCAGACCTTTCCCTCAGACCTCCTTATCACAAGCAGAAAGGGAGAGACAGGAGAAATAACACTTTCTAACCTCCTTGTCTGGCAGTGACACATATCACGTGGTCACCTTCTACTGGTGACAACTAGTCACTCAAGATTTCATGAAGATGGCAGGGGAGCTGAGAAACATAGCCCCTGGCTGGCAGCTCCTTTCCAGTAGCAGCTCTACTGTGTGACAGTCAGGACCAGCAGGGATGTTTGGTAGATAGTTAACCTTCTCTGCCATAGGGAGCTTCCATTCAAGAAAAGACAGGAGAAAGGCAGGCAAAGGCTACTCCTCCATTTCCTCATAGAAAGTCTAAAGTCTCATCAGCTCAGTTCAGTTGAGTCGCTCAGTCATGTCCGACTCTTTGCGACCCCATGAATCGCAGCACGCCAGGCCTCCCTGCCCATCACCAACTCCCGGAGTTCACTCAGACTCACGTCCATAATCGCAAGCAAAACCCAGTGCCTTGAGACTTGGCTAAAACAGCTGAAACCCACCACCTTCTTAGAGAAGTTCATTACTTTTCACATTTATCAAAGACAAGGAACCTCTCTCTCTTTTGATATCTATTTTTTCTAATTTTATTTTTTTAATTGAAGTATAGTTGATTTACAAAGTTGCACAAGTTTCAGATACACACACACACACACACACATATATATGTATATATACAGCATAGTGATTCAGTGATATATATGCATATATCCTGGTGGTTCAGCTGATAAAGAATCTGCCTGCCATGCAGGGGACCCCGGTTCTATCCCTGAGTTGGGAAGATACCCTGGAAAAGGGATAGGCTATCCATTCCAGTATTCTTGGGCTTCCTGGTAGCTCAGACAGTAAAGAATCTGCCTGCAATGAGGGAAACCTGCGTTAGATCCCTGGGTTGGGAAGATCCCCTGGATAAGGGACCAGCTACCCACTCCAGTATTCTTGCCTAGAGAATTCCATGGACAGAGAAGCCTGGCAGTCTACAGTTCATGCAGTTGCAAAGAGTTGGACATGACTGGCAACTTTTCGTTTTCACCTATGTATGTATCAATATATATATATTCTTTGTCAGATTCTTTTCCCTTATAGGTTATTCTAAAACACTGAGTATCCAACAAGGACCTATATGGTAGGTCTATTTTATATCTATTTTATATATAGTAGTATGTGTGTGTTAATCCCAACCTCCTAATAACCTCTCTCTCTTTTGAATAGACTGTATGAAAAAAAAAAAGTTGTTCATGATTTCTAGGTGTTGAGTCTGTCCATCTGAATGTTACCCTAAACAAAGCCACTTAAATATCAAAAGAGGAACGTTAAGTGAATGAGATATAACCATGCTGTGGAGTATTAACCAGCTGTTAATAGTTACTGTGCACAAGACACTTTATCGACAAGAGAAAATATTCATAATGTATTAGGTTTAAAAAAAGCAGGGAAACAAAGATAATTAAATAACTCCTAATCAAAGACTAAAATTAAACAACTAACTGAACTATATGTATCTTTTTTTTTTTAAAGAGAATTGTAATAGACTGCATTATTATCCAAAAACACTTTCCACCTCCTCGAGCAGACTCTGCCCCATTGAGACTGGCTTGGCCAGTGTAGGTGGAAGCGATGTGGTCCTTCCAGGAGACCTGAAAGTAGGTGCTGCTCCTAAGCTTGAGTCCCAGATGCACGATGATGGAGCATAGGTGCAGTCAACCCACTGTGGACACATGATCCGAGTGAGAAATAAACACTTGTCAATGTAAAACAGGAACTGAGCTTATCCTAAAGTCAGAGAATAATCTCTTTTTGAAAAAATTAATGAGCATAATTGAGAGCCTGAAGTAACATGAATGGTTTCTCTTTATTTCACCTCTTCAAAGAAAAACACTTCTGTTTTTTGCTAGATCAGAACATCTTTATTATACCATAAAAGTACTATCTCTTAGTAGAAATTCTTGTTTTCTGATAAAAAGAAAAATAGTCTCAACATGTTCTGACTGAACTTGATGTGCTCATGCTGCAAGAAATAGGGGAGGCAGAAGGAAGCAGTGGGCAGTGCCATAATGGGCTTCATTCATTTCCATTCACAGTAAGAATGCAAATGGCCATTTGAGGTCCTAGAACAGACTCCGACAAAAATGAAAAGGCCATGGCCTTTGAAATGAAATTTAAACCAAGCAGATTGTAAACACAAAAACTGAAGTAGCAGCAATCAATTTACATATAATGGATGCATTCACAGAGCAGGGCAAACTGGATGATGCTGTTATCAGTTATACAAGTAACTCATATCCTATATGTGATGAGTAAAAAAATATGCAGTAACTATTTAAATAGCAATGACATTCAATGAAGAACAAGGTAATTAAAAATTCATATGAACATTCTATTTGACTTATGATATTTGGGAAATAAATTAAAAGCAACTTCATAGTTAACTGACTGTAGGGACAATATACTTCAAACTTACAAGATACAAAGGAAAGGATCTGGAATCATAAAATTTCTTGCCATGTGCCACCAAGGGACAAAATAATAAATCATAATAATTATTATAAACTAAAACATTACCCCTTTGTAAAAAGGGAGGGGAAAAAAAAACCCTCCGATGACATTGCCCTTTGCATCCTGAGTACGTTTCTTATTTCTGCGGTTGGAAAAAGAGTCAGAATGAGAGAAAATCTGAATAAGTGAAGTGAAAGTTACTCAGTCGTGTCTGACTCTTTGCAACCCCATGGACTATACAGTACATGGAATTCTCCAGGCCAGAATACTGGAGTGGACAGCCTTTCCCTTCTCCAGAGGATCTTCCTGACTTAGGGATTGAACTGGGATCTACTGCATTGCAGGCAGATTCTTTACCAACTGAGATATGAGGGAACCCCCAGAGAAAACCTAGCAAAGGCAATGATCTCAGGATGGAGAGGTAATTGATATAATTGCCAAACAAGCTTAGTACAAGGCCCACAGGATGTATAAGGTAGGTTTTTACAGCAGAAATGGACGGCTGCTCACCAAAACTTGGTTTCTTTCCTTTCTGGGTTCATAGCTAGACAGCATTTTCCAGACTCCTTTATAGTTAGCAGTGATCAACCCCACCCCCACCCCGCCATGGTGGGGAGCAGGTTAAATCTGTTGGAAATTCACCCCAAACTCCAAGACAAGAATCAGTTCAGTTCAGTTCAGTCGCTCAGTCGTGTCCGACTCTTTGCCACCCCATGAATCGCAGCACGCCAGGCCTCCCTGTCCATCACCAACTCCCAGAGTTCACTGAGACTCATGTCCATCAAGTCGGTGATGCCATCCAGCCATCTCATCCTCTGTCGTCCCTTTCTCCTCCTGCCCCTAATCCCTAACAGCATCAGGGTCTTTTCCAATGAGTCAACTCTTCTCATGAGGTGGCCAAAGTATTGGAGTTTCAGCTTCAGCATCAGTCCTTCCAATGAACACCCAGGGCTGATCTTTAGATGGACTGGTTGGATCTCCTTGCAGTCCAAGGGACTCTCAAGAGTCTTCTCCAACACCACAGTTCAAAAGCATCAATTCTTCAGCGCTCAGCTTTCTTCACAGTCCAACTCTCACATCCATACATGACCACTGGAAAAACCATAGCCTTGACTAGTTGGACCTTTGTTGGCAAAGTAATGTCTCTGCTTTTTAATATGCTATCTAGGTTGGTCATAACTTTCCTTCCAAGGAGTAAGTGTCTTTTAATTTCATGGCTGCAGTCACCATCTGCAGTGATTTTTGAGCCCCCCCAAAATAAAGTCTGACACTGTTTCCACTGTTTCCCCATCTATTTCCCATGAAGTGATGGGACCGGATGCCATGATCTTCGTTTTCTGAATGTTGAGCTTTAAGCCAACTTTTTCACTCTTATCTTTCACTTTCATCAAGAGGCTTTTTAGTTCCTCTTCACTTTCTGTCCTAAGGATAACAAGGCAGTTAAAGGAGGAGGCTGGGCCCTGCCCAGACACCATATTTCTCATTCTTGAAGTCAGGAGACCTCCCTGATCGCACGTGTGTAGAAGGCTCCTTAGCGGTCAAAGGGGAATGATGCTAATACAAGGCTACCCATAGGCCTTTGAGGTAGAATCCATCTTGGCTAAGAGATGTGTGCATACACATGGGAGGATCCTGAGATATGCCAGTTATGGACTGTGAATTGGGCAAATCAAAAGGATTGGCCTTGGGCTTCCCTGGTGATCCAGTGGTTAAGAATCCACCTTACTATGTAGGGGGCATTTTGGGTTCTTATGCTTTCTAGTCTCTCACCTCACTCTGTGCCCAGAAATCTACTATGAGAATTTCTCTGCCTCCTGACCTGGGCCTCAAGCCTTGAATCCCATGCCATCTTCCCTAGTGCCCGTAAGAAACATTCATGTTTAATGGTCCATTTTCAAGAATAAATGCTAACCTAAGAATGAGGAACTATTAATAACTAGCTTGAATAATGACATTGCTGTTGTAGCAACCAAAGGAGTTACAAAACTGGAAAGTCTGGGCAAACAAAGGGAAGGTGAGATAACTAGGGTTTTGGGCAGGCTCATTCTATCGGTGAATTCAAAACATAAGAACAGGAATAACTGCGTGGGAAAGAGGAAGACAAGATGTCAGTGAGGGGCCAGCCCATAAGGAGGAAGGGAATAAGCTTAGGCAACCTCTGGGAAGACTGTTCACCCCCTAGTACTCAGCCAATGAGGAACTGGGTAGGGGGGACTTGCATGCTACAGAATAAGTTGCTTCCTGTTACTGTCCTGGGTGTGCCTGCTTACCAGACACCCGATCTTACAAGACAGTCATTAAAAGTCTTGCTTTCGCTATGTTTTGTGTGTCCAAGTCCATTCTTTGATTTGGGGCTAGCAAGCAAGTTTCTCATATGCCTAGCTCCAAGTTTTCCAAGGGTTCCTCTTTGCATCTATCAGATCCCCTTCACTCCTAGCCTTGGCAGCCTCCACATTGTTATAGACGGCCTTCTGGGCTGGCAGCTAACCAGAAGCCCAAATTATAAACTTTGTGGATGCTGTCTCAAGAAATACACTCCAGCATAAACTGGAGGGCATAAGCTCTACAGGCAAGGGATTCCTCTTCAGGAAAGTCCTGGAAACAGATCTGGACTAGTTCAAAAACACTTCTCTGGCTGTGCTGGGGCAGGCACCTAGCACGGTGCAAGGTCACAGGAGGGTGTAAGACGTCTGATCAGAAATCAGCTGGCACATAGAGGATGCTTGCTTGCAACCCAATCGGGTTTGAAGGGAATTTGGGGGACACCCTAAACTCTTCAGTTTTCCTGGTCAATGTTCCTAGGATTCCATTTTAGGAGTGCTCTCTTGTTATTGGTTGCAGAATACTACATGGGAGAATCCCCTTCTAAGCCAGAAGAAACACCTCTGGAGTGTATCCTTAAGAACTGGAAATTTTTTGAAATCAAAGGATTAAGAAGGGAGAAACTTCAGTTCTACTACAGCAGTGCCTAGCCTTTGTATAATTTGGGGAACAAAGAAAAATGATCTGAATATGAGTTTCTAAAGTATAATGCCATTCTGCAACTGGATCTTTAATGCTGCAGGATGGGAAAGTGGAGTGAGATTCCCTATGTTCAGGCCTTCGTGCTCCTTTACCAAAATCCCACCCTATACGGCTCTTGCCATTTAAAACCTGGACAACCAGAAGACTCTCCCGACATTTTGGATGATCCCCTTCTAAGCTCTCCTGTCTCTCAGCAGGGCAACCGAGCTCTCCCTGCCCCTGACAGTATTCCTACCTCTCCATAGCCACCTACTTCTCCAGAGCCACCTACTTCTCCTGGCCCCTCTGACCAATTCCAAACTCCACCTTCCCATGTCCCTCAAACTCCATCTCCCCATGTTTTTCCTTACCCTCTGTTACCTCAAGAAACAAAGACTAGTCCTTCTGGGGTAACATGCAGTGGAGCTTCCTATCACCCAGGACCAGAGAAATTGTACTATCTTAGGGAAGTGGCAAATGGTGAAGGGACAGTCAGAATACTTGTGCCCTTCTCTTTAACCGAGTTAGCCCAGTGCAAACAGGAACTGGGTAGATTTTCTGAAGACCCTAGTAAATTTGTTGAAGGGTTTCATGCCCTCATTCTGGTCTATGATTAACTTGGAAGGATGTGCAAAGAGTTCTATCTACCTGCTACACTCCTGAGGAAAACAGAAAGTCTGGATAGTAGCTCAGGGGCGTGCTGACCAGCTTGCTGGAAATCAACCTTAACACAATTCTACGAGTGGAGATGCAGTCTCAAATCAGGAACCCTCTTGGAATTATAATTCCCAGAAGCACATGATCCAATTAGAAGGGATGAGAAAGTATATCAAAAAGTCAGTTAACTAGGAAAAAGGTTAAGGAGTAACCCAGGAAGAAAAGGGAAATCCAGTCCTTCTTCACGGGCGGCTTATGGAGACATTTAGGAAACACACCAGTAAAGATCCCTTCAACTCTGAAGGTCAGCCCCCGCTGGGACAGCAATGCCAGTCTGCTCCTGATATTAGACGCAAACTCCTGAAGTTGCAATTTGGCTCACAAATGCCCATGCCCCACTCCTAGATGTGGCCTTTGGGTATTTAATAATAAAGACCAAGCTCAGGAGAAGAGAGGACCCAGTGTGGGAAAAGACAGGCCAGGGTTCATGTATAACTGACAGCTGTTGCTGTCAGTCATGCCTGTGACCTCAGGCCAACCCAAGGGGTCCGAGAAAGTCCAACTATCCATCTGGAGGTAAGACCAAAAGGAGCAACATTACAAACGCAAGTCAACTGGCCACTGGGCCTCGATTGCCAGAAAGAGCCCCCCAGACCATGCCCAACTTGCAAACAAAGAGTTCATTGGAAGAGGGACTGCCCTCAGTCCTGTAGGAGAAGGGGCTCCTGCTCCTGAGACGGCCATGCTGGATGACTGAGGTGGCCTGGGGATTCTGGTGGGTACTACCCATCCGCCAGTGAGAAGTCGATCTCCATCAAGGAGCCTTGGGTAGTCCTCGACGTGACAGAAAATCGATTTCTTAATTGATGTGGGAACCACTGACTCTGTCTTAATTTCTCATGTTGGACCTCTCTCCTCCAAAAGCTGCACTGTGACTGTTGTCAGTGGAAAGCTTTGCACCCATTATTTCCCTGGGCCTCTCATTGGCCAATTGGAGCAATGGTTGATTTCACACGCCTTTCTAGCTATGCCTCAGTGTCCTACCCCTATCCTTGGGAGGGACCTTCTGAGCTCCCTTGGGGTCCGTTAGGAGGCCATTGAGAAGCCCCTTATTTTGACTCTAAGACAGACCAGCCATAAGGGCAATTCTATTCCCAGCTATATCCTACAGGGAGTAGACTTTTCAGTATGGGACAAAGAACTCCCTGGAAGGGCCATAAATGCCCAACCCCTAAGGACTGGCCTTTAGGCCAGAAACTGCCTATACTAACAAGGGACAATATCCTATAAAGTTGGAAGTGAAGAAGGGTTTACAACCTCTCGTGGATAAAATTCTAAAGCATGGCCTCTTGGTGCCCTGCCAGTCTCTGTGCAACACTCTTATTCTTCCAATTGTTAAGCCAAAGGGGGAATGTAGGGTGGTCCAAGACCTGACAGCAGTGGTCCCTATACATCTCCTCCTGGCCAATCATAACGTACTAACCCAAATCCCCGAGGACACTACTAGAGTAAGGTTAAGGAGTCTAGTGGTGTCCTCAGGAATTTGGGTTAATACGTTATGATTGGCCAAGAGGGGACGTAAAGGGACCACTTCATTTTCTGGGCTCCCAAATCGCTGCAGATGGTGACTGCAGCCATGAAATTAAAAGATGCTTGCACCTTGGAAGGAAAGCTATGACCAACCTAGGCAGCATATTAAAAAGTAGAGACATTACTTTGCCAGCAAAGGTCCATCTAGTCAAAGCTACGGTTTTTCCACTAGTCATGTATGGATGTGAGAGTGGGACCATAAAGAAAGCTGAGCACTGAAGAATTGATGCTTTTGAATTGTGGTGTTGGAGGAGACTCATGAGAGTCCCTTGGACTGCAAGGAGATCCAACCAGTCAATCCTAAAGGAAATCAGTCCTGAATATTCACTGGAAGGACTGATGCTGAAGCTCCAGTAACTTTGGCTGCCTGATGTGAAGAACTGAACTCATTGGAAAAGACCCTGATGCTGGGAAAGATTGAAGGCAGGAGGAGAAGGGGATGACAGAAGATAAGATGTTTGGATGGCATCACTGACTTGATGGACATGAATTTGAGCAGGCTCTGGGAGTTGGTGATGGACAGGGAAGCCTGGCATGCAGCAGTCCATGGGACTGCAGAGTCAGACCGGACTGAGTGACTGAACTGAACTGAGGACACTAAATGGGTTATTGTACTAAATCTCTTTTGCCTTCTTTTGCATCTGAGTTCATTCCTCATCACACTATATGCTTGCCTTCGAGAAGACTAGGTCTGACTCAGTCTGGAGTTCCTCGGCCTATAGGATACTTTTCCAAGCAAACTTCCAAGCAACTAGACTCCACGGCCTGAGGTTGGCCTGGCTGCCTCCAGGCAGTAGCTACTACTGCTTTATTGGTAGAAGAAGCTAATAAGCTTACCTTTGGACAGCTGCTGGAAGTCCAGACCCCTCATTGAGTACAAGAAATTCTAAGATAAAAGGCCACCGCTGGTCACTGGAGGCCACTCTATCAAGTACCAGGCTTTGCTCCCTGACTCCCCAGAGTTAATCCTCAAAACTTGCCACACTTTTAACTCTGCTACCTTAATGCCTGACGAAAGCCCAGAGTTAACACATTCTTGCCTTGAAACCCTTGGCCAGATCTATGCCTGTAGTTCTGACCTCACAGACCAGGCCATAGAAAACCCTGAGGAAAAATGATTTACGGATGGCAGTAGTTTTGTTAGAGAGAGAGTCAAGAGGGCAGAGTATTGCTATTGTGAGTGCTCATAGCGTCATAGCAGCAAAACCTGTGCTACCTAACACCTCAGCCCAAAAGGCTGAACTAATAGCTCTAGCTTGAGCCTGAATCTTAGGGGAAGGAAAGACTGTAAATACACACACAGACACAGAATATGCCTTCCTTGTTTTACATGCCCTCGCAGCTATCTGGGAAGAGAGAGGACTTCTAAATGCAGGAAACTCCTCTACAAAATATGGGCTGAGATTTTACATCTCATCAGGTTAGATCAGATCAGATCAGTCGCTCAGTCGTGTTCGACTCTTTGTGACCCCATGAATCACAGCACGCCAGGCCTCCCTGTCCATCACCAACTCCCAGAGTTCACTGAGACTCATGTCCATCGAGTCAGTGATGCCATCCAGCCATTTCATCCTCTGTTGTCCCCTTCTCCTCCTGCCTCCAATCCCTCCCAGCATCAGAGTCTTTTCCAATGAGTCAACTCTTTGCATGAGGTGGCCAAAGTACTGGAGTTTCAGCTTTAGCATCATTCCTTCCAAAGAAATCCCAGGGCTGATCTCCTTCAGAATGGACTGGTTGGATCTCCTTGCAGTCCAAGGGACTCTCAAGAGTCTTCTCCAACACCACAGTTCAAAAGCATCAATTCTTCGGTGCTCAGCTTTCTTCACAGTCCAACTCTCACATCCATATATGACCACAGGAAAAACCATAGCCTGGACTAGACGAACCTTTGTTGGCAAAGTAATGTCTCTGCTTTTGAATATGCTATCTAGGTTGGTCATAACGTTCCTTCCAAGGAGCAAGCGTCTTTTAATTTCATGGCTGCAGTCACCATCTGCAGTGATTTTGGAGCCCAGAAAAATAAAGTCTGACACTCTTTCCACTGTTTCCCTATCTATTTTCCACGAAGTGGTGGGACTGGATGCCATGATCTTCGTTTTCTGAATGTTGAGCTTTAAGCCAACTTTTTCACTCTTATCTTTCACTTTCATCAAGAGGCTTTTTAGTTCCTCTTCACTTTCTGCCATAAGGGTGGTGTCATCTGCATATCTGAGGTTATTGATATTTCTCCGGGCAATCTTGATTCCAGTGTGTGTTTCTTCCAGTCCAGCATTTCTCATGATGTGCTCTGCATATAAGTTAAATAAACAGGGTGACAATACACAGCCTTGACGAACTCCTTTTCCTATTTGGAACCAGTCTGTTGTTCCATGTCCAGTTCTAACTGTTGCTTCCTGACCTGCATACAAATTTCTCAAGAGGCAGATCAGGTGGTCTGGTATTCCCATCTCTTTCAGAATTTTCCACAGTTTATTGTGATCCACACAGTCAAAGGCTTTGGCATAGTCAATAAAGCAGAAATAGATGTTTTCTGGAACTCTCTTGCTTTTTCCATGATCCAGCGGATGTTGGCAGTTTGATCTCTGGTTCCTCTGCCTTTTCTAAAACCAGCTTGAACATCAGGAAGTTCACGGTTCACATAGTGCTGAAGCCTGGCTTGGAGAATTTTGAGCATTACTTTACTAGCATGTGAGATGAGTGCAATTGTGCGGTAGTTTGAGCATTCTTTGGCATTGCCTTTCTTTTGGATTGGAATAAAAACTGACCTTTTCCAGTGCTGTGGCCACTGCTGAGTTTTCCAAATTTGCTGGCATATTGAGTGCAGCACTTTCACAGCATCATCTTTCAGGATTTGGAATAGCTCAACTGGAATTCCATCACCTCCACTAGCTTTGTTCGTAGTGATGCTTTCTAAGGCCCACTTGACTTCACATTCCAGGATGTCTGGCTCTAGGTGAGTGATCACACCATCGTGATTATCTGGGTCGTGAAGATCTTTTTTGTACAGTTCTTCTGTGTATTCTTGCCATCTCTTCTTAATATCTTCTGCTTCTGTTAGGTCCATACCATTTCTGTCCTTTATTGAGCTCATCTTTGCATGAAATGTTCCTTTGGTATCTCTGATTTTCTTGAAGAGATCCCTAGTTTTTCCCATTCTGTTGTTTTCCTCTATTTCTTTGCATTGATCGCTGAAGAAGGCTTTCTTATCTCTTCTTGCTATTCTTTGGAACTCTGCATTCAGATGTTTATATCTTTCCTTTTCTCTTTTGCTTTTCACTTCTCTTCTTTTCACAGCTATTTGTAAGGCCTCCCCAGACAGCCATTTTGCTTTTTTACATTTCTTTTCCATGGGGATGGTCTTGATCCCTGTCTCCTGTACAATGTCACGAATCTCATTCCATAGTTCATCAGGCACTCTATCTATCAGATCTAGGCCCATAAATCTATTTCTCACTTCCACTGTATAATCATAAGGGATTTGATTTAGGTCATACCTGAATGGTCTAGTGGTTTTCCCTACTTTCTTCAATTTAAGTCTGAATTTGGCAATAAGGAGTTCATGGTCTGAGCCACAGTCAGCTCCTGGTCTTGTTTTTGCTGACTGTATAGAGCTTCTCCATCTTTGGCTGCAAAGAATATAATCAATCTGATTTTGGTGTTGACCATCTGGTGATGTCCATGTATAGAGTCTTCTCTTGTGTTGTTGGAAGAGGGTGTTTGCTATGACCAGTGCATTTTCTTGGCAAAACTCTATTAGTCTTTGCCCTGCTTCATTCCGTATTCCAAGGCCAAATTTGCCTGTTACTCCAGGTGTTTCTTGACTTCCTACTTTTGCATTCCAGTCCCCTATAATGAAAAGGACATCTTAAGTGTTCAAAAACCAAAATAGGTGGCAGTCACTCACTTCCACAGGCACCAAAAGAAATTCTCAAATTTCCTAAGGAAACAGCAGGGCAGATTTGGAAGCAAAGAGAATAACCCTGATGCCCATCAGCAAAACGGCTCTAATTCCATCCCTTACACCTTCTAACTTAGTTATAACCAGGTACTGGGATTCCAAATAGGAAAAGGAGTACGTCAAGGCTGTATATTGTCACCTTGCTTATTTAACTTATATGCAGAGTACATCATGAGAAACGCTAGGCTGGAAGAAGCACAAGCTGGAATCAAGATTGCCAAGAGAAATATCAATAACCTCAGATATGCAGATGACACCACCCTTATGGCAGAAAGTGAAGAGGAACTAAAAAGCCTCTTGATGAAAGTGAAAGTGGAGAGTGAAAAAGTTGGCTTAACGCTCAGCTTTCAGAAAACGAAGATCATGGCATCCAGTCCCATCACTTCATGGGAAATAGATGGGGAAACAGTGTCAGACTTTATTTTTCTGGGCTCCAAAATCACTGCAGATGGTGAATGCAGCCATGAAATTAAAAGACACTTACTCCTTGGAAGGAAAGTTATGACCAACCTAGATAGCATATTCAAAAGCAGAGACATTACTTTGCCAACAAAGTCCATCTAGTCAAGGTTATGGTTTTTCCAGTGGTCATGTATGGATGTGAGAGTTGGACTGTGAAGAAAGCTGAGCACTGAAGAATTGATGGCTTTTGAACTATGGTGTTGGAGAAGACTCTTGAGAGTCCCTTGGACTGCAAGGAGATCCAACCAGTCCATTCTAAAGGAGATCAGTCCTGGGTGTTCTTTGGAAGGAATGATGCTAAAGCTGAAACTCCAGTACTTTGGCCACCTCATGCAAAGAGTTGACTCATTGGAAAAGACTGATGCTGGGAGGGATTGGAGGCAGGAGGAGAAGGGGATGACAGAGGATGAAATGGCTGGATGGCATCACTGACTTGATGGACATGAGTTTGGGTAAACTCTGGGAGTTGGTGATGGACAGGGAGGCCTGGCGTGCTGCAATTCATGGGGTGGCAAAGAGTCGGACATGACTGAGCGACTGAACTGAACTGAACTGACTCGGATTCTAAAGAGAACTGGGCACGAGACAGAGGGAAAACTATGGAAAGAGATGGGTGGCACACAGATCAGAAATTGCTCATCTCTCTTTGACAAGTAGAAAATTATAAAAGGGCCACATGACTCTATCTGGGGAGAGATACAATGTCTATGATTATTTTCCAACTTTTTACAGGGAAAGGGCTCCTGGAGACAAAAGAGTTACTCAAGCATGTGCTCTTTGAGCCACCCATAATCCAGGAGGCAATCAGCTTCTTCCTCTTGCTAGTCTTGTCTCGTGATATGGGACGTACCCAGGAGAAGACTGGCAAATAGATTTCACTCAGATGCTCTCTTTCCAGGGCTTCAGCTACTTATTAGTCTTTATAGATACATTGCGGGGCTTCCTCGTAGCTCAGTCTGTAAAAAGTCTGCCTGCAATGCAGAAGACCTGGGTTCAATTCCTGGGTTGGGAAGATCCCCTGGAGAAGGAAGTGGCAACCCACTCCAGTATTCTTGCCTGGAGAATCCCATGGACAGAAGAGCCTTGCAGGCTATGGGGTTGCAAGAGTCGGACACGACTGAGTGACTAAGCACAACATAGATACCTTTACTAGATAGATAGAGGCCGTATCCAGTAGAACAGAGAAGGCAGCTGAAGTGACTAATTCACCGTTAAAGGAAATTATTCCTAGATTCAGATTGCCCCGTCACCTGCCCTGTCACCTTCAGAGTGACCAATGGACCTTCGTTGGTAGCAAAGGTCATGCAACAGCTTTTGCAGGTTTTAGGAATTAAATAGCACCTCCATTCATTCTGGAGACCTCAGTCCTCAGGAAAAGTGGAACAGGATAATCATACTGTAAAGAAAATTTGGGTAAAAACTCTGTCAGGAAATGTCAGAGTCAGGGTATCGCCTGCTGCCAATAGTCATCTTAAGGGTCAGGGCAGCTCCTAAAACAACTACTAAGCTAAGCCCTTTTGAAATGACATACGGAAGGCCATTCCTTACTCCGGACATGCTAACTGACCCAGAAACCCAGGCTCATCTTGAGTACATTATGAATCTGGGCCAGGTCCAGAAGACTATACAAGAATATGGCAACAGAGTGCAGCCTGCTCCAGATGACAGTCCCAGCTACACTGTTGTAAAATGTGGAGACTGGGTAGCTTCAGAGACTTGGAAGTATGAGTACCCTGGCAACCAGCTACTCCCCAAATGGAAGGGTCCTTACCAAGTCTTGCTGAGCACTCTTACAGCAGTCAAACTCCAGAGGGTCATCAGCTGGGTTCATCTGTCCAGGATTGAACCTGTCCTTAGTGATAGGTTACAGGAATCTGAAGAACCACATTCCAGCCACCCCTGTGAATCCACCTCTTCCTCTAAGTCTCCCCAGGATCCAGAAGACCAGAACAGCCTGAAAATTCTAGGTGGATGGTTGAGCCACTAGAAGACCTGAGGCTACTACTCAAAAAGAAAATAAACACTTCTTAAACTCTAGGCTTCTCTTGTGGCTCAGCTGGTAAAGAATCTGCCTGCAATGCAGGATACCTGAGTTTGATTCTTGGGTTGGGAAGATCCCCTGGAGAAGGAAAAGGCTACCCACTCCAGTATTCTGGCCTGGAGAATTCCATAGACTGTATAGTCCATGGGGTCACACGACTGAGTGACTTTCACTTTGTACTAAAAAAACTAAAACAGACTCTAGGCTAAGTACAGGCTAAGTACCCATAGTTACTATCTTCATTTTGCCTCCTGGTACTCCAATCCACCTTCCACTTCCTCGCCAATCCACATACAGAGTAACTGATATGCTCTGGTAAATTCAGATAAGTATTGTTTTCTCTGCTCTCACTCTTGCTCTCGGAATTCACTGAAATTTTCTGCCCATGCTGGGTGATTTAAATATGACCCTGACTGGTGCTACTAGGAAGCTACTAATTGCCTTAGCTTTTCTATGTGTATCTCCTTTATCTATAGGCTGGACAGAAAACTCTCTGGTTCACATTGCACAAACTCTTGCTTCCTCTACTGGGTTGACAGAATGCGGGGTTTGTTTACCCAGAGCAAAGTTCATCATGGGCTGTGGTGATCCCTTTATCCATCTCATAAAGAATTTTAGCCAAATTCCTGATGGAAATGGTCTTCTACTAGAGACCCAAGTCTCAAAACAGTAATGTACAGGGTCAGCATTGTTCATTTTCCTACTGAAGAAAATCCTAATGTCTCTTGCCTAACCCAACCGTCCCAGAAGGAGACTTGGGACCAACAGGTTCAGAGCTTCCATTTTGGAAATAGAGAAAGATATGCTGACTTTGTACAACCAGATTCCTACCCTTGCTTGAGCCTCTGATTATAATAGTCTTACTGATCTTTGGCCCTTGCTTCTCTAATCTAATTATTTAGTTTGTTTTCTCTAGAGCATCACTGGAAAATGGTGCTATGCAGGGACTCCCCACAGCAGATCCTGCTGAAACCACAACAGAAGTCACACTGGGGCCCATTTAATAAGACAGAGTGGGAGCTCCATGACCCCAACCAGGTGAGGTCTACAAGCCTCTATCTAGCCTGAAGAAGTTACAGAAGACAGACCTTCACTCTTCATTTTCCCAATAAAGTTTTTTTTTTTTTTGGTTTACATCTCTCAGGGGGGATTTGAGACAGGAGGTAGATGGGTACCCTCAGGGTAAAGTGATTGGAGATTCATTCCCTAAGGACCAAAACTCCAAAATAAGAACAGCAGGACGAATAAGAGAGGAGACTGGGCCCTGCCCAGACCATATATTTCTCATTCTCGAAGTGAGGAAACCTCCCCAACCATACATGTGCAGAAAGGCTGCTTGGAGGTCAAATGGGTGTGATGCTAACTAAGGCCAGGCCACCCATAGGCCTTTGAGATAGAATCCATCTTGGCTAAGAGATGCATGTACACATGGGAGGATCCTGAAATATACTGAATATGGACCGTGAACCAGATAAATAATAATTGGCTCAAGGGAACCTGGAAGAAACGCCCCATATAAGTGATTTAAACTGCCATGTGGGTACAGCTCACAGACTCTTCCTCTGAGTCTGCCTGTGTGTCTATCCATATATACTGTACTCTTTTTCCTCCTAATAAACAAAACTTGTTTCACTACTTTCCGTCTTTAGGGAAATCATTTCTGCAAAGCTGAAGGGCCAGGCCCTTGTCACTGACCACTGGTTTAGTGGCTAAAATTTGGTCCTCTTTCCACCATGACCCAGCCTCAATCCCTGACTGGGAACCCAAGTCTTGCTTCAGGGCATTTCTGGCTGAGGTCACCTGAGATCAAAATTATTAAAGATTGAAAAAAAAAAAAAAAAAACCCCAAAAACACTAAGACAAAAATTGAGCTTTGAGTGGAAGAGAAAACACTTTGCATCCTTAGTAGAAGCAAAGTTTTTCCTCGCACTTAGCTTTGAAAAGGGACAAATTTTGAAGAGCACCCACTAAGTATACACAGCACAGAATTAAATGCTTGTCATTATAGGTGCCTGGAAAAGAAACATATTTAGGCAAAGAGAAAGGAAAATGCAATGTCTGATGTTTTCAGTCACTGACGTCTATCACATGTTAAAGAATGGCTGATACTAATTGGAATTCAGTCAAAACATTTTTACGTGATGTAACTAGAATGAATTACATGTTAAAAGCCGTCTTTTTGAGATATAACTCACACTCCACATAATTCACCCACTCATTCAACATGTGCAGTGCCATGTTTTTAGCATATTCACAAAGTTGTACAACCGTCGCCCATCTGATTTTAGAAGATTTTCATCCACCTTGAAAGAAACTATATACTAATTAATTCCTTTTCCTTCACTATCCATTCCCACAACCGTAAAAAAATCACTCCTCTACTCTGCTGCCCGAGGTTGGCCTGGCTGCCTCCAGGCAGTAGCTGCTGCTGCTGCTGCTGCTAAGTCACTTCAGTCTTGTCCGACTCTGTGCGACCCCATAGACGGCAGCCCACCAGGCTCCCCCGTCCCTGGGATTCTCCAGGCAAGAACACTGGAGTGGGTTGCCATTTCCTTCTCCAATGCATGAAAGTGAAAAGTGAAAGTGAAGTCGCTCAGTCGTGTCTGACTCTTAGCGACCCCATGGACTGCAGCCCACCAGGCTCCTCCGTCCATGGAATTTTCCAGGCAAGAGTGCTGGAGTGGGTCTCCAGTGCCTTCTCCGCTCCTCTACTCTAGACCACTACAAATTTGCCTATTCATAACATACAAATGGAATCATATAGTATGTGCTTTATTTATTGGCTGGCTCCTTTCACCTTGTTGTTGTTTAGTCGCTTACCTCTGTTTTTGAGCTTCATCTATGTCATAGTATGTGTTGGTACTCCATTCCTTTTTACTGCTGAATGACATTCTATTGTGTGCTTATACCACATTTTATTTATCCATTTATCGGTTGCTGAATATTTGGATTGTTTCCATTTTTGGTTATTATGAGTAATACTACTATTTGTCCACAAATTATGTATGTTTCATTTCTCTTGGGTATAAACACCTAGGGGGCTTCCCTGGTGGCTCAGTGGTAAAAGAATCTGCCTGCAATGCAGGAGACCTGGGTTCAATCCCTGGGTCAGGACAATCCCCTGGAGAAGGGCATGGCAACCCACTCTAGTATTCTTGCTTGGAGAATCCCATGGACAGAGGAGCCTGGCAGGCTGCAGTCCATGGGGTTGCAAAGAGTCGGACAAGACTGAATCGACTTAGGACCAGCATTCTTGCCTGGAGAATTCCATGGACAGAGTAACCTGGTGGTCTACAGTTCATGAGGTCGAAAAGAGTCAGACACGACTGAGTGGCTAACACATACATAAACACCTAGAGGTAGAATTGACATGTCATTAGGTAATTCTATGTTTAATCATTTGAAGAGTTATCAGATTGTTTTCCAAAGTGGCTGCACCATTTTACATTCCTCTAAGCAATGTAGGAGTTTTCACTTTTTACACAACCTTATCAACACTTGATAATTTTTTTAAATTTTATTTTAATTGGAGGATAATTAAAATAGCATGATGGTTTCTGCCATATGCCAACATGAATCAGCCATAGGTTCTCAATACTTGTTCTCAATACTTGTTATTATCTGTTATTATTATTATCTGACTTTTTGGATTATTGTAATTTTAGGGAGTGTGAAGTGCTATCTCATTGTGGCTTTGATTGGTATTTCCCTAATGAAATAATGTTGAATATACTTTCCTGAATATATTTTGATTATTGGCCACTTGTAGATGTTCTTTGCAAAAAAGTCTATCCAGTCCTTTGTTCATTTTTAAAGTGGCTATTACTGAGTTTTAATTTTTTAAAATATATATTCCAGATACCAGTTCCTTATCAGATGCACAAGGGCTTCCCAGGTGGTGCTAGCGGTAAAGAACCCACCTGCCAATGCAGGAGATCTAAGAAACTCGGGTTCAATCCCTGAGTCAGAATATCCCCTGGAGGAGGGCACAGCAACCCACTACAGTATTCTTGCCTGAAAAATCCCATGGATAGAGTAATCTGGTGGGCTGCAGTCCATAGGGTCCCACAGGGTAGGAGACGACTTAAGCGACTTCAATTCAGTTCAGTTCAGTCACTCAGTCGTGTCCAACTCTGTGACCCCATGGTCTGCAGCATGCCAGGATTCCCTGTCCATCACCAACTCCCAGAGCTTACTCAAACTCATGTCCATCGAACTCTCAGAGCTTACTCAAACTCATGTCCATCGAGTTGGTGATGCCATCCAACCATCTCATCTTCTGTAGTCCCCTTCTTCTCCCGCCTCCACTTTTTCCCAGCGTCAGGGTCTTTTCCATTGAGTTAGTTTATATCAGGTAGCCAAAGTATTGGAATTTCAGCCTCAGCATCAGTCCTTCCAATGAATATTCAGGACTAATTGAGTGACAGATAAGATCTCCTTGCAGTCCAGGGGACTCTTAACATGGGCCAAATGTATGATTTTAGAATATTTTCTCCCATTCTGCACATTGTCTTTTCACTTTTTTCAACTGTCTTTTGAAGCACAAAAGCTTTTAATTTCCATGAAGTCCAGTTTAACTATTATTTCTATTTTCCTTTGTGCTTTGTTGTTGTATCTAAGAATTCATTGTCTAACTAAAGATAATGAAAATTTACTCCTTTGTCTTGTGACTTTTACAGTTTCATCTCTTACATTTAAGTTATTATCCATTTTGAATTAATTTTTATCTATTGTGTGAAAATGGGGGGACGTCCTATTTGTTCTTTTTTTTAAATTTAATTTTATTTTTAAACTTTATATAATTGTATTAGTTTTGCCAAATATCAAAATGAATCCACCACAGGTATTCATGTGTTCCCCATCCCGAACCCTCCTCCCTCCTGCCTCCCCCTACCATCCCTCTGGGCCGTCCCAGTGCACCAGCCCCAAGCATCCAGCATCGTGCATTGAACCTGGACTGGCAACTCGTTTCCTACATGATATTTTACATGTTTCATTGCCATTCTCCCAAATCTTCCCACCCTCTCCCTCTCCCACAGAGTCCATAAGACTGTTCTATACATCAGTGTCTCTTTTGCTGTTCATGTGGATATTCAATTATCCTAGACTGCTTTGTTGAAAAGACCAATCTTTCCCTTATGTAATTGTTTTGGCAAGTTTGTTGAAAATCATTTGACCTTAAACAAGCAGGTTTATTTCCAGAACTCTCAATTCTATTCAGTTGATCTTTATCTAATTACAATGAGAACTCTTTGCTTAAAACTGCTATGGACTTACAGCAATAACTTCTCTTCACTGATTCTTATGCTTTTAGACAATCCATCATTGCTTAATTCCATGGCAAAACCTTCCAGAAGTGCTAGATGACAAACTGTCCCCCGCCCCCCCGCCAAATTAAAACGAATTAAAATACATTGCTTTGAGAAGGTTCTAAAAAAAATCCAAAACATTCTGGGGTGTGGTAGTATTTGAGCAAGAAATAACTGGCCTGGTTCACTGGCTCCATTGTTGGTTAGAATGTCTCTCCCTGTCTCCTCAGGGATGGGCACTCTCAAAGATCATTATCCATAGAGAGGAGGACGGCAGAGTTTCCACTGCCATCAGTTGCTTTCTTTCTCATGAATGAGCAAGCGTTGAGACGTCTTTGAAAGCCAAAGAAAATTCTGTAATCTGTAGAATTTTTCAACCACCTTTCCAGAATGTGATTTCTTTACTACCAAAGCTAAGAAGGAGAAGCGCACACAGGTGGCCGTCGCAGGTGCCCCCTCGCCCGAGAGCGTCGCTGGGCCTTAGGAACGCCAAGGTCCTGTTGGCACCTGCTCGCCGAAGGCGCCAGAGCCCCTGGCTGCTCAGTTCCCCTTCTCGGTCTAAGCTTTCCTCCCTCGCCACGCGCCCTCGGGTCTCCTTTAAAGAGCACCGCGGGTCCAGAGCTGCCACGATGCCGCCCTCCTGCGCGCTCGCAGCGCGCCACCCCCGGGGCTGTTTCGCTGGCTGGCCGAGAGACCTGGTTTTTGCCCCGGTGGCAGGTCGGAGGCCCTCGGCTCCTTTGCTTTGGCGTCGGCGGTGGCGCTGGGTACCTGGCGCTCAAAGAAGCCCCAGGGCCGGGCGGGCGGCGCCGGGTGTGGCTGGGCGGAGGGGGCGGGCCCCACCCTCGCCAGGGCCGGGCGTGCGGGCTGGCTGGTGCCAGGGCGTGGGCGCAGGCTCGGGAGGACGCGGCATCTGGCCCGGGACGTAGGGGCTGCGGCCATGACCTCGCCATGGAGAGAGGTGCTCCTGGAGAGCCTCCTGGGTAAGCCAAGGCCGCCCGCCGCGCATTCGCCGGTCGGTCCCCCTTGCCCTACCGGGAACCACGATGCTCGGCGGGCTTGGCTGAGCCCCGGGAGGAAGGAAAGCAAGCTCGGTGCCCAGAATAGAGATGCTTATCGTCCCCTGTCACTTTCTGCTGCTGAAGGAATTTTAAAAAAGAGAGAAAAGCCCTAGATTGAGGTTCCGAGGATCCGGCGCTCCCCCGAGTCTTCCCGAGCTCCTACGCCATCCTGGTGTTGCGCCCAACGGGCACGACTTCTTCACCTGTCGGCCTCGAACCGCGAGGCTGGTACCAACCCCGAGTCCCCTCACCCATGACCTTTAACTGAATAAATTTCAGTACCGAGCTTTGCCTTCCCAAGCGGCTCAATGATAAAGAATCTGCCTGCCAATGCAGGGGATTCCATTCCTGGGTCAGGAAGATCCCTTGGAGGAGGAAATGGCACCTTTCAGAAAGGGGCGCCGTTCCGCCTCCCTCGGCGCCCTGGCTGTAACACTCAGGGCCGTGTCTGCTGCTTGGGTTGGCCCGGCACGAGTGGGCTTGGGTGGTGGTCGCACATTGTGAACATTTGGCCACAAACATCCGACATGGGACACGAGTCCCGTCGTGTGCTCCCTTAGCAGCTTTGTAAAAAGTACCAGGAGCAACTATTGTTGTTAATATTGTCTGAGTTTTGTGGTTGAAATCAGAACTCCCAGACAAACGTTTGGGAGATTGGTAGTTCACAATGAAAGGAAGGGGTGCCTTCCTAAGAACTGGGTTTTCTGGGAGCTGGTAATGCTGGGGGGTGGGGGGTGGCGGGGAGGCTCATTATTTGGCCCAGTCTGTATCTCACAAGTACAAGATGTAAAAAGAATTATGCACTCAGTAGGTACCTAGGGTGCTAGGTACTCTGTGTACTCGATCTTTTTTAATCCTCATAACTCTGTGAGGTGGTTAAAAGTACTGTTTTCAGTGATTAAGAATAGTTTGGAACTGGATTCCTTGGTTTTCAGTTCACTGCTATTTGCTACTTTTGTGACCTTAGGCAGTTACTTAACTTTCAGGATCTCTGGAGTTTTTGTTGTTTGATTTTGCATTTGTAAAGGAGGAGTAGAAATAGTGTTAGTTTCATAGGACACAGGTTGTCTGAGGAATCAGAAAAAAGATCCCTGTGAATACTTAGAGCCTCACATGTGTTAAATGTCCATTGGTTAATTATCATCACTGTAGAAGATTACAAGGTCGGCAGATGTGAAAGTAACTTCAAATCTGGATTTTCCACTACCCCACACTGCCTCCTAAGGCTTAGGTTTAAAGTATTTCCTAACTAACCTGCCTTTGGCTGTAGTCTGCAGTGGGAGGAAGGAGTTCTATTGTTTTTTGCTGTTTTTGATTTTCACCATATTGCTCATTAAAGAAAGGTCAACTTAGTTGAGGAAATTTTTTCAGGGTCCTGACAGGAAACCAGATTGAACCTAGATGGCTGAGATGAAGAGCCTTTAATAAAGGGACTGCCACATTACAGGGCTTCCCTGTTGGCTCAGATGGTTAAGAATCTGCCTACAATGAAGGAGACCTGGGTTTGATCCCTGATTTGGGAAGATCCCCTGGAGAAGGGAATGGCAACCCACTGCAGTATTCTTGCCTGGAGAATTCCACAGACAGAGGAACCTGGTGGACTACAGCCCACTGAGTTGCAAAGAGTCAGACACCACTGAGCTACTTTCACTTTACCTACCTGTATGAACCTAGACAGCATATTAAAAAGCAGAGACATTACTTTGTCAACAAAGGTCCATCTAGTCAAGGCTATGGTTTTTCCAGTAGTTATGTATGGATGTGAGAGTTGGACTATAAGGAAAGCTGAGTGTTGAAGGATTGATGCTTTTGAATTGTGCTGTTAGAGAAGACTCTTGAGAGTCTCTTGGACTGCAAGGAGATCCAACCAGTCCATCCTAGAGGAGATCAGTCCTGGGTGTTCATTGCAAGGACTGATGTTGAAGCTGAAACTCCAATCCTTTGGCCACCTAATGCAAAGAGTTGACTCAATGGAAAAGACCCTGATGCTGGGAAAGATTGAGGGCAGGAGGAGAAGGGGACAACAGAGGATGAGATGGTTGGATGGAATCACGAACTCAATGGACATGAGTTTGGGTGAACTCTGGGAGCTGGTGATGGACAGGAAGGCCTGATGTGCTGTGGTTCTTGGGGTCTCAAAGAGTTGGACACGACTGAATGACTGAACTGAACTAAACTGATGAATGAGGTTAAAGGGACAATCAGGGGATACTGAGGGACTAAAAACAGCTGGAAGCCATTCTCATCTTGGGCCTGAGAAGGGGATGGAATTCTCTTATTGGAACCCAGTTAAGGCCAGAGTCATGAAGGAGGGCAGCCAGCCAGAGCAGTGGTGGTAGTAGTTGTTGTTGTTTAGCTGTTAAGTCGTGTTTGGCTCTTTGCAACCCCATGGACTGTAACCCGCCAGGCTCCTCTTTCCATGGGATTCTCCAGGTAAGAATACTGGAGTGGGTAGCCATTCTGTTCTGCAGGTGATCTTCCCAACCCAGGGATTGAACCCTGCATGTGTTCCCTGCATTGGCAGGTTGAGTCACCAGGAAAGTAGTCCAGTTGTAGCGGAGGAAAGGGCTGTCCTCTGAAACAGTGACAAAGTTACACTTTCTCTCTCTCTTAAAAACTGTTTTTTTTTTTCCCTTTTTCCCTCCTAGGATATGTTTCTTGGTCTCTCTGCCATGACCTGAGCCCAATGATCTATTACTTTCCCCTGCAAACACTGGGACTCACTGGGTTGGAAGGTTTTGCCATAGCATTTCTTTCTCCATTATTCCTCACAATTACTCCTATCTGGAATCTGGTTAATAAGAAATGGATGCTAGCCTTGCTGCGGATAATTACTGTTGGTAAGATATAAAAGTGATTCCTTAAGTTTCTTTTTTTTTAGTTAAGAATCCAGGGAAAATATATAGACTGTTCTTTGAATGCTAAATGATTAAGTAAAAAATAAAAGATGTCTCTTTGTCTTACTACTGCCTTGAAGAGTTTTAGTAGAATTGTAAGTCTAGACCAAGAGTCAGCATATTTACATTTTTAACTTTTCTGTCAGATTGGAAAATTTTAAGGACCCCTGAACTGAAGAGGGGAAAGATACCTTGAAGATGTGAAATTATTAAATATGTTTTCGTTCTTTTTTCCAACTGTGATACAAAACTCAGAAGTCATTAAAAAGTTTTTAAATGATAATGCATAAAAATATGGAAATTATGCATGATGAACATTGTAGTAAGCAAAAGTAATCAATAAATTAGGAAAAATATTGCAACTCTTATAGTCAAAGGGCTAATTTCACTAATATATGGAGTTTTTACAGATCAGTAATAAAAGGACCAATAACTCAATAGAAGAGAAGGCAAAGGATATGATCTCGGGAAGATCCACTGGGATAGGAAGGGATAGGCTACCCACTCCAGTATTCGTGGGCTTCCCTTGTGGCTTAGCTGGTAAAGAATCCACCTGGAATGGGGGAGCTCTGGGTTTGATCCCTGGGTTGGGAAGATTCCCCTGGGGAAGGGAAAGGCTACCCACTCCAGTATTCTGGCCTGGAGAATTCCATGGACTGTATAATCTATGGGGTTGCAAAGAGTTGGACACGACTGAGCAACTTTCACTTTCAATAAAAGGACCAATAACTCAATAGAAGAGAAAGCAAAGGATATGATCAGTTTACTGGAAAGGAAATACAATTCATTCTTTAAAAGATACTAAAAGGTGTAGAATACAAATCATATATATATATATATTTATAGATAGTTTCTCATATCAGATTGATAAAGAACAAACTTAGATAACACTATTGTAAGCATGAGAAAACAGGCACTCATGCATTGCTGGTGGGAATATAAATTTGAACAGCTTCTGCAAAGGATAATTTAACAGTGTTTATCAAAATTACAACTCTGTATTTTTCACTCAGCAATTCCACTTCTGGGTATATATCCTATAGATAAGCTTACGTATGTGTCAAATGATAAAAATAAAAGGTTATTTAATCACTGTAGCAATATTTATAATAACAGTGTCAGAAATAATCTAAATGTCATCCATATGGGATAGGTTAGGTTAAATAAATTTTGGTTATGAAACTGGGAGTACTATAGAATACTATGCAGCTATACTAAAGAATGAGAACATTTATGTAAGGAAATGGAATGTTCTTCAGTAGTAAGTGAGAAAAAAAGAAGCAGTAAACAGTATGTTCAGAATGCTAACATTTGTGTAAAATAGGCTAGATGAAATATATATAGTAATTAATTGAACATGCATTAAATAGGTCCAAAAGTATTTTAAAACACACTGATATTTTTGTTGCTTCTGAGGTGAAAAATTTGATATTGAGACAGACATGAAAATGAAACTTTGCACTGTATACCTTTCATAGTGTTTGAATTCTGGATTTCAATATGTTACATTGGCAAAACCCAGTAATTAAAGAATATACACTTACTATCACAAAGACTTGAGGTTATTATATTAATAAATATTGAGAGACCTTGGAAAAGTACTAGTGGTAAAAAAAAGTAAGAATGTGAGGTCATGGAGAAAAAGTTTAAAAAACAAAAATACCAGACTCCAGTCTGGTTGAATCTGTAGCTGAGAAGTACTGCCTGTCTTGCCCTTTTGCTATAACACAATTGGTTTCTCTGAGTTTGCATTTGTTCATGAACCAACCATGCTGTGTGTATTTCTTCTGGTCTAGGAACAGTGACTGAAATCACTAGGAAATTCACCTTCCGTTTTTCTGCGCATCAGTCCCTGAAGAAGGCAGAACATGGTTATTGAGTGTAGCCAGCTCTGTGGTTACCCACAAAGATCTGAAGCCCTAAACAGCAGTGGGAAAGACCACTGGAAAATGCATCCTTTTAAAAGATGATGTCCGTAGGAATGAAAAGAAATATCAAATGATCATGAAATTTTCAGCTCCAGAAATAATAAAGATGAAACTTCCTACTTCCAGAGTATATATAGTAACTGAGTTCAACTGTCCTTGGCTTACAGAATTCTTTATAACCATGGCCTCATTACACTCCTTGGTTGGCTTTATGGGGCGGATCTCGTCAGTGCACGCTTTTGTTGCCTTTGCTCAGTGCTGCCTGTGGCAGCTTTACCTACAGAGCCACTCACCATACAGTTTCTGGGACAGTTTGTTTTTAGTCTAGTTCTGGCCCAGCAACTTCTGGAGGCTGTAATGTAATAGGAAATAACTGGAGAGTATGGTGTTTGAGATACTTCTTGTTGTTCCCTTTTCATCTCCTTTCTCCCTGAAAACCCATTACTTGAGTAAAGGGTAGAATTGTATTTGAGGAAGCGGAGTGGGTAGGAAAGTGACTCCGATGTGGGTTAGGAAAGTGACTTCAGGATGAAGAAACCAGTTTGTGTCAGATGCTCTTCCACGTGTCCATTGAGTTTGATGATGCTAAAGAGAGGCTGAAGTAAGTCATGCTTTGCCTTAAAACTCCCTTTTCAGGTACTTTTTTTTTTCGGACTTCAGATACTTCTTAAGATGAAACAACGTTGTTTTTCACAGAGGTCCGAAGGGATTCTTACACAACTACAAAGCTGATCTGAGTGTTACATGCTGTCTCACTGCTGTTCCTTCAGATATTTTAGGTTAATCAGTACATAATTAACTATTAAACCGTTAAACTAGTTCATACTGTTGCATTGGTCAAAAAGTTAATTTGGGTTTTCTTTAATGAAAAATCCAAATGAACTTTTTGTCCAGCCCAATACAATTAATTTAGATTAGTTTTGATCTTAATTATTTCGACTCACTAAAATAGCCCTGATTAAAAAGATAGACAATATTAAGTGTTGACAAGAATATGAAGAAACTGAAATCCTTACACATTACTGATGGGAATGTAAAATGGTGCAGTTGGTTTGAAAAACAGTTTGGCAGTTCCTCAGAATGTTAAACATAGTTGTCATATGATCCAACAACTCCACCCCTTGGAGTTAGACCCAAGAAAAATGGAAACATTCACATAAGACCTGGTACATAAATGTTCATAGCAATATTATTCATAATACCCCAAAAGTGGAAACAATCCAAATGCCCATCAATGGGATGAATGAATAAACAAAAAGCAGTATATCCATGCAATAGAATATTATTTAGCCATAAAAAGGATTGAAGCACTGACATGTGCTACAACATAGATGAACTTTTTTTAAAAAAGTTTTTTATTTAAGTTTAGTTGGTTTACAATACAGTGTTCATTTCAGGTATAGTTGTGCAACTTTGTAAACATATTAAGAACCACTGAGTCATACGTCTTAACACAGTGAATTTTATGGTATGAATAATACTGCAATAAAAATGTTCAAAAAGATTTATACATACACGTAATTATACATTAACTCTGTCTTCCTGAGGGTAAACATGGTATTAGACACAACAGTTATCAAAGGCAGATCATTAACTAGTAGGGCATGCTTGCCAGAAATGTTTAGCTCTCCTTAAAATTTGTTTGTAGGTAGCATCGCCTCCTTCCAGGCTCCAAATGCCAAACTTCGGCTCACGGTCCTTGCACTTGGTCTGTCTTCCTCACTGGTGGTGCATGCTGTGACGTGGTGGACAGGAAATGGCTTGCAAAGGTATAGTTTGCATCTTGTGCCTATAGGCAAACAAGTGTGGTCAGTTACCAAAGGGAAGTTGGGACCGGGCATTCCAAGATACAGTATTTAGCTTTCAGGAAGGCCTTGTCGAAGTCTCATTTTTTTTCCTTTTCACAAAACCAGGATGTGAGTATTTGCCATTACTCTCAATAATGTTGTGAGAATGGAGAAATTATAATGAGTTGCCTAGGTAACGGGCTATATAAAGGCTAAGTTGTGTAGATTACCAACAAGACCACCTCATATACTCCTCTGTGACACTGTGAAATTCACAATGGAAGGAGTACATTGAAACCACTCACAAAAAAGTTGTTAAAAATATTTCTGTGCTTACAGGTACTTCAGAATCTGGGGGTTCATTTTAGGACAGATCCTTCTTCTTGTTCTTCGCATTTGGTACACGTCACTAAACCCAGTCTGGACTTATCAGATGTCCAACAGAGTGATACTGACATTAAGTACTATTGCCACACTTGATCGCATTTACACAGGTAAGCATAGGCCCAGTTTATTTAGGGATTTTTATCTCTTGCACAGTTTATTTACCTTTCTTATCTGAATGTCACACATCTTGGAAAGATAAAACGAGTCTTTCCACACTCTGTCTCCATGTCTGCTTTTTCTCCCTCTGCAAGAGTAGCTGGCCTCGGAAGTGAACTATTATCTGAGCAGAAGGCACCTTTTCCTTGGCAGCACAGAGGGTGATAGTAACCGTTCGTCTCTGGCTTGTCTCATTGTGGAGTGGGAAAGTAGACCCAGGCCTCATGTTCCCTGCTGGCTTTCAGCTCTGTTTTCTCCTCTTTCCCTCTGAACAGGGCTTTCCAGGACGAGATCCGTCAGCCCTCTGCCCCCACACTGACCCCAGCCTATCTGTAACACTCTGAAAAGTTATTTGTTAGCAAGGGCTTTGAGAACTGCATCAGTTCAGTTCAGTCACTCAGTTGTGTCCAACTCTTTGCAACCCCATGGACTGCAGCACTCCAGGCTTCCCTGTCCATCACCACCTCCCGGAGCTTGCTCAAACTCATGTCTAACGAATCAGTGATGCCATCCAACCATCTCATCCTCTGTTGTCCCCTTCTCCTCTTGCCTTTAATCTTTCCCAGTATCAGGGTCTTTTCCAATGAGTTTTCGCATCAGGTGGCCAAAGTATTGGAGCTTCAGCATCAGCCCTTCCTGTGAATTCTCAGGACTGATTTCCTTTAGGATCGACTGGTTTGATCTCCTTGCAGTCCAAGAGGTTTGGACTCCTCCAACACTGTGAGAACTGCATGAATTTGTTCTTTTTTTTCTCTTGGTTTGTGTTTTGCTTTTGCTCCCCTCCCCCCACCCACCCCACCCTACCCTTAAGTCTGAAGGTATTTAAACTCCAAATCTGAAATGTAAAAAGAAAGGAAATCCTAAACTTTCATGTGCTTGTGGGCTAAGTCGCTTCAATCAAGTCTGACTCTGCGCAACCTTATCGACTGTAGCCCACCAGGCTCCTCTGTCTGTGGGATTCTCCAGAATACTAGAATGGGTTGCTGTGCTGTCCTCCAGGGGATCTAACTGACCCAGGGATCGAACCCCTGTCTCTTCTATTTCCTGCATTCGCAGGCAGGTTCTTTACCACTAGCTCCATGGATATTCATGCCACCTTTTGAATCACCTGTCCGGAGCTTACAAGCGAATTTGGATGTTTGCATTACTGGCGAACTCCAGACTTCTGAAGAAAAGGAAGAAATGTTGCTAGATTCTACTTAACTTGCTCTTGGCTTTGTGTGTAACTCTCAATGAGTCACTATACTTCTGTAAATACAAGGAGAAATCTCACAGAAAGTTTAGAGAGTTTGGCTCACCATGAACAAAGAGTTTGTTTAACTCCTCCAATTTTGGTATGAAATGGCTGTGGTGAGGACAGGGGAACATCATACATGTAAATTGATCAAGAGGCATTGATATTGATTAGAACATTTAGAACTCGGTTCTAGCGCCCTAATATATGTTTTGTATTTTATAAAACGCTCACATGTGAAGTAGAAACTCAGGCAGCAAACTTCACAGGGACAGCCTGATAAGGATCTGGATTCAGGGTATCCCTTACATTTCTGGACTTTACGTTTCTGTAACTCCAGAAATATAAGTAATTTCTGGACTTACATTTCTGGAGTTTGCTTCTTTCTCGCTTCTGTTTTAAATTTTTGTGACCCAGTTGTTAGTCCCTTCCTGTTTTTGCCCTGTGCCCCATTTACAAAGTTCAACTCCTTTCCAGCTTTCCCAGGATATCTCATCATCCCTAGCAGCGTTTTTTGGGGTAGTTTTATTGAAGATTTGCTGTGCCTTGGGGTGAGAGTCACACACCATAGTGTGTAGCAGTGTTGTTACTCGGGAAATTCAGCTTAAGCTGCTCTCTTTTCCAAAGACTGTCTCCTTGGCCTTCAGGCCCTTGGTCACCATCTGTCTTCACCACCTTCTCCCTCACCCCCATAGCTTTCAGCTCTGCTTGTCCTCCCCCTCACTCCTTTCTGGGCAGAATGGCTTTCTTCCTGCCTATGAAATCATGCTTTCATTCCCACAGGCAGACTCTCAGGTTTCTTTCTGTCCCGAAGCAGGCTTCCCAGTGTCGCGAAGCATCTGCCCAGCAGGCTCTCTGTTCCTATAAAGGCTTTCTCTTGCCAGCATTTTCTGCAGTTGGTACATTTCTGTATGTGAAGTCACTAATGCAACAAACTGAGACCTCACTGTTAAAACAGTCCTAGGAAGTATAGTAGGGTAAAGCACACAGGTACTGGCTAGGCTCTCTCTACCAGCCGTGTGATCTTGGATCTGTTTTCTCTGGGCCTTTCAGTTTTTCAACCTGTGAAATGGGGTTAGTAATAGAATTAGTAACCTCATAAAGTTGCCGTGAAGATTGAACGAGTTCATGTGAGGGGCTGGCCACAGTAACTGCTCAGTCGACGCGCTGTTAACACTCTGGGGGCTCAGAGGGTTAGATGAGGACCTTGTTCTTTTTGGGGAGAAGCAGCCTGGTATACTGGGAATGTTCCATTCCAGGGGGACTGCATTTGTTCCCTGAATTCACCTTTCACTTTTCATACATATAGTTTAGCTCATAACTGTCTATTTCACATGAAGTACATACCTTTCTGCATTTTCAGTTGTCAGATTTCAAAATGATTTATTCTCCTGAAATCCTGATCTAGCCTCCCACTGCCTGCCTCCCAGCATGTTCTACTTGTTATGGGGTCTTACCTTCCCCTCTAAAGTAAGCTCCCTGAAGCCAGGTCCCATTTCCTACTTGTTTAAAGTAGGCCTATGTAGAGGGTAAATTTCTGTGTAACTGACCCTTTTCTGTTTTTTATTCTAGATGGTGCCTGCTATAAACCTCAATGGAAGAAGAATGGTGAGGCAGCCAAGGCAGTGGCTTCTGGTCTGAACTGGTTGTTGGCAGGCGCTGCCTTTGGCAGCCTCATGTTCCTCACCCACTGGATTTTTGGAGAGGTGTCTCTTGTCTCCAGATGGGCAGTGAGTGGACACCCCCATCCAGGGCCAGATCCGAACCCATTTGGGTGAGTTTGGGTTTGGAAGCAATCCAGAAATTGACTGGTATGGTTGAAAACCTTGCTCCTCTGTGTGAGCAGCTAGACAAGCATGACTTTACTGTGTACTCTGGAGATGAAAGCTCTTGAGGTCTGTTTGCCCCCGTACTGAGGAATGCTGGGAGGTGACAGGGACGATTGAGGACTGTGTGTGGCCAGGTGAGTGGCCCCTCTGGACTGTGAGCACGGGAAGGGAAGGGCTTTTTGTTTGCAGATGCATTCCAAGCCCCTGGGACAGAGCCTGGCACACAGTAGGTCCTCATCAATGTTTGTCATTGACTTGGAGATAGACAGTGATCAACCGGGTCCTCTCAGGCCTTTGCTGTCTTCTGAACACCCAGGACCATCCTTCACCTGAGGGGGTGGGAGCAGGCAGGAGAGCGGCCGAGAGCCTCACTCCAGAGCCGGAGGGCCTGTTTCAGATTCTTTGTCCTACGTGGGCAGCTGTTTCTAATATCCAGCAGGTTACTCAAGTGCTCTTTTCCCCAGTGTCCTCCTCTGTGAAATGGGGATAATTATAGCATTTACTTTGGGCTTCCCTGGTGGCTCAGACAGTAAAGAATCTACCTGCAATGAAGCAAGACCTGGTTTCGATCCCTCGGTTAGGATGATCCCCTGGAGAAGGGAATGGCAACCCACTCCAGTGTTCTTGCCTGGAGAATTCCGTGGGTAGAAGAGCCTGGTGTTCTCGAGTCCATGGGGTTGCAAGAATCGGACACAACTGAGCAACTAACACCTTCACTTTTTCATTTACTTTACAGACCTGTGAAAATTAGCTGAGCTAGTATATGTAAAAGTCTTCAAACAGTTCCTGCTATCTAGTAAGCACTCTGTGTTTTTTAGTTCATTTATATTATAGCTACTTCATTGAGTGCCATGTTGTAATTTCCCACTAAAGTTTAGTTAAATTCTTTTTAAAAAATATTATTTTTATTTATTTATTATTAAAATGTATTTGGTTGCACTGGGTCTTTGTTGCAGCATCCAGCATCTTTAGTTGCAGCATGCAGACTCTTAGTTGTGACATGCAAACTCTTAGTTCCAGCATGTGAAATCTAGTTCCCTGACCAGGGATTGAAACTGGGCTCCCTGCATTGGGAATGTGGAGTCTTAGCCACTGGATCACCAGGGAAGTCCTGTTTAGTTCTTTTTTTCCTCCCCATCTCCTACAAGTTTTTGCCAAAGTAGTTAAAGAATGAAATAGTTGGTGGTTATTTTCAAAGACACACAATTTATAATTATTTACCAAACTCACCTCAATCCTAGGAAGGCAGAGACTATTGATAAAAGCAGGACTGAGGTTGAGAAAAAAATGAAAAGAGGTACACTAAATAGCAATTCCCAGTGACTTTTTCTTTTTGACTTTGGCAGAGTCATTTAAAATGTCCCATAGCCAATATGAACTATAATAGTCTGAGAAAGCTCAGTTACTTTGTTTACATTGACCATGAAAGACTGCAGATGTCATTTATGACAAGTTAGAGGTGCTCTTATGTCAGTGTTCTGAACGTATATGAAATTGTTTCCCAGTGGACTTTCGTGGTCTCATTGGTTGTTTCACACTCACATTGTCTCTTGGATGTGCCTAGAGGTAGAAGACACATTTCCATTTTATATCTGGGGCAATGGAATAGTAACAGCGTCAGATATCCTATAACATGTCTTTTTTTTTTTTTTTTTAACAGAGGTGTAGTTCTGCTGGGCTTGGCGAGTGGATTGATGCTCTCATCTTGTTCATGGTTTCCGGGTTCCAGTTTAATCTGGTGGATTACAGGTGTGTAGTTTCTCTGTAGAAATGCTTGGTTATCCAATTTACTCACAAGTATGCAATGGCACTCCACTCCAGTACTCTTGCCTGGAAAATCCCATGGACAGAGGAGCCTGGTGGGCTGCAGTCCATGGGGTCACTAAGAGTCGGGCACGACTGAGCGACTTCACTTTGACTTTTCACTTTCATGCATTGGAGGAGGAAATGGCAACCCACTCCAGTGTTCTTGCCTGGAGAATCCCATGGACAGAGGAGTCTGGTGGGCTGCCGTCTATGTGGTTGCACAGAGTCAGACATGACTGAAGCGACTTAGCAGCAGCAGCAGCATGTGCCCCTGGGGTGGAAGGAGATGACCATACAAGCCTGTGCCATTGAGGGTGGGACAGTCTCACCAGCTGCAGCCCCTAGAACTCAGATGTCACCACGGTTACTGGGAGTTACTGGCTCCAGGTTCTTGCTTCCTTCTCCTCGTTTCCCCTCTCCTCCTTAGCTGTCTTATCCGCCTGATGATGCTGACATCCTCTCCCCGGTCTCCTAGATAACTTATCTGGGTACAGATGTCTGTAGCAGTTTTATTGATGGTCTGAGGAGATGGAGGGTTGGACATGCCATGTGGCCGAACCACTTCCCCTGTCTTGCTTCTCTGGTTTTCAGGAATGCCCCCCTTTGGGACTTCACACGGAAGTTCAATTTCCCTTTCTCTTGTGTGGGTAACCAGTTTCACCCCTCACTCCTCTATTCAGCCTTGGGAGGGTCCACGTTTGTTTATTCAAAAGCCTGTACCCTTTCTGCCCAGTCACATCCTTTAGGGTTATAGACTGTTGGTGAAGACTATCATATTTCCAGAATGATCTACATATTTTTTTTAAAGGTTTTTTGGTGTGGACCATTTAAAAAATCTTTATTGAATTTGTTACAATGTTGCTTCTGTTTTATGTTTTGCTTTTTTGGCCCCGAGGCACGTGGGATCTTAGCTCCCCACCCAGGGATTGAACCCTCACCCTGTGCAGGGGAAGGTGAAGTCTTAACCACTGGATGGCCAGGGAAGTCCCCGATCTAATTTTAATGACTGTGACTGTTTTGTTACTGTGACTGAATTATGTCACTCTTTTCCCTTCCCCTTAAAAGGTGGGAATGGTTAGAGTCAATTTTAGTGTTAAGTTAAAAAAAAAAATACCCACTCTGTGACAGTGCAGATGCTGTTTGGTTTATGTGAACAGAGAGGTCCTTATACGTTTTAATTAAGCAGGTGATTCAGAGTTTTGTACTAGATGCTGGGTATGGGTTTGTGAGATAACATGTAATGATAATGGAAGATAAGGTTTAATAACCTCATAAGCGGTGGTGCTGGTGGTGGTTCAGCTGTTAAGTCACGTACAGCTCTTTGCGACCCCATGGACTGCAGCAGTCCAGGCTTCCTGTCCTTCACCATCTCCTGATACGATTCTGTACACCCTCAGTGCCATCACCCTTGTGTGGAGGCGTGTGTCAGCCAGTAGGCTGCTCAATTCCTGAGGTTAACCAGGCCCTCATCCTCCTGAAGCTGTGTGAACACACAGTTGCAGTCATGTTGAGCTGTTTTTACTTGTTTGTGTATTTTCAGGTAGACATTCCTTAAGGGAACGCTTGGTATGAATATAATGTTAGCCTCCTGTGATTGTGCACAAAAATGGCCAGAGAACCTTGTCAGTGCTGAGTGTGCAGTGAGCATATATAGCTTCTTAATCTGTATGCAATTAGGAAAAAGAACATGAAATGCACTGAAAGTTGTTCAGCATTTATATCATGCCTTTTCTCATGGCATAGGAGCAAAATGTTAATTGGGCATGTAAGTAGCAGCTTCATTTTAAACCTAGGAAAGCTGAGGTCCACAGAAACATAAAGAACAGAAAGCCTTGAACTTATAGTTTTATGCTTATATTTATTTCCCCAGATAAGTAAGCATAGCCTGGAGCATTAAACCTAATCTTGTCTATCTCTCTGAAGTATTAAATAAAAGTCCCTAGGGGCAAGACGATTTAAGGCTTCTAATGGCTATTTGCAGTAGAGAGGAAAGCAGGGCTGTAATTTGTGAACTCTATCGCCCTCTGCCTGCTCACCTGAATTAAGTTGGAGCTCACACTTAATTTTATTATCTGGAGATAGTGCCCACTTTTCACCATGATTCATCTCTGGAAAACATCTCAAAGTAGAGTGAAGAAAAATAAACCATATATTTTCATTGTACAGTTTAAGTTCCAACTGGATCCGAGTATGAATTTCATTATGACAGTGACCAATAGAATTTCCCAAATGTGAAGAGACAGGAACTTTAGATCTTGATGCCAATTAAATTAGTAAAGTCAAAGTTCTATTTAAAAAGACATCAATGTCCTAAATGCATTGATAGGACCCCAGGGTACTATACAGAATGCTTATAATTTTATTGTATGAGGAACTTGGTCAATTGAAAATGAACATGTTGGTTATTATAAATATCATTGAAATATTCAATTACTATGAATTCTGCTTGTTGTCTTCAGTTCAGTCACTCAGTCGTGTCTGACTCTTTGCGATGCCATGAACCGCAGAAAGCCAGGCCTCCATGTCCATCACCAACTCCCGGAGTCCACCCAAACCCGTGTCCATCGAGTTGATGATGCCATCCAGCCATCTCATCCTCTGTCGTCCCCTTCTCCTCCTGCCCTCAATCTTTCCCAGCATCAGGGTCTTTTCCAGTGAGTCAGCTCTTTGCATGAGGTGGCCAAAGTACTGGAGTTTCAGCTTCAACATCAGTCCTTCCAATGAACACCCAGAACTGATCTCCTTTAGGATGGACTGATTGGATCTCCTTGCAGTCCAAGGAACTCTCAAGAGTCTTCTCTAATACCACACAGTTCAAAAGCATCAATTCTTCGGCGCACAGCTTTCTTTATAGTCCAACTCTCACATCCATACATGACCACTGGAAAAACCATAGTCTTGACTAGACGGACCTCTGTTGGCAAAGTAATGTCTCTGCTTTTTAATATGCTATCTAGGTTGGTCATAACTTTCCTTCCAAGGAGTAAGCGTCTTTTAATTTCATGGCTGCAATCACCATCTGCAGTGATTTTTGAGCCCAGAAAAATAAAG
Source organism: Bos indicus x Bos taurus (assembly GCF_003369695.1). Lineage (NCBI taxonomy): Eukaryota > Metazoa > Chordata > Mammalia > Artiodactyla > Bovidae > Bos > Bos indicus x Bos taurus. Next base: position 67,776,741 of record NC_040081.1, read on the forward strand.
TCTGACACTCTTTCCACTGTTTCCCCATCTATCTGCCATGAAGTGATGGGACCAGATGCCATGATCTTCGTTTTCTGAATGTTGAGCTTTAAGCCAACTTTTTCACTCTTATCTTTCACTTTCATCAAGAAGCTGTTTAGTTCTTCTTCACTTTCTGCCATAAGGGTGGTGTCATCTGCATATCTGAAGTTATTGATATTTCTCCCGGCAATCTTGATTCCAGCTTGTGCTTCCTCCAGCCCAGCGTTTCTCATGATGTACTCTGCATAGAAGTTAAATAAGCAGGGTGACAATATACAGCCTTGACGTACTTCTTTTCCTATTTGGAACCGGTCTGTTGTTCCATGTCCAGTTCTAACTGTTGCTTCCTGACCTGCATGTAGGTTTCTCAAGAGGCAGGTCAGATGGTCTGGTATTCCCATCTCTTTCAGAATTTTCCACAGTTTATTGTGATCCACACAGTCAAAGGCTTTGGCATAGTCAATAAAGCAGAAATAGATGTTTTTCTGGAACTCTCTTGCTTTTTCCATGATCCAGCAGATGTTGGCAATTTGATCTTTGGTTCCTCTGCCTTTTCTAAAGCCAGCTTGAACATCTGGAAGTTCATGGTTCACGTATTGCTGAAGCCTGGCTTGGAGAATTTTGAACATTACTTTACTAGCATGTGAGATGAGTGCAGTTGTGCGGTAGTTTGAGCATTCTTTGGCATTGCCTTTCTTTTGGATTGGAATGAAAACTGACCTTTTCCAGTCCTGTCACCACTGCTGAGTTTTCCAAATTTGCTGGCATATTGAGTGCAGCACTTTCACAGCATCATCTTTCAGGATTTGAAATAGCTCAACTGGAATTCCATCACCTCCACTAGCTTTGTTCGTAGTGATGCTTCCTAAGGCTCACTTGACTTCACACTTCAGGATCTGGCTCTAGGTGAGTGATCACACCATCGTGATTATCTGGGTTGTGAAGATCTTTTTTGTACAGTTCTTCTGTGTATTCTTGCCACCTCTTCTTAATATCTTCTGCTTCTGTTAGGTCCATACCATTTCTGTCCTTCATTGAGCCCATCTTCGCATGAAATGTTCCCTGATATCTCTAATTTTCTTGCAGAGATCTCTAGTCTTTCCCATTCTATTGTTTTCCTCTATTTCTTTGCATTGATTGCTGAGGAAGGCTTCCTTATCTCTCCTTGCTATTCTTCGGAACTCTGCATTCAAATGGGTATATCTTTCCTTTTCTCCTTTGCTTTTCACTTCCTGTCTTTTCACAGCTATTTGTAAGGCCTCCTCAGACAGCCATTTTGCTTTTTTGCATTTCTTTTTCTTGGGGATGGTCTTGATTTCGGTCTCCTGTACAATGTCACGAATCTCTATCCATAGTTCATCAGGCACTCTGTCTATCAGATCTATTCCCTTAAATCTATTTCTCACTTCCACTGTATAGTCATAAGGGATTTGATTTAGGTCATACTTGAATGGTCTAGTGGTTTTCTCCACTTCTTATTTGGGAGGACTCAGCCTCAAACAAAACACAGTTAAGCTACATGGTTAAGAGAAACAGGCAAAGTGACAGTGTATCATATGCTCCCAGTGGTGTACAAAAAGGGAGGAAAATGCACACATATGCCTTTTTCTTCCTGTGCACAGACTGTCTCCAGGAGGATGGCAAAGAAAATGCTAACATTGGTCGCCTTCACTAAGGGGAACTCATAGGGGACAAGAGGGACTCTTTTTCACCTTTCAGATTTTTGGGTTTTGAATTTATAACCTTAAAAATACAATTTTAGTGGATTGAAAAATATGTAGCCTGTTTAAAAATAGAAATGAAATTAAAAATGAAAGTGATCACTGTCAAGGGTAATTTGAAGAAAGGTTTTCTTTCCCTTCTTTGTAGTAAGACAGATGCAACAATGTCATAGATTAAAATATCTAATTAGGACTCATTTTTTTGAGAAACAGTCATTGTAAGCTGGTAAACTTGGAGCTTCCCTGGTCGCTCAGCTGGTAAAGAATCTGCCTGCAATGTGGGAGATCTGGGTTCGATCCCTGGGTTGGGAAGATCCCCTGGAGAAGCGAAAGGCTACCCATTCCAGTATTCTGGCCTGGAGAATTCCATGGACTAAATGGTCCATGGAGTTGCAAAGAGTTGGACACTACTGAGTGACTTTCACTTTCACTTAAATTGTTAAACAGAAAAATTCCCCCTCCCTAATAATCAAATAGGGCTTCCCTGGTGGCTCAGAGGTTAAAAGCATCTGCCTGCAATGCGGAAGACCTGGGTTCGATCCCTGGGTCTGGAAGACCCCTGGAGAAGGAAATGGCAACCCACTCCAGTATTCTTGCCTGGAGAATCCCATGGATGGAGGAGCCTGGTGGGCTACAGTCCACGGGGTCGCAAAGAGTCAGATGCGACTGAGTGACTTCACTTCACTAATAATCAAATAAATGAAAATCAAAATATGCTATAAATTTCATCATTAATTTGGTAAAACTTTTTAGAAAGAAATGCTTTTGGTAGCATTTCTGGAGGAAGTGGGAACTGCTGTAACCTCTCAGGAAAGCACGACAAGTACTGACGCTTTAAAATCCTTTTGCCTGCTGATGCTGTAGTTGTACTTCTAAGAATCTTTTTAAGAATTATTTTAAGGAAATAATCAGAGATGTAGTGAGAGATTAATTGACAAAGAAAGATGTTCCTCACAGTGTTGAAAGCTTTCTAAATGGCCATCAGTAGGAAAATGATTGTTTATTTTTTGTTGTATATTTATCCAGTGGAAGAGTATATATATATATATAAACATGTTTTAGAAGAAAAATATTGATATGAAAAAAAGTTCCTGATATAATGTCCCACAAAAAGCAGATTATAATCCTTAATATGTGGCTTGATTTCATTTTTTTATGTAAAAATACTTCTGTATATATGCAGAAAATGACATAGGGGAAATAAATAGGCGTATTAGCTGGGATCGTCTTATCTCAGTCCTAGGTGATCCTTAATTGCTTCTTTACAGTTCTGCATTCTTAAATTTCTGCAGTGAATAGGCTTTATATTTGTTTATTTCAAATTAAAAAAGTTGTTATTAAGATAATCATGTTAAAAAATTTAAGGCCTAACTATGGAATTAAAATCTGTGGGTTGTGGCGGGCCCTGCAGCCTGGTTCTCACATTCATCTGAGTGTTCTTTTTGAAGTGGGGAAGGACAGTCACATGGCAACCGTCCTGTGATGGTGTGGGTGGGGCTTACTGCTGGACGAGAGCCATGGGGTGCTAAGAAGCAGGCTGGATCCTCTTCCTGGAATTCTTGCCCCAAGCAGTCAGAGGCTGCTGTAGACGTCCTTAAAGGGTGGGTGTCTATTATATGTAATGTTGATGGAAATGTCCTGTGTCTAGAAAATGTCATATTCTGTGCAAAGGCGTTATATTGATGGCTCCAAAATGGAGTGCTGTGCTGCCATCTCAAAGCCGATTTCATAGGAATATGGAGAAAGGTCATATTCCTTCAGATCTGGCTCAATGAATTAGCAAACATTTACTAAGTGCCTCCAATGGACCAGGCAGATCCACAGCCCCCCAGCACCTCAGAGGCTGATGTGTGCATGAATGAACTGCCTGCAGAATTATAAAGCAGTGAGTCCAGGAATGCAATCTCAGTCACAGCTTCTTTTACGACTGTGAGATTGAGAAGGTCAGTTTATGTATTGTGGGTTGACAGGCAGCATTTAAATGGATGGAACCTGCTTTAGAAAATTTCTTAACAAAAATGTTTCAGAAACTACCCTGACTTTACCTGTTTTCTAATGTCCTAGATCTGGCTGGTTAAATTAAATTAACATATTCTTGGTATTTCAGATGATTTCATGTTTTTTTCAGTTTTTGCTATACGAACCTTAACACAACCTAAAAATGCCTTCTTCTCTTCTACTGCTCTTCTCAAAGACCTAGCACTGGACTGAGATTTTCTGGACCTACATTCCACCTCCAGCTGTGCAAGTAACTAGCTGCGTGACCTTAAGCAAAGCGTATTAACCTTGCCAAGACCTTAGTTTCTCATCAGTCTAGAAATTGAACCAGCATGCCCTCTGAGGTCCCTTCTGGCTCTAAATAGCTATAAAGTGGTCATCCTATAAGCTTATTATTCTTTTCTTTTTTTTTTTTTAAGAAAATGGAAGAGGCTATTACTGCTTTCCTGTCTGATTGGGTTTCTTTCTCTGTCTCACAAACAGGAGCGACCTCGGCAGCAGGACTCCTTTACCTGCCCACGTGGGCAGCCGCTGTGTCTGGCTGTGTGCTTGCCCTCTTCACAGCATCTGTGTGGCCTCAAGTGCTTGGACACCTTATTAGCTCAGGCTCAAGCCCTGGAAAAGCCATGACCACTGCCATGATATTTTATATTCTAGAAGTATTTTTCTGTGCCTGGTGCACGGCTTTTAAATTTGTCCCAGGAGGTGTGTATGCTCGAGAAAGATCTGATGTGCTTTTGGGTGAGTACATTTGAAAGGTCTGGATTCAAGTCACTACTCAAACATTCCTTTCAGGACTGACTGGGATATGCACTTTACACAACTGATTAGAATAAATAGGATGATTTTGCCTTTTTTATTGAAACAGACTCTTTTGGTTAAAAAAAAAAAAAAACTAGAGGAATATCTAAATTACTATTTAAAAAGAAATTTCTTGGGACCATCCAAGCAGTTCAGTGGTTAAGACTCCCTACTTCCACTTCAGGAGGTGCAGATTCAATCCCTGGTTGGGACTTTTAAAAAATGTAAGTTAAAAAAAGAAAAAATTTCTTAGTTCATCGATGACGTTCAGTAATATTTATTACTGCAAAGGCCCTGGAAGTAAATTTGTTGTTGTGTAGTTGCTGAGTCATGTCTCACTCCTTTGCAACCCCATGGACTGTAGTCCTCCGCCCATGGGATTCTCTAGGCAAGAGTACTGACGTGAATTGCCATTTCCTTCTCCAGGGGATTGTCGGGGCCCAGCAATTGAGCCCAAGTCTCTTGCTTGGCAGATGACTTCTTTACCACTGAGCCACGTGGGAAGCCATTGGAAATAAATAGCTGTGAAAAAACCAACTTTAAACCATAATAAGGTGTAAAAGAGGTCCATGAAACACTGTATTATATGATATGTAAGGAAAAAAATATGCACATGGTGCTCACATTGCTATTTTGATGGTAGGCTTGTAAATATGTATATAGGAAGTATGTTTTTTTGGTTCTCCTGAATTTTATATGGTTTTTATTTACCCTCTTTTTACCAATAAAATAGATTTTTGCATATGTGAATCTTAGTGTAAATGATAAATGATAAGTGAAATGTAAATGATAAAATCATAGAGTATATATCTTCCATTTCAATGATTATGACCTTACATACCAAAATTAAAATTTCATAGGCTTAGCTCAGTTTAACATTTCAGAAACTGTCTTCTGGCTGTAATGAAATTACTGATATGTACCAAGCAGACACAGATCAAATATTGCCTGTCATTTTAGTTTTAAGTAAAACATGTCCAATGCCTCCAAGATAAAATCTTTGAAAAATTGAGGAGATAAAACATATTTTAATAAGGGATTCACTGGTGGCTTAGATGGTAAAGAATCTTCCCTCAATGCCAGAGACCTGGGTTCGATCCCTGGGTCAGGAAGATAAACCCTGGAAAAGGAAATGGCAACCAACTCCAGTATTCTTGCCTGGAGAATTCCATGGACAGAGGAGCCTGGTGGGCTACAGTCCATGGGCTGTCCAACAAAGAGTTGGACATGACTGAGCAACTAACACTCAGTTCTTTGTTCACACATTTTTCTACTTGTTTATTTATTCATTAAAAAATTAGGGAGGAGGGAGGAGGGTTCAGGATGGGGAACGCGGGTATACCTGTGGTGGATTCATTTCAATATTTGGCAAAACTAATACAATATTGTAAAGTTTGAAAATAAAATAAAATTTAAAAAAAAAATTATCACGCACCTACTGTGGTCCAGGCCTAGTGCTAGGTACCAGAGACTTAAGAGACAGAATCCTGCCCACCTGGAGCTTCTGTGTTGTGGGGGAAACACCACACCTCACATTAGACAAATACTTAGGGAGTTATGGCGGGGCGGATGCTACACAGGAGTCTGGGCTTCTACTTGTGCTCATCTGTCAGTCCCCCTTGTGCCCGTGGAATATATCCAACCACTCTGTGCATTTGCACATAAACTTTCTTCTCTGTGAGCTAGACATCTGCCAGGACAGGCCGGTTTGGAAGAGGTATATTTTAAAGCAACTTTTGAGGATTTGCTATTTCTGGTAGATATCAGAGCTGCAACCCAGGCAGAGACATACACTGCTGCATTTCCTCCGCGATAGTCTTGGCTTTGCGAACTTGTGTTTCTTCTGATTTCTTTCAGGTGTGTGTACTCTGTCCTGCTCTATCTTCCTGTCCAATGCCCTGCTTTTTTTCTTACTCCAGCTTGCTTGGGGGTCTGCCATGTGGAGCAATGGAACAAAAGTAAGAGCTGTTCTAAACATACGTTTGTTTCTTAGAATGTTATGAGCGACAGGCGTTTTGAGTTCCTTCTCACTACTTATGGAATTGCAGAAATAGTGCTTTATTACAGCTTCAAATAACTAAGAATTCTTTTTAGTAATAGTGACATTATGTTGATAAGGCCACAGAAACTGAGGAACATCGGTAAAGTTCAGAGTAGCTTTGAATAACCATTGTAAAGAATCTATTAGATCAGAAACTAGTTATAAATGTATTGTCTAGGTTTCTCCTGCTGTTTCCTACTAATTGCACGTGACTTTTTTTTAGCCTTCCACCTAAGCATCTTTTACCAGACATTCCCCAATTTACATATTGTTCACTTACACCTCTGTTTCTAATTCTCATTATATACAATGTTACAAGTATGCAGACTTCATGTGTAAGCTACATAGAAATGCATCCCCGTTGAGCTCGTCTTTCTTGGCCCAGTGTGAGCTCCAGCACGCATCCTCTGCTTGGACACACAATCCAGGCCATGAATGCTGCCATATTAAGAACCTCTTCTTGTTCTTAATACTCTTCATATTAAGTATCCTCTTCTTGTGCTCCTCAACTCGGTGCATATGGTCCCTTTGGTGGAGAAGACCAAGTCCCTGAGGCAGTCCAGAAGATGACTTTCTTTTTGTCCCACCCTTCCCTGGACAATCAATAGTCAGTGACCAACACTACGACCAACCTAATATTGGTATTTTCTAGGAAATACTCAAGAAATTGTAAGAAGCCCCTTATCAAGAAAGATTGGGGTCTTTTAATGTACAGCTTAATTTCTAGAACCCTTCCTGATTTCTTATGATTATCCTAATAATTAAAAGTAATATTGGAGTAATTGCTTAGGTACTGAGATAACTCAGTAACTGAATTTTCAGGATATATCCATTTAAATGGAATTTAGGCTTCTGGAATTTGCTACTGGAAATAGTTTTAGATCAAAATGTAATATATTCATCTTTCTTTTTTGACAGGGACTGTGATGGTAATTATTGGGCTGAATATGTTATTGGGTCAGAAGAAAAGAGTTGATTTTCATTTTCAAACAAAAAACAGTCCTAAAGTCCTTTTCAGAGAGAGTGAAAAATACGTGAAACTTTGTGAGTATAGTTTTGTTTTATTTTTAAAAGCATTTTATTATAAATATAAATTTTCAAACATGTGAGCTTAAAAAATATAATGAACCCGCAGGTACCCTTTAACCCAGTTCCAACAATTATTAACATTTTGCCCATGTTGTTCATACCTTTTTTTTTTAATGAAATACTTTAAAAGAGATCTCTGATTATTGAATCATTTCAACCATAAGTACTCTGTGTTAGTTTTGTTTCACTTCTAACGTAGATTTAACTAGGATTTCCAGAATATTTGTTGAAATAGAGACTATTTATTTTGTTTCTTGTTCTCCTTTTTTTGGAAATTAAATATGTTAGTATTTGGAATACTGATGAGAAGAAACAAATATCAAATTAGTTTACTATTCAGTCTGACTCATCTCAGAATATACTAGATTAAATAAAAATGTTTATTGAATGTATAACATTTGCAGATACTGTCTTAGCACACACCCATCCATACTCAGTCATGTCTCTTTGAGACCCTATGGACTGTAACCTGCTAGGTTCCTCTATCCACAGGATTTCCCAGGCAAGAATACTGGAATGGGTGGCCATACCCTCCTTCAGGTATCTTCCCGGCCCAGGGATTGAACTGGAGTCCCCTGCGTTTCTTGCGTCTTCTGCGTTGCAGGTGGATTCTTTATTGCCACCAGAGAAGCCCCAATATACTGCATTATTGTTGCCGTTTAGTCGCTAAGTCATGTTTGACTTTGTGATCCCATGGACTGCAGTGCTCCAGGCTTCCCTGTCCTTCACTGTCTCCCAGAGTTGGCTCAAACTCGTGTCCATTGAGTCGGTGATACTATCCAACCATCTTATCTGTGTCACCCCCTTCTCCTCCTGCTCTCAACTTTTCCCAGCATCAGGGTTTTTTTCCCCAATGAATCAGTTTTTCGTATCAGCTTCATTGGAGCTTCAGTTTCAGCATCTGTCCTTCCAGTGAATATTCAGGGTTGATTTCTTTTAGAATTGACTGGTTTGATCTCCTTGCACTCCAAGGGACTTTTAAAAGTCTTCTCTAGCACCATTAGTTTGAAAGCATCAATTCTTTGGCATTCAGTCTTGGATTCTAAAAATTTTAATATAAGAAATATCTTGGGCTTGATTCTGCAGGGTGTTTTTGCAATGGTTCCTGCTCATGGAGAATTGTTTTCTTGTATATATTTATGATTTTATTTTATTTATTTATTTTATTTTCATGGTTCTTGGAATGTTTTTAGCAAAGCTTCTTTGATGTCTGAGGTTAAAGTATGGGTTATATATGCATGTCAAACATGAAAATTAACCCACGAAATAGACATTTCCCCTTTACATAAAATCCATGGCTAATAAATTCAATAATTTCATTAAAACTATTAAAAATACGCTTCAGTTCAGTTCAGTTAGTTGCTTAGTCATGTCCGACTCTTTGTGACCCCATGAATTGCAGCACGCCAGGCCTCCCTGTCCATCACCAACTCCCGGAGTTCACTCAAACTCACATCCATCGAGTCGGTGATGCCATCCAGCCATCTCATCCTCATCCCCTTCTCCTCCTGCCCCTAATCCCTCCCAGCATCAGAGTCTTTTCCAACGAGTCAACTCTTCTCATGAGGTGGCCAAAGTACTGGACTTTCAGCTTCAGCATCATTCCATCCAAAGAACACCCAGGGCTGATTTCCTTCAGAATGGACTGGTTGGATCTCCTTGCAGTCCAAGGGACTCTCAAGAGTCTTCTTCAACACCACAGTTCAAAAGCATCAATTCTTCAGTGCTCAGCTTTCTTCACAGTCCAACTCTCACATCCATACGTGACCACTGGAAAAACCATAGCCTTGACTAGACGGACCTTTGTTGGCAAAGTAATGTCTCAATTTCTTCAAAACAATTATTTTCTGTTTTCTGTTCAGTTTTGTGGCTGCTTGTTGGTGTGGGATTGTTGGGATTAGGACTACGGCATAAAACCTATGAGAAGAAATTGGGCAAAGGGGTAAGTAATTAAAAGTTTTGATATAGAATTTTAAATGATGCCTATGTATATGCATGCATTTGTACACTTCACTATTATGATTGAACCCTAGGCCTGGGTCTGAGGACGTCAGGACTCTGGATTCCACATTCTTAACCTTTAGGTTGGGCTTCCCCATTGGCTGAGTGGTAAAGAATCCTCCGCAATGCAGGAGACAAGTATTCGATCCCTGGGTTGGGAAGATCCTCTGGAGAAGGAAATGACAATGCACTCCAGTATTCTTGCCTGGATAATCCCATGGACAGAGGAGCCTGGTGGTTATAATCCATGGAGTCACAAAGAGTTGGACACAACTGAGCGACTAATCAACAACAAAAACAGCAACAGCAAACCGTTAGATCACAGGCTGATAACATAGTGGAACTAGTTTATGAAGTTAGGTTCCTGGGACAGGATAGACCCATATATTAGACTTAAACTCATCATGATTTGTTATATAAAGTTATTGTTGTCATTCAATGACTTAACATATCCAAACTATGAGATAAAAAACTATTTTATAGTGGGCTTCTTTGTACTGTTTGGTACATATTTCTGAAGGCAACATATATGATTCTTTGAGAAAAATCTTAAAGATAATTCTAGATTTTGTGGATTATGCTCGGTATTGATGGGTCATGGAAGTTTTCTGTCTCTTCCTTTCCTCTCTTGTCTATAGTTTGATGTTTTATTGTCCTTTACTCTTATAGGCAGATGGGCAGAAGCAAGAGTAAGTCATTGCAATGTGATGCTTTCCATCTGCTCTGATTAAAAGTTTGATATGTTTCATAATGCAGTTAGAATTATAGCTTGGCAGAAACAGCATTTGAGGGTTAACTTTGAATTTTAGCAATCTGAGTTATCAGGCAAATTTTCCGATTAATTAAAAAGCTATAGTGAGGATGAAGCACATGCTCTTTTATTTAGCTTTGTAAGTCCAGCACCTCACAGAGTACTTGGTACATACTCAGAACTCAGTAACTATTCCTTAAAAAGTAAATAGTTCATTACATGGTCTCTTTCTTCTGCCCTTCAATTGTTAATTTTATTATTGTAACAAGATGTCAATTAGAAGAAGATCCCCAATGTCAGCAAAGGGTTCTTTTAAAAAGGAATCATTTCATTTAGATTTAATACCTTTTTTTTTATTAGTTCATTCATTGATTAATTCATGTGATACATGAATGTTATTTGATAAATGCTTATTGAATGTCTCTTGTGTGCCTGCTATCGGGGATATGAGGTAAACTAGTTGGACAAGATTCCTGCTGTCATGGTAATGTAAACTCACGGAGTCTACATTCTAACTGGGGAGAGAGACGGTCTTCAGAGGAAGGAGTAAATAAAGACTATCACTTTAGATCAGGTGGCTCTGAAGCATGTAAGATGATGGAGTAGAGAGTAACTGGTCTGGGTGGTTAGAGAAGGCTGCTCTGAGGACGTGACGTTTGAGTTGAGATAAGAGAGCTAGGAGTAATGGATTCAGGTAGAAGGAACACAAGTAAAGAATGGAAAGGAAACAGACTTGAAGTGTTTGAAGGGCATCAGAGTGGGCAGTGTGGCTGAATCTTGGCGAGCAAAGGGAAGCGTGGCAGGAGATGAGGATGGGGACACAAGTGAGATCACATCATAGGGCCTATGGAGCACAGGAAGGAATTCTGATGTTAGTTTTTTTTGCAGTGGAAGCCACCTGAATATTTCAAGCATTCGCACAAAGAGATGTGATATGATATGATATATATGTATATGTGTTGTGTGTGTGTATGTGTGCTAAGTCAATTCAGTTGTGTCAGACTCTTTGTGACCCCATAGACTATAGTCCACCAGGCTCCCATGTCCATGGGATTCTCCTGGCAAGAATGCTGGAGTATTGCCATGCCCACCTCCAGGGAATCTTCCTGACCCAGCATCTCTTACATCTCCTGCATTGGTAGGCAGGTTTCTTTACCACTGGCACCACCTTGGAAGCCTATATTTATCAATTTGGCTGCTTTGTAAAGAATGGATTGACGGATTGTAGAGTGGAAGCAGGGAGATAGGTTATGAGGCTTTTTCTGGTGTCCAGGAGAAAGGCCCTGGAATTTTGGATGGGTGCCATGGTACTGGAATTGGAGAGGAGTGGATAGACTTAGAATATATTTTGAAAGTAGAGCTGATAGGATTTGCTGATGGATTAGATGTAGATGGATAAAGGGAAGGGAAGAATAGAGGATGACTTCTATGCTTTTGGCTTGAGCAACTGGATGGAGTGTGGCAACATTTACTGGCATGGGAATAATGAAGGAATAACAGGTTTTGGAGTGATGAAAGCCAGAGTGAATCATAGGTATGTAGTGATGTGAAAAAGTATAACTTTTTATGAATGTAATCATGCCTCTGGAAGTCTCTGCTGATGGTTCCATTCTCTTTATAGGACATTGCTAAATGGAGTCCTCTTTCCTGTATAGACATGAGAGGCCTGCTGTGGCACACCGAGCTGCTTAGAAGTGGTAGCCCTCCTCTGCCAAGAGGCAGCATTCACTCTTCTCTCAACCTGAATTTTTATGTTCCACTTTGTTTCTCTCAGTTGTGATAGTATAGTTGGTCTAATCTGGCCATACTTTTTCATGGGATCCATGCTGTTGGTCAGCTGGAGTTAGTTTGAAATAGTTGGGGTTGGGTACCGCATTCTTTGACTGGGCCCATGGACTCAAAAGAGGAATTTTCAGAGGGTGCTGTGCTCCTGAACCTCAGCCTTGCCAGTGTGGAATTGGCAGGCAACTCTGCAAAAATGGTAAAGGACTCTGTGTATCCTTCTGTGACCCCTTTCTTCTCTAATACAAGGGTAACCCAACCCTAAATCATTCATTAGGGCTGAGTAGTACTACAGCATATGTATGATCTTTTTTTTTTTCATTCATTTTCTTATTTTTCCTACTGAAACAACAGCCAGGTTGTTTCTAATTTTTTTCTGCTATAAATATCTCTTTCCCAACATTCCTCCTAACTTCCAAGCCTAACCTAGAAACTCACAAATTTATTATGATAATCAGTTCAGTTCAGTTCAGTCACTCAGTTGTGTCCGGTTCTTTGTGACCCCATGAATCGCAGCACGCCATGCCTCCCTGTCCATCACCAACTCCCGGAGTCAATCCAAACTCATGTCCATCGAGTCAGTGATGCCATCCAGCCATCTCATCCTCTGTCGTCCCCTTCTCCTCCTGCCCCCAATCCCTCCCAGCATCAGAGTCTTTTCCAATGAGTCAACTCTTTGCATGAGGTAGCCAAAGTACTGGAGTTTCAGCTTCAACATCCGTCCTTCCAATGAACACCCAAGACTGATCTCCTTTAGGATGGACTGGTTGGATCTCCTTGTAGTCCAAGGGACTCTCAAGAGTCTTCTCCAATACCACAGTTCAAAAGCATCAATTCTTTGGTGCTCAGCTTTCTTCAACAGTCCAACTCTCACATCCATACATGACTACTGGAAAAACCATAGCCTTGACTAGACAGACCTTTGTTGGCAAAGGTCTGCTTTTTAATATGCTATCTAGGTTGGTCATAACTTTCCTTCCAAGGAGTAAACACCTTTTAATTTCATGGCTGCAGTCACCATCTGCAGTGATTTTGGAGCCCCCCAAAATAAAGTCTGACACTGTTTCCACTGTTTCCCCAACTACTTCTCATGAAGTGATGGGACAAGATGCCATCTTTGTTTTCTGAATGTTGAGCTTTAAGCCAGCTTTTGCACTCTCCTCTTTCACTTTCATCAAGAGGCTTTTTAGCTCCTCTTTACTTTTTCCCATAAGGGTGGTGTCATCTGCATATCTGAGGTTATTGATATTTCTCCTGGCAATCTTGATTCCAGCTTATGCTTCTTCCAGCCCAGTGTTTCTCATGATGTACTCTGCATATAAGTTAAATAAGCAGGGTGACAATATACAGCCTTGATGTACTCCTTTTCCTATTTGGAACCAGTCTTTTGTTCCATGTCCAGTTCTAACTGTTGCTTCCTGACCTGCATATAGGTTTCTCAAGAGGCAGGTCAGGTGGTCTGATATTCCCATCTCTTTCAGAATTTTCCACAGTTTATTGTGATCCACACAGTCAAAGGCTTTGGCATAGTCAATAAAGCAGAAATAGATGTTTTTCTGGAACTCTCTTGCTTTTTCGATGATCCAACGGATGCTGGCAATTTGATCTCTGGTTCCTCTGCCTTTCCTAAAACCAGCTTGAATACCTGCAAGTTCATGGTTCACGTATTGCTGAAGCCTGGTTTGGAGAATTTTGAGCATTACTTTACTATCGTGTGAGATGAGTGCAATTGTGCGGTAGTTTGAGCATTCTTTGGCATTGCCTTTCTTTTGGATTGGAATGAAAACTGACCTTTTCCAGTCCTGTGGCCACTGCTGAGTTTTCCAAATTTGCTGGTATATTGAGTGCAGCACTTTCACAGCATCATCTTTCAGGATTTGAAATACAAACTAGCAAATATCTCCTTATGATTATGCATTGCGTGTTAGTCGCTCAGTCATGTCCAACTCTTTGCAACCTCACAGACTATAGCCCTCCAGCTCCTCTGTTCATGGAATTCTCCAGGCAAGAATACTGGAGTGGGTAGCCATTCCCTTCTCCAGAGGATCTTCCCAACTTAGGGATCGAACACAGGTCTCCTACATTGCAGGTGGATTCTTTACCATCTGAGCCACCAGGGAAGCCTTGATTATGCATTAGCTGTGGGGAAATGCTGGAAAATTCCTTTCCTGAAAAATGAATTTTGGTAAAGAGAGGTGGAAAAGTGGTTCACTGAAACTGCCATTGTTCAGTCTTCCTAAATTATCATTAAAACAATTCCTCAGGCACCAGCCACAGAGGTCTCTGCTGCCATCTGGCCTTTCAGGTTTGGCTTTGACAATGACGGATGGTCTAGTCTAGAAAGATCAGCTCAACTGCTCAATCAAACGGGTAAGTTGTACTGAAATTAATTTCAGGCTTTGAGAAACTATTATTGTTACTTTCATTTTGTGCAAGATCATAAGTAACAGGAGGAGGATTTGCTGGGTCTTAGACTAATCTCTTAAAAAGGCTTTACTTTGATGGGTGGCTACCACCAGGTAGGATGGGAGGATGAAGCTTCTGTAACCACATCTGTGTTTGCTTGAAAGCAATTAGTGATTCTGGGACAAGGTCTCATTCCGGGTGTCTGCAGGAGAGTCTTGTCATGCCTTTGCTCTTGGAAATGCCCCTGCTGGGGGCTCCTGTCCCTTGGTAACCTGCTGTTGAGGACCAGAAAACCGTCAGATTAAAAGGCAGAATGGGGTGCAGTGATGCTTATTTGCAAAGCAAATTGCTTTCAAGAGACTGAGGGCCAGTTTTACTTGTTTCCATTCCCTGAGGCGCTCATCTTTGGATGTTGCTGCTAAGTCGCTTTAGTCCTGTCTTTAGTTGCTTTAGATTCTGTGCGACCCCATAGACGGCAGCTCACCAGGCTCCATGGTCCCTGGGATTCTCCAGGCAAGAACACTGGAGTGGGTTGCCATTTCCTTCTCCAATGCATGAAAGTGAAAAGTGAAAAGTGAAAGTGAAGTCGTTCAGTCGTGTCTGACTCTTGGCGACCCCAGAGGCTGCAGCCTACCAGGCTCCTCCGCCCATGGAATTTTCCAGGCAAGCATACTGGAGTGGGTTGCCATTGCCTTCTCCGATCTTTGGATGAAGCCTCCTTTAAAATATATGGGTGTTTGGCTCTTAGATCAACTAGAGGTCTCTTGCGTGGAGTTATTCCTAAAGATAAGCTTGTCTTCTGAGAAATAGCTGAGGGTTTGTATGATTCTAATGCTGTTAAGAAATTTATTGGGCCCTTAATCATTTAGTACTGATTACAGGCTTCTGCAGCACATCCAACCAGGCTATCTGAATCAATTCACCTCTGTGTCAGTACCATGGAAGTGTTTGCCCAGGAATAAAACACTATTGTATACTATATTGTTTCCGAACATAAATTAGATATTTGAGAAAGGCATTAAGCATATTTGAAATTTTGGAAAAGATGTGAATATTTGAAAATTTAGCAAAGTTATGTTTTGATCTTTTCCCCCATTTCCACAAGGTGTCCCATGCATTCTAAATATGGTAAGTATGTTTTTAGCTCAGATTTGAGCCAGTTCACCTTAGTAACTCATTAGGAATTACTTGGTTTTTTGATCTATGACTAAAGGTTTGGGATTACAAGAATCAAGTTTTGATAACTGTTTTTACATTGCTGTGGTTAATCACCACGTCCATTTTTTCCCTGCTGAACAGGTGCAGATTTCATAACAATTTTGGAGAGTGATGCTTCTAAGCCCTATATTGGAAACAATGATTTGACCATGTGGTTAGGGGAGAAGTTGGGTTTCTACACCGACTTTGGTCCGAGTGCACGGGATCACACTTGGGGGTGAGTGTACCTTGATAATGAATCCTGCACTTATAAAAGACTAGTCAGCATAAGCTTGGAGTGGACAGTTGATATTGTTATGCTTTATCCCTAGGAGTATGTCCCAGTGATGCTTCTTGGGGGATGAGGAGGTGCTGAAGATAGGCATATTCCATCATTGTTTCAGTAGCCTCTCTGTTGCTGGATATTTTCTGTTCTTCACTATTATAAACCATTCCACGTAGGAGCTGAGGTTACAGCACTAAACGTGTCTGCCCCACATGCCGTCCTCATGGAGCTTACATTCCCATGTGATGAGACAGAAAATAATCATGTACACACAGAAATATATAAGATAATTTGAGATAGTGGTGAGTGCTATGTAGAAAAGGAGAGTGGCAGGGTAGGCAGGGCAGTGGGCGATGATGCTGAAGGCAGCGTGGTCAGGAGGGGTCTCTCTGCCCACCCCACGATGGGGAGGACTAGCACCAGCTGTGGGAGGAGCCAGTGTGGACTCGAGGCAGATCACGTGTGGTGTGCCTGAGCACGGGGGTTAGGGGGAACTAGTTAAAAAGGAGGTCAGGAGTAGGCCCTTGGTCTTACAGGGTCCATAAGCCATGCTTAGCACTGACTTAACTCAGTTTTGATGGAAAACCACTGGAGGATTTTAAACATGGAAGCGGTCTGAGCTGGTATACGTGTGTGGAAGATCATTCCAGCTGTTCCTAGAAGAACAGATTTTTGGGGGCAAGAGTGGGAGCAGGGAGACAGGTGATGAAGTAGAGGTGCTAACACAGGTGAGAAATGACGGTGGGAGCTGTGGAGATGGAGAAGAGGGCACACTCAGGAGCTCTTTCGGAGCAGAGCTGACAGGAATTCCTGATTTGGGAGGTTTGGGGGGGGTTTGTGTTTGATTTTTTTTTTTTTTTGGTCAAGCTTGTGAGATCTTAGTTCCCTGACTAGAGATCAAACCCAGACCTATAGCAGTGAGAGAACCATGTCCTAACGCTGGACCATCAGGGAATTCCCAGGGCTTCCTGGTGGTTTAGATGTCAGGAAGTGACAAGGACAGCACCTGGGTTTTTTACCTGAGTCCCTGATACGAGATGATGCCATTTAATGGGACAGGAATGACCAGGTGAACAGCAGGATTGTGCTAAGTTCGAGATGCCCTGGGACAGTCAAGTGATGTCCAGTAGGCAGTTGTGGGCAGCTTGGAGGGCCGAGTTGGACAGCAGAAGCTGGGCAGGTGCATTCAGGATCATCACTGTAGAGATGGTTCTGTGAGAGAAACTTCACGAGGGGCCACACAGACTGTGTGTGAAGCCGGGGAAGAGAAGCCGGCTGAGGTCTGAGCTCTGGTCGCCCTTTCCATGTGTATTTCTCTGACTTAGAGTGAGGTGGGACATGTTTTCCTATCTTTATCGGACCATTTGTAATTTCTAATTTTGTAAATTGCTGCTCTGAGTCCTGGCTGGCAGGATTGTGCATTCCTATATGTGTTGATTAACGTTAGAATTGTTTATGCAGATCAGTTGCCAGAGGAATAATGCAAGTAAGATGGAGTGTGTCCATTTGTGTGGCCCTAATCCCGCCCTTTTCGTGTCTCCAGGGCACTTATGAGACAGAGTTGACAGTGTTGTGCCTGGTGGCACAGTGAGACATGCTGAATGGTCCTCTTGCAGTGACTCGTTCTACAGAAGGTCCCATCCATCTTCGCCATACTGTTGTTCTCAATGCCCCTCGTGAAATGCTTGAAGTGTGAGCATCCCTAAGAACACATATTCTTAGTTCTGTTGGCATGAGATGGTGGGACCAATAGTGATGCACACGTTTCTTTCCATTCAAATGCAGGATTATGGTTTTGTCAAGATACCCAATTGTGAAATCGGAGCATCACCTTCTTCCGTCGCCAGAGGGCGAAATTGCACCAGCCATCACGCTGACTGTCAACGTTTCCAACAAACCGGTGGATTTTGTTGTGACCCACTTTGGCAATCACGAGTGGGTTTCTTTGGTTTTTCTCGTAGTGCACAAATGCCAAAAAATATTATTAACACATTACATTGATTTCCATGCATTGACCTTTCTTATTTTTTTTTTTTTTTAAATTATTATTCTCAGAGTGGTTTTCTGGGTTTGTTTTTTGGGTGTTTTTTTTTGGTTTTAAAAATCAGGCATACAAGAAGTTCCCTGATGGCCTAATGGTTAGGATTCCGGACTTTCACCTCTGGGGCCTGAGTTCAGTCCCTGGTCTGGGAACTGAGATCTCACAAGTTTGCACGGTGTGGCCAAAAAAAAGGAAAAAAAAAAAAAAATCAAGCACAGAAACGTTTGAGATGCCTGCAGTCCTTAACGGTGTACAAGACAGCGGTGATGGCCATGTTAGCCAGCAGTGACTGAGCAGGCACTGTGCTAAGCGCACTGTTGTATTTAATCTACATATTGTATAACAGTACATAGTCCCGTTTAACAGAGAAACTAAACTGAGAGGTTAGATGACTTATCCAACCAGGGTCACACACGCAGGAATCAGGTAGACCTAACTCAGAGCCTGCAAGTGCTTGAAACCCATGGTAAACCAGACTACAGAAAGATGGAATTCCATTTTTCTAAGGATTACTCCAGTTGGAAGTACCAGAGGGATTTGAGGTACTAAAGGACATTCCTTTACCTGTCATGTCTCCAGTCAGATGAGAGGTAGGCAGAGGAATCTGGCAGGGAGATCAACGTCTCTTTTGATTCTGATAAACCTATTTGGACAACACAGCTTAAGTGTGCCCACATGGACCTGCTAATACATCCATCCCTCCAGTAATACATGATGCCAGCTCCCCCAAAGCAGCAGAACCGTGAGGCAAGGACAGAGTCCGCCCTGTCACACTCTCCCTTAGTGAAGAGAATAACACAAGAAAACTCCCTGTTGGCAAACTGGCAGGTTCCAAGAAGAGATAGGAAGGGTTTGAGACAAGCGTTCTTAGTTCATTCTTCCAAACTTGATTTATTAGAAAAATCCTCCCAAGAAGTAAAGGATAAGAGAGAGAGAGAGAGAGGCCAAGATGGTTTTCTAAGTTGGTTCCCCTCCAAGGAGACATGAGGAATGGGGAATGAGTTTTATCTACAAAGAATAACATTCACAACCAGTGGCTTAGCACTGAATAAATCACAAATAATGCCAACATTGTTATTAAAGCCAAGATAAAAGTATATAATTTATATTCTACCATACTGAACATCTGGAGAAGGAAATGGCAACTCCAGTATTATCGCCTGGAGAATCCCATGGACAGAGGAGCCTGGCAGGCTATAGTCCATGGGGTTGCAAACAGGCAGACACGACAGAGTGACTAACAACAATACTGAACATTCTTTAATAGTCACTGAAAACATACATGCGAAGTGCTTAGTGCTATAAAATATGGCAAATGGGCGTTGTCTATCTGCATGACACAAAAGGCCACAGAGCTTTACAGTGACACAGAGAACATTGGAAAACAACAAACAAAGGTAGCAGCCAGATTTGTTTTGTTTGGATGAAACTTACAGTACAGCAGAGGGCTACCCTGGTGGCTCAGTGCCAATGTAGGCGATGTGGGTTTGGTCCCTGGGTCAGGAATATCTCCTGGAGAAGGAAATGGCAAACCGTTCCAGTGTTCTTGCCTGGGAAATTGCATGAACAAAGGAGCCTGGCAGGCTACAGTCCATGGGTCCCCAAAGAATCAGACACGACTTAGAGACTAAAACAACAATAGTACAAAAAACCCGAATATTGTTGTATTGTAAGTTTCACCTAAACAAGGTGAGCATGTCTGCTATCCTCACTTCCTATCGCCTTTCTTTTTCTCACAGTGTTATGTGCATCTGTGAAAGTACACTTGACTATTTTCTGAAATAAAGTCAGAGCATAAATAATATAAGCCAGCCATTCAAATGTGATTAATGGGGACTGTTTGCTAATTGGACTCTTGCTGGTCTTCTTAGAAATGAGAAGGTGTTTGGAGCATGGATGGTATAGACAGTCCATATCTCTGTAAAAAACTGTTTAAAGAAATGCCTTCTGTTTCTCCTAGCAATTTTCATGTCACAAGTATAGGCATTCAGCAATCACTCCACTGAGCTTAAATTGCAGTTGAATTGGGTTTATCTTTTGAAAAATAGGCATTTTTGTGTTTAAAGCTGGCAAGGTCTCAACCTAAGAAATAGTTGAACACACTCCTTCCCCTTTTCCCTTTGCTTTCCCCCCGCTGTCTCCTTTAATCCTTCTGACCTCCTCTGAAATGTGAAGAATAGACTTGAGACGGAAGAGAAAACGAAAAGACAGCCCTCAAATTGTTTGGAAAAGAGCACAGAAGAACTACCTTTTCTAACTCTATTAACCATCTATTTAAATCTCTGTAACTAACAATATACCTCTGCTTGCTAGCTTACTCTCGTGATTTAATAATGATGACAACAACAGAGGTAATGATAAGAACAAACATCTATTGCGGAGCTGTCACTTCAGGGAGGGAAGTGGTCTGGTTAAATGGCAAAGAACAGGAAACTCCAGAACCTGAAATCAGACAATCTGGTCTGAATCCTAATTCAAGGTATATCCGTCACCAAATTTGTTAACTACCAAGTCTCAGTTTTCTTTCTAAATTAGGAGCAATAATCCTACCTATTTCAGAGGATTCTTGTGGGAATGAAATAGGATATATTTATGAATAGTTTTATCATGAAAAGTATATGACTAGAGTCACTGCTCAGTTAATACTGGCCATTCTTATGAAACTAAATTGGACACCTCTAAATGTGTGGTACCTTGGGCAGCTTAAAAGATTATTTATCAAACACAAATCAAGCATCTGTCATGTCCCAAGCACAGTGCTCGGTGCAGTCTTTTCCCTTAGAGCCTTGGCTCTTGTCCATGCCCAAGTGACACGAGAAAGTTCACACTTCAAATAGTTTGTAAAGTCATCATTACATATTTCTGTTTGCCACTGTTTTCTATAACACTACATAAAATTTTTTATTCTGAATAAATATTTAAGGATTTCACTTTCTAGTGATTATGGCTTATAAACATGAAATCAGATTAATATTAAGAATGAATTACAAAATGCTTAT
The DNA here is from genome assembly GCF_003369695.1 of Bos indicus x Bos taurus. Classification (NCBI taxonomy): domain Eukaryota; kingdom Metazoa; phylum Chordata; class Mammalia; order Artiodactyla; family Bovidae; genus Bos; species Bos indicus x Bos taurus. The sequence goes on from NC_040081.1 coordinate 67,797,875, forward strand.
GCATGTTATCAGCTGATTCAGTGGGATTTCTAAAATTACCGACTATACAAATGTTTTTACAACCAATTAACAGAAAACAGTGGCATTCCTTAATTATTTAGGTATACACCATAACTAAAATTGGTATTATTTTAGGTAATTAATTGAGTCACCACTTAATTATTGTGTGTTTTTCCTCCCCTATAACAGGCAGAAATGTACAAGGAAGAACAAATGTACAAACCCATACAGAACCTGTAGTCTGTAGTTATAGTTTTTGTTCTGTTGTAAGGTAAACTCAGTGAGTTATATTTCTCTTGTCTCTGAAGATCAGATAAAATCAGTTTTTTTCAGCCCACATTATAGGGCTATTGGGCTGATTATACATCAACAGATAAGGAAATATAAAACATGCATTCAGTCGCCCTCTGTTTCTCCCTCTCTCCTAGTCCCTCCTCCTTCTTCCTTTATACCTATATATACATACACATTTTAATTATTATCAGTGGATGAAATTTATCTCCTGAGAAAATGTAAAACCAAATTCATAGATTATTTTCTAGTGATATATTGCTAAAACATATTTGAATGAAAACTCTATCTGTGGAGCAGTAACTTTGGTAGGCTCTAGACTTGATTTGAATCCCGGCTGCGGGTGTGAAAGGAACAGAATTCATTGCAGACCTAATGAAGGGACTACTTACAAAGATGTTGGAAGGATCAGGGGAACAGGTAAGAGACGCTAAGGTACTCAAACACTAGTTAACAGTGGAGAATCATTACGATACTTAGGGCTGAAGGGACAGAGAGATATTGTGTTCCCAGAGCCCTCTTTGATCTTGAATCAGAAAAGGGCCACCAGGCATGAAGAATGCAGCTCCTGGAGAAGAAATATCCCAACTTCTCTCTCTTCCTTACCTGTTCATCTCCTGCTGGTGCCTTCACTTGACCAGACCTCACTGGTAATTAGCAGACAAGGGAGCCCATGAGATGAAATCTGCTGGGATCAGCCTCCAGGGTATAGAGAAGAGTTGGCAATGGATCTGGGCAAAGATGTTCAACAAATGGTCATTCTTTTCACTCTTCTACTTCTTGAGACATCTTTTGATAGTGCTCAGCTGTCTGTGCATAAGAATGGATAAGTTTAGACCTGTCTTCTACTTCAGTGAGTTTTCTCCAATCTTCTCAGTCCTTGGTGATCTCTATCTTCCTTTCCCACTGCTGTTTCTTAACAGTGATGTATTAGCTGTCTCCTGCTTTCCAGGTGGCTCAGTGGTAAAGAATCTTCCTGCCAATGTAGGAGCCACAGGAGACATGGGGTCAATCCCTGGGTTGGGAAGATCCCCTGGATTCTTGCTGGGCTAATCCCATGGACAGAGCAGCCTGGCAGGCTATACAGTCCATGGAGTCGCAAAGAGTCGGACATGACTGAGCAACTGAGTGTGCACATTAGCTGTCTTATTCTCTAAATGCCTGTGTTGGTCTGCTGCCTGTTTGTGCTTGGATCCATTCCTGCTTCATCTCCCTTCCAGCTACAGATTGCTGGAAACCACATTTCCCATAGTCTGTTGCCTTCTGGCTTCTGAATAGGTTGAGCCAATGTAATGCACTAATGCAAGGCTGGAGGGTTGGAGGAGGGGAGGAGATAGAGTATTTCTCATTCCCTCTCTCTGCTTTCTTTGTTGTCTCTGGCAGCAGCTGAGTCTCCACTGTGGCTCCAACTCCTCCTTCAATGGTAGCAGATTCTTCTAAGTAGCCTTCTCCATAGTACCATTTCGTATCAGCTAGTACCAGCTTGTGGATTCTGGGAATATCATCTCTTCCTGTTGTCCCTCTGGCCCTCGAGGTGGTAGTCATTTCTCACTCAACTCCAGTTGCCTCACTGAGTCCTATTTGGCTTCCTGTCACCTAGTAGCCAATCCCCTATATTAAATTCACTTTGTTTGAAATGCCTAGAGTGGTTTCACTTTTCCTCTCTGGATCATACCAACTGTGATGTCCCTATTTTTCCCCACACTGATGATAACCCCCCGAAAGCTTGAGGTACTTGCCTGATTGTCAGTTACACGCTTAGAGTGCTCAACATAATAAAAGCCGCTGCTTAGCTAGTGTTTGACCAGGAGAGCTGTGGAGGCTTTTAGAAAGTGTTCAGTTGAAAGAGTTGAGTAGGTTAACAAACCTGGTGTGTTCTGTGAATATTAGGATTCTCCCTCTTACTCCTGATTTTTTTAAACTACTAATCTTTAGCTCTAATACCAATGACCAGGTCTTAAGATTATTAATATAATTTCCTCTGATGAAAAGTTGAACAAATGCTGCTTTTAGTTATTTAGATCTACTCGATTCCAAATGATCTGTGGGGAAAGGTTATATCATTCTTAGTCAAAATTTTACCAGCTGCTCAGTTGAAGCACAATAGCTGTCTTGCTCATTTGCATAACAGTCAAAGCTGTGGTTTTTCCAGTAGTCATGTATGGATGTGAGAGTTGGACCGTAAAGAAAGCTGAGCACCAAAGAATTGATGCTTTTGAACTGTGGTGTTGGAGAAGACTCTTGAGAGTCCCTTGGACTGCAAGGAATCCAACCAGTCCATTCTAAAGGAACTCAGTCCTGGGTGTTCATTGGAAGGACTGATGCTGAAGCTGAAACTCCAGTACTTTGGCCACCTGATGCATAGAACTGACTACTTGGAAAAGACCCTGATGCTGGGAAAGATTGAAGGCAAAAGGATAATGGGATGACAGAGGATGACATGGTTGGATGGCATCACCAACTCGATAAACATGAGTTTGAGCAAGCTCCAGGAGTTGGTGATGGACAGGGAAGCCTGGTGTGCTACAGTCCATGAGGTTGCAAAGAGTCAGACATGACTGGGCGACAACTGAACTGAAGTTAATGTGTCCTAATACGAATTATTCTGGGTTTGCACACTGTTTGAAGATATTATTTGGGAACTTAGGTACCTAGTATTTTTTTAAATTGTTTTTCACATGCAATAAAAAGGTATATTTTGGCATTTTTTCAGAGATGACCTCGACAGGAAACTTCAAGCTATTGCTGTTTCAAAACTACTGAAAAATAGCTCTGAGCAAGTGATATTTCTGGGATATATCACATCAGCACCTGGTTCCAGAGATTATCTACAGCTCATTAAACACGGCAATGTGAAGGTAACACAACCTTATTAGGTGTTCTGGTTTCTTAAATAAAGTGATGTTTCTTCAGGTTGCAAAAAACCCAACCCAACATTTTAATATGTATCTTGATTATCTAACTGCTGCATGGAAAACTACCAAAACATACTGGCTTTAAAAAGCATTCATCTCTCTGCTCATGAATCTGCAAATTGGACAAGACCCAGTGGGGATAGCTCATGTCTGCGGCACACAGAGAGATGGCTCAACTGAGGACTGGAGGAGCCCTTTTGCAGATGACTCATAAGGGGCAAGTTGGTGGGGCTTTTGACGAGGAGCTCAGCTCTGGCTTTGGACTCAGAGTCCTGGTTCTTTTCTATAGCCTTCTTGGGCTTCTTTCTTGCATGATGGCTGAGTGCTAAAAGTGAGTCCCAAGAGACCCAGGAAGAAGCTGTAGTGTCTTGTATGACCTTGTAAGTCATATAGGATCATGTCTCTCATCATCACAAGCTTGCTCACATTCAAGTGAACAAAACATAAACCCCATCTCTTGGTGAGGTGAGTGTCAAATTCACATAAGAATATTACATGGAAGGTGGATTACTGTAGCCATGTTTAGAAAATACAATCTGCCACATTGTGCAAGTTAATCATGATGAGGGTAGAAGATAATATGTCATATAGAGAGGCTGGCTGATCAGTGTCACTAAATGACACTGAGTTTGTCCTTATCTGTTCAGGTCCCAAATGGTTGAATTTGTTGGTGTATCCAGATATAATCATGCTCTGGGAAACTGACAGTTAAATCCTTGAGATATATATACACTAGAATATTAAATGCAGCATTTTATTTTTATTTATTTTTTTAAAAATAGCAATGGATCTTTTAAAAAAAAATTATTTTTGTGGCTGCACTGGGTCTTAGTTGTAGCACTTGGGATCTTTGATCTTTGCTGTGACGTGTGGAATCTAGTTCTCTAACCAGGAATCGAACTGGGACCTCCTGCATTGGGAGCGAGGCGTCTTAGCCACTGGATCACCAGGAAAGTCCCAAGTGCATTAATTTATAATGAGAAATGTAATTGTTATATTTAGTTAAGCCCTATGTACATTTCTTGGTCCTTTACATGTCTCTTTTTAGTTCATTGTCTTGAGAGAATATCTGCAAACAAAAAGGCTTATCCATCAAGTGCGTAGAGAGACAGGTGAGAGAGTATGGCATGATGAGAGTTTTCTGTATGTGAGAAAACAGAATGACAGTGGCTTAAATAAGAGGTATGTTTCTCTATGTGAATGTCTGGGCAGGTGATTTACTGCAAGTATGGTACTAGGGGGTATTGAGAACGTGCTCCTTCTATTTTGTGGCTCCACATTACAAGGGCTCCACTCCCAAGTTTGCTTCATGTTCCAAGATGGCCACATCCTTGTTCTAGTTAGCAAGATAGAGGAAGGGATAAGGGGCCAGGAGCATATACAAGTTATCTCTAAGACAAACTCCAACACTCATACTTACATTTTGTTGATTAGAATTTAGTCATTGGCCATATCTCACTGTTCAGGAAATTGAGAGATGCAGTGTGCGTGCGTGTGTGCTAAGTCGCTTCAGTGGTGTCCGAGTCTGTGTGACCCTGTGGACTGTAGTCCCCTAGGCTCCTCTGTCCATGGGGATTCTCCAGGCAAGAATATTGCAGTGGGTTTCCGTGTCCTCCTCCAGGGGATCTTTCTGACTCAGATCAAACCCTCGTCTCTTACATCTCCTGCATTGGCAGGTGGGTTCTTCACCACTGGTGCCGCCTGGGAAGCCTGAGAGATGCAATATTTAATTTTTTTCTTTTTTTGTAATTGAAATATAGTTTATTTACAATGTTGTGTGAGATTGCTTCTCTTGTTTAAATTTTCTTCGTTGGAATATACTTGCTTTACAATGTTGTGTTGGTTTCTGCTGTACAGTGAAGTGAATCAGTCATATGCATACATATATCCCCTCTCTCTTGGACCTCCCTCCTAATCTACCCCCATCCCACCCATCTAGGTCATCATAGAGCACCGAGATGTGCTGCAATATTGAATCTTGATACTCTTAAACCTAGCTAAAAACCATACAACTTTGGAACGGGGCAAGGCAGATATTAGGGAGATGAGTTAATCTCTGTCCTAGTGTAAGGCAGAAGTGGAGTCAAGGTGGACTCCTAATTTTGGCTTTGGTCAGAGGGAGGGTTTATGATGGTGACACATTATTATAGAGAACCCGTAAGGAAGGAGAGGTTTGCAAAGAAGATGGGTTCAGGTATGGCCTGAGTTGAACAATCTGTGGGATATTAGGGGAGATGTCTACTAGGCAGCTGAATATATGGATCTGGAACTAAGAAGGAAAGTCAGGATCAGAAATATAGATTAAGGAGTTGTCATTGTCTAGTTGATTATTCCAATTGTGGGAGGGGACATTGTTGCTTACAGAGTTAAGAGACTTGCAAAAGGAAGACCAAAGAAAATCCCTGATAGAGTCACCTTTAGTGTGGCTCTCATGAGGGTAATGGGTGAAGGAAGAGAAGGGAGAGATTATCTCAGAAAAGAGATTAAGTAGAGATCAGAAGAGTAAGAGGAACATCTGAAGAGTGTGGAGTCACAGGGGCTGCATTAGCTATTTATCACTGTATCACTGTGAAAGCTACAAGCCTTAGTGGCTTAAAAAGAACAGTTGACCTAATAACCTTGTGACTCTGTGGGTCTGCAGAATGGTGTTCTGTTCTTGCCTGGGTTCACTTGTTAGCTGGTGTCCGTGGCTGGGGGTTCTGACATGTCCCCCACTCACTTATCTGGGCCTTGGTTCCCGGTGCTGGGTGCTGTCTGCTGGCTGGGCCTCTCTCTCCATGTAATCTCCTCATACACTAGCCTACCTGGTGTCACATTTACCAGCTTTGTGACCTTGGGGCAAGTTATTTAACCTTTCTGGTTAACCATCTATAAAGTAGGGATAATAACACCTATCATGGGGTTGTCATGAGGATGTAAGATAAGATAATGTCTAAAAAGCCCTCAGCTTTGTATATAGGATGCACTCAGTAAGGGGTAGCTATATATTTGTATTATGTACGTCTGGCTGTATGTATAAAATCATATTAGATAAACGTGTAAGTATATGGTCTATAAAGTACAGGAGAATATTAGACAAGATGATATTTGGCAAGTTTAAGAAAAAATTGATTGTATCCTAGTAAGAGAGGGAATGTGTGTGTGTGTGTGCAGGGAAGAGGAATTTTATTTTATTTTAATTTAATACTCTATTGGGTTCCACTGTCATGGTCAGAAGCTGTGTCAAGATTGGCAGCAGATTCTTATATAACTTTTTCTATTAGGAACTTTATTAATGCAGAGGGGAATTTTAATCATAAATGCTTGAGTGAATAGATATTCCTCTTTAAGAAATGAGTATTTAAATTCTGCAGTCTTAAAATTTGAGAGCATCTTTTAAAAAAAACTAGTAAAATAAAAAGATAATAAAACATTCCTAATTGATTATTCCCACTACATACAGGTAAATAGCTAAATTTTTATCTCTTCCCAAGGCAAGCCAGAGCAATACTTTTAAATTTTATTTGCTTTTTTCATCATTAAAATATTAAAAGAAAAATTTTTTTTTGCCCTGCTGTATGCCATGTGGAACTTCCCCAACCAGAGATTGAACCTGTGCCTCCTGCAGTGGAAATGCAGAGTCTTAACCATTGGACCACCAGGGAAATCCAATTTAAATTTAATTTTAAAAATTTATTACAAATTTTCTATGTATACAAAAGTCATATTGTGTGTGTGTGATATGTGAATAATAGTAAAGATTAATTAACAAGAATCCACAGTTCCCTGGTGGTCTAGTGGTTAGGATTCCAGGCTTTCACTGCTGTGGCCCAGGGATTCAACCCCTGGTCAGGAACTGAGATCTCACAAGCCACACAGAGGGGCCAAAGAAGAAAAAACTAGCATTTATGTGTCCACTACCAAGCTGAAGAAAAAAATTTAGAAATACATAATAAATTATGTGTATTCTTTTAGTCATTTAAAAATATATTTTAATTATATTTTAATAGTAAAATTTAGTCAAAATAGTAAAAAGTCAGGTATATTTTTTAAAAGATGAAAATGAAGGTTTCTTTAGTATAAAAGCTCCATGTTTAGAGTTTTCCTAACATATAATAACAACAAATGCTTATGTTCTGACTTTCTATTGAAAAGTAATGCTGGTCTCAAGCTTTCTACATCAAAGAGACTCATGATTACTCCCAAAATGTGTGTTTTTCCAATGAGTCCATTTAACGAATACAGACTGAACTCTTGCCAGATGCCAGGCTTCATGCTAAGCACCACGGAGCCAAGGTGATTAAGAGGCTCTCTGCTCAGGCAGGGGAGAGTGGAGACTATAAACAGTTGAGCAGAATGGTGTAGCTGGTGGACCTACAGGACTACACAGGATGACCGGGGAGCCATGTGATCAGTTCTGCTCGGGATGCGAGACTCGGGAAGCTGTGGGAAGCCAGGTGCTGTGTAGTAATTCCCGATTTACTTGCTTATCTCCCTCTCTAGACCACCTTCCTGTTTTACTAGGGGCTAGAAGGGGAAAAGTTAGGTGTTTTGGAAGTATCTGTAGAATGAATAAACAATTTGGACCTTAAAACATCAGTAGGAGTCAGGTGGAGAAAATAGCATGTACAAAGAAAGGCATGTTTATTACTGCATCTCACACATTTCCCTGGCAATTCAAAATAGAGCACTGTTTTTAATGCTTTAAACATTCTCTTCTCTCTCCATCATTAGGATATTGACAGCACAGATCAAGACAGATGGTGTGAATACATTATGTATCGAGGGCTGATCAGGTAAGCATAGGTGTTTGAGAGTTGTTTTTCTGAATCTGTTATTACTGTGATCTTTTGGGTCTATCCTGGAAAGAAAAACTTTAGGGAAGCAATTAATTAATTTTGTTACTTTTCATAAACATTGATTTGGTTAGTTACCCAATTTAACATTTTTTTCAGGGCATGGCCTAATGATTTAAGAAAGAGTAAATGGCTAAGCAAATCAACTTCAATTATACAAAAAGGATACTGTGTAAGCTGTTAAGCATGATAATTGTTAACTGTCAGAACATGTTAGGAATGGCACCAGTTTTAACTGTATGACATGGTAGAGACAGCATGAAGCCTGGGCTTGAATTCCAGCTTTGTGGACTTCTGATCATTAATCTTGGGTAAGGTGGGGTCACTGCCATGTTGTGGTGAGCTCTCTAGGTAGATTATATTTTTTAAAAAAGATTACCCCATATAAAAAAGTGAGCATTATCCATATATGTAAAATTCCAAAATAGTACAGCTGAAAAATCTCAGAATTCAAGCATGTAACTGTAAATCTGTTTTGAAGGCAGTGTTTCTTTAAACAAAGCAAAGGGCAGTTTAATACCAAAAGAAAAAGACTGATATCTCAGATTGAAAATACTACTTCTGTTTAAATTCATATTAAAGTGGTTGCTTTAATGAGGGTATTAGAGTCTCTAGAAAGCAGTTTATGATTTAGATTGAAATAGGTATAAGTTCAAAATGTAAAAATTGTTCGTTGCCAAGTAACAGGGGCATTTGTAGTACCAGTGCCCATTATAAGTAATGACTGGGCTCTGTTTGTACGTTTGTGGCCCAAAACCTTCTTTTTTTCCTCCTTGGGAGAGTGGGATGGCAATATTTTTGGACATATATATACATACATATGGCTTCCCAGGTGGCACAGTGGTAAACAATCTGCCTGCCAATGCAGGAGACTCTAGAGACATGGGTTCAATCCCTGGTTCAGGAAGATCCCCTGGAGTAGGACATGGCAACCCACTCGAGTATTCTTGCCTGGAAAATTCCATGGACAGAGGAGCCTAGCGAACTACAGTCCATGGGGTGGCAAAGAGTCGGACATGACTGAGCGACTGAGCGCAATGCGCGTGCACACACACACACATGCTTATAGTGACTATGACTGCGAGAGACGGTATCTTGATCTGCTCAGGTTGCCATAACAGAAATACAATGGACTGGGTGTCTTTAGCAACAGAAGTCAGTTTTCGTATGGTTTTGGGGACAGAGGGAAAGAGCATGCATGTTCTGTGATATCTCTTCCTTTTGCTGTTGTTTCGTCACCAAGTTGTGTCCAGCTCTTTGGGACCCCATAGACTGTAGCCCGCCGGGCTCCTCTGTCCATGAGATTTCCCAGGCAGGAATACTGGAGTGGGTTGCCATTTTCTTCTCCAGGGGAGCTTCCTGACCCAGGGATTGAACCCACATCTCTTGCATTGACAGGTGCATTCTTTACCACCAAGCTACCAGGGAAGCCGATACTCTTCCTATAAGGACACTAATCCTACTGGATCAGGGACCTACACCACCTAATTTAACTTAATTACTTCCTTAGAGGTCCAAATGTGGCTGCACAGGGGAGAGGGTGGGTTTAGGGCTTCAACACATGAATTTGGGGGGAGGAGACACAAACATTTAGTCTGTAACAGATGGGAAGGTAATTTTGAAAATGTCAAAATTAATGCAGTTAGGGACTACTGTTATTCAGTTTCTGTCCAGGAAACCAATTCTATAAACTTTACCTGGATCATCTAATTCAATGCCCTGCTCTCAGTAGGCACTTAATAAATACTTACTGGACAACAATGAAAGACTCTGTGCTTTGGTAGAAGATTTAGATTGTCAGGTTCCTTATCTTCAATGGCTTTTTGAAGGCAGAATCTATGAAATGGGTTAAACTTTGATCTTAGAGATTTGGGAAATAAATGACCTAGATTTACTAGAGAGAGTGACGTTGAATTACAGGGAACTACACAGAATTGGGACCTGAGCTTTTAGACAAATGCATTAACCTGTCAGACAGCTCAGAGCCACATCTGATGCTGAGGCTGTGCTTCTCTCATCTGCTGTGGTGGGCAGGCTTGCTTCTCCACTTGTTCCAGCTCTGGGTTTCTGTCTCTATTCTGGATGGAGCTACAGGTTTTAAGTTTTCCTCCCTCTGCCACTGTGGCCCAAGCCCCTGCTGGTCTTTCATCTAAATTACCTCTGTGCCCTTCTAACTGGTCTCTCTTCTTTGACTGTTACCCTGATGTCTGCTCTCTACACCATAGCCACTGCATCTCTGCACAATGCCTCATCTCCGTCTCAGAGAAACTCTGAAGTCTGTTAGGAAGGCTTTGCATCATCTGCTACCCCATGCAAACTCAGGTTCCCCTTACGCACTCCATTCCAGTCACTGTGGAGCTGGTTCTCAGAAAAGCCAAGTACATTTGACCTCAGCACCTTTGCATTTGCTGTTCCCGTTCCCAAGAACACCCTTCCTCCAATACCTGTGTGGCTTGCTCCCTCACTTCATTCAGCTTTTTGCTCAAATGTCACTTTGTCAGAGAGGTATGCTCTGACCATTCATTATAGAATAACAGCATTTGCCACCTAGCGTTTTCTGTACTCTGTCCTCTGCTTGTTATCCCACAGTATTTGGGTACTTATCACCATACATATATACATATATTTGTCCTCCTCAATTAGAATGGAAACTCTATGAGGGCAAGAAATTTGTTTTAGTCACTGGTTGTTTCCAATACCTAGAACAATGCCTCCATGTAGTAGGGGCTTGAAATACATTTGTTCTTTGAATAATGAACAAATGAATGTATTTGTTCTTTGAATAAAAGTCAGACTGAAGCTGACTTTTAAAGAGGCAAACTATAAATAAAATTAATTCTTGGCTGTTCATGGTTCCCCCATTTTTCCATCTGAGCTTCTGATAACTCTTTGGATAACATCTACAAAGTGCTTTGAAATTCCTGGAGAACTGAAAGCTTGAAGCAAAAGCAGGATGTACATTTTTTTCCCAGACATTAAAAATGTGCAGTTTTTCAGACGTTGTTGTTCAATTGCTAAGTCATGTCTGACTGTTTGTGACCCCAAGGCCTGCAAGCACTCCAGGCTTCCCTGTCCTTCACCATCTCCCAGAGCTTGCTCACACTCATATGCACTAAGTCAGTGATGCCATCCAACCATCTCATCTTCTGTAGCCCCTTCTACTCATACCCTCAAATTTTCCCAGCATTGGGGTCTTTTCCAATGAGTTGGCTCTTTGCATCAGGTGGCCCAAGTATTGTAGCTTCAGCTTTAGCATCAGTCCTTCCAATGAATATTCAGAGTTGATTTCCTTTAGGATTGACTGGTTTGATCTCCTTACTGTTTAAGAGACTCTCAAAGAGTCTTCTCCAGCACCACAGTTCGAAAGCATCAATTCTTTGGCAGTCCAGTTCTTTGGACCACCATAAGGAAGGCTGAGCGCCGAAGAATTGATGCTTTCAGCCATTAAAAGTCTTTTCTTTAGACGTTTAATTGTGAATGAAAATGTGCATGTGATCTTTGTAGTTTTTTTTTAAGGTAAAAAAGAATTTAGGACTATGCTTCTAAATTCTGGAGGATTTTGCTCCTAAATTCTCCAGGAATTCTGGAGAATTCCTGCTACTGACACAAAACAATTATGTGAGAGGCAATTTGTATATATAGAATATTCGTTAGTTACTATAAAAAAGTAGAGTAAGGTTGCCAATTATGTTAATTAAATCTATGAGCATGTTCTTTATTCATTTACATCATAAAAGAAATATTTTGGTAAACATTTAGAGTAATAAATCCAGTTCATTCTAGTGATATACAGAGTTAGAAATGGGAAACTGACTTATTAGTGAAGGTATTATCTGCCAGATCTCATCAGATTTCAGTATGATGGTAAAATCTTTACAAACCATTTCTGTTTCTGCCACAGATTGGGTTATGCAAGAATCTCCCACGCTGAACTGAGTGACTCTGAAATTCAGGTAGCTAAATTTAGGATTCCTGATGACCCAATTAATTATAGAGACAACCAGAAAGTGGTCACAGACCATAGGGAAGTTCCAGAGAAAATTCACTTCAATCCCAGGTGAGTGAGTTCCTTTATGTGAACTAGAGCTATGAGCTCATGCATCCCCTCTAGGGACCTAAATAGTACCTCACAGTGAGCTACCGATTAGATTCTAGAGGTTTATTCACATAAGGAGCTCCTGGTAAACTTTATAACATCTCACTTGGGCTGAAGTTATGGTCCCTGCTCTCTGAGACAGAGAAGCGTGCTGAAGTCCCAGCCTCAGGCACAAAACAACCACATGGTACCATACTATCACCACTGTAACAGCTAATGTGAAAGTGTTGCTGCGTCCCAGACCCTCTTCTAGGTGTGTCGTGTGTTATCTCCATAATCCTCATTGGACCGGTATTCTTGTTATGCCCGTTTTGGAGGTAAGGAAGCTCAGGCTGAGGAACGTAATAGAACTGCACCAGGGTTACGTGGCTAGTCAGTGACAGAGCCAACAGACGGGAAGGAGGCCTGTTGGCATCACTGGGTGCTGTGATTCTCAGTGGTGGCTGCACTGACACTCACCTGGAGAGCTTTTAATAACTCCCTCTGCCTGGTCCCACCCCAGACCAATTCATTAGAACTTCTTGATGATACCTGGGCTTTGGGTTTAAAAGAAACACCTTTGCAGGTTATTCTAATGTGCAATTAAGATTGCGACTATGGAGAATGGATCATTCATTTCCATTACAGATATTCCACCCTGTGAAACATATTGGGTGCCGTTTAGTTTTAAATAGAGGTTATCTGAGAAACTTGTTTGCAGAAAAACATGTGGTTTGGAGTAAGTACTTTGTGCTTCTCCCATGACTGGGTAATGAGAGGCAATATCTGTCTTAAAGCAGGCTCAGAATGAATCATATATTCAATACATTGTTAGTATTATTTGACATTTCTACTACTTTTACCAGTTAATAGCTATAGAAACATCTCAGACCTCATTTTGTATGGGGAAAAATGACATTTAGGTATTCTCTTTTTTTCCCTGGTCTCTCCTTACAACAAGACACAACTGTACGATAGTGTAGGCAGGGAATTTAAGGAGAGCTCTAGCCCAGTCTGGATTTGCTTCCGTCGCTGTATTTGACCTTGCCCTTTGTAACTGCAATGTGCTTGTGAAGAGCATGGGCCCGGAGTGAAGCTGCCCAGTTGCGAGCCTCAGTCATTTCAGTAAACAGCTGGGCAACTGTGGACAAGTTGCTTAACCTCTCAGAACTTCAAATCTCATTTGCAAAATGGGAAAAACAGTAGTGCCTGACTCTTGAGGTTTTTTGAGCTTTGAATGACACACAAAGTTCCTAAAATAGTGCCTGGTAAATGCTTCAGAGCCAGTAGCTGCAATGGCGGCAACAATATTTGTAGCAGTAACAGTAGGAGTGAAATAGAAATCTTCCCTCCTTTTGTTGACTGGGTGAAAGCTGCTCAGTCCTGTCCGTATCTTTGTGACCCCATGGACTATACAGTCCATGGAATTCTCCAGGCCAGAATAGTGAAGTGGGTAGCCTTTCTCTTCTCCAGGGGATCTTCCCAACCCAGGGATTGAACCCAGGTTTCCTGCATCGCAGGTGGATTCTTTACCAGCTGAGCCACCAGGGAAGCCCAAGAATACTGGAGTGGGTAGCCTATCCCTTCTCCAGCAGATCTTCCTGATCCAGGAATCAAACCTGGGTCTACTGCATTGCAGAAGGATTCTTTACCAACTGAGCTATCAGGGAAGCCCTTTGTTGACTGAGATGACTTCTTAAATGGAAGCTCAAAGATCTGGGAAGAAAACAAAATTTTCCTGTTTCCTTATTCTCATATTAGGAGTGCTGAGAAGTCCAAATAAAGTGTTTTTGGCTAATCACAACTGCAGATTGGTCCAAGCCGACTGTGAAAGGGTTTGATCTGCTTTCTCACTCAGTTTAATTATGAAAATAACAGAAGCATAAGTAGAAGGCCTGCTTTAAGATTTCTTGTTATAAAAATGTGTACATATGAAAATTTATAAAATAGAAATAGCCAAAGAATACCAAGTTTAAAAAAATCCCATTCCTTAAATCAGCAAATAGCCATTGAGCATCATGATGCCAGTACCATGTCAGCATCAAGATGTGCTGGAAACTGGGGACAGAGTGGTGAATAAGACCACATATTTGTCCTGTGGAGCTTATGTTCTAGGGGGAAATCAGCAATTCAAAGATTATCACTGGTAATATTTTTGGATACATCTTTGCTTTTTTATATGCATATGTATCTATATATATCACACAAATATATATGTATATGTATCTATATTGGCTTCCTGGTGGCTCAGACTGTGAAGAATCTGCCTGCAATGAAGGAGAAGTGGGTTTGATCTCCGGAATAAGGAAGATCCCCTGGAGAAGGGAATGGCTACCCAGTCCAGTATTCTTGCTTGGAGAGTTCCATGGGCAGAGAAGCCTGGAAGGCTATAGTCCATGGGGTCACAGAGTTGGAAATGACTAATGTTTTGACTTTTTGTGTATCTATATATCACCCAACTTTGTAAATTTATGAAACATACATGTGTGTATGTGTTCATTCTATTTGTTAATCTAATTTTTTTCATCCAAATAGTATATGAACTTCCTTCTATAAAAAAGTACTCTTCTGAAGATATTTTTAATGATTGCATAATATTCCACTATATGGCTATACCAAACTTAGTTAACCAATTGGGTTTTTGTACCTTTAGTCTTTCATTATTACAGAAAGTCTTCAAGGGACTCTCTACATCTTTGGGTATATCCTTGATTACTTCCTTTCTACTTGGTCTAGTTGTGGAATAGCAAAAAGGTTATGCAAAATTTTATTTTATTTTTTTTTTTATTTTTTTAAAAAATACAAGTCTCGGCTTGAGGGCCGATGGCCTAATCAATCCGCTGACTGCACTGTGGGGAGGAGGAAAGAGTCGGCAACAATGGCCGCTCCACTCCACTCCCACTCGGTCGCAGGCTCCAGCAAAATCTGCAAAATTTTAATATCTCTTATTTTTGTTTTGTGATGTCAAAGTATACAGATCTCCTATCTCCTACATTATTGAGGTTATTTGGATATTGCAATCACTGATGAAGAAAAGGGAGTCATGGCTTCCTTTCCAGTGCCTTTTGTATTTCATCATACCAACCAGAGCTATATAATTACCTAAATATTCATTGGTAAAGTAAATCATTAATTTGTAGAACCTGAGTACTGTAGACTTCAAAGTTGCAAATGTATCAAAATAGATTTTATAGATCCATACATGTAACATGAATAACTTCCTTTCAACTGTAAAATGGATATTATTCCAACTGAGCATTGGGAGAAAATCCAGACTTATTTTTCATAAATATTATCAGCCAATAATTCTTAAACAGTTGTGTTTGTGGACTGATACGTAATCATGGAATGAGGACTTTGAAGGTTAAACTTAATATGCCTTTTCCAGAGGCATGAATCCTTTTTTCCCCCTATTCATTTGCTGTTTTATAAATTAATCACATCTCTGCAGGTTTTATGATAGATAAGTAAGCCACAATAGATTATGGTTGAAATTTTACATAAGAACCTAACTTTTGGATAGTGTTTACTTATGGATTACTTTTTTTTTTTAGATTTGGATCCTACAAAGAGGGGCACAACTTTGAGAACAATCATCATTTCCATATGAGCACTCCCAAATACTTTCTATAAACCATTTAAAACAAGAATTCACTGACTGAATAGGCCCAAGGAAAAGAAAACTATTATAAGAAGAAGAGATGAACTCAAGTGGGAAGATACACACAAAAAACACCCTCAATTTTGGAAAAATACAGTATCTACCCAGTGGGAAATTCTGTCAGTATAATGTATGTGCTAAGTCGCTTCAGTTGTGACCAACTCTTTGCAACCCCATGGACCGTAGCCTGCCAGCCTCCTCTGGCCAGGCAAGAATACTGGAGTGGGTTGCCATGCCCTCCTCCAGGGGATCTTCCCAACCCAGGGACTGAACCTGAATATCTTATGTGTCCTGCAATGGCAGGCGGGTTCTTTACCACTAGCACCACCTGGAAGCCTGTCGATATAATATATGTTGCTAAATACAAGCATTTTTCCAAATTGTTTTTCTTAATTTTTTAAATAAAAAAATAGAATGTGGGGTAATCTAAGAAAGTTTTACTGTGAGAGAGAGAATAACAAAAATGTCTTAAGTTTTTAATCCTTAAAAATAGGAAATGGATTTTTTTTTTTTAATGAGCTGGAAGGATTACTTACAAAAATCAAGCAGCCTTAAATCCCTCTTGGGACAAAGCAGGGGGAAAATCTTTAAAGATTAAGTCTAATTGTTAGAAGAATACTGTGTACATACAGCTGCTGAGTCAGCAGCTGCAGCATGCCTATCGCCATCCTGCCCTGAGCTGTGATAGAATCGTGTCTCTACTCTGTATTTACATCCCTTCCTGGCTGTACAGGACACACTCCCTTGATGTCTCTAGTCAGGGCACACTCCATTAATGTCTCCAGTCAGGCCACCAGCTGTCAGGGAACACATCTCTGCACACAGAGGGGTCCCACAGAGAATTTTCTTTCCACCGCCAAGCAGGTGGGTGATGGGGAGAATTCAGCCCAACAGCATCATCTCCCCAGGGTACAGTGATCTGAGTGTTGCCTAGGAAGGCACACATACATCTTAGAATTGGAGAGGGCCCTGCGTGTTTGATATTTGGGAGCAGAGATAAAGATTATAAGAGAATTTCCAAAAGTTCGATGTCACAACCTAAGGAGGTTCCTTGGATCTATCTAATTGAACAGTGTTGAGCACATGGCCATATGTGAAACATGATGTCGCTATGATGGTTTTAAAAATATGTCCACAAGTGATTTGGTACTTTCTTCAAAAGGTAGGACCTAATTGGCCTCTTTTTGAGGGTGGGGTAAACTTAGTGACTCACTTCTTTTCTTTAAAAATTTTTTTTTAAATTGGAGGATAACTACTTTACAATGTTGTATTGGTTTCTGCCATACATCAGCAGAATCAGCCATAGGTATAGACATGTCCACTCCCTCTTTAACCTGCCTCCCATCCACCCGCTCCCACCCCTTTAGGTTGTCACAGAGCACCAGGCTGAGCTCCCCGCACTATACAGCAACTTTCCATTAGCTATCTTTTTTACGCATGGTAATGTATTTCACTGCTGCTCTCTCAGTTCATCCCACCCTCTCCTACCACTGCTATGTCCATAAGTCTATTCTCTATGTCTAAGACTCTATTCCTGCCCTGCAAATAGGTTTATCAGTACCATTTTTCTAGATTACATACATATGTGTTAATATATGATACTTGTTTTATCTCTGACTTACTTCACTCTGTATAACAGGCTGTGACTCACTTCTGATGAAGCCAGGTGCCACGTTATGAGCAGCCCTGTAGAAAGGTGGGGAGGGATCAAGGTTTCTTGCCAACAGCCATGGGAATGAGTCACCTTCCACCTCCAGCCCCAGCTAAACCTTCAAATTGTATTTCAACCCCTGTTCACATCTTGACTGTAACTCACGAAAAACCCAAGTCTAACCACCTGGCTTAGCTGCTCCTAAATCTCTGACAGATAATAACTGTTGTTTTAAAGCCATCTGTGCTTAGGTCTTCTTCAACTTATGATAGGGTTATGTCCCCAAAAAACCCATGTAAATCAAAACTGCATTTAATAATCTAACCTACCAAACATCATAGCTCAGTCTATCTTAAAGGTACTCAGAGTTTTAGCCTACAGTTAGCCTAGAGTTGTGCAAAATCACCTAACAATGGTTAGATTCCAGACTGAGTCTGAATGCCTGAAAACCAGGAGTGCTGAGGGCTTGAAAAGGTCAGTGTTCCAGCTCAAGTAATCAGGAAGGAAGAAAAAAGGGTGAATTCCTCCTGCCTCCACCTTTTGTTCTATTTTAGGCCCTCAATTGATAGGATGATGCTCACCTACACTGGAGAGGGCAATTTAGTGTGCCCATGGATTCAAATACTAATCTAATTCAGAAAATGCTCAAAGACATACCCAGAAATTATATTTACTTTGGGTACCCTGTGGCCAGTTGACATGCAAAATTAACTATCCCACTGACATGACTTGGGTTGTTTTTTTTTCTATTGTGACTTCCTGAGGCTTGTCCCAATTCTACTAAGAAAGACTTTTTACTTTAACAAGATCCATAGGTGATATGTGTTCACATTAAAGATCGAAAGTCCCTGATTTTGGTGGCCCCGCAAAATCTCAAACTCTGAACTGAGATGAAGGTGATTCTTGATGGCTCATGCCCCTTGACACCTGGCAAAACAAGTAAATAAAGTAAAATACGATGAATAATCCTCTTATGAGGAAGATAACAGATCTCACAAGATTTCTATAAATAATTTTTTCATATACAATGTCTAGTACACAGTCAAAGATGACAGAGCACGTAGAAGATAAGACACCATAATCCATGATCGGCAGAAATAACAGACAAAAGGAAACAGACTTACTGATGTGGATTCCAGCTTGTGGATGAAGCACAAGCTGCAATCAAGATTGCCAGGAGAAATATCAATAACCTCAGATATGCACATGACACCCTTATGGTGGGAAGCGAAGAGGAACTAAAGAGCCTCTTGATGAAAGTGAAAGAGAAGAGTGAAAAAGCTGGCTTGAAGCTCAACATTCAAAAAACTAAGATCATGGCATCTGGTCCCTCATGGCAAGTAGATGGGGAAACAATGGAAACAGTAAGAAACTTTATTTTCTTGGGCTCCAAAATCACTGCAGATGGTGACTGCAGCCATGAAATTAAAAGACGCTTGCTCCTTGGAAGAAAAGCTATGACCAACCTAGACAGCATATTAAAAAGCAGAGATATTACTTTGCCGACAAAGGCTCATATAGTCAAAGCTATGGTTTTTCCAATAGTCATGTATGGATGTGAGAGTTGTACCATAAAGAAAGCTGAGCATCGAAGAACTGATGCTTTTGAACTGCGATGTTGGAGAAGACTCTTGAGAGTCCCTTGGACTGCAAGGAGATCAAACAGTCAATCCTAAAGGAAATCAGTCCCGAATATTCACTGGAAGGACTGATGCTGAAGCTGAAGCTTGAATACTTTGGCCACCTGATGTGAAGAGCTGACACATTGGAAAAGACCCTGATGCTGGGAAAGATTGAAGGCAGGAGGAGAAGAGGACAACAGAGGATGAGAAGGTTAGATGGCATCTCTGACTCAATGGACATGAGCTTGTGCAAACTCCAGGAGTTGGTAATGGACAGGAAAACCTGGCATGCTGCAGTCCTTGGGGTTGCAAAGAGTCAGACATGACTGTGACTGAACTGAACTGAGGTATAGGATTTATCAGATATAGACCATAAAGCAACGATGCTTCCTGTGTTCAAGGGCTTAAAAGCTAAGCTTGAACATTCCAGCAGGAAAATTATACTTTTGTAAAACTATACGGAGTGACACAGCCCATTTGAAAAAGAAAAGTTCTAGGACTCAAAAATACTATAAAACCACTCTACAAAAATACACTGAAATGAAGAATTCAGTGAACTGCTTTAACATCAGAACAGACAAATATCTGAAGAGCTGGGAGATAGGTCTGAAAGCATTCAGGTTCACCAGCGGAAGGCTCCCAGGGAATAAGGATAAGGGGAAAATTCCAGCGCAACTGCTTAATATTTGCAAAGACACTATCTTTGTTCTCCATTTAAATAGACACATATTTAATAATCTCTTTATACCTTCACACCATAGTGTGCTTTGTGCAAGTATACATCTTTAACTAGTTGTAACAAAAAGTTCATGGAACCCTGATAGTATGTAATCCCCCTTAACCTGATAATGATCATTCCAATGCAAGTCCAGGAATTCAGAGCACCTCTAACTAGCTCAGCCTTACAGATGCTTGCTGTTGCTGAATCCTGGGGTACAGTAAAGGCCCTAATGTTTTGAGTGGGGTGAGGATGTGGCTAACCACAGTTTCTCTGATGACTGAGCCCTTCTGAGAAGACTCATCTTGGAGTAGGAGGCTGATGCTGGTTGTAAACTGGGGTAGGGACAGAGGGGGAAGGTTGCTATCCTGAGACTCAGGAGACTGCTTTGGCAACTTTGATAATGTAAATGCACTTGGAATGATTGGTAAATGGGTATAATATGTCAATCCAGCAAAATACAATATGTTTTTAGTTCTCCTTACTTTAAGGGTTTCTGGGGAAATCTATAGACCTGGCTCCTCTTCACATCCAGCTTACTGGGTAGAGAAGGTATACAGATTCTTTATGTTTGCACTGTTTCCTAGCAGAGTACAACACAATATAAAGTTTTCTGGGGTTTTTTTTCCTAGTTTGTTTTTTTGCAATAACAGAAAATCTCTAAGGGTAACTCTGTAAACATTTTCTAACATTTCTGGCAATTTTCCACCTACATTTTTTTTTTTTCTTTTAAAGACTGAGCTTGCAAGCAAGACAACAAATTTTTTTTCCCCCCCAGATTCCTTTTAAATTTAAGATGAGAATATATTTGTTTCTTGAATAAGCCCTTAAGGGAACAGGTACAATGGATTGAGTGTTTTTGTCTTCCCCAAATTCATATGTTGAAATCATAACCTCCAATGTCATGGTATTAGAAGGTGAAGTCTTAAGAGGTCATAAGGTCATGAAGGTGGAGCCTGCATGAAAGGAATTAGTGCCCTCCTAAGAGACAAAGGAGTATTCTCTCTCTCTTGCCTCCACCATGTGAGGATACAAGGAGAAGAAAGCCACCTGCAAAACCAGAAAGAGGCTGTCACCATACACTGGATCTGCTGGCACCTTGATTTGGTACTTCCCACTATGTGAGAAACATTTGTTTTTTAAGTCACTCAGTCCATTGTACTTTGTTATAGCATCATTAACTGACCAAGGCAACAGGTCTGATAATACAGTGACTGTACAGTCTATAGATTGAAGAGGATAGAGTCCCATGCGGGGAACAGAAACACCCAAATCTCTCCCCCTACTTTACAGTGGACATATACTCTTAACAGCCAATGTCTCCTCCACTCTGGAGACCAGGCTCTCCCTTTTTTCCCTGCTTTCTCTCCAACCGATTTTCTCATTTCTCATTTTGTTTTTGAATTCTACTACACTTTTTAAATGATCAAATGGATTATGAGGATAATGGAAGAGAATAGAAATGAGAAAAATGCTGACCTGCTGTATTGTAGAGTGGTAAAGATAAATACCACTCTATTGTAGAGTGGTAAAGATTAAAGATAAAATGAGATAAAATTTCTTATTTTATACAGCTGGGTCAGTAGTTATTTCAATCTCAGTGTATTTGGGAAGCATCCGATTATTTTAGCCATAGCTTCTTATGAGCTAATAATGTAGTCTCTCTCTCCCTTTCTCGCTCTCTTAGTTAGAACACTTTAGTCAGTACCAAGGAACTCTGAGTTAATGCCTTGAGCTACCTCATTATGTGAGTAGCTAATAGGAGCAGTAACACAGTCAAGTTATTTCAGAGTAAAGACATTAAAGAAGACTCTAGAAGGGGAACCACCTAGTCAAACATTGATTGATAACACAAATAATCAGACAACCTTAATAGACTATAACTTTTCTCTGCACTCAATGCATAGGCATAAGAGGCAATTCCTAAGAACATATGCCCCTTTCAGAATCCTGAAATTGATAATCACAGGGCTGGAAGGGAACCTAGAGATCATGTAAATTAGTTCTCTTTTCAGATGACAAAATGAATTCAGAAGCTAGGTGCCTACACAAGGACATAACTAAGTAACAGAAAAGCTGAAACAAGAACACAGTTTTCTTGACTCCCTGGTTCAGCACTGTGTGTTCCATACAATATCGCCTCCCATAAAATTTGGGATTGAGAGGGGAAATATTTCCAGGGTATATCATGAGTATCTGATGGACAGTCCATGCTTCTACACCATAAAAACTGATGCACCAAATTGAGTTATGTCTGTCTGTCTGCCACACATCTGTAATCACAGATGGTGACCCAATCCTGGACTCACCACTCTACAGGGACATTCCTGACCTTCCACCTGCATCTCTGTTTCTCCTTCCTTTCCCCCTCCCCCCAGGCACCAGAACAGGGCCTGTATCACTGGTGGAGGAGATTCCTTTCCCAACCATTTTTTGGACCTCATTTCTTCCTTTCACTCTATTCATCCTGCTCTCAGCAACACCATGGAAACTCTGCTTGACACACCGCCCCCCACACACCCTACCCCACCATCTTGTTGAGACACTCTGAGCAAAGGTAGTCCGAACCCATTTGCTGGCTAACTTCATCACCAGCTTTGCCTGGCTGGCTGGTTGTCTGTTAGAATTCTTCCTTTCCTCTCTTACTATCCTTTACTAATCTACTCCTCCAAGGTCATTCCCTTAAGAAGGCAGGACCTTGTCTTTGTTGGAGGCTGGAGGATAGAGATTCAAGATCTCTCCTGTGGCCAAGAACATTTAGCTCCCTCTGCTCACAGCTGGGCTCCTTCTTTGAGGCAAGTGTCCACCTCTGCCCAGCTTCAGATACAGTGACTTTTTTGAAGAATTAGGCCAACACTTTACAAATATTTTGATGTATGCAGCCCTATAAGTAAAAAAAAAAAATGAGCATACACTCTCAATATATTTACTTATAACTTCCATACATGTTACTACTATTAACCCATATGTTAAATATAAATAAAACTTAATTGATCTCCAATATTTGGGGGAAAAAGAAATATAAATTGTCACAAATACTCTTTGCAGATCCTCCTTCCTCCCACCACTCCCCAGAACTGGTGAAATGGACAGTGGATACTCTGGGAGCCACACCTGGGATGAGTCTGTGTTCAGTAATAGTAATAATGATCACTGCCACATTTTGAGCCCTGACTATGTACCAGACATGACAAGTCTTTACATAAAATGTCCCATTGAATTTTTTTTTTTTCCACACCATTCAGCATGTGGGATCTTTAGTTCCCTGACTAGGGATCAAACCCAAGCCCCCTGCAGTGGAAGGGCAGAGTCTAAGCCACTGGACTGCCATGGAAGTCCCCCACTTAAATTTTGCAGGAGCTCCATGTGGTAGGCACACTCAATTCTCAGGTTGATGTTGAAGAACTGAGGCTTAGAGGTGCTGAGCTCTGCCCAACGTTGACACTAGCAAGAAGCAGGGCAGAATCAAAGCCAGGTCTCTCTGACTTGAAGCACACCTTAGGCACTGTGCTGTGCTGCTTCAGGGATGACAGCAAGCTTTTGAGGTCTCTGCTCTGTGCTGAGCACAGGGAGCCTGGACACAGCCTCTGCCCTCGTGAAACTGCCATCCTACTTGGGGTCTGACATCCTGGGGGCTCCCTAGATCTTACTGAAAAGGGTTTGATCAGGCTGAGTGTATGTTATGAGGCTTAAAAAAAAGTTCACAGCATAGAATTGGTTGTAGAAATTTTAAAAAACTTTAAGATGTACAATTATGCAGTATTATAGCACATTTGGAACTCTGTTGCCTCTAAGTCTTGGAATCTTATCATTTATAGCTTTATTTCAATGGGAAAATGTACTCTATTGAAACACTCAACTTATAAGCTTTTTAATAAATTAACTTTTCATGATTTTTTTAAGAGTTTAGACTTTCCAAACAACATACTAAGACAAAGTTATTATAGCATTTAAGAAAGATCAACAAGAAGCATTGATGAAATTTTCAGATAATTAGAATACCATCTTTGAATACTCCGGTTAATTGAGATCATTGCTTCAAAATACTCTAAGGTACATATAGTCATAGGAAAAGAAATCACTCCCCCAAATTCCTTAATGAAATAAATAAAAGCCTGATGACATATTCTTTTCCCAGCTGGAAATAACATTAATATCCCTTACTCACAAAGCCCTGCTTCTGCTTCTAAGTTGCTTCAGTCGTGTCCGACTCTGTGCAACCCCATAGACGGCAGCCCACCAAGCTCCCTCGTCCCTGGGATTCTCCAGACAAGAACAATGGAGTGGGTTGCCATTTCCTTCTCCAATGCATGAAAGTGAAAAGTGAAAGTGAAGTCGCTCAGTGTGTCCGACTCTTAGCGACCCCATGGACTGCAGCCCAACAGGCTCCTCCATCCATAGGATTTTCCAGGCAAGAGTACTGGAATGGGGTGCCATTGCTTTCTCCGCACAAAGCCCTGGCTCCCATCAAAATAAAGAACTAGAAGCTGAATGTGTTTCTCTTCATTTCTACCACAGATGCCTGACGGCAGTTGACTTTGCATCCCTCAACAGGAATGGCAAATGTCACAAAATTAATCATTGTAAACACCTGTGTTCAGAGACTGTGTTCTTTTATCTAATATTGACAAAACATGTTGCTTTGTAGTCTGCAAATCCTTTTGCACCTGCAATTTCTTTTTGATTATAGCAGTCACCTTTTTTAGCTGATGTCCTGATAATATATTATTGTATAATAAACTATGTCTCATGATTTTGTGGTATTGACCTAAGACAAATAGACTGCCAGATATTTCTCTGGCAAAGGTTTATTTATCCAGGTTTATTCTGGATCAGCAGACAATTGCAATTTGGGGTCTGTGACCACGACAAGCCACATGGAAGTCCCCACATGGCAAGGGAAGGAGACCACTTGTATAGAGGGGAAAAGGGAGTTGGGAGTGCTATAGTAAACATTCCAAGGCTGAGCCTTGCCAGGAAAGAAGAGGAGTCTTTCTTCTTCCTGTGGGTCTCTGCTATTATCACAGGGCATGAAAGCATCCCCTTCTGGTCTCCTCACTTTAATTGTATGAGTGCCTTAGTTGCTCAGTTCTGTCTGACTCTTTGCCACCCATGGACTCATGGACTGTAGCCTGCAAAGCTTCTCTGTCCATGGGATCTCCCAGGCAAGAATACTGGAGTGGCTTGCCATTCCCTTGTCCAGGGGATCTTCCCATTCCAGGGATCGAACTCATGTCTCCTGCATTGCAGGCAGATTCTTTATGATCTGAGCCAGCAGGGCAGCCCCACTTTAATTGAGGTTTATTACATTTTTATGGTGGGTTAGAAACTTAGCCAGAACTTAGCTGGACAATCCTTTTGTCCCCTGTGGCACTGTCTGAGTCACTTGCTGGCATATGGATGGTGGCTGGGCTGGACCAGAGGTTCCTGGCTGGCTTTACCCATGTGACTGTATCTTGATGAGGAAGGCTGGAGAGGAGGACTCATCTGAGTCTCTTAGCTGTCCTCTCTATGTTGAGTAGGTGGACTTTATATATGGTGGCTCAGAGCTCCTAAGCGAATATTCCAGGGGATAGAAAATGGAAGCTTCCAGAAGACTAAGATGCAGGCTTGGATAGAACAGTCACTTCTGCCATATCCTATTCACCAAAGTAGTTGCTAAATTCAAGGATAGGGGACCAGGACCCCATTTTCAATAGGAAAGATATGGAAAAGTTATGTGAGCATCTTTAATCTGCCACAGCTAGATTTCAGGAGTTTTCTTTGCATTTTCTAGATGAGGAAACTAATCCTCAAGCTAACTGAGTTGATTTGACCAGAAGGGCATGTCTAGGAGATGGGGAAGGTGCAACACTGCTCACAACTGCTGATTCCAAGGCCAGTATACCTGTACTGCTGGAGACCTTGCTGGGCTCAAATACATATTTTCTGATGAACATAATATGCAACCCTTCTTCTTCCTCTTTTTGGCTTCTGAGCCTTTCAAGTATATTGGGGGAATTCAGGACTTTTGAGGACCCAGGCTTGTTACCTTAAGTGCCTGCATTTCTGATGGTACATGCGCTCTCTTTTCCCATGGGACCTATTTTCTTCCTACAGCAGGAATGAGATGAAGGCTGAGGGAAAAGGGGGAGTACTTTCTGTAAGAACTGCGGGTCAGGATAATTGTTGTGGTGTCAGATGCTGCTATGAGCCTAGGCTGCCAGTACCATTATGTTGAGTTCTGAGCAAGCAAGGGGCTCCACCCATGAAAGAAGTGCCATTTAGTTGAGATGAATGGGGGTGAGAAACAGAAACTAGTCAGGAAATAAACAGTTGTTGGGTGAGGGAATAAGGAGGAGTCATTTCACTGACCAATAAAAATCAGTCCTTGGGAACCTGGCTTTAAATTGAGACACTAGTTAACAAAAGTCCGAGCACACTTCAGGGTACTTCTCCTGTACAGTACAAATGATGTTTTTGAAAAGCACCGCCCAGTACATGACATTGGCTCTATTGCTCAGATTTGGTCATGGGAAATTCTGGGGTTTTCTCTGGTCGAAGGCACTTTGTCTTCACTAATAAGCTGTGCTTTCACTTTTCTTTATTTCAAAATGTCAAAAGATGTTTCTTTGCCTTTTCCAGTGAAGCAATGGCTATACCAACCCTCTTTTTTCTTACTGCAGCAGAGCCTATTGCTATATTATCCAGTATTACTTTATATTATTAATTATGTAACATATTATCTAATTTATAGTATAGTTATATTGCTATAATAGACTATTGCTATGGCTTCTATGACGTCTATAGCTTATTGCTGTAGTCGCCTTTAGATTTAAATTTATGCACCAAGTCTTTGCAAATACCTCATCATTCCTCTTCCAAAGTACTGAAAATTGTTTTCTTTACTGAATACAAACCTGTCCTATTTTTTACAAAGCAGCAAAATCACTCATGAAATCTACAAAAGCACTTTGGAAATGTACATCAGATGTAAGCAGGGGAAAATTCCCTTCTAAGTGCTTCTGAATGTAACCATGCTGAACAGCATATTGCATACCAGTAGCTCAGGACTTCAAAGTAACAGCAAAATTAAAGTTCAATCAAAGCATCCTTCACTTGGAACATTTTTGCTTTGTGGATATCAAGTACCACATGTACTTGCAGTGGCTAGAATTTCCATAAAAGGAACAAGAGGAGTGCTAGATTGCATCACCTAAAAGCAATGGTGGCTGTTATCACAAAGGGAAACAAATTAAAGCAGAGGAAAGATGATAGGAGTAGTTAGCTGCAAATGAAAGGCAGAGCGCTTGAGTGCTACCCGGGAGTATTAGTGAGACCCTGAGCTGTGCCCATCTGATGCGTCCCTTTATCATCTCCTTTACCCACAGTGTCTCAGGCTTGGGAAATTTCTGTGATTTATGAAAGTGCCACCAAGCTTCCTTCTCTGCCAGGGAAAGCTACTGTGGCTCAGTTTAGTGTAGTGGTTTCCAAAATGAGTTCTTTCACTCCTGGAGTGCAGGGAAAATATTAGAATTACTATTAAAAAAAATATTTATGTGTTTGAGTGTGTGGGGTCTTAGCTGAAGCATGCAGGATCTTATTTGCCTCATGCAGAATCTCTCGCTGAGGTGCACGGACTCCAGTTGTGGCATGCGGGCTGTCCTTGTGGTGCTCAGCCTTAGTTGCTCTTAGTTGCATGTGGGATCTTAGTTCTCTGACCAGGGATCAAAACCGAGTCCCTTGCATTTCAACAGATTCTAAATCATTGGACCACCAGGGAAGTCCCTAGAATTTCTATTTTATTCCACTGTATTTTAGTGTTTTAGAATCTCGATTTGGGGGTTATGTTTATAGCAATGCTATTGAAAACGAGGTTCATCACAAGCAGCATTGCTGTCCCCTAGGTTGTTGCTGTTCGGTTGCTCAGTTATGTCTGACTCTTTGCAACCCCATGGACACCATGGCTTCCCTATCCTTTACTATCTTCCGGAGTTTGCTCAAACTCATGTCCATTGAGTCAGTGATGCCATCCAACCATCTCACCCTCTGTTGCACCCTTCTCCTCCTGCCCTCAATCTTTCCCAGCATCAGGGTCTTTTCCAGGCCCCTGAGAACTTGCTAGAAATTCAGATCCTTGGGTCTCATCTCAAACCTACTGAATCTCTGCCCCTCTGGAGATGGGATCCCATGAGCTGTGATTGAACAAGTTCTCTAGGTGATTCTGATACCCATGAGAGTTCGAAAAGCAAACTGGTTTCTAATGTGGATATTTATTTAAAAAATACACAGAGATGGGAGAGGCACTCAGACATATTTACGGATGGGATGCTCAAACAAAAATGTTGGAAGGCGACGCTGTGATGGAAACCTGCTGACTCAAGAGCCATATATCCTCTTCCCCACCCTTTTTTCTCCCTATATTGCTAATTAAACGTGGGTTGGGAAAGGTAGTAAAAATTTAGCCTCTTTCACTTTCTGGATGAACTTAAACAAGTTACTTAGTCACTCTGGAAAATGAAAATAAAGTGAGATGCTTTATCTCACAGGACTGTTAAGGAGAGTTAAATAAGCTTGTGTGTATCAGAAGCATGTAACGAACCTTGAGCTCAAAACAGACCCTCGGTTCCTCTTTTCCTATATAGCTGCAGATGCCACAGCATCAGTAGTGTAAGTTCTTCTGTTTGCTAAGATAGATCTATTAGCCCCCAAATACATCAGTATATGTACAAAAGCTAAAAAAAGAAAAAATCTACAGTCTACAGACTATAACCTTGTATATTACATTTTGTGATCCCATGCCAATACAGACAGGTGGGGATGGTAGCAAGTGAGTGTACTGAACATGTTTACCCTTTTCAAGTTCAGTTCAGTTCAGTTCAATCACTCAGTCATGTCTGACTCTTTGTGACCCTGTGAATTGCAGCACGCCAGGCCTCCTTGTCCATCACCAACTCCCAGAGTTCACTCAAACTCATGTCCATCGAGTCAGTGATACCATCCAGCCATCTCATCCTCTGTTGTCCCCTCTCCTCCTGCCCCCAATCCCTCCCAGCATCACAGTCTTTTCCAATGAGTCAACTCTTCACATGAGGTGGCCAAAGTACTGGAGTTTCAGCTTTAGCATCAGTCCTTCCAATGAACACCCAGGACTGATCTCCTTTAGGATGGACTGGTTGAATCTCCTTGCAGTCCAAGGGACTCTCAAGAGTCTTCTCCAACACCACAGTTCAAAAGCATCAATTCTTCAGCGCTCAGCTTTCTTCACAGTCCAACTCTCACATCCATACATGACTACTGGAAAAACCATAGCCTTGACTAAACGGACCTTTGTTGGCAAAGTAATGTCTCTGCTTTTGAATATGCTATCTAGGTTGGTCATAACTTCCCTTCCAAGGAGTAAGCATCTTTTAATTTCATGCTGCAGTCGCCATCTGCAGATTTCAAGAGGTGAATGTAATTTTCCCCTGAAACTCCAAGCTGCAAAGAACAGCAGTGTCAGTGATGCTGTAGACCGTAGCAGTTCAACATCATGCTGTTGTGAGGAACAGCTAGTAAAATCCATTACTGATCATCCTCTGGAGCAGATATCCCCAACCATTTTGGCACTAGGGACCAGTTTTGTGGAAGACAAGTTTTTCCACAGACCATGCTGGAGATGGTTTTGGAATGATTTAAGTGCATTTCATTTATTGTGCCCTTTGTTATTGTCACATCAGCTCTACCTCAGATCATCAAGCATTAGATCCTGGAGGTTAGGGACTCCTGCTCTAGAAGCAAGTAGCCTCTGACTCAAGTTGTGCGTGTTTCAGCCTGGCAGCTAGATGCAGCCAAGTTAATTCATGAGAGATGATAAAAAGTATTAGCCAAAGTTTTTCTCAGAGAGACCCAGGAAATGCACTGAAACTTTTGTGCTCCTATGAATCACCTGGAGAACTCGTGCAGTTGGCACATTTCTGGGCCTCACTCCCCTTGACTTTTATTCTATCAGTATGTGGTGAGCCTAGGAATGTGTATTGTTAACAAGCTTCCTACATGATTCTATTTCAAGTGGTCCATGCACAAGAGAATTTATATGCCCTGAATCGCAGATGTTTTAGAACTGATTAGCACTTCAGAGCTCATTTGGTGTAAGATTTCTTAACCTTTTCCCCTTCATGAGAGCCAAGACGATTGTCATTAAGATAAATGCATGACACTTTCTCATTAATATATTCACATCTGACAAAACCACAAAGGTTTGGAACAACTAAAACATGCCATAACTATTAGCAGCAGTGATTCACAGCGGACCGAGACATCGATAAGATTGTGTCTTACTCAATTCCCTACTGAGGAATTTAACACTACCTCTCAAGAAAACTTATCAAAATATGAGGGAGAGAGTAAGTGTTAACAAAGAAGTGACCCTGCATCTACTCCTGTTTTAGAAATACTAATAATTCATTCGTAATCTTGAGTACTTCATTAGAAACAGATTTCCTGGTGATATAAATCACAATTGAGACACACTGCCGTGGCAGAGCCTGCTAGTTGTCTTCTGATATTTCTTCTCCTCCATCCTCTGTAAGAACCTCCAAATTTTAGCTGGACACATGGACAGTGAGGAAAGAATGGCTGTATCTCCCAACTTCTCTTGCAGTGAGGACCGACCATGAGTCTGAGTTCTTGACAACAGGATCTAAGAGGAGAGAGTGTGTGAGACTTCCAGGCAGTGTCCTTAAAGGGAAGGCCTCTTCTCCTTTCTGCGGCCAGGAATGGGAGGTGAGAGCTAAAGAGCCACTTTGGACTATGATGGGGAAAGTATGTGTGGAGGGTGGCAGAGGAAAAAAGTGAGGAGAAGGAGCTGGAGATCTGCAGTGCTAAGAAATCCAGGCACTAGCCTTGAGAGTGACCTTAGAGCATGATGTTGAGGGAGAGTCCAGGTGTAGGTGAAAATGACTGTGGCTGCAGTGAGGTGTTGAGGTGGATTCAGGAAGGAATGCAGTGAGGTCTCCACTTCCTGTCTTTAGTCTGCTCAGGCTGCCATAGCAAAATGTCTGGCTTAAGCAGCAGACACTTATTTCTCACCCTTCTGGAGGCTGGGATATCCAAGATCAGGATGCTAGTAGATTTGGTTCTTGGTGAGGGCCCTCTGCTGGGCTTGCAGACGGCTGACTTCTCACTGTATCCTCATATGGCTATAAGGACACTAATCCCATCATAGGTCAATCTTGGGATACACAG
The DNA here is from genome assembly GCF_003369695.1 of Bos indicus x Bos taurus. Classification (NCBI taxonomy): domain Eukaryota; kingdom Metazoa; phylum Chordata; class Mammalia; order Artiodactyla; family Bovidae; genus Bos; species Bos indicus x Bos taurus. Next base: position 67,828,848 of record NC_040081.1, read on the forward strand.
TTCTGAATGAGCAGATGTTAAAATAATTTGAGTTTAGATACTTTATGTTGCACATTACAGTCTGGCAGTTAATCTATTCTGTGAATCACAATACAGGGTTTTTGTTTGTTTGTGGGGTTTTGTTTTGGTTTTTTGCAGATTATGGTTTCCATTTCTCATTACAGTATCTCACATAGTGCCCTGCTACTACTAAGTCACTTCAGTCGTGTCTGACTCTGTGCGACCCCATAGACGGCAGCCCACCAGGCTCCCCCGTCCCTGGGATTCTCCAGGCAAGAACACTGGAGTGGGTTGCCATTTCCTTTTCCAATGCATGAAAGTGAAAAGTGAAAGTGAAGTCGCTCAGTCATGTCAGACTCTTAGCAACCCCATGGACTGTAGCCCACCAGGCTCCTCCATCCATGGGATTTTCCAGGCAAGAGTACTGGAGTGGGGTGCCATCGCCTTCTCCGCACATAGTGCCCTAATGGGCACTCAATATGTTCGGTTGAATGAATTAGTAAATTAATTATTAAAAGTAAATCAAGACTAAACTAATAGTCCAAGTACACGCATCCTTAGTCACTCAGTTGTGTCCAGCTCTTTTTGACTCTGTGGACTGTAGCCCCCTCCCCGGCCAGGTCCCTCTGTCCATGGGGATTATCCCAGCAAGAATACTGGAGTAAGCTGCCATTTCCTCCTCTAGGGGATATTTGCAATCCAGGGATCAAACCCTCATCTCCTGTGGTTCCTGTATTGGCAGCTGACTTCTTTACCCACTGAGCCACCTGAGAAGCTCAATGGCCCCCGTATCTACGCACAAAAGCATATGGCAGTGGTACTTAAAATAAAATGCACATTCCTGAGGTCACCCCCTAGATATTGTGATTAAGTAGGTCTGGATTTGGGGCCAGGTGATTCTGATGCTAGTGGTCCACAATTTTCACTGGTGGGCTGGTGATAAAGTGGGCTTAGGATGTTAACAAGGGGAAGAAAACACAACCTTACAGGTATCTTTAAGACTTGGTTAAACAGGACTGATAATTAAACTAAGGGCTTCCCAGATGGCTCAGTGGTAAAAAAAATCTGCCTGCCAAGCAGGAGACCTGGGTTCGATCCCTGGGTCATATTCAGTATGATTGAGCATGCACATATATACACACAATTGAACTAAAGAAATCAAGAGTTATGTTCCCTTCAAAATAAGCTGGCTGATAGAAAAGGAAGCACAATGATACACAAAATACAACACACCTACTAAAAAATCCATGCATCTTTATGTACACAGTGATGAGCACTCAGCTGAGAATTAAAGGAAAGAGAAATAGAAGTGATATTGTCATGGTAGAGCACTTCAGATTACAGCGTCTTCTAGGTTCTTATTAGTAATAATAAAATGCCTAAATTTGAATGCTTCATTATGTTTTCTATTGAGGTGAAATTATCATAAGATCAAATTAAACATTTTAGAGTGAACAATTCAGTGGCATTTAGTTCATTCACAATGTTGTACAACTATCACCTCTATCTAGTTCTAAAACAGTTTTATCACTCAACAGTAAAGTCCTGTATCCATTAAGCAGTTACTCCCCAACCCTTGTTTGTTTTAGGTATATATCTAGGAGTAGAATTGCTGGGTCATATGACAATTCTTGGGGCTTCCCTGGTAAAGTATCTGCCTGCAATGCAGGAGACCTGGGTTTGATCACTGGGTTGGGAAGATCCCCTGGAGAAGGGAATGCCTACCTACTCCAGTGTTCTTGCCTGGAGAATCCCCATGGACAGAAGAGCCTGGCGGGCTATAGTCCATGGAGTCACAAGGAATCGGACACAACTGAACAACTAACTTTATTATTTTTTTATTTTAATTCTATGTTTAGATTTTTGAGGAACTTCCAGACTATTTCCTGCAATGGCTGAACCATTTTACATCCCCACCAGAAAAAGATGAGAGCTCCAGTTTCTCCACATCCTCTTCCACACTTTTTACTTTTTTTTTTTTTAATTGTAGCTATTCTAGTGGATACAAGGTGGTATCTCATTGTGGCTTTGATTTGCATTTCCCTAATTTCTAAAGGAGATCAGTCCTGGGTGTTCATTGGAAGGACTGATGCTAAAGCTGAAACTCCAATACTTTGGCCACCTCATGTGAAGAGTTGACTCATTGGAAAAGACTCTGATGCTGGGAGGGATTGGGGCAGAAGGAGAAGGGGATGACAGAGGATGAGATGGCTGGATGGCATCACCGACTCGATGGACATGAGTTTGAGTGAAGTCCGGGAGTTGGTGATGGACAGGGAGGCCTGGCGTGTTGCAATTCATGGGTTCGAAAAGAGTCAGACACAACTGAGCGACTGAACTGAACTGATGGTGTGGAGCATCTTTTCATTTGCTTGTTGGTCATTTGTGTGTCTTATTTGGAAAAATGTCTATTTAAATTCTTTGCCCATTTTAATATTTGGGTGACTGTGTTTTTGGATTTTAAGCATTTAAAAAAATATATTCTGTATACCAATTCTTGTTAGATATGTGAATCAAAAATATCTCCCCAATCTGTAGGCCATATATTTTTAAAAATTAATTAATTAAAAGTTTATACTAACATAAATTTCACTCCCTTGTGTTCTGATGTGCTTTCATGAGTGGAAAACAGGGTCACCTGCATATATACAAATCTATGGTATAATATTGCCTTACTCCTGATGTTAATAAGTTTGTGGGAACAAATTGCTGGTGGGAACATATTTTTCAGGTGTATCATAGCAAAAAAAAAAAAAAGGACTGAAAATTGCTTTTCTAGACCAAAGGTCCAGATTCAAGAATAGGATGATGTATCCTGATTCCTGTGTACCAAACACTGGTTCTGAGGTATGAAACAACAGCAGAACGGAGACCAACTAACATGACATGTAGGAAGTCTCTTCAGCCATGCTAAGCTCGCTGTTCCTCAACCCTTGAGTCTTGAGACAGTGAAGAAAAGCAATCTAATTCTCTGATTCCTATTCCCCATGTTGGCTCATTCAGCAGTCTCCGTAGAACAGAGTGCATTCAAGCATTAGAGTTTGGCTTATTAAAAAGCAGACATGAATCTCAAAAAGCCTCAAATACCAGATTAAAAAAAAAAAAACCAAAAGAACAAAACTGATAGCAGCAGTGGTGGGATGAGCTATACCATGAAGCTGAGATGGTTCAGGCCCTGGAGCTGGAAGGGAAGGCAGAATGACTGCCCTTCATTGGAGAATAAAGCGAAGACCAACGGGAAAGCAGACTGTTCCTGGCTCATAAAACCACAGAGGAACTCAAGTTTCCTGACACTTCTAGACAGGGCTCTAGCAGATATTAAGGAAAGTGAAAGGAAAGTGAAGTCGCTCAGTCATGTCCAACTCTTTGCGACCCCATGGACTGCAGCCTCCCAGGCTCCTCCGTCCATGGGATTTTCCAGGCAAGAGTACTGAAGTGGGTTGCCATTTTCTTCTCCAGGGCTAGCAGATATTAAGCACAGAGTAAAAACTATCTTTAACATTCAACTATAGACTTTCAGGGGCCTCCCTGGTGACTCAGTGGTAAAGAATCCACCTGCCAATGCAGGAGATGTAAGACATGTGGGTTCGATCCCTGGGCTGGGAAGATCCTCTGGAGGAGGGCATGGTGACCCACTCCAGTATTTTTGTCTGGGAAATCCCACGGACAGAGGAGCCTGGTGGGCTTCAGTCCACAGGGCTGCAAAGATTTGGACATGACTGAAGCAACTTAGCATGCACACATGTATAGACTCTCATATCTGGAATGTATTTCATCTTAAAGGTGGCCCACTGACATGAAGCATGCAGAGACAGAGTAAAAATCACTGATTCTTCCTTATGAAATGAATCCCACTGGCTCCCCACAGCCAAACTCTAATAGACAAATCAGAGCTCTCTATCAATATAAGTATAAACTGGAGGCTCTATGCTCAGAGGCAGTAGAAACCATGGATGAACTTGGTGGGTGATGACAAAGGTACAGAAAAGCCACTGTGTCCTCTAATTCTTCACCACATCTTCCAGTCCTAGTGGAAACAAAGATCACCAGCAGATTAAACAACCATCGATGGATGAAATATTTATTGAGTTTCTAAATAACGGGCTGGAGACAGTGCTAGAACATCAAAGACAGAGCTCCTATTCTGAAGGTGAGGCGGCCACACAGAGTAGAGGTTTCCCAGATGGGAGGATGGGGCATGGCAGAGTGAGGAGGCCTGCTGGACTTGGGAGGAAGGAGAGATGGTCCAGCTTGGCTCTGAGTCAGAACTCTCCTGATTGCAAGTGACAGAAACCTAACTTGAATTGCAAAGAGGGAATGTATGGTCAGGACAGCAATCCCTTGGAAGGGTAGGGGATCTCTCAGGCTTCAGAAGCAACTGGAGTCAGGGACTAGATAGTCGTCAAGACAAGGTCAGTGCACAGGCTTGTGTCTGAAAAAATTCTTCCCCCCAGCTTAGTTTATCTACTGCTCACTGGAAACCCAGGTTCAACCCCTGGGTCAGGAAGATCCACTAGAGAAGCGAATGGCAACCCACTCTAGTATTCTTGCCTGGAGAATTCCACGGACATGGCTGGCAGGCTACAGCCCATGGGGTTCCAAAGAGTTGACATGACTGAATGACTTTTCATTTTCACCTTCGCCTTCATTATTCATGTGTCCAGTCACTTCCTCAGGAAAGCCTCCACTCCCTCTGCTCAGCAGCCTGACTGAATCACACCCAGAAAGCTGGCTGGATTTATTCAAGTCTTTGGGGGTCAATTAGAAAAAGGTGACCCTTTTGAGGGGACAATGCCAGTGTGTGAAGAATAGGATCTCCTGCCTCTTGGCCCATACAGCTTCACACTAGGCCCCATGGCTTGGTTAGGAGACTCCAGGTGGGGTTTCAGCCCCCTTTCCTCCTTGGCAGTGCAACTTCATGCCGTGTACAAGCTAGCCCATCTGCTGTGAACCCCGCAGTCCTCATCTAGTTTGGCTGGCACCTGGAGACCCCAGTCTTTCTGTTGAGCCTCTCCTCAGAGACCGCGGCCATCCTCAGTGAGGGACGACGCCATTGGCCAGTCAAGGGAGAGACTGAATTGGCACTGTCTGAGAGGGAGTTGGAAAACCAAAGAAGTAAAGTGATGTGGTGCTCACAGACACAAAATACAAAACCCAAACCAAAACCCTGTATTCTACTGTGTGTTCTCAGAAGACTGTTCCTTTTCTCCTTACCTACTTGTCAAAATAGCAGTTTTACTTTGCTTGCATGATTATTTAAGGAATGTCTCCCTTGCAAACTTGTAAGCTCCACAAGGACAGCAGTTGGGTCTGCTTTTGCCCAACATGTGATTCCAAGGGCCCAGCAGTGTCTGGCACATGGAAAGTCCTTAATAAATAATGTTTGTTTCATGAAATAGATGAGCAAACAAATGAGTGTGTGTTTCTTTATTTCTCTGGGACTGGCTTTTTTTTTAATGAGCAGGGGGCTATGCTTGCTGGCAGCTTATAAGTCCACAGACAAAGAAGGCTGCTGCTTCTTCTGATTTTTAGAATTCCAGGGAAGGATGCTAGCTGGCCCAATTGAGATCACATGTCCACTGTGACATGTGATGGGAGCACCCTGACAGGCAATTCCTCTCCAAGCTGTTTGGTGAATGGTGGAGTGAGCAGTTCCCCAAAAGAAGAGGAGGCCCTTGCTAGCGAAACAGGGGAAGGCTGGACAGAAATAACTCTGATGGCCCCCACACCGCTGTTGACTTGCCCTGGGCTGGTCACTTGTGTCTTTGTTTCCTCACCTGTGAAATGAGGGAATGAGCTGAGCTCATCTCTGAGATCATCCAGCCCAATGTTCTATTCCCTTTTGTTCTGGTTCTGTTTCCTTATGCCAAATTCTGTCCCAGTGCTACAGGTGTTAAGTGGAAAAAGACATGACTGTGGGCAGCCTCAGTCAAGCAAGGCTTAATGGAGGTGAGCTTTACACTTAGGGGGACAGGCAGGGGAAGCCGGGATGGCATCTCAGGGCAAGGGGCTGGCTGGGGCAGTATGTTAGGGATTGGTGTTGAGCCATTTGTTTGCCAGAAGTGTTTCTTTTTTTTTTTTTTTAAGAGTAAACATCTTTCTAAGGGATACCATGTTAACTCACCTGTATTTTCTCCTGAATTAGTTTATCCAAGAACAGCAAGCCACTCATCCACAAGGATCTGAGGGAATGAGACACTGGACAGGTAAGTTTTGATAATCAAAATAGATCCTGAGTACAAGCATCTCTTGCATGTGTGAATTAGGCTGATCATCGTGGGGTCGATGTATACAGCTGACCCTCGAAGAGCATGGTTTGAACTACACGGGTCCATTTTTATGTGGTCTTCAATAAATATACAAAAATATGCTTGTAGAACACCGTGTACAAGACTTGTATTAAAGTGGACAGCCTTTCTTTATGTAGCTAGGCATAAGGTGAGTGATCGTTAATATAAAATTAATAAAGTTAGTTGTCTTACTGTTTTATAACTTTGCTTTCAAAGAATTACATTACTGTAAAGTATGCTTCTCTCTCTCATAATTGGAGACACTGCATATCATCCTATCATCATAGGTAAGTGGTTTTGAAAAAATACATTGCAATGTTTCTGACACTGTATTATGAATATGACACTATATGGCATCAAAATTTTATAATGATTCATTCACAGTGTATATGTTAGGCTACTGAGAAGCAATCACATGGATTACGAAAGCTACATGGACATGGACTTGGGCAAACTCCGGGAGGCAGTGAGCGACATGGATGCCTGGCATGTTGCAGTCCATGGGGTCGCAAAGTCAGACACGACTTAGCGACTGAACAACAACAGCAACAAGCTACATTAAAGCAATCATACTGTTGCTTCTTCATTACCAATAATATGAACTTATTTTTCACATTATCTCTTCCTTTTCTGATGTCTAGTGTTAGTAATACATAACATTTATAGTGCTTTGTATCATATTAGACAATATTGATGTCAATACTAACAGATGACTCATAAAGCATAAGGTTACAGTACTGATACAGTATTGTAAATATATTTTCTCATCCTTATGATTTCCTTAATAACATTTCTTTTCTCAAGTTTACTTTATTGTAAGAATACAGTATATATTACATATAATGTACAGATATGTTAGTCAACGGTTTATCAGTAAGGCTTTTGGTCAACAGTAGGCTATTAGTAATTAAGTTTTGGGGGAGTCAAAAGTTGTATGCAAACTTTTGGTGCTCCCAATCCACCTCCCCCCCCACCCCCCGAAATAGTTCAAGGGACAACTGTACTTTGTATGTGTGCTGGTTGGGGGTCGGGATAGCTTTGCTCCAGGGATGAGAGAGTGGCTCAGGGAGGCAGGGAGCAAAGAAATGTCTCCCTTTCACGATGCTAAAATGCTTGAGGCTCTTATATACACAATTGGCCCTAAACCCTTCCCAGGTCCATTAAGTACAATAACCTGTTGGTGTCTGTTTGTTCCCCTTCCGATTTTTCAAGCAGCTCCTTAAGGATGTTGTTTAAGCTAAGCTCAGTCTTTGTCAATCTTGTTCCTGTTGGGGAAGAGTGAGGTATGCCTTCACTCCCTAAGGATGGGTCTTGTTCTGAAAGTGGATTTAGTCTGTCCAGGGGGGCCATCTACCAGTCACCACGATACAAGCTCCTGGCACCTGGGAGGGAGGCTGGAAGAGGGAGAGAAGGCTTCCAAGGGGATGTGGCAAGAGGGGAATGAGTGGCACAGTCTGGAGCTGGGTTTGGTGGCAATCCTATAACAGCACTGCTACTCTGGGCCCTCTCACACAGCCCAACACACAGTCCTATTGCTGCACTCAGGGCTCTGTTTAACAAGAGGAAAAAATTCCATACCCTAGAACTGGGGAAACAGTGTCCCATGTTACCACTAATGATGAACAGGGAGAACACAGGACATTGCCTGGACCCCTAGAACTATAAAAAGTGTTACTGCTTACAGCTTCCACATTAGAGGTCCTGAAGTGTGTGTTGGCGGAGGGGGAATTGGGTGGGTAACCGACCCCCTGTAAAATGCTTTACAAAGATGCAGTATAGAGTAGTGACTAAAAGATAGATCTGAAGCCAGTCTGTCAGTGCAATTCTTTTGGTTCTGTCACTCACTAACTGTATGACTCTGGGCAAGTTACTTTACCTACTTATGCCTCAGTCTCCTCACCTGTAAAACGAGTTGAACAGAAGTTTCTGCCTAGTGAGATTGTTGGGCTTTCCAGGTGGTGCTAGTGATAAAGAATCTGGCTGTCAACGTAAGAGTTGCAGGAACCATGTGTTCAATCCCTGGGTTGGGAAGATCCCCTGGAGAAGGGCATGGCAACCCACTCCAGTATTCATGCCTGGAAATTCCCATGGACAGAGAAGTCTGGTTAACTGCAGTCCATGGGGTCGCAAAGAGTCAGACATGACTGAGCAAGTGGGATTGCTGGGAAGGTTAAACGAATCCACACAAGCACTGGAATAGTACCTGGTGCCAAGTGAGTGATATTGCAAAACTTAAGTGTTTGCCAATATTTATATCCTTCATTCTACCTCCTGAAACTTGAAATGTTTCCCAAAGTTGAAGTTATGGGATTTGAATAGAGGCTTAGAACAGGCTGAAGTTGTGGTGATAGAGCTTGGCAGCCAGAAAAAGTGATCGTGAGGATGGAAGAATGGAGAATAAAATGGAAGCGGTTATAGAGGTGCAAGGCAGGACTTGCAGGATAAACCCATTAGATTGTGGGGTTGGGGGTGGAGGAGGTGCGGGGCTGCTGGGAGGCCTAGAGCCCAGCTGGAGCTGATGAGGACCTGGGGTTGGGGATGCAGGGAAGAAACTTAAAGGACAGAGAAGGCATGAGGCAACACTGGGCAGGGTAGGGCCCACAGGCTGCATGTGGCTGACGCAGAAAGAGTAGTTTTGACTGCAACCCAGTTTGGAACTGGAGGTGAGCAAAATTTGTAGAGATGAAATTTATTTTTGGCACCTCTCCAGAGAGCCCTGCTCCTGTTACTCCGTGTTTGCTACATGCACAGCGCCCTGAAAATGCTGCCCCTCCCCGCCTGAAATTGCCTCCTCACCCTCCACTCCCCTTATCTGAATGTAGGCTCAGAAGTCAGCCTGCCTAAAGGAAAGCTAACAGAGAGGAACTCCTCTCTCAATAACTAAATTACTGCTACCCACGGACTGTCCCTAAGGTGCCTGGATTTTAAAAAGGAAAAACCTGTAAACTAAAATGAATTTCTCATCTAGGAATCCTTAATTTAGGGGGTGATGGGGTGGACGTAGGTAGGTTTCAGGCCTTTGACAGAGAGTCATCATTCTCAGGGATTCTTAAAGGGAGTCTGTGATTCCCAAAACGTTAAGGGCATTTGCTTTAACCTATTTTGGTTAAGGCAGTGGAACAAACTAAAATGGAAGCATTCAGATTAGTTGGAAGAACATAGTTTTCAATTCCGTTAGTGGTTTGTCTGTGTGTCAAAATTCTTTCCTGTTTCTTTTTTGGAACCATAGGTTTTTTTTTTTTTTTTTTTCTTAAATGCTTGGATTCATGCTTTCTTCCTACCGACATGGCTCCTGTGGTAGCTCCGACTGGGGTTCAGGTGTGACTATCAGGAGGTGTGGGGTATCTTGAGACAGGTGTTTCCAGGTTGTAGGGGCTGGAATCTGCTTAGTCATAGGTTTTTGACATCCTACATAGTCTTTTCTTTCTAAAACAGCAAGTTCATACTTCTGTAACGTGGAACCAAGGAAGTGGGTATGCCTTTTCCACAGCATCCCTCCTCCTCTTCCCTCCCCCATTTCCTACTGCTGTCTGCAGCTCCATCCACTCTCCCGGCATGCTTCACTTTGCCATAATGAGATGCTCGGCTGCTGTGCAGCCACGACGTCTGGAGATGGATGGGGCCTCCTGTACTGCCCTGAGAGGGATGTTAAAAAGACATTGTATTCATGGAAGCGGGCTAGAAAAGGCAAGGAGAAATGAAGAGCCTCATTTCAACAACACACAGCAGCCGTTGTCCAAGTAAAATGGTTTTTCCTTCTGTCTTATCCCCTGCTTACTGGAGTAACTAAAGCAATGGTATATTTCTGAAAGTCACTCTAAAGGTCATCCATTGTTTAGATTCTATTGGAAAATTATACCTTCTGAGATTGAATTTAATGCGACCTCATTAGGACTTGATTAGCTCAATGCAATTAAGGTGAAAACACCCAATTCAGAGAAGAACTTGTGGTAATGAATGAATACATTTTTATTCAAATATTCTGTTAAATCCCCAGACAGGTATGATTTCCATAAAATAAAAGGCTCTGGATAAAATAGAAAGGAGTCGTTTTAAGCATCTTACAGTTGGGCTGGAGAAAAGATTAGTTTAAAAAAAAGGCTTATTAATGCTACCCTAATTGTCACATGTCAAGAAATCTTGCAGGTTAGAAATAGTTTTTAAAAATAAATGAAATTGTCTCTACATTGAGGACAGGCAAAAAATTTAGTGCTAAATGAAACTAAAAACTGAAATACCGATGTCAAATCTCAGTGTAATTGAAAAATTCTTAGCTTTTCTGAGAGAAGCCTAAGATGGCTGCTTCATAAAGAAACCAGGCTCTTCTAGAATTCAAAAATACAGACTCATTTTTACTTGAAATAGTCCCAAGCATAACAATTATCCAACTGCATCTCATAAGACTGCATCAGGTTCATATGGAAATATGTGATCCCATCACATAATTGGTGCTCATTCATTCGTGTTTCCCTCTGACTTTTATAAAATGCTTTTATATATTAGTCCTTGCTTCTCCCTTGAAGGTATTAGTCCCATTTTTATAGTTGAAGGAACTGTTCAAGAGTTTAAGTGGTAGGTAGGGTTTAACTCATAATTCAGGCTGGCCCAACGGCAATACTTAAAGACATTTTGCCTTTGCCTCTAGCATGCCGCTCAGTCGTGTCTGACTTTTTGCGACCCCATGGACAGTAGTTCGCCAGGCTCCTCTGCCCATGGGATTCTCCAGGGCAAGAATACTGGAGTGGGTTGCCATTCCCTTCTCCAGGGGAGCTTCCTGACCTAGGGATCGAACCTGGGTCTCCTGCATTGCAAGCAGATTCTTTAGCGTCTGAGCCACCAGGGAAGCCCTGCCTTCTAGTACAGAAGATTTAAACTGTTTTATACCAGTTCCTGTGGCTCTCAGGAAAAGGTAGTAGTACATCAAAGTATGAGTAAGAGAAATTATTCATTATGGAACATAACATGTGTCTCTATTCAGGCAGAATCCCCTGTAACTGATGACGATCTGTTTACTCCTTTGGGGTATACCATCTTTCTATAGCCACAGGAATTTCCTATATCCATTTGAACTTCCAGTATCAATCAATTTTCATTACACAAGTTTTTAAAGAATTTGAACAGTGGACATTGATGTTGGGTACTCACTTTTTATCTCTACTGTATGAAGTCTCACATGTCAGTTCAAACTAATTTCACACCGGTGGCATGTCCTAGGTCCTAGTGAAGGATGTTCTTGAATACTAACTATATGTTTCGCCGTGAACTCTAGAAGGGAAGAAGGAAGCCCAGCTAATAGAAAATAGTGACTGTGGAGTTAGAGACTAGATTAGACGAAAAACAAGCTTGGGATGAAAAGCTGGACATGAAGGGGGAAAAGTTTATTCTAGAATGTGTTGAGTCCTGGAGAGTGTCACACTGATCACAGCAGCTAATGTTTATTGAACATTATTCTATGCCAGGTACATTTAAGTGCTTACTTGTATTTACTCATTCATGTAATCCTTACAACATTGCTATGAGGAAGGTTTTACTATTTTCACTATTTTGCAGGTAAGCAACCAACAGAATTTTAGTCCAGGCAATCTGGCTGCAGAAAGCCTAAATTCTACTTCAGCAAAAGATGGCATAAGTGCTCTGGAGGCTAAATAATGTCCAATGTAGAGGTGGTTCCAGAAAGTTCCATCTGCTAAGTGTTTTTGTATATTGGGAGACATGATATAGCCCCAGTGGAGGCTGATGAAAAAATGGAAGGCTCTTGAATGTACACTATAAGCCCACATGACCAGAGCATATCAATTTTATGAAGTAATCTGTAGTCACTGTTGCTTGCTTGTGTTTAATATCCTCCAGTGTTCTGACCTCCAGTGTAAGAGAGGCAGGGGAAAAGGAAGCTGAAGAAGGGAAAAGTGTAGTAAAGTAAGACAGAAGGCAAATGATGCTGTATTTTTGGCTTGTCAATTACTCCCAGTTTTGAGGAGAGGCTGTCCTTTCTGGCCAATGAGGAAAATATCTACTTCTATGCTTTTTCCTTTAACAACCTGATCACTGGGACCTGACTATGATGCAGGTTTGAAAAATGAAACCAACATTTTTATTATCCTAGTAGCATCTGGAAAATTGCTATTTGCAAAACTGTTCTATGTATATAAGTGAAAAGCAATGGATCTTACTCTGACATACGTAATTAAATTAAGAGCTGAAACTGGTTCCCAATAACACAGGCCTCAGTGGTTAGAAGGTTAATTCCAGTAGGCTGAAGAGGCTTTCCTCTCTTACTGATATAGCGTGAGTGTGTGCTCAGTCAGAGTATTTATTACATTCAGCAGAACCTCATTAGCTACTCTGGATAAATAACCTCATTAATGACATAGCATGAAGTAGACAGATGCTTTTGAAATAAGATCAAAAGGATCAAATAGATAAGAAAGCTGTAGTAACCTGGAAATAATCTTTCTGACTAACATTTCATAATACATATCTACAAAGGCAGCTGGAGTAGCTAGATACTCTAGAAAGAGGCCAGGTTTCATACACTATTTTTGAAAATCACATTCATATCCATATTATTATATTCTTGTAAATAAACCTCTCAGGTAGGAGGGCATGTACCTGCCCCCAGCACAGGAACACGACAACATAGGGAGTTTGACTTCTCAGGGGCACCATTACTTATCAGTGGCAAGTTACTATGGCCTTATTTGTCTGAGCAGGCCCAACTGTATTTCAGTCTTGAGGACTACGCTATTTTCCATTCTGTAACCCCAACCCTAAATGCAAGAAAAGCATGCTATAGTGGAATTTGGGGAGAAGTTTTGAAATTTTATTACAGAGGATTGTTGTTCTTTCTCACTTGACTTTTCCATACTAAATTTCAACCTAGGCTTAAGGTATTAAAAAAAATGATTTAAATTAAGGAGACTTCCCTGGTGGCTCAGACGGTAAAGAAGCTGATTAAAATTAATGTTGTACAACAAATAGAAAAATTCCAATTAAATTATCATTTGAAAAAAAGTAACTTGCTTTAATATTACCTTAAAGCAGTAATTGGATGAAGCAAAATGGCAGAGACTACATTCCTAAATACCTCTACCCACCATAGTCCCAAGACTGTGGTTCTCCAAGGACATGAATATAAATGCACAGAATAACATTATTATCTCAGTAAACATCCCCACAGGAATTGAGTCATTTGGGAACGCTACCAATGAGAAAAAGTGGAAATGTATTATATATTTAAAAAATTCCTTACGGAACTTCATAAAAAAGAAGGCAATATTCTAACTCTGAAGTACAGAATTTGAAGTAGACATAACTTTCCATCTTTGGAATTTGAAGATTTGCTATTAGACAGTGTGATTTAGTAAAAGACCTGGTTTAGGAGTTGGGATACTTGAGTTTAATGCTATTAACTAGCTGAATGACTTTACGTTTAATTCTTTTGGACCTCAAGCCTCATATTCTTAAATGAGGAAGTTGGATTTGATCATCTGCAGGGTTCCTTCCACATCTAAAATTACACCTTACCATCAATGTGCAGTTCACTCTGAGGAAGAGTTAATTAGTGCCTACTCTGAATGCACTGTAGTTGGTGCTGGGGACATAAAGATTAAAAACAAGCTTTCTACCCTCAAAGGTTTATAATCTTGGGGATTGTTAAAATGACAGGGTGATATATACAGAATAGTATGCAGTCACTTGAGCTTCCCTGGTGGCTCAGATAGCAAAGAGTCGGCTTGCAACGATTGAGACCTGGGTTCGATCCCTGGGCCGGGAAGATCCCCTGGAGAAGGGAATGGCTACCTACTCCAGTATTCTTGCCTGGAGAATCCCACAGACAGAGGAGTCCAGCAGGCTACAGTCCCTGGGGTCGCAAAGATTAGGACACAACTAAGCAACTAACACTTTCACTATGCAGTCACTTCATTATATCTGTTTTATTATTCATAAGACTTGTGGGCCAGAGAGGCTTAGCAGACTGTGAGCTTGCCTCCCAATCCTCAGGCTACAGCTGACTCACTATAAACATCTGTGTAAATTACTCTCTAGATCTGTTTTTTTTCTTTAAAAATAATCATACGGACCCAACTGAAAGGCTGTATACAACAAAGGCTGTATATTCTGTACATTTTTATGTGCCAGAGGACAATGTTGGGTGTTGGGGCAAAGCAGCTGGCAGGTGCCTCATGTAGATTAATATTAATATATCAATACATTATTATATAGTTGGCTGCAAATAAATCGATATAGCAAATGACTATCTACAACAAATTAATTTTGGTCTTATTTTAATTTAGAGGTGTCAAATAACAAGTCCATTTTTGTGCAAAAAAACATGTGTCTCGGCCCTTGAAGTACCATTATAAGCAGTAAAAAGCCATACAAATATCACATATTCAAAATATTATAAACTTGGATGAACTATAAGTACTTCTTAGATGTGTAGAATAAGTTGAAAACACAAATGGTATAAAGAATGCAGGAGCAGTTTCTCTGCTCAGGCTAAGGACAGACGTTTGTACAATTAGATCTGCCCCAAAAGGATGCCTCATTTCAGAGTCCAGAGGTAACTATCCATTTCTGCAGGGCCCAGCTGATGCTCTGTTAGGTTAAAGGTCACCAATGAAGAGATGAGATTCTTGTCTTGTCTGAATTGAACCTGAAGTGGATAAATTCAGGTTCAATTCTGAGAATCTATTATTAGATGGAGTGATTCATAAGTATTTTAATGATAGAAGCATAATAGATACAAAATGAGACATTAGGGATTAAGAAAGATGGAGTATATTACAAGGGGAGTGGTGTGGGACGGAGGAACTGGTTTCATCTTGTTCTTTCAAATAGGCTGTTTTTGGCCTTAATATTTATGCCCTGATTTGAAACATAAATTTCAGAACCCTGAAACTCAAAAGCTTTGGCTGTATAAGTCTAAAACCAAACGACTCATTGGTTACCAGCTGTTTTTAGTGTCATCCATTCTCTAAGGCGGGAGGGTGGAATGGCCTAGCTGCAGGATGGGGCAAGGCTTCTGCACACAGGGAAATGGTGTTTGTGTGCTGTGGCTGGGATAGGAGAGGCGGTCCTCCACTAATATCTCAAAATATTATTCCGCTACAATAACATGGTGAGTATGATGAGTTGGTTTGAAAGCCTTGCGAAAAACTCGTCGGAACTCTGGAAAATGGTGAGAATTCTTGACTGAGGAAACTCAAGGATCAGAAGAAGTCATCTAAACTAACTCCTTCCTCTGCCAAATAACAGCCAAACAAGTTTTTCGGACCGCTTCTTGCCGTCATTGACTTAGGTTCGCTTAGCTGACGCTTACTGTCTTTCGAGGGCTGGTGACCTGAGCCCTGGACTTGCTCAGGTGTTAGCCTGAGCCCGAAGCTCAGAGAGTGGCCGCTGGTTTTCTGCATGTGGTCTGCGGGCACACAAATGTGTATCACCGACATGGAGCAGTCGAAGCCTTTAGAACAGCCCATTTGTGACGAAGGAGGAGGAAATGTGTTGTCGCTGGAAAAGAAGCGCATTTCGAAAATGAGGACAGAATGGATTGTTGTGACTTGTTGTGCAAGAAAGAATTTGTTCCTCACCAGAGGGTTTGCTGGAAATAAAGACGCGGCGATTCTTGACCAGTCTCTAGCTGCAGGAAACAGCCAGCAAGCGAAGTCACAGTCCAACTTCGTCGCGGACTGGGCTCCCGTAGAGAGCCGCTCGGAGGCGTGAGAGACAAGCAGGAGACTCCGACGCGTCGAGTCAGCGGAGAAGAGCTAGTTCCCCTACTCAGTGCAGCAGGAACAAGCCGCACCAACAGCTCTTCCCCTTCTCAATTCTTTGGGAAACACTTCGCTTGCTTTGTTTCAGACGCCGACCTATCTTTCTTGGTTGGTCTACAGCTCCACCAGTCCCGCCCACCAGAGGGCGGGGCTCCAGGGTCAAGGTGGACCAATTCCCCAGCCTCGCCCCTACACGCGCTTTTGGACCCCCGGGGCTGAGTGACAGCGGCCAGGTCCAACCTGTTATTCGGAAGCATGGCCCCCGCCAGGGGCGGTACGGGGACGAGCCGCCGGGGCCAATCATATTGGACTTCAGGGGGCGGGGCCTCTTTGCCAGCTCCAGACCAGCTCTCTCCGCACTCTTTTTGTCAAATGAGAGACGCGGGTGGGCGGCCCCTCAGCCGAAGTTCAGCCAATGGAGGAGGCGAGGTGGGCGGGCCGAGAGTGCCCGGCGGCGGGTCCTCAGCTCCCAGCCGAGGTGCGGCGAGCCGGTGGGGGGACCGCGAGGCGAGCGCGGGAGCTTGGGCGGCGAGAGCGGTGTGAGCTGCCCGAAAATGCACTCGGATGCCGCCGCTGTCAGTGAGTAACAGAGAACCAGCCGGCTGGGAGCGGGTGGCTGCCAATACTCTCCGCTCATCTCCCGCAGTCCCCGCCCCGCGCCTCCTGTCCCGAAACGCGCCGGGATCCCCTGCCCGGGAGCCACCCCTTCCCCTCCCGGGGCCGGGGCGGGCGGTGACGCTGCGGGCGGCGCGGGGCGGGGGCGGGCGTGGGGGGAAGGGGCCGGCCTGCCGGGGGAGGGCGGAGGTGAGGGGGGTGGGGACTGGCTCCATTTCAGTGTTGGGGGAAGGGGGGGCGGGACGTGCGATGAAGGGCCGGGACCAGAGTGTCCCGGGTGAATGGAGGTGGAGGCGGCGGCGGGCGCTAGCGAGCAGGGTTGGGGGTTGGCACCGACGGGGGGAGGGAGAGAGGGAGCGAGCAAGCGAGCGGGGCGCAGGGGTGAGGATTTCCTAGGGGCTGAGCGGTGCGGGCGGCTCCGTGAGAAAGGCGGGTGAGTGCTAGGGGAGCGCGGGGGCGGGGACAATGGGAAGAAGGGCTGGATGGCGGGGGTGGGGGGGAACAATGGGGTGGAGGATTGGGGGCAGCGGCCGTGCGGGGCAGGAGGGCAGGCAAGGAGATGAGGGCTGATGTAATGGGAAAGCGAGATGGTGGGAGGGATTGGGGTGTGATGGGATAGTTGGGGAGTCCGGCGAGCAGGAGGGCCATAGGAAACGTGGAGGGATAGAACTGGGGGTGGTGAGAGGGGGCCGACGTTGGGGTAATAGGATGGAGCAGGTGTTGGGAACATAAGGAAATTGGGAGTGAGAGGAGAGGCAGAAGGTGGTTTGGGGTGACAGGATGGGGGCAGGGGTAGAGGAGGTGCTGTGGGGGTGAAGAGCTAGTTGTGAGGGAAGAGAGGTTGGGAGGGGCCGGGGCAGGGGGAACACTGTCTTGTCCAGATTCTGTCCGCGCGGGGCTCGGGGAGGGGGGGGGAAGGTGTCGGACTATGTGTTTGGGGGAGATGTATCCTTCCCTGGATTAAGGCTGGGTCCCTTGAAGGGGAGCCTTGAGCTTCGGAGTATAAGGGGGGGCGGGGCTGGGGTGGAGGGGGCGGGGGAGGTGCCCTGAGGTTGGCGCTTGCCGCGGTTACCCCTGATCGGCGGGAAGCGAGGTCAACGCTGGCGCGGGCTATGGCTGCGGGACTGGGAGGCGGGGCAGGGAAGCAGGCTGCGGGTTTTCCGCTGTGGGTGCTGGAGGGGTCGGGCCCTGGAGTCTAGGGGCGGGGCGGCGGGGGGGGGGGGTCCCTGACGGTCCGAGGATTTGGCAGTCTGTGACGCAGTTGTCTAATTTCTGATCGTCAGGTGTGGAGGCTGGTGCTTCGGGATCCGCTTCCCTGCCGGGAGGGCCGGACCACAAACCCAGCGCAGCGCCCGCGGGGCGCGACCTCTTACAGCCTTGCGGAGAGGGCGCTTTAGGGGTTTCCTTTAGGGTCTGGCACCAGTCGCCGGGTGTGAAGGGGAAAGGCGGTCCCGCGGAATTCTGGGACTTGTAGTCCGGACCGCGGTTGGGTTGGGTGCACGTGGGTAACTGTGGAAACGAGTCCCAGAATGCAGCGCGCCCCTCGGAGCCTCCCAGCTCCGCTAACTCGTGCTTTATTCCCCGCGGACCCTAGCGCACTCCAGGGAGGCGTTCATGTTCCCTGGGACCTTCTCCCCGTGTCAGCGGGTGGGCGAGAACCAAGCCAAGCGCAGTCCTTTCACACTTGGGTTCTTTATCTCCAAGTTGAATATTTCCCACTTGCATTTGGTACCCTTACTTGTAGAATAAACGCTTCGTCTTGAACCATTTAGTACATAGGTTGTGAAAAACATTGAAGATGCGACGCAATTTAAAGCAGCGTTTAGAATAGTGTGTATTTGTGACTTCCTGTGTGTATAAACACCAGGTTAAAAGGTTCCGTCTTAGTTAAATCTAAGAATGCGGTGGAGACACATAAAAATGTTGTGAAGATAGTATGAATTGTGTTTGCAGTTCTTGGGCCGTTTGGATTGCCAAAGAATAAGGGGACTTTTGGGGAAAAGATGGTCTTGAATTTAGTGTGTGTGCATGTACGTGTGCGTGCTTAGTCTCTTCAGTTCTGTCTGATTAATTGGTGATCCTGTAGACTATAATCCGCCAGACTCCTCTGTCCATGGGATTTCCCAGGCAAGAATACTCGAGTGGGTTGCCACTTATACGCCAAAGGATCTTCCTGACCCAGGGATCGAACTCAGGTCTCTTGCGTCTCCTGCAATGGCAGGCGTATTCTTTACCACTGTGCCACCAATTGAGAGCTGGAGGTGGCTTAATGGAATTGCGATGAAAATGATCTCATTTATTTAAGCCAGTGTGAAAATGTCAGGATGAGCAAAGGGAATATTTGATGTCTACGGTTTTCAAAGAAGCATGGAAAGCAAATGAGACTAGAGGAGGGTAAACTTGGTGGAGAGAACCTTAGGTTTTCATGTGTTTTTCTTTAGTATTAGAAACCATCCTTTCAGCCTGTAGACTGCAGACATCACATCCTTTGCCAGTTCCCTTTACCATTTATATGCAATGACGACTCCAAAACGTGTAATGTGGAGGGCTTTCAGGTTAGCTCAGAAATGACAGAGTTTTTTAATGTGATGTATAAAGTATTATGAAACCATTGGTAGCATGGTCACTAGAAGATTATTGTGATGACCCCGATGATAAAAATTTTACGAAGAAGTCCAAAGATTTGGAAACAATCTAGTATGGTTAAAAATATATTGAACTTGAGTGCTTGACTCAATGAACTCATAAGGTTCATTTCATAATGGCTGAAAAATTGGGCAGTGTGTGATTTTATCAGGAAAAGATTTATATCTGTTTTATATTTTTCTTAAGCTTATGGTGACATATCCAGGAACTCCTTTGTTATATGTAAATATTTAACCTGGTTATGTTTTCCTTTTTTTTTTTTAATAGTGCATGTGTCATGAAATTTGCTCTTGTAAAGGGTGAGGTGTATGAGGTTGAAAACCAGAGCTGTAACTGTCTTTAAGGTGGTGTTTTTAAAGAAAATATTAGGCCAGTCATTTTGTTCCCTTTTCTCTTTTTTCAATTTCATCCCAAAGGGCAGGTGCCCTATAGATACACATGACGCTGTCTCTTCCCCAGCACTCAAACCCCAGGTTCCTATACGTTATTATCGTAGCACTTTCTGCTATGGTTTTTAGGTTCCTCTTTGATTTTTGGCCTTTGGGGAGGTTTTATTTTCTTTTGAGCTTAGTTATGCATTTAAACAGATGTTTCTTAAACTTTTCCCAGAACTTTTGCAACTGTTTTAAGCAGATGGTTCCAACTTAAGAATGGTTTGACTTTACAGCGGTGTTCAATCAATCTGCATTTGATAAAAACTGTACCTTGCATTTTGGATTTTGATCTTTTCTCAGGTTAGTGATGCATGGTATTATATTCTCCTGACGCTTGAATGGCGACCTCGGCAACTCCCAGTCAGACACGTAATCAGGAGGGTAAACAACCAGTACATTTGCAATCGTTTTGTACCCAGACAGCAATCCTGTTTTTCACTTTCAGTACAGTTTCAGTAAATTACCTGAGGGGACTTCCCTGGCAGTCCAGCAGTTAAAACTCTGCACTCCCAATGCTGAGAGCACTGATCCTATCCCTGGTGGGGGCACTAAGATCGCGCATGCCACATAGCATAGCCAAAAAAAAAAAAAAAATTACCTGAGATAGTCAATATTTTGTTATAAAATAGGCTTGAAGTGAGATAATTTTGCCCAGCTGTGTGTTAACATAAGAGTTCTGAGCATGTTTAGGATGGGCTAGCCTAAGCTGTTATCTGTAGGTTAGGTTTATTAAATGTATTTTCGACATAGGATATTCTCAGTTAGATAGTGGGTTTACTCAGGGCATAACCCCATCATAAGTAGAGAAAAATCTATAGTGGGAAAATTTTTAGGTTGTTTTACCAGTAACATTGCCAGAAAAGAAAGACCCCCTCATTTTCTCCCTTGGAAGAGAAAATGGTAACCCTCTCCAGTATTCTTGTCAGAAAAATCCCATGGACAGAGGAGCCTGGTGGGCCACAGTCCATGGGGTTGCAAAGAGTAGGACACGACTGAGCTCACATTTCCACTTCTGAGAATTTCTGTACTTTTGTTTTTTCTTCTTCTCTTCTTGCTCCCAAGAAGTACCCCTGTTAACACTTGATCACATTTTTTCAAATGTTCTTTAATGTTATATCCATTTCTCTTTAACTGCTCCCAGAAGCTCTTATTTATTGCTTTTTTCCTATTATATGTGTTTGCCTTGCTCTCATCTCAATAGTAATAGTCTTGTGTAGTCAGCAGTGTAAAAAAATCATAGTTTCAGAAACTGACCTCCTGATAACTTTTGTTGTATGATTTAGGATGCCTCTGGCAAATAAATACTCCATCAAAAGTGGCTTAAGTAATAGAGCTTATTTTTGTTCGGTAGCAAGAAATTTAGAGATGGATGGTTCTAAGGCTGGTACAGAGTCTCAGTATGTCTTTTAAGAATCTAGGCTCTTTGTATACTTTTTTCCTTTATTTTTAGTATTTTGGTTTATCAGGAGCTGTAGGCTCATTGCCTCATGTTCGCAATGTGGTTGCTGTAGCACCAGACATCATGCCTATGTAAGAATAGGGTGAAAGCAGCGTATTTCCTTATAGTTCCCTCCCTTGCAGAGAGGAATCTTTTCTGGAAGGTCACCTTGGAGACTTTCCCTTTAGTTTCATTGGGTAGAATTGGCGTCATGCCACTACTAGTTGTAAGGGAGGTGGAGAAGGTGAAAGTCTGGCATTTTTAGCTTCTGTTGTGGATTCCAGACTTCCCTAGGGCTGAAGAAGGGTGAGGAGAATGCTATGAGTTGGCAGCCTATAGCCTATAGTTATATCCCTGAATCAGCTACTGTGTCCAACTGTCTTTGACTTGGTCTCAATAATTTTAACTGTTGATATATTTTCTGCCAAATTCTAAAATAATTAGAGGTAACTTTAAATAAAATTCTGTCAAGAGAAAGAAAATACAGATTTACAAGCTACACATAAATGCTTGCTGTATGTTAGAAATGGGCCATGTATTTTGGCTCTGAGCTTCCTAGTGGCCAAAATAAAGATGAAAACAAGACCAGTTCACTTTTTTCATTTGGTGAATGAAACTGCAGTTCATTTAATAACCCAGGCTGGAAGCTTAGACGTTGCTCATCCTCTCTTTTCTTGGTTGGTAGCAAGTGCAAGCTTGCATCTCTTCCTATGCCTGTACTCTCTGTTCCATACTGATTGCCATCACCCTAGGTCTGAGCCATCCTTTCTTATAATAACTAGCAAGTAATATTTTTGCCAGGCTCAGCCTCCTATTTATCCTCTTCATCATCAGTTGAATATCTTTGTCCTTATGACCCCTCTACCCCAAAACCTCAAAGCTCCCAGTTGCTTACAGATGTCTCAGAAGCTGGGGTTGAACTGGTTCTATATTTTAAGCTCGGTTTCTTTCCCCTGAACCCTTCTCCTCCCTCGGCCCTCAGTGCCGCTTCTCTTAATTGTTCCTTGTTCCCACTCTAGCAGACTCCTTCCCTCCACTGAATCTCCAAGGACTGTTGACTTTTATTCTCAGTTTTCTTATTAACAGTAGCTGTGTGTTTACTTACTTGTCCCTTTTCCAGTTAGACGATAACTCTCTCTTGAGATCTGGAACTCTGCCTTAGTATCCATGCTGTGGTCCAGTGCATTGCATTGCTTAGGACCTCAAATATGTAATGAACTGAACTTAGATGGTCAGCTCTTGAGCAGGTAGTGAATTATCTGAAAGATTTTAATGCTTCCTCCTGCAATTCTGCTTCTGAGATGTCTTTTGTTATCTTTAGGTTTTTCTTCCAGGAATACGAATTTTCACTTATTCATTCTCTGCCCTTTTTTTGGACAGAGTTGTCCTATGCAAACCAAATTAAATAATATGTATTTTTAAATACATGCAGATATCAGTTTTGAAGAATGTCTGTGGCATGGAGAGGTTCTCCAGAAGGGAGTAGCGCGCCGGTGATGTGCTGAGGGACAAGAGTGTGCATGTAACAGTACTTGTGTCCACTTCTGACCTGGTGTGTAATAGGCCGCGGTGGGGAAGGCTTGGGCAGGGCTTGGCAGGTCTGATGGTAAAGGGCCTGGAAGTGTCTGTCTCCCTTCCTATTTTGTTTTATGAACAGCGTCTGGTCCTAAGGGTTTTTTGTTTTTTTTTTTTAATGTTAAGAATACATTAAGCTCACCAAAGTCTTTCTTTATTTAGAAAGTAAATTGTGTTAGTTGGAGGTGAGTTTTCTGAGGCTCTGACATTAATACTGACATCTCTGTTTAGGTGACCAGCTTAAATTACAGTTAGTAGCCTTTCATAGCATATTCTTTTTTTTTATTCTGAGATTCAGGTTAGCAGAGGTACCTCTCGAGAATTACTCTTTTAAGCAGAACATACATTTAAAGATATTTGTGGCTGGGAATCGGAGAAGGCAATGGCACCCCGCTCCAGTACTTTTGCCTGGAAAATCCATGGACAGAGGAGCCTGGTAGGCTGCAGTCCATGGGGTCGCTAAGAGTCGGGAATGACTGAGCGACTTCACTTTCACTTTTCACTTTCGTGCATTGGAGAAGGAAATGGCAACCCACTCCAGTGTTCTTGCCTGGAGAATCCCAGGGATGGGGAAGCCTGGTGGGCTTCCGTCTATGGGGTCGCACAGAGTTGGACACGACTGAAGCAACTTAGCAGCAGCAGTGGCTGGGAATTCCCTGGTGGTTCAGCGGTTAAAACACCACACTTCTACTGCAGGAAGCACAAGTTTGATCCCTGATTTGGAAACTAAGATCCTGCATGCTGTGCAGCCACAAAAAATAAAAACAAAACAAACAAAAAAAAGTACTAAAAAAATAGTGGTGGCTATCAGTTCAGTTCAATCGCTCATTCGTGTCCAACTCTTTGCAAACACATGGACTGCAGCACGCCAGGCTTCCCTGTCCATCACCAACTCAAACTCCTGTCCATCAAGTCGGTGATGTCATCCAAACATCTCATCCTCTGTCATCCCTGCCTCCTCCTGCCTTCAGTCTTTCCCAGCATCAGGGTCTTTTCCAGTGAGTCAGTTCTTCTCATCAGGTGGGCAAAGTATTGGAGTTTCAGCTTCAGCATCAGTCTTTCCAATGAATATTCAGGACCGATTTCCTTTAGGATGGACTGGTTGGATCTCCTTGTAGTCCAAGGGACCCTCAAGAGTCTTCTGCAACACCGCAGTTCAAAAGCATCATTTCTTCAGTACTCAGCTTTCTTTACAGTCCAACTTTCACGTCTGTACATGACTACTGGGAAAACCATAGCTTTGATGAGATGGACCCTTGGTGGCTATAAGAGAGGCTATTATGTTGGTGGCTATAAAAGAGGCTCCAATTTTTGGCTTATGTTTCAAATAGAAAAAAATGCTGAAGTGCATTTTAAATAGAATCATATATTTTAACAACTGTTGTATGACTGTTCAGATCTAAGGGTCTTTTCTCTATCATGTCCAGTATTCTGGTAGACAAAGTATTTGCTGTTTTAGATTTGAATTGTTTTTGTTTTAATCCGAAGATGCTGTTAATGAGTTATTTTCAATCTAGGAAGGTAGGCTTTGTAGTTTTTGAAACTATTAAATAACGTACAGGTGCTGGTGGTGGTTTATCCGCTAAGTCATGTCTGACTCTTTGTGACCCCCATGGACTGTAGCCCACCAGGCTCCTCTGTCCATGGGATTTTCCAGGCACGAATACTGGTGTGAGTTGCCATTTCCTTCTCCAGGGTATCTTCCCAACCCAGGGATTGAACTTGTGTCTCCTGCATCACAGGCGAATTCTTTATCACCTGAGCCACCATTAAACGTTGAATAATGCGTTGAAAGACCCCCACCCTCCCCAAATCACAGTACCTCTGAGTATGATTCATTTTATTTCCATCTTTGAGGATTGTTTTCCTTGTGAATATTTTTGAAAACCTTTCATTACTTGCTGTCTATGTCAGTAGTATTTGCAAAGATGGGGTGTCATCCCTTTATATCTGTGATGGCCTTTGCCAGTCTCTGGGGCCCTGGTTCTTCCTCTGATTGGGGAATTCTAACTGTCAAAGCAGAGCTGCCCAGACACACCCACACCAGAGTGTGATTCTGAAACTGAAGGCAGGTCCAGGTTATGTCAGTGGTGCACTCTGCCCTTAGATGTTTTGGTTGTACAGCTGGTATGATTGGGCCTCTGGTTTTCCTGGAGATTGTGGGAACTATCTAATAACCTTAGAAAAGAAGAATTGCTGTTCTGTTTAAGTTAGCTAGTTGGTTTGTGATGCTTGCAACTAAGAATTCTGACAAATTCAACATCCAGACCTATCACTGGTCGATACATGGCAGAGGCCGATGTGGAGAAGAGCAGTGATCTGCCTTTCCACCCTGCCTGGACTCTGTTCAGAGTCCAAGAGCCCTGACTTGAGGTGATCCAAAAGACTGAAGAGGGTACTGAGGCAGTGTTTGTGGTAGGAGCTGCCTTTGTCAGTGGTCATTGCAGGACTCTGAGGCATTCAGTCACCCCACTGATCTCACTGTGTAGAGCTCTTTACTGCTATCTTCTCTTAATCACATCTGTGTCCTCTCCCCCACTCCCAAATTGTTGAGAGTATTAGGTGTGGAAATAATACTGGTAGAATATTTATTTTGTTTAGCCAAAAATCATATCTAATATGCTTTTTAGTTGACTTTACACTAAAGACTTTACACTTTAGTTACACTATTGAATGTAATTAATTCTATAAATTGTACTCGTTTGATAAATACGTGTGTGTGTGTAACCACCACAATAATTAAGATATAGAATGTTTTTGTTACCCCTCAAAATACCCTTGTATTCCCTTGCAGTCTGTACTTCTGTACTTTCCACAATTTTTGGCTTTTAATATATATCAGCTTAGGCCTCCTCCATGTTATTTGATGATTTGTCATTTTGCTGTTTGTGAGGATATTACAGTGTAAAAAGATATAATAATCTCTTCTTACTGAACTATTAAATCCAAAAGAAAACTAACAGTGCTGCATAAACTATAAATCTGACAATTAATACTTTACACATAGAACTGACTTGAATTAGTTGACTTGTTCCCTTGACAGATTTTTCTGGTGGATGGCTTTTCTGTGGACCAAAGGCATATAGTTCTAGGATTAGTTCCTTGGATGAGATGATTTGTTTTCTGCGTCAGGTTGGGAGGCAGGGAAGCATAGTAGTTAAGTGTGGGCCCTAGAGTCAGAATATCTGGGTTCTGTCCCTGTTAGCTGTGTGAATGTGGATAAATTACTCAGCTACTCTGTGTAAGCTTCAGGTTCCTCATGCATAAAGCCACCTACTGTGGGGTTTGGAATTGTTCAGTCAGTGGTGTTTATTGAACACCTACTGTGTACTAGGCCCCATTCTTTATCTGGCATGAAGTTTTCATTCCAGCATGGGAAAGTGTGTTCCATGGTGAGCAGTTCATTAGAGAAGAACCAAGCAGGAAAGGGGAGCACACCCGTGCCCCATGTGTGCAGGGGAGGGGAACGAGAGCAGAGGATGTTGTAGTTTACATGGTTTGGGCAGGGAAGGCCTGAAGGAGGTGAAGGGGACATTCTAGGGAGAGGGAATGCAAATTCAGAGACTCCCAGGAGGGGAGCAGACCTGTGTTTGAGGAATGGCAAACAGGCAGTGTGCTTGGAGTGGAGCTGGGGGTTGGGCAGAGAGGAAGAGTAGGAGGCAAGATCAGGAGTGATCCTGAGAATTAAATTAGATAGAACACAAAATGTTTAGAGAAATGCTTGGCACTTTTCTGTTTTTGTTGCTAATGATTACTGTGTAATGACAGTTTTCTTATTAGGCTTTAAAAAGAGGCCCTTGAGGGACTTCCCTAGTGGTCCAGTGGCTAAGACTCTGCTCTTCCAGTGCAGGGGGCCCAGGTTCTATCCCTGGTCAGGGAACAAGAGCTGACATGCCACAATTTAAGATCCCGTGTGACTCAGCTAAGACCCAAAGCAGCCAAATAAATAAATGAAAGGAGACCGTGTTGAGGAAAAGAGGTCATAAGAAACAAAACAGGCAAATGAGGCATTGCCTCACTTGGTCACTCACCAAACCTTTGAGGTTTTTCCTGTAGCCAGGTGCTACTGCGACAAAGACAGCTGAGCCTGGCCCTTGTGTTTAAGGAGCTTCCTTCCAGTGCTTAGTGGTCGAGGCAGAGAAGTCCTGGACAGTTGAAATATGGGACAGGGAAGGTTAGATGGATGCCCAGCATGCTTGGAAACAAATAGGTAGTCATTCAAATTAGACTTCAGGGAAGTGAAGTGACGTGTTAGTCGATCAGTCGTGTCCGAATCTTTGTGACCCTGTGGACTGTGTAGCCTGCCAGGGTCCTGTGTCCATAGAGTTCTCCAGGCAAGATTATTGGAGTGGGTTGCCATTCCCTTCTCCAGGGGATCTTCCAGACCCAGGAACTGAACCCTGGTCACTTGGATTGAAGGCAGATTCCTTTACCATCTGAGTCACCAGGGAAGTCCTTCAGGGAAGGGTTACCTATTATTGTGTAAGCTTAGCTTTTGAAGTTCTATTATGTGAAGGAAAAGATGGGTGTGTGCCTCCAGGGGTGAGGTGGAAGGGTGCTTTCCAAGTAGAGGGAGCAGCCTGGCAGTAGCAAAGAGTTGGGTAAGCCAGAGCTAAGGGGAATCAGGTGGAGGGGTGGGCAGGAGCCACATGGAGAGGGCTAGAAAGAGGCTCCAGGGAGTGGAAAGGAGGTGAGTGGTAAGAGAGAAATCAGAAGATGTAGGATGCAGGGAGAAAGGAGGAAGAAAGCGGGGGGGGGGGGGGGTGCAGGGGAGGAGAGGGACTGACAACATGTTTATACACAGTGATTAATCATAGGCTGTTTCAGTTGCCTTGCCTGCATTCATTCATTTAATCCTCACTCCGGCCCTTGAAAGTAGGAATACGAATGTACTATTATCATCCCCATTTTACAGATGAGGAAGCTGAGGTACAGAATGTGACCTTCTGAAGGTCACACAGCTGGTAAGTGGTGAGTTGAGATGCTAACTCGGGCATTCTGACACTGGTGTTGAGGTGCCTGCGACTGCCTATGAAATAATGTGTGTGCTTAGTTGCGTCCGACTTTTTGGGACCCAATGGACTGTAGCCCGCCATGCTCCTCTGTCCATGGGATTTTCCAGGCAAGAATACTCTGAAATACTATTATTTTATTTGTGCATTTCATTTAATCCTTTGGTAACCTGGCAGGTATACTGGAATTCTGTGTTTTGTCATTGGCTTATGAATGCTGATGGCAGAGCCTGTTATGATTAACTTTGTTTTGCATTTGGTTCTTTTCTTCTTGGAATGGATCCCAACGGGGTCTGGGATGAATTCCTTCTTTCCCACTCCTCCTCTTTCATTATTGCCATTTCACAATGAAACTAGTCATTTATTTAAAAATGCATTCTAGCTGGGCAACTGATTATGGCAAAGAAGAGTATTTCCATACTTTTTCTTGTCACTAATGAAATAGTAATTTTTAGTCTTAAAGGTTTTATTTTAAACAGACATTTGTATTAAGTACCTTTTAAGCATATACTTTTTGAATATAGGAGATACCTAACATCATTGCCGAAAAGCCAGAAAACTTATAGAGCTACTAATGTTGTTTTTGTGTAACATCTTTGAACTGATTTCTTATCTTTTTCTGTAGTTGAGGAGTTTAAGTCTTTTTCCCCTTTAAGATCTCTTTCTACAGATTCCATTCCCAAAATTAGACCACAGATTATTTGTTCTTAATTAAACAGGAAGCTTGAGGAGGAGTGTTGAACATTCAAGTCCAGACAGCTGGCTATTGACGTGAGAGTGTTAAAGACTTGTCCCCTTGTCATTCTTCTGCCCTGTCTTTTTGATCTTCTGGGTTCTGTCTGCCTTAATCTTTTCCATGTTGAATAATAATAATAGGGATTAAAATAATGAACCTTTGTTGGTTCACAGTATGGGCCAGTGCTGTGCTGAGTGCTTGGCACACACCCTAAGAGCCTGGTGAGGAGGGGCCTGGTGATTGATTTAGTGAGGCTGGGTAACAGGAACGTCCTTCAGCTAGGACTCTGCAGAGCAGGGACTCTAACCCGGGGCTTTCCGAGGCCAGAGCTGTACTCTTTACCCCAAATCGGGCCTCTTCTAACATCAGTGAGATGAAATGGATCTGTGTTCTTCAGTGGGTAGGGTGGGGTGAAGCCAGTGAGTCTAGGGCCCTTTGTATCTTGTCAAGGTGGGAGAGCAGCCAGTCTGGCTAGCTCCTTTAAGATGGTGGCACCAGCAGGCGCAGGCTGTGCGGTTGGTGACAGGTGCTGGGTGGCACGCCACCTGTCCTGGATCGGGGCTTCACCTCCCAGCCACTTTTTTTGGGTCCTGTGAGAGTTAGGAGGAAAAAGCCAGAAGCGGTGGTGTGCTTGGATGGCCTTAGCTTCGGATCTTGTGTTCAGTGAAAGGTCCGAGTCACCCACGATGACCTGGTCCCACCTCGTCAGTTTCCTCCTTTCCACGCTCACGTTCCTGACTTTGTGTCTTGTAAATAACAAGTATTTATTGATGAGGAGAGTGATGTTCATGCCTTCCTCCTCACTGCCCCTTGGTTCCTTTCAGTTTGCACCTAGATTTTTGACCTTGAACAGCTTGGATCTTGATCTTGTCTTCATGCTGCGGGGGTTGCCGTGAATGGGTTGGACTCCCCTCTGGCCTGGATGAGATTGTGAACTGGATGTGGATTGGGGATTGAAGAGAGGGTGGGGATGTACGCTCCTCTCTGGTTGCGTGTAGAGTCGCCTGGGCTGCTTGAGAAGCTCTGACAAGTCCACTCCTATTTTTGTTTGGCCTGGATGGGGCCCCAGCAGTGGCAGTTGTTCAGACTCCCCAGGTGATTCTGATGCGCAGCCTCTGGATCAGTGTTCAGCGGCTCAGTGTGTACACGGGGTTTGGTTTGGGCTATGGCAGGGAGGGTGCCAAGGCTGCGGCCAGCCCTCCCCCATACAGGCCACCCTGCTCAGCATGCAAGTGACACTGAGTGACACAGAGCCCCACTCAGGTGGCGGCCGCTCTGTGCCGCGCACTGTGCTGGGCACACTGCAGCAGGGGCTCGTTTGATCCTCACAGTGTTCTCATGAGGCAGGTGCTGTTAGACCAAGAGATTCCTGTTTCTAACAAGTTAGACAAGTGTGTGGTATGAAGCTGACCCACAAACCTGGCTTTTGGTTTTTCCTAGTTTTGCGGTGTGGAAAACTCATTTCAGATCTGTGTGTTTTAATAATTTGGCCTCAAAAGTGAAAATAGGTTTTACAGGTGAGACACGTACTTGTGCTGTCTCACATAGCTCAATGACTTATCAGTTGGTGTGCAGAAGCGTAAGTTGGTTCTAGAATACCAGTTGAAAACACTACTGTTTATAGGGTCAAAAGTAGACTTCATTTTATGGTAGACTTTGTATTTTAAGTCATTTTGAAGTAAAACTGGTTTTTAATGAATTTTTAAACTTAAAGTGCATTTTGTAATTTTTTAAAATCACATATGCTACGTATATTTGTGCTCATATTATAGATCCACCCTGACTTGTAATCTGACCCACTCTATGCGCTCTGGCTTCTGTGACCTTCTAGGGTATGAAGCAAGTTGAATCTCAGCATTTTAAATGTCTCCAGTCTCCTCATTGTTAAGCCCAAACTCAATACCCACTCTGTCCTTTGTGCGTTTCTCCTTTCTCTTCATGGCCCAACTTCTGCAACAAGTTGTTTATGCCTGATGATAGACTGATCCCTCACTTCTTGCTCCAACCATGCCTCATTTCATTCTTCACCACAGTTATAGAGTAACTTGCACATTGCTCAATCCAGTGGCTACTTTTTTTTTTTTTTAAGTTTATTTATTTATTTGGCTGCACTGGGTCTTAGTTGCAGCTTTCAGGATTTAGTTCCCTGCCCTGGGATCCAATCCAGGTCCTCTGCATTGGAAGCTCAGAGTCTTGACCACCAGGGAAGTCCCCAGTGGGTACTTTAAAAACATTTTCCCCCCTTTTATTGGTCATGTGCTGCTGCTGCTGCTAAGTCGCTTCAGTCGTGTCTGACTCTGTGCAACCCCATAGACAGCTTGTACTTTTCTAGGTATTGGGATAAAGTGGTGAACAAAGCTAAAGAAAATGCCTGTCATCATGGAGCTTGGGCTTCAGGGAGTGTGACAAAGGATAAAGATGTAAATATATATAAAATATAATGTCTGGGTCACAAAGGACCTCATATCTTATGATTCTATTGATAGAAAATGTATAAAGGCAAACTGTAGGGTTAGTGGTTGCCTGATGATGTAGCGGTGAGGGGAAAAATGAGGAGTGATTGCTGATGGGGTGATAAAAATTGTTAAATAACATTGTGATGGTTGTGCAGCTGTGTATACACTAAAAAGCATTGACTTGTGTACTTTAGATGGATCAATTGTATGGTGTATGATTTCTATTTCAATAAAGATTTTTAAAAAGGTCAAAAAATAAAGGTTTAAACCCTAACCTGGTAGCTCAGCTGGTAACTCTGGTGGGGATGGAGGTGCTGGTTTGGATAGGGAAGTCAGGGGAGGGAGGCCTCTGGATGAGGTGACGTCTGAACAGATATTTCAGTGATGTCAACGTCAGGCCAGTGATAACAGAGGTGGGAAAGAGGAGGAGGGTATATTAAATAAAATAGACCCTGAGCTAGGAGTTCACTTGAGTAGTCAAGAAGAGTGTGGCTGGAATGGAATGAGCAGGATAATGAAATGGGATGACTTAGGTCAGATCGTGTAGGGCCTTGTTGGAGTTTTTCCTTTTGTGCGGCAGTCACAAATCCAAAATCTTGTGATTACAACCTTACATTATTACTTGTCCTTTGCAGGTTGGCAGGGGTCTCTTTTCCCCTCAGTGACATTCATATCCTCAGTGTACCCGAAACCTGTAGGAAAATGGGCTCCTGTTTCTAGAAGGAAAGAGAAAGAAAGTGAAAGTCACTCAGTCATGTCCGACACTTTGTGACCCCATGGACTGTAGCCGGCCAGGCTCCTCTGTCTGTGGAATTCTCCAGGCCAGAATACTAGAGTGGGTAGCCATTCCCTTCTCCAGGGGATCTTCCCGACTTAGGGATTGAACCCAGGTCTTCCACATTGCTGGTGGATTCTTTACCAGCTGAGCTACCAGGGAAGCTCTCTAGAAGAAAGGGCAGACCTAAACAGTGAATCTTAGTTACATACACTATTATATACTTTTTCCACATCACTGAGTAAAACTAAGGTTTCAGGAGGGTGGGCCATGTAACCAGTGGCGTGGAGCACCCCTCAGCCTTCCCTGTGGAATCACCTTTAGCTCTCTAAAGCGGTGCAGCCCAGCCCTGCATCGCTGCATCTTGCTCTTGTTCTGTTCCAGAAACATGTAGATGAATGCTGATTTTGATAACCTTTAATTTTGTTTCACTTTTTTGGCAATGACATGGTAACGACCCCATGTTCTGTTCTCCACCTCCACCTCCAAAGCCATTACTGGTTTAGTTCGTCATTTTCATTGTCCTCAGAACGCATTAACCCACTCCAGTGTTCTTGCCTGGAGAATCCCAGGGACGGTGGAGCCTGGTGGGCTGCCGTCTATGGGGTCACACAGAGTCGGACACGACTGAAGTGACTTGCAGCAGCAGCAGCAGAATGCATTTATCAGTACATATATGTGCATAGTGCTATATTAAAAACTTTGTACCTGAGAGCATTGCTTACTGATTGACCAGCTGGAGTTTAGCTAATAATAAAATACTTTTATTTTAATTCTTAGTGACAAGAAGAAAGAGGTGTATCTGAAATAGAAATAACATGGATGTTATGTCTTTTCTGCACCATCTTTTGTGGTTTTTTTTTAAGTTGGTAGATTGCTTTTGATTTCACCAGTTTTATTATCTTTTTATTTAATAATAAGGTTCTTTAACTTTGTGTGTTTACTAATTGACAACTTTGGTGGGACATGCTGCCGCTTTTTCCTCCCTGATGCTCTCATCAGAAATGAGTTAGAACAGAAGAAGGGGCTTTGGAATGTGAATTCTCCCCAGCTTGGCCACAACTAGTTACCTGACTCTGCCTGTGCTAGTTTTCATAGCTCAAAGGACAAAAGGACGTGAGCTTCCCTCACAGCTCCTGAAAGCAGTCTTGTTGGTTTTCCTCCTAGTGTAATCACATTTTATATAGAGGTGAGTTCTAAAGTCCATATCTAAGGTGAAATCACCAGTATTAAAAATATCACTGGAGGGATTTCCCTGGTGGTCCAGCAGCTGGGACTTAACACTCCCAATACAGGAGGCCTGGGTTCAATCCCTGGTCAGGAAGCTAGATCCCGCATGCTACAACTAAGACCTTGAGCAGTCAAATAAATAAAATATACTTAAAAAAAAAAAATCGCTGGAAATACTTTCAGAAGGTGCCCCCTCCTTGCAAATTGTCTCTAGCACAGCGGTTTTTTCCTCCAGCATTAGGACAGGTCACCAACTCTTCTTCAGCTGAGCACCAGTTGAAGCAGCTGGCTTATGTTTAGGGACTGTGTTTTATGAAAAATACATCTCCTAAATCCTTGGCTCATACAGTGTTGTTAGGTGCATGTGGAGACTGAGCGGACCCAGCGACTGTCAGAGTCCTGTTGCCCGTCTCCCTGTCATTAAGTAGAGGCCTCAGGGCAGTTACTAGGACGATTGACTTCTCTTCTCTCTCCCTCTTCTTTTTGCCAAGCTGTTGCCCTGAATTGGTGTGAGTTAAATGTGGATGTCCTGCGGTCCCATTGTACTCTCCACTTTTGCTGCCACAGACCACCTGAAAGCCCTAATCATTTCCCACCTTGCTCACTACCAGTAGCCTTCATGAAACACCACTCTGAATCCAGGCCACATTTGCCGTTGGGCAATCTTTCTAAAAAAGGCTGATTTAAACACTGCTATGGCACCCAGGCTCATAGCAGTGCTTCCAGCATTCTGCTGTGCAGAATTAAGTACTCTCTGGATTCTGGTAGCGTAACTTGGCCTGGTGAAATTTCGTTCAGATCTCGTGCCATAGTCGTTTCACCATTTTCATGTGAAACAGCTGTACATGAGTTACCTTTGAGTAGGAGTGCTGGAGAGTGCCACGTTTATCTTATATTTGCATACCCTCCAATGGCCCAGTGGAAATACTCGTCCTTAGATTAACCTCTTAAACAGGGTTCGGAGCCACACTTTTTCTGCCCTGCCCTGCCTTTGAGTCTTCTGTTACCATGCTGCTTCTCACATGTGAAGATCTAGTGATGTGAATGCCCTGAAATACCAAAGCATACTGAATTTAAGTCTTGATGCCCTTGTCCCTACATTCATTTATTCCTTGAGTATTTATTGAGCACCTGATGTGTGCCAGGTATTGCTTTTGGTACTAGGGATATAGCAGTGGACAAGAGCAGGTTCTGGCCTTCGTGAAGCTTATATTCTAATGCTAGAGGAAGATGGCACCCAAATATGACATGAAGTCTGGTGGTACTAATGCCATAAAGAGAACTAAAGCCTGGTAATGGGATAGTGAAGAACGGGTCCGGTTTGTTGGCTCTGGCAAGGTTCTGTAAGATGGTGATGTTTCAGTGGCAACCTGATAAAGTGTGAGAGCAAGCCATGTTATTATTGGAGGAAAGAGGGCTCAGTGCAGAGAGAACAGTGTGTTCAAAGGCCCTGAGTTAAGAGCTTGGTTGGAGTATTCACAGGATAGCAGGAAGCTCTCTGTGACCGAGAAGAGTGAGTGAGGGGAAGATAGGTAAGAGATGAGATTGGGTAGAAGAGGCAGAGAACGTGCGGGGCCCTGAGGCCATAACTTCTCTTTAGCCTTGAGTGCCTTTCCCTTCTATCTGTAACTTCTGAGGTTGGAATTAATTTTAATTTGTTCCACATGGTAGCTAGTTGCCTTCTGCTTGCGGAATAATGATCTCTTCCCTATTGATTTGAAATACCATTTAATCGTATTAATTCTGTGTACTTACACATACACGCAACCATACAGACGTGCGTAGACATGTTTATTAGCTCTCTTTCAATGATTTGTCTTACTGCTCACGTACCGTATTTTATAGCACTGTACCTCTACACCAGGCCTTGGCAAACTACAGCTCATGGTCCAAATCAGGCCCACTACCTAGTGTCTAGAAATAAAGTTTTATTGGAGCACAGCCACACTCATTTGCTTGTGTATTGTTTATGGCTGCTTTTGAGCTCCAGTGGCAAAGTAGCTGCAGCAGAGATCGGATGGTCCACAAAGCCTAAAATATTTAAGATCTGGCACTCGTGCAGAGAGTTTACCAACCTCTGCTTTATATTATGTATGGTCGGATAGGGCCTGTTCTTCATTCTTCATTTTCAACAATTTCTTGGCAAGTCAAGTGTGTTTGTTCTTTTCAGGTGAACTTTAGAATCAATCTGCTAAGCTTGCCTGACTCCCTTCCCTTTCCCTCACCTCTTTTTGGGATGGGGAGGTGGGAAGCAGGGAGAATAGGAATTTGATTGCATTTAATTTTGTAGTTCAGTACAGGGTGAAGTGATCGTCTTACGATACCGGGTCTTTCCATTCCAGAAATATATCTCTGCATCTGTAAACTTTTATTGTTTCTTCACTTGAATGTTGCACATTTAAGTTTATTCCTACGTGTACTATTGCTTTTCGTTGCTATTATAATTGAGATCACCTCCCAGGTATATTTAACAAGTGATTATTTATGGCATAAAAGAAGGGTTTGAATTTTTATGTATTTCAATTGTTTCTGACCCTTTATGGAAGTAAACTCCTGTTAGGACTGTTAATTCTTGAAGTTGATTCTTTTGGTTGATGATGGTCATTGTCTGAACTTACCAGTTTTTGTTGTATTACTTATGTCTCTCTATATTGTGGGATTGTGTATACAAAGGGTAGTTTGGAGGAAGTGAATTTTGACCCTCTCAGTGGCATTCACTTTTTTCTGTTACATAGGTCACAACAAGTGATAATTATTTAAAAAACCCAAAACAAACCCCCAAAACTCCCGGAAAACTTTATGCCACATCAGGATTTGTTGATCATTTTAAAGAATACTCAGAAGATAATTTAGGCAAGCCGTTTATCAAGCATGCTGTGTCTTTCTGTGGAGCCATTTGTCACTTTTAATACAGAATGTTAGGTTTGCACGTCACACATGAGAGTCTAACCAGTGATGGTGGAGAGCCTTTTGATCATGGACTAAAGTTGACTTAACTGAGCATTTAGCCTTTAGAATTGAAATAGGAGCCAGAGGAGATTTTATGAGTCAGTTAGTGCTTTCCCAAATGCGCTTCTGTAAAGCATGCGATCTTCACCCTTAACATCTATTCCTTAAGGATGTGAAATCTATTTTAGATTTCAAGGTCTATTACTTGCCCTGAGCAGTGAACAGATGAACCATGAATTCAATACGTGTTAACCTTTGTGGATTTATCTTTTAATGCCATTTTGGTCTTTTTTTTCCCCCCCCCCGAATTTGTGTCTGCTCCTTAGCTTTTTACCTTGATGAAACTAAAGAAAAACTGTTCTGTTCATGCTGCTGGTTCCTTTTCTTTTTCCTTTTTTTTGATGAGGTGATGATGAGGTGGTTATGATAGTAGACACTGGGTATGGAAATAGAGACTTGGCTGACATATATTATGTGACTTGTGAAATGAACCTTGTTACTTTCATCGTCTGTAAAGTGAAACTTCATGTATAGAACTTTAATGCTCTTGTATATTTTTTTCCACTGCTGAGATATTCTTCCACCATCATTATGAAATCAGTTGGTGGTATATGAATGTAGACATACCATCATAGGCTGTAGAGATGTATCAAGCCGTATGCCTCTGTCACAGAGGCAGCTGCAGCTTTGAGATCTTTGATGTGGGGCTTGACTTGGATCTACAGAAGTAGAAACCATTGTAGGTGGTTGGTGTGGAAAATGGTATAATCTAACAGTGATAATATCTTTTATTGGGCACTCACTATGATCCACACATTACTCTGACTCTCTGCCACATCCAGGCATTGTAGGCTCATTCACAACTGAGGACATTGAAATTTAGGTTAAATAACTGGTGGATCTGAGATTCAAGCTAATTGTTAGACTCCAGAGTCAGGTTGTAAAGCTCAGAGTGTTATTTTGGCAGAAACTGTATGTGTGTGTGTAAAGACGGATTTAGCAATTTTAATTTGTTTAGATTCTCCTGTGTGGATTTTGGCAGTTGAATCAGCAGGTCTGGAGACCTTATTGCTTTGGTGATCTTTGGCAGACTCCTGTGTATCCTCAGTGAAGACAGAATCTAGATCCTTAAGTTTTCTGGTGTTTTTTTTTTTTTTTGCGAGTCCAGAAGTTTAATTTATATATCAAGATATTACTGTAGTGTATCGTTTGTCTTCCAAATTTTAAATTGAGAGAGTACAAAAAGGGAGCTTATGGCTTGATCATAGATGCCAGGGCAGGAGGGGTGGGTAAGATTAAGTTCCCCAAAGCCTTTGTTACTGCTCCTAGCTTTAGAGCCCCCTACCTAGGTTTATGAAATAGAAGTATAAGTACATAAATACACACACGTATATATATATATATATATTCAAACACCCCAAATGATTTAAAATCTTTTTCTGTACAGTTGCACTAATTAAGATGGAAAATCAAGGTCTGCACATATTTATGTCATCATTTACCTTAAATATGGCTCAACCATTCAGATTCTAAATAATTAACACTTGTCTGTATTTGAGGTCCTTCTCTGGTTGTCCCTCAGCCAAGCACTCTGATTCTTTGGACCACTCTCAATGGCTGTGCGTGTGGTGTCAGGCCGGGGGCTGCTGTTGGTCGGGCCAGCGCGTGCACGTGTGCATGTACACTTAGAGCCCGCTGCTCCTGACAGTGGTGTGTGTATGTCAGGGACTCTGCTGCCTGCTGGCCCCTCTGCCCTCCAGGCCAGCCCAGACCTGGATTCCTGGCACGATTTAGAAAAGAAAAGTGGAGCTTTCTAAATACTGGCAGGCAGGTCAGCTTGCTTTCCAGCCCAGAGAGTCCGGCTCAGCAGAGACAATTTGTGTTGTAGTGTTGGCTCCTTGCATCTGACATGCATCCTAAATAAATATTCCAGGAAAGGGTGATTTTTTCTCTCTCTCTCTTTTTTTTATCAGAATGGCATAACTTGGAAAGTTACAGTATCTTTTCAAGGTTACTTTCAGACTAACGTTTACTAATCGTTATAATAGTAAAGAAAAGGAACTAATGTAAATCTTGATATTTTATGAAACTGCTTCTATTGATGCTTATTCAAATATGAAAATAGCCGTCGACTTTTAACTCGTATTCATATAACCTACTATGTAGGCAAGCATACTTTTTATGAAAAACATTTGAAATTGGAGATTCAAAAGCCAAACATAAAGTTTTATGTTGTGCGATATTGTGTGGTAGAGCAGCTTGACTTTGTCTTTTGTGTGTGATTTAGTGTACAGTCCTGAAGTTGTGAGAGATGGCAGGTGGAGACAGTCTTTGATTCTCTGTGAGTGCAAGTTCTGCCTCTGTGTTACTGGCTCTGTGGCACATTTTACTGTTGCAGTGCCAGGAACTATAGACCCCATC
This sequence comes from Bos indicus x Bos taurus, assembly GCF_003369695.1. Classification (NCBI taxonomy): domain Eukaryota; kingdom Metazoa; phylum Chordata; class Mammalia; order Artiodactyla; family Bovidae; genus Bos; species Bos indicus x Bos taurus. The sequence continues at coordinate 67,867,198 of NC_040081.1, forward strand.
CCAGGGCCCTGGCCTCTCAGACAGGCCACTTTCAGGCTGGCCCTTTGATTTATCTGTATTTGTTAAACAGGAGGGGGAGGGGCTTAGATTCCATTTCTGCTCTATGTTGTGTAAGAGTCAACAAAATACGTATATTGTAAGAAATGTCAAGTGATTGAGATGCTTTCCTGTTTATTTTCTTGCCAGGAGCTTGTATTGTGCTAGTAATTCTGGGGAGGAGAAAGAGAAAGTGAATATGGTTCATTTGAGATCTGTCGTCTATTTGTGTTACTTAATTTGCCAGCATCAGTGGTATTTTTCTATTAAGCTTAAGTTCGTTGCTGATAGGATGTTATAACTACTGAAGTATTTTTGTTTTGCCTTACAATTCACATGAAAATTTCATGAACTGTATTGTAACATTTGGTTGGGAATTTAATTTTATTGTTAGACTATTTCTAGCAGATAGGTTGGTAGTTGCATGTTGTATCTTATTTAATAAGTATCAAATATAATGGCGATAGTATTCAATTGTATCAAAACATTTATTTCCACTTTTGAGCTTTATTTTTTAATAGTCTTTTTGCAGTATGGGAAATAAATGACACTGAATTTTCCCCTTTTTCTTTTAAAGACTTTCAGCTGAACTCTCATCTCTCAACACTGGCAAATATTCATAAGATCTACCACACCCTTAATAAGCTAGTAAGTCAATTTTTTAAAGACAAAGCTACCAGCTGTTCAGTTGTTTTAAGTGTATTTGATAAGAATTTAGATTATGGATATTAAGATATCAGCTGTTTATGAAAATACTGAATTTTAAAACTTGCTGTATGGTGTGTGATTTCTTGGTAATAATGAAAATATTTCTTGCAGAATCTAACAGAAGACGTTGGCCAAGACGATCACCAAACAGGTATCTATAAATGCTATCACTACTTAATTTTCAATAAACTTCCTAATAGTTATGAAGGAGAAATACTAGCTGAGACCGCTCCATGTTATTATAATACATCCCATTAGCAAGTTGTTCCTTGGTTGAGGATCTTTCTCAGGGTGTATGGAGGCAGCCATGCCACAGCTCCTTCCCAGGAGGAAATCTGTTCTAGGGCTCCAGTTTACAACGGAGTACTTCAGTTCCTTTAACGGGGTTGGGGATTCTCCCCAGTGGTTTGAAGATAATCATTCCTTTATTAAAGTATTTTAGCTTATACTAAAAAGTAGTGCAGTTTGAAAGGTTTTCCATAAATGCTTGTTGACTTGAGATATAAAATGAGTTGATAAGGAGATAGGAGTATATCTGTGTGTTTTGTATGGGTCCTGTGGATTTATGGGCTTCCCTGGTAGCTCAGACAGTAAAGAATCTGCCTGCAGTGTGGGGGACCTGGTTTTGATCCCTGGGTTGGGAGGATCTCCTGGAGAAGGGAATGGCTACCCACTCCAGTATTCTTGCCTGAAAAATCCCATGGGTAGAGGAGCCTGGCTGGGTACAGTCCATGGGGTTGAGAAAGAGTAGGACACAGCTGAGCAACTAACACTGTCTTTCACTTTGAGGATTTATGACCGGGAAAATTGAAAGTGGCTTATTATAAATCATTCTCTAGCCCTTTGGTTCTCCAACTCTAGCTGGCATTATAATCATGGTGGAGGGAGGGGCTAGTTTCAACGGGTTGCTCGGCTCCACCTCCAGAGCTCTGGGGTAGGGCCCCATAATTTGCATTTCTGACCAGCTCCCATGTGATCCTGATGGAGCTGGTCTGGAGATCACACTTTGAGAACCACTTCTCTAAACCGTGATGATCACAAAGTTCAGAAACTTGCACTTGATATATAGTTATGATAACTTCCAATGAAAGTTATTAAAATATATTTTAAAGTTTTTGAAAGTTACCACAGTAATATATGAACACATGCTTGTTAGAGAATTGTTAGAGAACTGTTAGCTTGTTAGAGAATAGCACAAAAACAAATGAAGGAAAAACCCATAACCCTCCTTTAGTATGCTGTTTTAATACTTACTCCTTCGGATATTTTTGTACCTGCATATGTTTTTATGGTAGTAGAGTAGTATTTTGTTTTGTTTTGTTTTGTTTTAGCATTGATGAGCTCACACTGTATATACTATATAGCATCGGTCTTTTTTTTTCATTTAATTTTTTTATTAAAAAAAATTACCTTGGAGGTTGTTGGGATTTAGGACTCCCTACCCTTCTCCTCCATATTGGTTCAGGATCAGTTGAAAATTAGGCATAATAAGATGGATATTGAACTAACAGTTGTGTTGGAAAACACAGCTTAGATGAACAGCAGAAATGCAGAAGCTTTGCAGTATTTCACCTTAATTAGACAGCCTTATACACAATCACTGCCATAGCCAGTAGAGCACCGCACACCTGGCCCACCTCTAACCTCTCATTTATGGCAGTGTGGGGTAGCAGCTTCTGCTGGCAGGCTGGGCGGAAAGGGAGTTCAGAAGGAGCCGGGCCCCTCTGCTCAGTTCCCCCCACCCCCCATTACCAATTAGATCAGACATTCCTCCTTCCAGGGAAAGGAGTGAGAGAAGGGGAGGTGTGTTTTAGAAGGTCAGGCCACAGAGGGTCCCTTCACCTGGTCTTTCTGTTTTAGTAAACATAGGTCAGGACAGTCAAAAACAGTCTCCATAATAATTTTAAAAGCAGTGTATGCACATGATTTTAAAAGAAGTGTCAAAAAGCAAAGGTTGCCATCCAGTTTTATGAGCGCCAGCTCCCATCCCCCGCTAGTACTACACCCTTGACTCTCCAGAGACAACTCTTATATTCTTGTATTTGTTTCCCAAATGATGATGATGATATATTTTCCCCCAAATACAAGTATACATTTATATATGCCTCTTGTTTTTGTCACTCAGTGTATCTTGGAGATCTTTTTATAGCACATTTATGAAGCTTTATTTTTAATGACTGCATGATTTCCTGTCTTGAGAATATATCATAATGTGTTTCTGTTGATGCACACTTAAATGTGTTTAACTTTTAGCTACTACCAATAATGCTGAATATAATTTTCAGAGCCAGTTCTAATAGTTAAGAAAAAGCACATTTCTGTTTTCTTATTCTGGAAAAATACATTGGTAGGCACTGGAGATTTTTTAAACTTGATAATTGTTTTGATTTTTTAAAACTAAATTTTTTGTTGGTAGAGTCTTTCAGCTATCTTTCCCTTGGCTATGGTAATGAAACATCTAAGTTTTGCCTCTTGTACACTGTTTAGTTACTGTTGAACTTTGGATTTAAGTGAGTATTGTTATTATAGTAATGTCACATTTAAATATTTAACCTGAATGTGGCAGTTTAATAACTGAGGGTTATAATTCAGGAATACTAAAGTGGAGAGTGTGTTTGGCTTCATACCTCCTCTTTTGCCCTTGGGGACAGTGGATGTGTCTGATGTTTGTATATGACTTGCTGGTGCAGTGCCTGGTACCTCATATGTGCCAGTCATTGTCAATTAGCATTAGTAATTTCTTAGAGTAGTCCATTTCATTAACATTTCCCCATCTGGTTTTAGCATCACTTGTGATTATCATATCTGACAGAGCATACTTGAAAAATTAAACAACATAAAATCTGTAATGTTTGGAAATCTGAGAAAGTTAATCACTGTAGTGCCTCTTTGAATCTCTTCGTTCAATGGTAGACTGAGCAATTTCTATACCAACTGTATATGGAAGAGTGAAACCAAGTGCAAGAGGCCAGGATCTTTCTCCTCTCTTTCTTTTAATAATTTTCTTTGATTCTTTCAGTCTTCCTACCACCAAAAAAAGAAAAAGGGGAGAGAGTGTGTACATTAATATTGGAGAAATAGCCCAAAATAGTGGGCATGAATTTAAAAAGCCAGAGAGGACCAATAGTAATAATAATAGTGAAGGAGGATGATAGATGTTGAAAGTCGTATTGTTTAGAGAGAAAGGAAAGGAAATTTTTTGGTCTTTAATAGTAGGATAAAAATTGCACATTTGGACACTAATAGTTTTACTCAAGCAAGTAAGTAGTTCAATGGTGTGTTCAAGAAAATGAAATAAAATATTTTGATACTGATAAAATGTCTTAAAATACAACCTATTTATCAACTTTGGAGGAGGAAATGGCAACCCACTCCAGTATTGCCTGAAAAATTCCATGGCAGAGGAGCCTGGTGGGCTGCAGTCGATGGGATTGCAAAGAGTCGGACACGACTGAGCACACTTGCATTTATCAACTTAAATGACTATACCTTTGTGACTTGTTCTGTGAAAAAGCTATATAAAAATTATTGAAGTGGCAGAATGAACATATAAAATGTTATTGAGTCAAGGCTATATGATACAACAGACTCATAATGATAATTCGATAGTGGGATTTTTGTATTGGAACAAGCATTTATTCTAAGTTTGGAAAAGTCAGAAAAAGATCTCTAATTGTATAGAGCTCTTATTTGAGGATGAAACTGGGCGCCCAATTTAATATGTCATAGGAGAATTAATTCCTGAACAGGACCTTTTTTTAACTTGAGGCCCACGAGCAAAATGATTAAATTTGAAAAAATAGCAGAGCAGCTACTTAGATACCATTTATTAGGAATAACATACTTAGTTAAATTATTATGAAAACAGCCAGCTGCATAGGCATTAAAAGGCTTTGTGGTTTGATCCAGGTGAACTCAATTTGCTGTTCAAAATTGATTTTTCTGGGACCAACTAGTAGATATGTTTAAAATGTTGCAGTATTTCTAATTGTTTAATATAAGAAGAAGAGCTACATTCTTTGACTGATTTATTTGAAAATATGGTCAGATTTATTTGAAAATATGGTCATTTAATAAACTAATTTATTTGTTCTCCTTAAACACTGAACCAAAAAGAAATGAACCTGAACTCAATCATTATAACCTTTGGTTAAAAAATGGAAACAATTTCTGTTGTCTTCCTAAGGATCATACAAACACTTCAGCATCAAAAGTGTTTCTAATGAGGGGAAGGTTTCAGAGTCACTGTCTATCTAATGGAGAGATATTGCAAACTGAACACCAGAATGTCTATCCCTGTAATGTGAAGGAGCCTGAATCATAGTTTGGGATTACTAGTTGAGATTATGCATCCCTTCATCTTCCTACTTCTTTGCTATTGTAATAAAAATGCCTTTCCTTTTTTCATAAGTACCTGCCAAACGTTTCTAATGAGATTTAAGATGGATTCCTAAAATCTTTTTCTTTCCTCTTTTTTCTTTGTTGTTTATTCAGTTGCTCATTCGTGTCTGACTCTATTTGACTCCATGGACTGCAGCACACCAGGCTTCTCTGTCCTTCATGATCGGAAGTTTGCACAAATTCATGTCCATTAAGTCAATGATGTGTTTAAGGCAAACATTGGAAACTTGTAACTCTGATCATTTCCCCCCAAAAAGGCTATAATATGATTGGAAGAGAAACCAGAATATTAACTGATCATTTCAAATGAATTCGTGGGTTAGTTAGCTTTTATTTGTTAATTATTTATTGAATAGGAACTTTTAGGAGCTCAACTTACCAGCCAGTTTTCTTATATGTCGAGTTGGGGTGGTAATAATACCTCTTAGATTTGTGATGATAACTTTGAAAGTGCTTTGTAGTTATTTATTGAAAACTTCAGCCTTAATATTTTGCCTCTTTACCTATAATGGCAGATTATTTGTACCTAAGTGGATACTTGTAGCAGGTTAAAATAGCTAAAGCTTCATTAAAACAGAAAAACATTCCATAAGATTCTTGTTTATATTATTTGCTTGCTAAATTTTCAGTGTAAAAATAAGTGTAATTCAGGTAGATTAAGTGATTCAAGTTCTGAGGCAGTAAAGTCTAAATTTAATGATACAGATAAACACAAATTTGTGAAACATTCATTTGGATTTAAGTGTCTTGATTATAAAAAGATATCACAGAGTTATTTTAAGAAGCAAACGTTCTCAAATATTTGTGTTAAAAAAAATCCTACCTGCTAGGATACTTGAGTCAAGTGCTTGTCTTAACTGATAAATAGGGGGAAAAAAGTCTGAAATGGTGGTGTATTACCTATTCATAGTATTTCAAATCTATGGAAATGTACTGACTTTTTAGCAGAATTTGATTTACAGATGTTTTAGGAACACATTTATTTAACAAATATTTCTTGAGAGTCTACTATAGGATGTATATATATACACCTTATTACTGTATAATGATACTGTATTTGCTGCTGTGTCTGCACGGGCGAACCAGACAGAACCCTGCAAACCAAGGTGTACTTCTGTGCATGGACTTAAAAATCTTGAGTTGTCGCTTTTGCTTGGGTAGGATCCCTGAAGCCATAGTGGGGGTTTGGGGCTACCACACCTTGAGTTGTATGCGCTCTCTAAGTTTTTGCTGACTTGGTTCATGTCACCAAATTATTTTAGGTCACCTTGTTTTCCTCAGCATTAAACACTTGCTTTTGAGTTAGCTTGAAATTTAAGTCCTTGAGTTCCTGGATTCTGCCTATAGTGCTGTGCTGTGTCGTCCTCTGTGACTTCTCTGGGATGTGAGTTGGACACGTTCTTCCTGTGAGGTGGGGGTGAGAGGGTCGAGGAGCCAGTGGGTGCCTGAACTGTAGCAGGCGTCGGGACTGAGCAGACACTGTTTCATTGTGAAGGACGGCCCCCGATAGTCACTTACTTATGCCGATGATTAGAGCACGGCCCCCGATAGTCACTTACTTATGCCGATGATTAGAGCAGAGACATCTGAACAGGGGCCACGTGAATAAATAAAAGAACAAAATGCCAAATTTGAGATGCTTTGAGGCTAAAATATGAATACGTTTTATGCCAGGAAAAGTGATTTGTGAAACTTTTAACAGAAAGCGTTCATTAGTAAGAAAAAAAAAGAAAGTTGAAAAAGTTAGTTAAGTTATGATGGCAGTGTTTCCACAAAGAGGCAACGATAGAGGAGCTGGTGGTGGATCAGATCTTACTGGTGAATATTGGTGGAAACATTGTTTTAAATGATGGTCATCTTCCCACGGGCTGGGGAGAGGTGTGCATTTCCTCTGTGTTCTGCAAACACTGGTGGGAGGGAGAGGTCACTGCCGGACTAGATGCTCAGAACCTGACTGTGACCAGTGCCGGGAGACAGTGTCTCTCCTTCACACGAGCACATCCAAAAGGGAGAAGCAAGCCTCAAGGTTGCTCCTTTCAGAGAAGCGTGGCAGGCTTTCCAGCAAGTTGGGTCACACTTTTTTATTCTGTGAGCCCCACCCCGAGGCATTACTGGACAAGAATAAATCTTGCCTGTTGGCGGTCTGCAAAAGCTCCAGTCTCTGCCCCTCTCAGACCTCTGCGCGTCAGTGTAAACAGGACTGGGTTTCGCAGGGAAGACGGACGGGTATGTATGGTGGCAGCACTTGCTCCGGCTCTTCTGCTTCCTATTCTTGCTGCTGTTGTGAGAGAGATGTGAGGTTGTCTGGTGTCTCTGAAGAACCTTCTACCCCCACCCTGGTTGAGCTCCGGGAAGGGTGGCCGAGGGTCATCTTTCCAGCCTGGTGGGCTCTACCTGTGCACCGAGGAGCCAGCCTGGTCCAATAGCCAGCGCTGGAACCCCGCCTCACTGGCGCCATTGTCCTGGTTTGTTTCAGGAGAGATGCTTTTGGCTGGCCTCTTCCTAAAGTACATCGCCTGGAGGTGGAAGCCTGAGTATGTCCAGGATTTAGGTTCCAGTCCTTGCCCTTGTTCTTTTCATGTTGGAATCGTTAGCTACTGACATCTCTCTCCCTGCCTTCTGAACAGCCTTCTACAAAGAGCTGTCCATGCTTTGTAGATTGCTAGGTTCCTTCTCCAACCTTAGCCGCTCCGCCTCCACCCCTAGCTGCTGCATTTTACTGCTGCCTCCACCCACTGCCTAGCGCACTCCTCCCCCTCAAGCCTCTGGGAGGACAGTGCACTCACCCAGGTTTTCTCCCCACCCAGGTCCTCATCTTCTTTTCCCAGTCCCCAGCATCCACATTCCCCCAGGCTCTAATGGCTTCTCTGATAGCTCAGCTGGTGAAGACTCTGCCTGCAATGCAGGCGACCACAGTTCGATTCCTGGGTTGGGAAGATCTCCTGGAGAAGGGATAGACTACCCATTCCAGTATTCCTTGGGCTTCCTTGGTGTCTCAGATGGTAAAGAATTTGCCTATAATGCAGGAGACGTGGGTTTGATCCCTGGGTTGGGAAGATCCCATGGAGAAGGGAACAGGTACCCACTCCAGTGTTCTGGCCTGGAGAATTCCATGGACAGAGGAGCCTGGCGGGCTACAGTCCACGGGGCTGCAAAGAGTCGGACGCGACTGAGCTACTTTCACTTTGCCCAGGCTCTGGGCTCAGTCCCCTGCTTCTCAGCCTCTGCTGCTGTGGCCGTGTGGGAGTGACAGTGAGTGGTGGCAGGGAGCCAGGGCCTCACTCCTGGGCTGCCTGGGTTCCATCCTTGATCCCACCTGCTGCTTTCCAGCCACTGCTTCATCTCTCTGCCTGAGTTTCCTTATTTATAGGAATGGGGATGCCAAGGATGCCCTCCATCATAGGGTGGTAGTAAGGATCAGGTAAACATGGAGCACTGGCCTGAGCACATACCTTTCTTGTGAAACTCAGTTCGCAACATCTGTCTACATGTGATGCTTGGCACCTGAGCCCTTGCTGAGTGGATGTTTTTCCCTCAGAAAACTCCTGAGAAAGAGTTACCTCAGAACACTGCTGAGAAGGTCTCATTTTTAGATGGTGAACCAGAGACCCAGGATAGGTCATTGGCTGCCCAAGCCAACATGACCAGGTGAGGAGCTGGAGGTCATGCCCAGAGTGCAGAGCACTCGGCCCCTAGTGCCTGCTCTCTGAGGGCCAGGCCTCTCACCAAGGCCCTAGCGGATGAGCAGGATACCATCCAGAGCTCACCACTTAGCATTTCCAAGACCTTGGGACGTCTCTTGAATGCCTGATCCTTAGCTTTTCCCATCTGTCAGTGCGTGCCCTGTGTGTCATGCAGGGTTATTGTGGGAACCAATGACATAATATCTCTGCTAGTACTTGGGCCAAGATAGGGTTGTAATTGTCTTTTAATTTACAGTGATTTAAAACAATCTGAAGTGAGACTGTCTGGGTTTGAATTCCAGTTTTGCCACTTACCTGACCTCTTTCTGCCTCCATTTTCTTATCTACGTAGGCATTATTACTCTGTTTTCATAAACTTGTCATGAAGTTAAGTGAGTTCACACATGTAAGTGTTAAGAGCAGGGCCTGGTGCACGGTAAGGTCTCAACAGGTGTTCTGTGATAGTGTTACATTTTTAATATCTTTTACCAAATTGAAGTTATGTCTCAGAAAACTCTGACCATAAGACCAGAATCTTCTTCAAATGGCGAAACAAGCTAAAAAGTTCTAGGGAAGTTTTGCTGAAGATCATGTCAGGCTTTTGCCCAAAATCCAAATTGTATGTGTAACATTTTCTCAAAGAGGAACTAAAAACCATAGTTTCACCTTGTAGCATTTACAGGTAACATATAAACCCTTTGTAGCATAAACCGTGGAAGCTTTTCATTCAGTGGTGGTGTTCTTCAGAAGGGTTTTGACGTGGCAGTCCTTACTTTTGTGTTCTTCACTGTGTCTTTTAGGAAGTCTGCGGTCTTGCAGTTCTTCAGACTGCTTTAGTAAAGTGATGCCGCCGAGGAAAAAGAGGAGACCTGCTTCTGGAGATGATCTATCTGCCAAGAAAAGTAGACACGATAGGTACGTTGCAGAGACGGTGGATCCACGTTGATGGCATGCATGCCAAAGGGGCACACTGGTCCATGAGCCCAATGTGGGCCTTCCAAGTACACGAGTGCCAACTGGAATGTTGTTTTGGTTCTGCCAGGCAAACTTTCCAAGTGTAATTATTCCGTGATACTTAATGTGTGGGTTCATGAAATAAAAACGAATTAGGTAATCTGGGTTCTTAGAAATTTCAAGTTTTATCTTAGTCCATTGATCACCAAAACTGGTGTAGAGTTTCTTTCTTTCCTTTTAAGGGCTTGCTGTCTGTGCCCGTTGAGGACCTCAGGATAGGTATGTATCTGTTCTTTAAGAGGGTTTCCCTACCTGCAACAGGAGCAGGATTCCCATAGCTGCTTTTGCAAGGACCTGGGTGACGTGACTGAAGGGAGCTGCCTGTCCCCAGTGCTCTGAGCCTGCCTGGAATATTAGCTGAGCTGACGTTCCTTCTCTGAAGAGTGAGGATTTGTTAGGAACCATGAAAAACAAGACTGTTGAAACCACTTCTCTTTCAGACAAGTGACCTGCTAATTTGGGTAACTCCCAAGGTCCGTTAGGTTTGCTTATTTTAGACATTTTACTCTTTCAGCCAGATTTTAATGGCCACTTTTGTTCTCTCTCTCTTTTTTAAACAATGAACAAACATCATAGTTTTAATCTTTTCTGCCTTTTCCTATCTTCCTCCATCTGGCTGTGTAGGTCATTTCACTTCACTGATGTGGCCTGAATTGCCATATTGATAATCAGAGGGATCAGATGAGATCTTTCTGCTTCTTTCTTGCTGTGATGTTTCATATACTACAACTCTTAGAGGGTTAGAGAGATGGACTCTGAGAACATGAAAATCGTGTCACTGTTCCTATCTCAAATGAGTGGAAAGTATTATCTGAGAAAACTGTAGCCGTGATTTAGAAGATAATCAGTAATCAACAACACCATTTCGACCAGTGATTCAGCTTTATGAAGCCAAGCTCCTTGACCATTTGGTGGTACAGATATGATTATCAAGGAATTGTTAAATTCTAGTTATCACATAGCATGGTTGTATGTAGCACTTACTATTTTTTCACTGTCTAAATTCTTTTAGCGTAATAAAGCCAGTTTCAAGTCTGTACAAGGCTGAATTTTCTTCACTAATTCAACCAGAACAGTATATCTCAACAGTCTGAATGTAGAAACAGATAATGAGAACTGAACAGTCTAATATAAAGCCATATTTTTAAAGCATTTGCAAAAATATAAAATAATGCCCCTCTTCTCACTTATTATTTTTAAAACTAGAATTATGTTTCCTTAAAATACAGTGTTTTAATACACACAAAAAAACTGGTAGTTGAGTTGCAGAAAGGTATGAAGTACTCTCATTGATAGCATTTCATTGGTCACCCAGGGCATGGGGAGCTAATTCTATAGCTGGATGATTTAGTTGAGTTTCATTCTTGGTCTTTTTTGGAAAAACTTTATTTACATACCACAATGTGTACAGTTTTAAGTGTACAACTTAGTAATTTTACTAATTTAAGTTAGAATTTTGCAACCATCACTAAAACCAGTTTTAGAAGATTTCTCTCACCCCAGTTAGATCCTTGATGCCCACTTACAGTCAGTCTGTCCTTATTCCCAGCCCCAGGGAACCACAAATTCACTTTCTGTGTCTTCATATTTGCCTTTTCTGAACATTTCACATAAATGAACCTTTGTGTGAAATGCCCCTTTTTTCTTTTTTTAAACTTAGCATAGTTTTTTTGAGATTCTTCCATGTAGTAACATGTATTATTTATTTTTTTCTGAGTGTTATTCCAGTGTCCTTTTTTAGGTAGAATATTATCAAGTAATTCAGACATTACAGTCTTATATAGATCTCCAGTTAATTGACCAGTTACAGACTTTGAGCTGAGATAGAAATGTCCAAACCCAGGACTAGAGCAAATCTTTTTGAACCCCTGGCCGGTATCCACCTTTGTTTCCAGGTGGTATGGCTGCTTTTTATAGAGGAAATACAAAACTAGTGGTTTGTGGTTTCAGTATCTTAATACCCTATAACATATTTGGGGGTTTTTTTGGTATGAAAACCCAGAATCTCTAATTAGCAGTATATACAGATATCCTGGTGAAAGTCTCGATCATGAATAAATGCTCACTTCAAAAGAATTCTGTGTAATACTATATGTTATGTAAATAAAAGCTGTATTCATAAATGTTCATTATAAATAAGGGATAAAACTTACAACTTTTCTGTTGAAATCACTATTTGTAATGATACTGCTTCTTTTCCCCTCCCCAAGTAGGGAATGTCTTGCTCCTCAGCCCCATGTCATCATGAGATAAGGAATTCCTGACGAGGGTCACAGCAGTGCAGGAGGAGGCCCTGTGCTTGCTGACTCAGTTCTCCAGCTTACGCACTGGTTCCACATGGGACACGCCAGGAGAAGGGCAGGAGCCAGGATTTCTCTGTATTTCTTTTTCCTGAGGTTTTTTTTCCCCTGGAGGCTTGTTCATAATTTGATGTTTCTTTTCATTTGCTTAACAAGTTCCTTGGAGGTCTCTCCTATTGCCAGGTTCTTCCTTAGACCGTGCCCTGTGCCCAGCCTGACTCAGATGACATGGGCATCAGGAGAACTTAATTCAGGAACACGATTGAATTCTAGGGTCTTCAGTTGAAGAAAACACCAGTGACATTTCTTGCTACATCTCACTATTGTTCTATAGTTGGTTCTGGCTGGAGAGGTAGAAAGGTGTATATCAGATACTTGTTCTGTTCAGTTTTTACTAGCTATTTGTTCATCAGAGAAAAACGTATATTAAGAGCTTACCATTTAATTCTATACTAGGTATGACTGTGTTTAAAACTATAAAGGTGAAGCTTCCAGATGCAAGAAGTGGAATATTCTAAATGTATGTGAAATACCTATTAACTAGGTATCTATTGGGTAAAAGAATAAAAACTGTTACTTAAAAAACTCAGTATCTTAAAATAACTTCTAAAACTCCTTTCTCAATTTCTAGCATGTATAGAAAATATGATTCAACTAGAATAAAGACTGAAGAAGAAGCCTTTTCAAGTAAGAGGTGCTTAGAATGGTTCTATGAATATGCAGGTAGGTAATCATATCACCTAAGGCTGAGCCTCATAAAAATACAGAGTACTTTAGAGGAAACTAAAGAATTGAAAAATGAGTACTTTTCGAATTTGGTGTGTGTGTGTCTGTGTGTATGTGTGTCTTCCTGTTTTCGAGAGGGAGCACAGTTGAAACAAATCACCAAAGGTTCTATTTATAGCCAGCAGCTAAGCCAAAGAATTCAGAACACTAGAAGGGAACTGAAAAGATGAAGTGTACTTGGGAGAAGTACTCTGGATTGCTAGGAAACCTGTTGAAAATGCTGGTAAGGGGTGGCTGCATGGTTCATGCATCCAAGTTAAAATAGGCTTTGTTGCTTTGAACCTTTATGCGGTGCAGTGGATTTCTTACATCGTGTCTCTATTTTGAAAGATCATTTGGCAGACAGTGTTGGTTTTGTCATTTAAAATATCTTAAAAACAATCCCATTTTTGCAGTTTATTGTAACTGGTTGAATAATATTGAAATAAAAGGTTTGTTTGTTTGTTTGGCTGTGTATGGTGTAAAAAAGGGGAAAAAAAAAACTTTCAGGCAAGTTTGAACTGAAGGCTATTTTACCGTTCCTCTTCCGCATCAGATTTCTATCATAACGTATCCACCTGACAGTTCAATGATCTTCAAACCGATTTACTCAATATGTCTCTACTCCCAATCAGGGTCTATGTGTTGCCTGTTGTCTATAATTTGAAGAAAAAAAAAAAAATGAGCAGATCACACATGTCATTCCCTAACGATCTGTTACACCCTTAACCCCACTTAAAAACCCCTACTACCTGCGGGAGAAAAGACAGCTAACTCACAGTGGTCCCTTTGCCTGGAGTGTTTTTCTCCGCTTTTCCGTTTGACAAGCAAATGGTACATCTCTTAGATTAATTAGCTTAATAACCTTCTTTGTACTCTTACAGGAAGGACATTGCTCATAACTGGTTTTGATGTCCTTTTCTTGGGTATCAGAATGAGAATTCTTCCTGAGGCCAGTGTTTTCCTCCTACCCCACGTTTTTCTGATAAAAGTCTTGCCCTCTTTGGCCACAAAGATTGTTCCTGGGGCTGGCAGGTAACCCAGATCAGGACCATCAGAGAAAATGTCCTGGGGTTTTCCGATTGAAACTGGAAGAAGAGCGTCTTTCTTTTCTTGTGGTAGACTTGAAAGGATGTGACCCTGATTTCCTGTAGTCTTTTGGATTTTTGTGAGCTACCCCAGTGTCTTTCTAGTGAATTCTCTTTCATCACTTGAACTAATTTGAGCTGGGTTTTATTTGCAGGGATGGACACATTGTGTAAACACACATGGTATTAGAATTTATCTGTTTTTCATGTTTACATCTTGAAAGCATGACTCTCTTGAAGACACTTTGTTCCTAGTCAAAGTAGTCGGCACGTTTCCAGGTGTTCAGTACTTGGGTCTGAGTGATGGAGCATTTTCTCGTGTTCCTGTCACTTTGATTACGAAAATCTCTTGCTTTCTTATATTGGTTCACATTTATTTTTATGACATGTATTATAAGAAGGAAAGTTTAAACAGAAAAAGTACACTTAATCCCACCACCATCGCACAGCCATTTTGATACTGTTATGTCCTTTATAAGCAAATATAAATTTTTCCATAGTAAAAGCCACACTTCTGTTTTCCTTTAAAAGGAAACAGTACAGTTTTTCCTTCTTGATTGCTCTTCTCTGGTTCAAAAAGGTGACATTTGGGATAAAGATTAAGCTACATTCTTTAGGTTCCTTGAGACCCCTGCCAGGTGATTCGTTGTGGGGTTCATTACTGCAAGAAGTTTCTGTGGTATGGCTCCCTATTTTTATACCCCCCTCCCTTTTCTTTTGTATCTCATCAGGAAAAATGGCTTGAAATTGGGAATAACTAAATCTCCACCTGGTACCTGCTTTCATTTTGTAATATCCCAACCACATGAATAAAAACTGTAGATCAGTATTGTTCAGGAAAAGCACATGGTGAGGGGCCCCAGGAAGGTTGACAGGCTGTGCTCCGGGCCAGTCTGGGAACAGAGAGTGAGGTGCGGGCCCCAGTGCCTGGATGAGGGCCCTCCCCTGTGGGATGATTGTGTCCCTGGGAGATAGCCACCTGCTGTGGGTTGACCCCTACACTGAACAGAGTGGAGTGGAGGGCGGTAGGGGACCTTGGCCGTGCAGTCCCATGACACAGATGGACCTTCGTTCTTCCCAGAGCTCTCAGCTCCACCTCTTGCCCTGACCTCTGCCCTCCGCCCTCCCGTAGCCTGAGCCTAGCCCTCCTTTGCACCTCTTAGGATACAGCCTCTTGGCTTTTAAAATTCCTGTCAACTCAGTTTCTGATTCTCAGAGATTTGATAAATGAAACTCCCTCAACTGGGGCTCTTGTCCTGTTCTCTGTGGTTATAGGTTTACTCACTTTGGTGCTGTGGTACTCTAGTCCTCTGACTTTAGAAAGTGTTGCTGAGGGCAAGATTGGGGAAGTGTCTTGTTTAGACCTCTGTCTGAAGCTGGAATCTCATTTCTTTTTCATTAAAATAACCAGCTATACATAAATAATTTATCTAATAGCTTTCACCCTCTGAAATATATCTAAGAATAAGAGGTGAGAGCAGGTACCCAAGTGCCAACATTTAAGTCACACTGAAGCTCACACATGTGAGTTGTAAAAGTTCTGCAAGTCCTGATTGTAGGCTCTTCATCTCTACTTTGAATTAGGTCCTGTAGCAGAGCTGTGTTTTGGTTTAGCAGAGTGGGGCTGGGGGTCAGGAGCAGTGGGCTGTGGGTGAAGGAGACAGAGCGGCCCCTTTCGCCCCAGTGATGCAGCGTGGTGCGATTATGGAAACTGCTATGATGGTCTTGGGCCGTCATGAAAAGGTTAAATATATTTAGGTAGGAGCCCCTACTTAAAATAGCAGTGAAAGTGGGAGGACTGCTGTTTTCTAGATTATTGTCAGTATATCTACCTTCTAAATGACCTCTAGTATCATATCACTGCGGCATTCCATAGCTTTTAAACCATCTCCCTCAAACCTACTTTTAATCTACTTTGTGTTAGCGAGTGGCCTGTTTGTTAGATTGTTGTTTATTCACTAAGTCATGTCTGATTCTTTTGTGATCCCATGAACTATTCCCCGCCAGGCTTCTCTGTCCATGGGATTTCCCAGGCAAGAATACTGAAATGTGTTGCCATTTCCTTCTCCAGGGGATCTTCCCAACCCAGGGACTGAACCTGTGTCTCCTGCATTGCAGGAGGATTCTTTACCGCTGAGCCACCTGGGAAGCCCTTTTGTTAGATTAAGATTGCTCAATTCTACAGATAAATGATAGTGTCAGTACACCCATAAGCCCAATGAACAGTGTGATTACAAATAGATCTAAATGTATGCATGGGAATGATAATGAGAAAAAAGGAAAAGTTATTGGAGATAACAGGATTATGGGTAGCCTTTAAGTAATGTTGACTGATAAGCTCTGTTTTAATTTTTTTAGGATAAAATATTAAAGTAATATGAGTCATGCCATTGCAAACCATGCTGTTAAAACCTTGTTTTTTATAAAATATACAGATGCATATGGCATTGCATAAAATGTGAAAAAAAAGAAAAAAGCATAGGAAACTTAATGTCACCACTGCCCAGGGTACCTCAGCAAACCTTTGAGGGCCTGCTGCATGCCAGGCTATGGAGTGCGTGTGGATGGTCGAAGTGCTGTGCTTGAGCTCATTTTGTTGTGTGGTAAACAGACAAATGGAGAAGCGCCATCACTGTGATGAGCATTGACAGGGAGGGGAGGTGGGGTTGGAGAGGGTATGAATGGAACAGCCAGCTGGGAGACCCCCAGGCCCTGTGCCCAGGCAGGGGAAGGGCAGGTGGCTTGCCAGGCTCAGGAATAGGTAGCAGAGAAAGAGGTTTTTTTTTTTAGATCACAAAGTATAGAAACCAAAGACAAAAATTTTTTAAGATTGTGAAGTGCCTTTTTTCCCCTCAGCTTTGTGTAACCACCTTCCAGTGAGTCCTGTCAGTAGATACTAAAAACTCATCTGTTCCTACAAACGGAACCTCTTAGCAGGCTAGAAATAGATGGATACTTCCATCGGATATCATTGCTCTTTAATCTCATAGCTCAAATACTTAACGGTAGTGGAATGAGGGTAGGGACTACGAAACATGGAATTCACACACACAGTGACCTACAGTGGAGTAGTGTACAGAATATCAGCTGGGTGTTTACACAGGAATATTACCAGATGGTAAAATAAAGCAGGATACGGTCTGAACCATGTGTGTAGATAAACAAGTTCAGAACCACATCTCACTATATATTTGCACATACACAAATACATAGCAAAGTGGCCCAAGAGTATACATGCCTGCCTGGTAAGGAGAAGAGGAAGGCAAGCTTTCTCTTTACTTCACTTGGACTTCTCTGTTTGAACGTTTCACCATATGAATGTATTCATGTATCATTTGTATAATATACATGAGTGTGCACATGTAGGTATATGCACACACATGCATATATACGTGGTATAGTCACTCAGTTGTGTCTGACTCTTTGTGACCTCATGGACTGTTGCCCACCAGGCTCCTCTGTTCATGGGATTTTCCAGGCAAAGATACTGGAGTGAGTTGCCATTTCCTCCTCCAGGGGGTCTTCCCAAGCCAGGGATTGAAGCCGGGTCTTCTGCCTTGGCAGGCAGATTCTTTACCACTGGGACACCTGGGAAGCCCATGTGCACACACAGACCCAAATGGTAAAATGCCAGCTGTACTCCCACTTGAGTCAAGACTGAGGAGAGGGTGCCCATTCTCACTCTTTCTTATTTACCATTGTTTTGGGAGATTATTAGCTAATCTTGTTAGATAAGAGAAAGAAGGGGCATAAATACAGGGAAGGAGGAGGCAAAAACAATCATTCATTGAAGATGAAATGATTGTTGGGCACCTGGAGGCCAAAGAGAAATGCCTGAAAAACTTATAGAAATAAATATGTATATATTTACTGTGGCTAAAATTCTATAAAATAGCTCATTTGAGGAAGGATTTTTAAAGAAATTCTTCTGGGGTGTAGGGAAAGGTTAGAAGGAAAACTTTTGCTTTTTTAGCACTTTTATTTTCAGTTTTACTTTTAATTGAAATTTCATATCATTGTATGTATTAATGTTGCCCAAAAAACTAAATTAAAAATTAAGTAAAGTCTTATTTGATTTTCCTGTAATAAGACAAAATTAAGGATACATTGAAAAACATGTAAAACAAAAGGAGAAAAAAAAAAAAGTCCCAAAAAAGGTAACAGATTTGAATTATGTGAAACGAAATTATTTGTGATAAAATAACACATTTGTGATTAAGAGGAAAATAAAGCAGGCAGAAAAAGTATTCGCTCTGGCTAGATTATGTGGAAGAGCCTGAGTTTGGATTTTAAGAGAAGCCAAGGACTAGAAGAGAGAAAAGTGACACAGGACTGACCGATAAGCATGCAAGGTGGATTTAATTGTCACGCTTTGTTGAGACCAACCACCTTATACTTTGATCTAGTTATTACTTTGTATTGAAATTACTCTTGTGCTTTATTTCCAATGTTGGTGGGCAGGGACCATGTATTATTCCTCATCAGCTACTTCTACAGTGATAGCTCCAGGATGTGCCCAGTTGATAATATTTGAATAACAAAGGCATTTAGATGGATTCTGCTGATCTTGGCAGCTTGGTACATCTGAAGGCTATGGAAGATTGTAGAATGATTTTTGTATTCTGATATCCATCCATTCATTCAATAAAATTTATGGAGCAACTACTTCATGCCAGGGTAGTAGGTTGAGATTATAAGAAGAATTAATAGCTCTTACTCTGTTGGAATTTAGAAGGGAAGGTAAATGAGCTGGGACTTGATGCAAATGTGGGTACAGCATTCCTAGCATTGCATGGGGACTGCCTGGCCTGGCCTCCATTGGCGGGGGTGGGGAAGTTGGGAAGACTGCCTGTATGGTTCCCATCTTCAAGATGGAAGGAGCTCACATGAGAAGAGGGGAGAGGGAGATGGACTGAGGCCCCACGAGTAGTACCCCGTGTAGTACCATGCAGTAGTGCCACATGTCAGGGTGTGTGTGCGGAGCAAACCGTGGGTCGGTATTTCTGGATCCTAATTTTTATTCATTCAGCAATATTTATTTGATTCTTTTATTTCCGGGAAACTTGATTTGAAGGTGGAAAGTTACGAGGCTGAAGAGGAAGGGTGGCTATAGATCATAACCTTATTTGATATGCCAGAGACTTTGGACTTCATCCATAGATAGCAGGGAGTTTAAAATCAAAGGATTTTAAGCTAGGATGGAGTTTATGTTTGAGGTGGACCCTCCAGGTGGCTGTGTGCAGGGTGAGTCAGAGCAGGGTGAGGCTCTGGAAATAGGGAGACCCCGAGGGTACTGCTGTGGTCATCTAAGTGAGAGAGTGACGTCTGCATGATAAGTCAGCAGTTAAGAAATATTTGGAAAGTAAAATTGGCAGCACACTGGATCACTGATTGACTCTTGAGAATGTAGGAGAAGGGTGCTACGGGATGAGGCCTTCTGTTTCAGGTGGTGACCCGGGTTGAGACACTACGGAAGGATAATCCCAGCTACTCCAGGGAAGCCACATAAAACAGAGACGGACTGTGTCTATTGGATGTGGTAATTAGAGCTGATGGGTGGCCTTGGCAAGGGGAGTTTCCATGGAGGGAGAGGAACAGAAAACAGTTGCTGTGGTTGAAGAATGAGTGGGGATGCAATAGAGCTGGGATGTGTGGACATTTCTTTCAGGAAGAGAGAGAGCTAACATGGAGTGTGAAAAAAGG
This sequence comes from Bos indicus x Bos taurus, assembly GCF_003369695.1. Lineage (NCBI taxonomy): Eukaryota > Metazoa > Chordata > Mammalia > Artiodactyla > Bovidae > Bos > Bos indicus x Bos taurus. The sequence continues at coordinate 67,886,896 of NC_040081.1, forward strand.
CTATTGCCTTGTGTAGAACAAAAAGACTGCTTGATTTTTTTTTTCTGTGTAAAAGAGACAATTATATTACTTCCCAGTTAATTTTATAAAGAATATTAGGTGGTTTTTTACTGTGTTTCCAAAATTTATTTTATGTGTTGAAATTATTATCAAAATAAGAATAGAGATTTATAAGCTACTTTAAAGAATAGAAATTGAATACCTATAACCTTATCTTTAGATATCAATTATATGTACATCTATTTGTAGGTTGAAGGACTTGGCCATAAATTGATGTAAATGATTGTGCAAAGCAGAATCCTTTAAAGATAGAACTTAAATTCTAGAATATTTTTCAACTTACACTTGGTAATTTCTTCCTTCAGAAAGAGTTTATGGTCTTTAGGTGTTATTTGATCTTAATAATAAGTATTTTAACAGTATAATGCTACAGTAGTAGTAATAGTATCTGTACATGGTTAGATTTACTTTATATAAATTGCATTTCATCACAGGTACTGATGATGTTGTAGGTCCTGAGGGCATGGAGAAATTCTGTGAAGACATTGGTGTCGAGCCAGAAAATGTAAGTCTAACTTACTAATTTGGGCAAATCAGTTGATCTGATTTTGTCTCTCAACAAATAATGCAACAGTAAAGAAGTAAGGATATGTTAGTTTTTATGAGGCAATCTAAGAAATAAGTTCCATTCTGAATTGGTTTGTAAAGCAGAACTTTTTTTGCAGTTGATATGGTATAACTACAGTTAGTCATTTTTTTTCTCATTTAATTTCTTAATTTCACTGATCAAGTAACTGAACTAGACGTTTAAAAAGTGGAGTGTGCGTGTGGACCTCCGATGACAGATAACTGGGGACTGGTGGCACTGTGTCTGTTTGTCCTCCTCTGAGGTTGTTCCAGCCTAATGTAGAGTTTGTCCAGGACTTTGAATAATTAATTATTTATAAGAGTTTTGAATAGGTTGTAATTATCAAGGATTTTTCACAGCTTTCACTTCCAGTTGAATTTAGCTTGGAAAGTGATTGATTTTTAGTGTAAAAGCCCTAAGTATTTCCCCTAAAAAATTCAATTAGAAGTTTTTTACATGCTTAATTATTTTTGCCTAATTCTTATCATCATGTTATTATTGAATATTTTTCCTATTCCCACATCTGTCTTACTGTAAAATGAAAAAGTATATAAATGCCCTGGCTCGTTAGCTGTACAGTTTAATATTACAGCCCCCAGTTTAACAAATACTTCTTACATCCTCAATGAATTTATACACTGGTAGAGCTCCCAAGGGATCATCCCTTTCATCAGAGTATTGGTGAGATAACCTGGTGCCCATGCTGATAGGTCATGCTCCTGGAGATTTCACAAAGAAATTTTATTAAACATTTTTTGTTACCATTTCTATGCCTTATATCTTCCCCACTTCCTCCCAGTAACACTTTAAATTTTCTAAAGAGCCTTTGGACTGATTTTTGCCTTGTATTTTTAATTTGAATGTGATCTAGTTCAAGTTGTTGTTCAGTTGCTAAGTCATGTCCAGCTCTTTGCGACACCATGGACTGCAGCATGCCAGGCTTCCCTGTCCTTCACTATCGCCTGGAGTTTGCTCAGATTTGTGTCTGTCGGGTTGATGATGCTGTCTAACCATCACATCCTCTGCTGCCCTCTTCTCCTTTTGCTGTCAGTTTTTCCTAGCATCAGGGTCTTTTCCAGTGAGTGGGCTCTGCATTAGGTGGCCAAAGTTTTGGAGCTTCAGTCCTTCCAATGAATATTCAGGGTTGATTTCCTTTAGGATTGATTGGTTTGATCTTGTAGTTCAAGGGACTCTCAAGAGTCTTCTCCAGCACCACAATTCGAAGGCATCAATTCTTTGGTGCTCAGCCTTCTTTATGGTCCAACTCATATCCATATGTGACTACTGGAAAAACCATAGCTTTGTCTGTTCAGAACTTTGTTAGCAAAGTGATATCTGCTTTTTAATATGCTGTCTAGGTTCGTCATAGCTTTCCGTCCTGTGAGCAAGCGTCTTAGTTTCATGGCTGCAGTCACTGTCCACAGTGATTTTGGAGCCTAAGGAAGTAAAATCTGTCATCTTTTCCCTCATCTGTTTGTCATGGAATGATGGGACTGGATACCATGAATGTTGAGTTTTAAGCCATCTTTGTAGTTCAGATGTCTTGATACATTATTCAGATTGGTGCAAAGGTTTGGGGACAGCTGGGTCAGTAGTGTTGTGCTTAATCTGGTCCATAGCCAGAAAAGAACGTAGACAGAAAAGAACATTTCACTGACTTCAAGAAGGAAGTTTTCTGACAGGGAATGAGCTAAGGTTGACAAGTGTTTTCTGGAGGGTAGTATAAGAGGGGCGAGAGTGAGCTGGCTCAGAGGAGTCCCAAGTTTCTACCCAGGGAACGGCAGTCAGCATGTATCTGGGGGGTGGGCAGCAGGGCCTGATGGTGGGGAGATTGGGAGGTGTCAGGCCGCAGGTGTCAGAGGGATTAAGTGGGCATCTGCTCTCAGGGGAGAAAGGCCTATTGGGTGGGAGGAGTGCTGCAGCTGTTTCTAAGCAAAAAACTAGCAAGGCCCAGCTCTTTAAAGTTCCTCATCCCCAGATACCAGTGAGTGTGTGTGTCAGTCGCTTAATCGTGTCCGACTTTTTGTGGCCCCATTGGACTGTAGCCCGCCAGGCTCCTGTGTCCATGGAATTTTCCAGACAAGAATACTGGAGTGGGTTGCCATTTCCTACTCTAGAGGATCTTCCCAACCCAGGGATCAAACCCTGATCTCCTGCGTTAGCAGGTGGATTCTTTTACCAATGGCACCACCTGGGAAGCCCCCAAATACCAGAACTCAATAAAAAAATAGTTGCTATTATTATCTTTTTTGGTAATGATGAGTCTTTGGTTCTCCATTTCTGTAGGAATAGAAATAATCTTGAAATGTTGAATCACATAGAAGACTAAAAGACCCAATTCAGACTATTATTCCAAAGTATTTATTATTGTATTTCAATTTAAGATGCCACTAATAGAAATTTTATTATTTTATTCATCACTTAAAGGGAAAAATGTTAAGTAAATCTGATAAGCCATCAGGTATGGATGCATCCCAGTTTTAGAAATTGTTTGAAAAACAAACACTGAAATAGTTTTTTTTAAAGGCTTATCTATATTGATAAGTGAGCACTTCTAAGTATTTAAAATCCTCCCCTTGCCTGATATTTATAGCTTATGAAATTTAAGCAGGCTTGTAAAATTCAGGTCAGCTTTCATTTACTAAGGTAATGATGAAGTTCTTTAGTTAGCTTCTTCTTGGCTGTCCTAGGGAGAGGTCTGTTTTGTGTAAAGAAATTCCCATTGTGACAACTGCTTTGGCTGTTTGGCCTCATTACATGCATACTGTGTGTGTGTGTTCCTTTGCCATAACTGTTTTGTTTTTTTTTAACTTATCAAGTGTTTATGCAGAATAGTTAATCTTTCTAATAGAAGATTGAGTATAGATACTGTTTGAGAACATATCAGGTTTGAATTAGAAAGTGTATATGTACCACGTCTTCTTTGTCCATTCCCTTGTTTGTGGACATTTAGGTTGCTTCCATGTCTTGGCTTGCCTCATTTTTTTATGTTATATCACCCTGATTTCCTCTCATTATCACCATCATCTGACCCAGTTGGGCACCATCTGACCCAGATTGTAGTTTAATGGTGTGGGGCAGTTCTTCTGGTGTAAAGAAATGAGATTACCAGCCAAATGCCACGTTTGCTTGTCCCCAGCCAACTGTATTACAGGAACATGTATTTTCTTCCCATTGCCCTTTTTTTTTATTACAACAAATAGACATACAGCCGTTCAGGGTATGTGTGCTCTCCAGTTGAGAACTCGAGTTCCCTTCTGTATGAGTGACTATCCAGAGATTGCCAGCCTTGCAGAGTGGCAGGCTGGTCCTAGGAAGGCCCCATCCTGCTTCGTCACCTCGCCAGGAATGGCATGCTTTGTTTTTAAGTTACTCCTCATCTTGCCTTGGGTCTTGAGGTAGATGAGGTAGGAGGGCTTCCTCCTCTCTCCCTAATCTAGAAGGCCTCAGCTCTGTCCTTGTGTAAGAACCCCAAAGAGCTTGCAGCTGGAGGCATCTTCAAAATGTAATTTTGTCTTTTATACCTTCAGGTATTTATTAAACTCTCCATAACTATCTTGGTGCCACCCTTTTTTCTAAAACATCTAAGTGAAAAAGTGATGAGCAGTGCCACAAACCAGTTGTCACAGTTGCTCACATCAGCAGAGTTTCAGAAGACCCACTAAAGGCAAGGATGGTGCCCACTGAGAAGTGACTGAGTGGCAATCTGTTCAGCCTGTGCTTGTTTCGGGCACAGCGCCATAGACGTGTAGTGTTGGGAAAGTGAAAGAAAGTGAAAGTGAAGTCGCTCAGTCGTGTCCGACTCTTTGTGACCCCATGGACTGTAGCCTATCAGGCCCCTCCGTCCATGGGATTTTCCAGGCAAGAGTGCTGGAGTGGATTGCCATTTCCTTCGCCAGGATCTTCCTGACCCAGGAGTCGAACCCAGGTCTCCCGCGTTGCAGGCAGTGCTTTACCATCTGAGCCACCAGGGAATGTTGGGCTACATTAAAATCATCTCCCCCCCTTTAGAGTTGAATTTACAGATATGTCCACTGTCTGTCCCACCACCTACCTGTTGGGTTTTAACACTCTGTTCTGCGCGTCTCTCTTCATTTTCACTCAAGTCTTGGAAACTGTTCCATATTTGTGTTGATGGCTCCACTTCATTTGTCTCAATAGTGACATCGTTTTCCTTTGTATAGAATGTGTTTAGCAAAGGTGTATTAAGTCGTCCCTTACTAGCAGGTATTTGGTGGTTCTCAGTCTTTTACTACTACAAATGGTCCTGTAGGAAGTCTTGATGCCTGTTCAGCTTTGTGTACATGTGTAGGTGTATCTATGAGATAACTTCCATAAGTGGAACTGCTGGTTCCAGTTTTGATACTGCAGAGCCAGCCTTTGGAGAGGTAATCCCTTTATACTTTCACCATCAGGCATCAACAGAGGTCACGTTTATCCAAACCCTTATCAGCAGACTGAATTATCAAACTTCTAGATGTTTGCCAAATTAAAACTCATTTTCGAGTTACCCTGTTCATATTTCAGTGACTAAACTACTGTGAACATTTGGTGTGATGTTAATGTATTTAATTGCTGAGATCTATTCTCCTGATTTGATTGGTCTTTCTGCTTTGTTTTGTTTTAAACAGGTAGTTATGCTTGTCCTAGCTTGGAAATTGGATGCACAAAATATGGGTTATTTTACTCTACAGGAATGGTTAAAAGGAATGACTTCTCTACAGTAAGTCCTGAGGCTGCCCTGGGATGGGGATGGGAGTGGGGGTCCTTGCTCTCCCCTGGCTGATGGCCTCCCTCTGGTACCTCATCTGGGTTGGGTGACCCCTTGGGGGTCTGGGCAGGCTTCATCTGTGGTTACAGGTATGAAGGCCAAGCCCCATTTTCATATGTGGAGGAGAGGGCTATTATGGATAAATTTTAGCAATTGAAGTTTTTATATAATGTACACTGTTTATTTTAGTATTCTTCTAGAGCAGCTCAATAGAAATGGATCATCCTTTTCTCATATATGTGAGCCACATTATATAATTTAAAATTTTCTAATAGCCACATTAAAAAAAGGAAAAAGAAACAGGTAAAATTTATTTTAATGTATTTTACTTAACCCAGAATATCCAAAATACTATCATCCTAACATTAATCAATATTTTAAAAATCACTGAGCGATTTTACTTTTTTTTTCATATTGAATCTTCGAAATCTGGTGTATATTTTACATTTATGATACATCTCAGTCTTCATTAGCTGCATTTCAGGTGCCCAGTTGCTGTGTATGTTTAGTGGCTACCATGTTCGACAGCATAGGTTTAAAATCATAGTGTTAGCATCTGGTTTATAGTTGGTGAGAACAGTTGAGTGAAGTGTAACTTACAAGTGAAGATATTTATCTTTTATTCAATATATTCTCACATAGCTTTGTGAAAATTTAAAATTTCATTACTCTAGTGATTAAAAATTAATAATAATAAAGATTCTGTTGATGTTACTTGGTGCAGAGTTGAGGAAAAAATCAGTGGTTTTATGTATTCCCTTTGTGCTTACATGCATGTATGTCTGTGTGTGTGTGTTTGCTAAGAGTTTCACTCAGGAAAACATAAATTGTCATTTTATCCACTGAAAGATACAAATGAGGTGAATGATGAAATGATATTAAAAGAGGAAGTGCTAATTCTTGGGATAGTATTGAATAACTGATCTAAAGTACTTGGAATGGCTTTTTCTTTTTACTTTAAGTAGGAATAATAGACTTGTATTAAAATTGGAATTGAGTGGCTTACTGGTTTTATTTAAATAATTTAGAAATTTGTCAACTTTTAATATCATTGTCCCTTTGTCGTTGGTAACAGTACTTTATTTTCACTGTGCTTTAGTACACTTTTATGAGGCCTTTTCACTGTTCTCTTATTTGATCCTCACACCTACCTTGACAGATCAGACGTCATCCTGTCCATTTTACAAATGAGGAGACAGAGGTTTCAAAGGGGTATGTGCTTTGTGATGGGATTAGGGGTAGGAAGAAAACCTAGGACTTCTGATTCTTCGGTCACATTCTTCCTCTAACAACTATTATCTGATGACACATGCATTTTAGGTAAAAGTCAAATCACCCTTTTGCAAATACACTTTGCTCAGCATGCTCTAGAATTTTGGGGTTAAGTCTCTGGGATCTCATAGGATTGTGTTCGTCCTGTTGAGAAATATCTCCTCATGATGTTAAGCCTACTAACTCTTGTATCGTTTTCCTCGCTGCCTCTTTCTGTTGCTTTCCGGATAGAACACAGGATGGCTGCTCCTTTTTAAGTACCCTTGTAATGATGAATGCAAGGTTAAATCAAGATTTTATTCAAGGCTTTAGAGGAGGTATCATCAGCATTTTTTCAGGCACATTTTCATTTGTCTTAGGGTATAATTTCCCATTTTTATGTAGTTCTAGGTTTGTTTTTACGTTTGCCTTTACAGAAGAATATTACCCAGTGCAAGGCCTTGCTCATGTTTTGAGGATCACGTTGTCTGGGAACTGAACTTTGCGGTTTCCTGAAAGAAGCCGTGCCTGTATGCTCTCGGGGTAGGGGGTGCTCCACAAGCGCTTTGTTGGGAACTCTGCTTGATGCTTTGTGTGACACAAGTGGTGCAGGTGGATTCCCAGAGAGTGCTGCCACTCAGTCCTTGAGATTTAATGTGTAGTAACAAACCTGATTCACTGCAAAAAAAAGAGGAATCTTCTTCCTTTTTGTGATGTGAAACTCTGAGAGTAAGTTTCCTCATCAGTGAGGTGAAGATGATTACTTACAATAACCTCTAAGGTTCTTTGTAGTTCAAAAATAGTACAATTTCAAGTTTTATGAATTTCCACCCCCCTCTCCCTCGTGCCTCCCTAAATCTATCATTTGTTCAGCAAATATTTGAGTGGCAGTGATGTGCCAAGCACGGAATTCTAGGTCCTGGGGAAACAAAAGCCAGGAACAAGACAAAGTCCATTTGAGGTAGGAGCTTGGAAGCAGTGTTCAGCCAAAACATCCAAAAGTAATAAGGTCACTTCTGTTTATGCTACTTGTATTTATAAGGTATTTGCACCCAATAAATAAGAAAACTCAGAGGCCAGTCTTTTATGTCTTCTAAAGATGGAAAATAATCCATCTTTTGAATGATCTATTTTGTCTTCTATTTGGAATTTTTTCCTTTTTTCTCATTTTGGGTTTATTAAACCTGTCAAGTGAACTTTCTGGACTCAAGAGGAAATTAAAGTGTAAAAAAGAGACTTTTTTTTTGAAGTTACTGTACTGTGGGTGCATGCTAGAAATAGGAAGCCCAGGGGTTTTAGAACCAGGGAGTTTTGAATCTGCCACTTCCTGGATGTCTCTGGTAGTGTCCCTAAAACCAAGAAGGTTGAAGCGATGGAATATGGGGCACCCAGAAATCAGTCTCCTGGACGCTGTCTGGAGGAGCTGCATGCTTGGCCTCTCCAGGGCTGTATTTCGTGATTCTTGGAAGAAGCGACGGCAGCTGGTAGGGAAGGGAACATTTATCTCCACGCTCCTGCGATGGTTCTTAAAGAAGGCACAGCTCTTATTTTGGCCCTGCCATGTGACTTGTGGGGTATTAGTTCCCTGACCAGGGATTGAACCCATACCCCAGGCAGTGAAACAGAGTACTAACCACTGGACTGCCAGGAAATTCCCAGCTCTTGTTTTAATTGACTGTTTTATTTTTTGTCTTGTTCCAGCATGGGGGTTTAAGGTTACCTCTGATGAATTAAGCTTATAGAGTATTTAAGCTAAATAAAACAAAACCAAAAAAGTATGTTAGCCTTGTAGCTAACTGCGTAGAACTGATGATGGGCTGGAAAAATACCTCTGGGCTGACTGAGTGAAGGGATGAAGGCTGTTCCTGGGTAATAGAAGAGAACTACCTTTGAGTGTATAACCTTTGAAGATTATCCTCATTCTTGTTACTTCTGACTATGTTTCAGCAGCACAGTTCAAATAAGCAGTGATTCCACAAAATGTGCATATTTTCTTGTGGCATATGATGCCCCTTAGCAGCACGGCACTGTCACCCTGTGACTGCCTCATTCTTGTATGTGGTACACAGGAAAGCTGGGGGAAATGGGCTGAATGATGTGGCTGCTTTTCGAAGTCTCAGGCCAAGCCTGTTGCTTCACATCTTTGTGAAGCAAAGCTTCACTGAAAGGAGCTGTCTGCAGATGACCTTGTTGAGTGGCCACTAGATGGCAACGTACGGTTCAGACAGGGTGACTCAGCGAGGCCTGGATCCCTGGTGGGGGTTAGTCCACGGGCTCTATGGGACCAGGCCCCTTTTAAAGCAGATTAAACTCTATTTGGAGAAGGAAATGGCAACCCACTCCAGTATTCTTGCCTGGAGAATCCTATGGACAGAGGAGCCTGGTGAGCTACAGTCCGTAGGGTTGCAACGAGTTGGACAGGACTAAACGACTACTACTAACACTAAACTCGTTATTGACAGCATCATCTCTAACCTCTCTTTAATAGACACAGGAAGTAAAAGATTGCTTTGGGCATTTTACGTGTGACTCTCCAGACCGGCTCTGTGCGTCTTGCAGTGTCAGGACATCTTGCCAGTGTCGGCTGGACTGACTCCGCAGCTCGCTGTAAAACTCCACGTTCACCTTGCGGCTGCGCTGTTTTCTTTCAGCTCTACAGTGGTTCCTGCTCTAGGATCTGCTGAAACAAGCAACTACTCTTCTTCCTTTCACTGGGCAGAACTAAACTAAACCAACTGCCCAAATCTGGCCGCTTTCCTGTGGTTTTGGTCCTTAACCTTTTTTCCAAATGAAGAGGAGAATTCCAGTCTTAGGTGTTTGGGGGTTAGCTGTTTCCCTTCTCTTTACTCCTCCCCCATATTACTACTAATAAAATATTACTCATATATCTATGGTAAGAAAATCAAAACGTAGAGCAGAGAGCCCAATACACAGTAAGCTCTGCTCCTACGCCTGCCTCACAGGTTCCCACACACTGCTTTCTCATGCATCCTTCTAGCCTCCATGAACCCTGTGGGTTCTGGCACTAACTGTCTAACTAGGCTGTCACTCAGTGTCTCCCCCGCCCTGCCATTCCTAACCTTTTTCCACAGAGATCTGGAGTAGGCTTTTCAAGATGGAAGCCTGATCATGGTAACTCTCATGATAGGAGGTAGCTTCCATTGTTTCTAGGTATTCAAAAAAGAAAACATCAAACAAACAAAAAACCCCACTGTGGACCACAAAAACTTTATGGTCTGGCCCTACTTCTCTTTCAGCTTCTTTTTGGACCATATTCCCTTTTACTCTATCTAGTCACATGATTTTCTTTTAGTCTTTAGGCTTGGCATGTTGCTAGACCTTTATGCATACTATTCCTTTAATCTAGAAGGTCCTCCTCTCCAAAAACATCTAGTTTCCATTTATCTTTCAGCTCTCACCTTACAAGTCAGTCCCTTAAAGAAGCCTTTTCTGACTTCTAAAGTTAGCCTAATTTTAATCTTTTTTAGTTTTCAAAGAAATCAAGGATATTCTAAATTCTTGTAAACTCAGATGTGAAACATTTACTGTAACTTTTGACTTTTAGATATTTTATCATCTCAGTACATCATGGGAAGCTTTTTGTAGATGGCTACAAAAAAATTGCAGAAATTTCACAATTTTAGTGCTGAAAATAAATCAGTGTGTTCTATAATGAACTATATTTTGGTTTAATAAAGTATGTAAAATCATTGCATTGTTAATACTTGTAATATGTATTATCTATACTTGGTAGGAGGTAAAAGCTCTATAGGGAAACACAGAGAAACACATCCAGCATTGAAAATCTTTAATATTGCCAGTGAAAATGATGACTCTTGGTTCTCAATTTTAAAGGCTAGTATTAGGAACAGAAAGTTAGCTTGTAACAATATCCAAATAGTCTACTTAGGAAAAAGACTGTGATGCTACTTAAGAAAAAGACCCTGATGCTAGGAAAGATTGAAGGCAGGAGGAGAAAGGGATGACAGAGGCCTAGGTGGTTGGATGGCATCACTAACTCAATGGACACGAGTTTGAGCAAGCTCCAGGAGATGGTGAAGGATAGGGAAGCCTGGCGTGCTGCAGTCCGTGGGGTTGCAAAGAGTTGAACACGACAGAGTGACTGAACGAGAGAAATAAACAGTGTGTCACTTACCTGTGAAAACAGGTTGTCATCACCAGGGCTTCCTGGAGAAATAACTGATTTCAAGTCTAGGTGAACTAGAATATCTTGTGTCAGAAAGCGAGGATGCACTCAGAGACTGATGGTGGGGACGTGTCAGAACGACACTGGAAGGACGGTTGTGCACCATGAAGAATGAGGACAGTAACAGATTATAACCCTGAGTAAAAGGCAGAAGTCCTTTAGTCCAAAACCAAGAAAGGTGGTGAGAGGAGCTCTCTTTATAGAAGAGTTCGGGCCTATAAGTGTAAAAGCATGATAGAATTAGAAAAATCACCATTTTGCATCCTCAAATGTAAAACTGATTTAGGCAGGGATCATAACAGATGCTGAACCCACCTGGTGATAGGTTGTTGAGGAACAGGATTGTCAGTCTCAAGGTACCATCCTCAAGGTTACACACCATTTAGAAGGGGCCAAGAGTACCTTTAAGTGGAGATAGGCGGGTACTACCTTCACCAAATGAGTCATCTTGGTATCACCAGTAATGGAATGGACTGTCCTCATGGGAGGAGAAGCACATAGCGTGGAGTGTTCTTACCATGAGTGCTTAATCTAAGTGTAATCATAGGGAAATTATCTGACAAACTGAGATTCTGCAAAACAACTAATCTGGTCCCTTCAAAAATGAGATTGTCAAGAAAGACAGAAAAAAGGCAGGATGCCTTCTAGAAACTAAGGAGATAGACACCTGAGAGCAGTGCATAAGCCTTGACTGGATCTCTGATGGAAAACAGGAGCTGGGGGAAGATTGGGACATCTGCATGTGAGTCACATGTTAACATTTCTAGGATATTAAGAGTGATGATGGCATTGAGGCATTTAGGAGTAAAGTGGCATTATGTGGGCAACTTACTTTGAAAAGGCACAGAAAAAAGTGCTTGTATGTGAGAGCACAGATATGACAGTGTTCATGGTGGACCCAGGGAATGGGCACGGGGGTGCTTATCTACAGGACCCTCAGCTTTTCCGTACATTCGACATTTCTTGAAAAGCATAGGAAAAAAAGCTCATTGTGGACGTGTTCCAACTCCAGAGTTTTTATTGTCTTTTGGGATTGTGTTTTATATTACTGCCCCACGTCAGAAAAAACTCAGGTTATAATTTGCCTTTATTCTGTTTTTCTAGATGTGATACAACAGAAAAACTCAGAAATACTTTGGATTACTTAAGATCATTATTAAATGATTCTACAAACTTTAAACTTATTTACAGATATGCGTTTGACTTTGCACGGGTGAGTCCTCTGGATCCTATCCAAATGTTTCTCTCTCTCTCCCCCCTCCCCCCTTTCACTGCCTTTTGAGGTTTGTTTTACATGCTACAGCAAGGAAGTTGAGTAAGCTACTCCCAGGATGCTAGTTAGAATTTCTCTTCTACACATAGACTTTCCACCCGAGCTGAGTCTGGGCAAGAATGTAGTATGTCAGCACAAAGCTCTAGTGACAGGCCTTTAATAGCTCATGTGATTGGCTTAGAAGTAATTGTAAAGGGGTACGTCATAGACATTGTTCTAAACAGCTCTTAGGTAAGCTTGGAAAAGCTTTTCCTTCTCACGAAACAGTAAACCTTCACCCATTGAGTTTCCTGGAATAAGGTAGTCAGGTCGAGGCCAGTTTCACTTGGGGTGCTGGATCATACCTGGAAATCATTTGAATTGCAAATGTAAGCTAATTTCAATGGGCAGGATTCAAATGTAGTTTCTAGTCATCATTTTGAAAAATGATCATCTTGTTTGTCACACAGTGAACCAGGCCAAGTTTGTGACGGTGGTTCTACCAGAGTGAAATAAAGCTGTATTTTTCAGCCTGGTCACCACAGGTAGTGAGTAAATCCTGAGGCACCACTTGGCATTGTGTTCATTCACTGTCCACGGCCCGTACATAATGATTATGCTCTATTGCAGGATGGTAGTTTTCTGTTCTGTTTGTGTGTTTGGTGGGTTCCGGCGATTAGGCTTTCTTGACTGGTAATTTTTTTAATTTCTTTTTTTTAAGCAGAGAACTCAGTAACAGTTTTTTTTTTTTTGTAAGCAAAAGATCCACCATGTGGATCTTTTCACTTTTTCTTCACTTTGGCTCTGTTAGTTTAGCCAAAAATTTATTTGCTGTTGAGATCTGGTGCACCTACAGCACAGCCGTAAGTTCAGTGTGGTGTCCTCACGTGTGAAATTTTTGCAGCCTCAAATAAAATTAGGACATGCATGAAAATATATAGATGTTAGAAGTGATACTGTCAAACTCAGATGCAGTGTTTCACTCAATAGCATTTATATAATTGTATCTAGAAGTTGTTGGTCAGATGCTTTTAGAGTAGATGCATAGTTTCCAGGATTAAATGTTTTCCTTCTCAAGATTTTTTTCTTCCCTGAGTCAGCAGTGTCCTATCATATGGCTGAAGTTTTGTTTAGAAGCATCTTGCCTTTTCACCAGAACAACTGTATTTTCTAACTTCCTTGTTTGGGAGTGAAATTTCCCCACATATCCACTGCTTTAGAACTGGGCTCAGTTTTCCTTCAACCTGGCTGTCTGTCCCCTTCTCAGTCTGTCACACAGGCTCCTTCCATTGCCTCTCTCTTGAGCTTCTACTACATCCTTGGGGTTGAGGCTGGGCTCATGGCCTGCACTGCTCCCATGGCCTCTTGTCCACGCCCTCTCCCTTCTCACCAGGCACTCGTACCAGCAGGGCTTGGTCCGTCTTCCCGCAGCCTTGGGCCACTTGTCCACCTTCAGCCATGAACACCATCGCCTCCATGTGAATATAGCACTTCAGTCACCGTGTGGACATCACAGTTGCTTCCCTAGCAGCTGAGTGATGCATGGGATGGTTTCGTTCTCCTTCACCAAGGAGTGGGGTGAACTGGGGCCCCCTGGTTGCTCAGCAGTAGGTCCAGGACCTACTCAGGCTACACACTCAGGCTCTGGCTCCAGGTCCCATCTCCAGGTTCTCCCAGGCCATTGCAGTCCAGTCTCATCCAGGCTTCCCCTTCCACAAGATGTCTGTGCTCTGCTGACCATGAACTAGCTGTTTGCTGAACCTGCCGCCTGCCCCTGCCTTTTGTCATGCCAAGCGCTGTCTGAGCCTTGTCTGTATCCCTGCTGCTTGCTCCATCACCAGCTTCTGGACCAAGCCGCCTGGCTCCACCATCACATAGGATCATCACTTACATGGCCCTCATGTCCCCTCTAGCTTGGCCTGGGAGTTTAGGTCCAGGCCTGCATTTTTTCTGACAGTTTAAGGGACTGCGTGTTTTCTTTCTTCCTATCTCTGGTAGCAGCCTGCAAAAATCTGTGCCTTTTAAGGAGAGTATCAATAAATATCAGTGAATTAAGCCCCATTATGTAAAGCCCCGTTATGTAATGCTGAATAACAGCCACATCATTACCAAATAGATTCAGTTCAGCTAAAATATGCCCTAAGATGAATTTGTTACTGAATTTGTTTTATTTAGCTGTATCCCACAAGTTTTGAGGTGTTAAATATTCATTTGCATTCAGTTCAAAATATTTTCCTGTTTCCCTTGTGATTGTTTTAGACCCATTGATTATGTAGAAGTGTGTTGTGTTATTTGCCAACTACTAGGATTTTTCCACATAATCTATCATTAATTCTGCCATGGTCAGAGAACATGCTCTGTGTAGTCTCAGTCCACTAACAGGTATGGAGGCTAGATTTATGGTCTGAAATGTGACCAAATGGGTCTGCTGTGATGAATATTCTATGTGTGCCCGCAAAGAATGACTATTCTGTTGCTGTTCAGTAGAATGTTGTATAAATGTCAGTTAGGTCAAGTTGGTTGGTAGTAGTGGTCAGGTCTTCTGCATCCTAATGATTTCTGCCTACTGTTGTATTATTTGCTGAGAGACGAATATTAGACTCTCTGACTGTAATTACTTCTGTTGTTTGTGTCTTTTCTCATTTCACCGTATTTCGAGGCTTCAGACTAGATTTAGATATATGTAGTATTGTTAAGTCTTCTTGAAGAATTGACCTTTTAGCATTATGAAATGTCTCTCTTTATCTCTGATAATATTCTTTGTTCTGAAGTCTACTTTGTCTGATAGAAATATAGCCATTTCTGCTTTTAAGTAAAGTCTAGGTGATATGTCTTTTTTCATCCTTTATAAACCTGTTTGTGTCTTTATATTTAAAGTGGGTTTCTTTTAGATAGCATATGCATAGTTGGGGCTGCCAGTACATGTCCTGAGATGCTTAAACCATTTGCATTTAATGTGTTTATTGATATGGTTAAGTTTACATCTCCTGTATTGCTGTTCATTTCCCTTGTTGTCTCATCTATGTTTATTTCTTTTTTCCTCTTTTCATGACTTCTTTTGGATTTTTTTAGACTCCATTGTTATCATTCCATTCCACTATTGTCTTCTTATCTGTATCTCTGTTATTTTTTGTGATTAATCAGGCTTTACAGCACACATCTTTAAATTCTCAGTCTATCTTCCAATAATATTATACCACTTCGTGTATAATGTAAGAGCCTTTATAACAGTACACTTTCATCTTCCCCTTCCGTACTTTTGGCTGCTGTGTCACACATTTTACTTATACATGTGTTACACATCTCACAATATATTGTTTTAGCCTCTTTAGGCTGCTTAACAAAGTCCCAGAGACTCAGAAGCTTATAAATAACAGAAATTTATTTCTCACAGTTTAGGAGGCTGCAAAGTCCAAGCTCATCGTGCTGGCAGGGTAGATGTGTCTCCACTGTAACCTCACGTGGTGGAAGGGAGGAGGGAGCTCGCTACAGTCTTTGTTTTAGGGGAGTTCCTCCACAGGCATGAGGGCCCCACCTCTTATTACCATCACTCGGAAGTGGGGAACACAAACATTCAGTTCATAGCATATATTGATATCATTTTTGCTTTGAATAAGCAAAAATGTCTTTTTTTAAAAAAGCAACTTTAAAAAAATTATTTATTTGACTGCACCGGGTGTTAGTTGCAGCATGCAGGATCTGTAGTTGCGGCATATGGGCTTTTAACTGTAGCATATGGGATCTAGTTCCCCGACCAGGGGTTGGACCTGGGCCCTGTGTTGGGGAGCACAGAGTCTTAGCCACTGGACCACCAGGGAAGTCCCAAAAATGTCTTTTATATTTACCCAGATATATTCCACTTGTCTGTGCTTCCTTCTCTTTGTGTGGATCCATATTTCTATCTGGTATCATTTATCTTCTGCCTAAAAATTTCCTTCAGCATTGCTCATAGTACAGATTTTCTGGTGATGAGTTTCTAAGCTTTTATTTTGCCTTCAATTTAGAAGGTACTTATCTAGATAAAGATGTCTAGGTTGACCGTTTTTTCTCTTAGCGCTTTCATGCTGGCTCTCATTGTCTTCTGTCTTGTGGAGTTTCTGATGATAAGTCTGATGTCATTCATAATGCCTTTGAACATAGTGCCTTGTTTTGTTCTCTGGTTGCTTTTATTCTCTTTTCACTGATTTTCAGCAAGTTGACTATGGTGTGCCTCAACATAATTTCCTTATGTTTACTCTGATTAGGATTTGTTGAGTTTTTAGGCCTTTGAACTTAAACAGTTTGTATTAAACTGGGAAATTTCTCAGCTGTTATTTCTTCAAATAGTTCTCCTGTTCTCCCTCTCTCTTCCTTGTGGGGCTACAGTTATACTTGTGTTAGATGCTTGATACTGTCACACAAGCTACTGATGCTATGTTCAGGTTTTTCTGTTTTTGTTTTCTCTTTTTGTTTCCCTTTGGGTAATATTTATTACTATATCTTCTAATCCTAATCTTTTCTTCTGCTCACCCCAGCTGGTATATTTTCATTTCAGATGCTGTATTTTTCATCTCTAGAAATTCTGTTTGTGACTTTTTATATCCATTTCTCTCATCTTGATAATATTTTCTTCTACCATCTTAAACTTCTCGGATGTGTTTATGACAGGTGTTTTAACAGCATTGTGCTGTGGTTCTGTCATATCTGTCATGTCTTTATTTCTTTCTCTGGTTAAAGTTTTTATCTTCGTTATGGGTCATATTTTACTGCTTCTTTGTATTCCTGATAGTTTTTTTTTTTTTTTTCTGTTTTTTAATTGGATGCTGAGTATTGTGTTTTAGGTTGTTGGTTGCTTGGATTTGTTGTATTCCTTTTAATGTTGGATTAAAATTTTTTTCCTGGTGTGTATTTAAGTTACTTGGAATCATGTTGTTCCTTTGAAAGGACTGGTCCAGAGCAGCCTCAGTCTAGGGATGACATAGCCCCATCAGGAAGATAACACCCTCCTGAGGATTCCACCCAAAGCCCTGTGTATTTTGAGAATTCAGACTGTTCCCAGCCCCGTGTGAGCTCGGGAATTTCTGCAAGTTCTTCTCCAGTGTTTCTCTCCCTCGACTCAGGCGGTTTCCTCTCACATGTGCAAAGACAAGTCCTCAGCCAGCAACTGGGGAGACAGTGTGGGTCCCCAGGTCTCTCTGTGCAGTTCTACCTCGCTGGTATTTTGCCCCACAAATTATATGCCTCCTTGAAATCCACAAACTGTCTTTTCCAGTTTAGTGAGTTGGGGTTCCACTGGGCTGGGGTTGGGTTCCCCCTTCTTGCTGTAGCCTGGAAAGCACCTCCACACAGTTTGCTGGTGTCACTGGGGGGCTCATTTCTTTTTCTCAAAGACCACACAGTAGCATTTTTAAAATTTTCTGAATTACCCTTTAACCCACTCCAGTATTCTTGGGGCTTCCCTGGTGGCTCAGTTGATAAAGAATCTGCCTGTAATGCAGGAGACCCTGGTACAATCCTTGGGTTGGAAAGATCCCCTGGAGGGGAGGCTATGGCAACCCACTCCAGTATTCTTGCTTGGAGAATCCCCATGGACAAAGGAGCCTGGTGGGCTATAATCCATGGGGTCACAAAGAGTCAGACACAGCTGAGCAACTTACATTTTGGCTTCACCCTTTAATATATCTGGAAAGAAACTATAGTAAAATACCAGGAAAAGATAAAATACCCATTTTTAACATCTCTCTACCAAAATTATAGTCCTAAAGGTATGCTTGTTTTCCCCCTCACCTTAGAACCTTGTAGCCAATTAAAAATAGCACTTGATTGTAAAGTTATATTAATTTTCTCCTAAGTTTACTTTGGCTTGAGCTTACATATAGTCTTACAGATGTCAGAGAATTGCAACACTTAAGAGTTGAAAGAAACTGTGGAGGACGCTGGGTTCAGTCTTGTCACTGTGCAGATGATGAGCCTGAGGGCCAGAGGGGAGGGGACAGCATGAGGGCCTGAGCTCTGTCCCTGAGCCACACCACCTTCCTGACTCAAACTGCCACTGTCCTGTGGGGTCCTGTTTCAGGAAGGGGAGGGGATAGAGACTTGGGCTGAAATGGCCAGTTCTTCTGCAAGTGGAATTTTGTCTTGAATGTTTTTATGCTTAGTGTTTTTTCCCCTAATATAAATTTTATAAACAAATGTTGTCTGGATTCCTTTAAGTAAAACAGTCATTTTTGGCTTGATTCCTTTAAAAGGACCTAGTGAGAATAAGATGGGACAAAGAGAATGAGATAAAAGACTAAATAGAGTGATATTTTTGGTTGCTCCGATGCTGGTTCTTATATATCAGTTAAATTTGCTTTTTCTGTATCCTCTGGGGCAAAGACAAGGTACTGTGCTGAAAGCCACAGATGGAGTTGCCTCTTGGGGTTCTGAGAAGGGTGAATGTTGGGCTGAGTGAGGCGCTGAGAACGACAGCATCTTAGCCTGGCTGAGAGTTGACACCATGAATTGATGACCCACTCTGGGAGGCCTTCCAGCAGCGCATCCCACAGCCTGGGTGCAGGAAGGCGAGAATGATGGGGAGGACTGAGGGAAGTTTCTAGGCTCGGTGGGGAGATGGGAGCTGAGTGGAGCTTTCTGAGTGACTGAGGCAGAGAGGCTTCTGGATGGGTAGAAGGGGGCTTTTGGGGGGTGAGAGAGAAGAAGTGCAGTGAGCAAGAGAAGGATGGGAGATTTCTTTAGGGGCGAGTCCTGGCTTTTCAGCCCTTGCAGTGAAGCTTTAAGAAGTTGTCTTGCAGGGTTTTGTGGAGGCAGAAGGTACTAGTGGGAATCCCGCCTTCTTGAGAGGTGATCCTGCAATGGTTAATCTGTTGTTAGAAATTAGTCCTCACAGCCTGTCCCGTGATGCACCCAACTTTTCCAACTGCCTGTGCTTTTATTTAGTTTTTGAGGTGTTTCAGGAAGGTGCTAGGAGGTCACATGTTAGAGCTAATGTCTAAGTCACTTCCATTTAGTGGAATGGTTGTGGATGTTACTCATAGGATTTGCTGAGGAAGATTTTGTTGGGTCTTGTGTTCAACACCCTGTTACCAGAGAACTCTGTCCAACTTTAACCTGAGATCTGCTGTGACCATTTGATTCATTTCCTCTTCTAACTTGAGTCAGTTCTTATTTCTTAACCAGTGTGTTTGTCTGGTTTCCCTCTCCACACAACCCACAACACACCAGACATAGACGGGCACACACTCTTCACTACTTGTTATACTTTTATTGTAAATTATGAGGAAAACAGAAGGCAGGCATGGGTGAGGACAGAAGTAGAAGAATATATGGTCATTTAATCCCAGGTTCGTTCCTGTGAACATCTTGTTGGCTTTACCGTTAAGGTTACCCTTTGGTTATTGCTGAATTTGCTCAGCAGTTGTTTGTAAAGTGAATTGAACTCTGAAGAGCTGAGAAGGCGGCAGATGGGTACACGATGAAATGCTCAGGTTTGGAATCAGACTCCTGGTGCAGACCCAGCTCTTATCGACAGTCATTTAACTCTTGGGCCTCAGTTTCCTTATTTATAAATTGGGGATTATAATAATGCCTCATGTAATAGGCATATAATAATAGCCTCTTGCATTACTTGAGTATTGAGTATAAGGCACTTAAAACAGTTGCTGGTTCAGTTCTCAATAAAAGTTAGCCATAAAATTAGAAATAGTGGTTGAATTTTTCTTCATTGACATTACTCAGGTGCTTGTAACCCCGTAGTGGCTCAGACAGTAAAGAATCTGCCTGCAAACACAGGAGACATGGGTTCAATCTTTGGGTTGGGAAGATCCCCTGGAGAAAGAAATGGCAACCCACTCCAGTATTCTTGCCTGGAGAATCCCATGGACAGAGGACCCTGGCAGACTACAGTCCATGGGATCACAAAGAGTTGGACACATCTAAGCCCACTAACACACACAAACCTCAGGTTTCAAATAATATCTTATGTTCCAAGAGTACAGTAATAGAATCTATACCAAATAAAATGACTGGGGAAAAGCTGTGCCAGTTGAAAGATCTTTTTTGTTTTTCTTTATGTTTTAAAGGAAGTATCACTAGTTGAGCTTAATTAAGTAATTGCCTTGCAAACATTATTATTTGAGAACTAGGCTGGGTAAATTCTCTAAGCATCTTGTTTTAGTTTCACTTTTCCCAGTGAGAGGGCACTCATGAGTTTTAAGACCTTTTTGCTTGTTTCTAATGTGTAATTAAAAAAAAAAAAAGGACTCCCATTCAGAAAACTGATTTGCTGTTTTCAGCTTTGTAAACAACCACATTGATTCAAGTTCTTTAGCACTCTGTTTTTGCCTTATGTTTGTTGAACTGTGATAAGGAAGACTGCATTGTCTCTTTATATTTTGTAATCCCCATGGTTTCAAATAAAAATTCTGTGACCTGTATTACAGGTCTTCAGTGACAGTCTTTGGATTTCACGTAAATTGTTACCAGTTTCTTGGTTGTCACCATCAACATGCTTGTGATCATGGGCACTTGTATATTGTTTCTTATGTATTCTAGCCTCTCCCGAAATCTTATGGATGTCTTTTTTAATGTTAAAGATTTTTTTCTTTATAATTTTAGTAATTCAGCATTCCCCTTTTTCAAGTACTATTAAAACTTTGGGGAAATTGGAAATTGGTCATCTGACAGAGGTCTGTGACATAGCGTGTCTGAATACCTAGATGTTTGGAGAATCATTTTTGTAATATTTA
Organism: Bos indicus x Bos taurus; assembly: GCF_003369695.1. Lineage (NCBI taxonomy): Eukaryota > Metazoa > Chordata > Mammalia > Artiodactyla > Bovidae > Bos > Bos indicus x Bos taurus. The sequence continues at coordinate 67,907,731 of NC_040081.1, forward strand.
TATTTACATATTTACAGTTGATTAATTATTTTGTTTTAGTTTGTGTCACCTGTGCCATTTAAGGAAAAAAAAAAGCTTAACTATCACATCTTACAGGAAGACCTGTATTTGAACAGTCTTACATAAACAAAAGCACTATTTGTTTTCAAAGTTGAATGTCAAATCAGAACTTGATAAAACTTCATTATTCACTCCATTAGTGGTTAATAGTCTTTAGCTTGAGGAGTGCGTTCTCGTAAACGAAACATAGCTTTTTAGAATATTCAGAGTAGGATCCTTTGGTTTTACAGCTGCAAATAACATCTGTAACTGCTTTTAAAAATATGTGTTTAAGGAAGACCACAAAGCAGAATCTAGTTGTGTATTGTAGGGGGTTAATAGGTCTTTGGTGTGTGTGTGTGGAGCCTGCTTGGTTCCTATTAGTATTTGATGGATACAATGAAAGTTGTTTGTTTTGTTGTCTTAGAAAAATGAAAGCTGTGAAATCCATACCTGCACATTGTGGGTCGAGAGGTGGACAGGGAGAGCAGTTCTTCTGCTTTCCCCTTAGCCTTGAGGGGCCTTTGGGGGTGCTGGTTGACTCTGGACAGTCTGTCTCAAGGTACTCGCTGCTTAGATTCTGACCTTGAGATGCTGAAGTCTGCCTCTCTCACCCTGATGCTCCACGAGCAGAGTCACAGGGTCAGTGTTGACAGCGAACTATTTGAATTTCCTTCGAAGGGCTTCTAGATGTTTTTAGCTGTATTCCTTGGATTTGTTAAGGTGATTCAAAAAACAACAACAACAACACTCAGTGTTGATGGCCGCTTCATAGCATCCTGGGAGATTCAGTTCACTTAGTTGGGAACACCTTTGAGAATGCCATTAGGATCACTGTCAGAGAACCCCCGGGCGTGTCTCCATTTTGCTGTTTCGTAGATGTTTGCTCTGGGATCTCTCAGTTGTGCTGTCCCCAGGAATCCGCAGTGTTTGCAGTCATGGTCATTTGCACGTAGCCTCACATCCCCCCACAGGCAACATTGGTGATCAGCGAGATGCCACTGTTCAGATCGCGAGTGCCTCCATAATATCTCTCTCTTGTTTGCTAGGCAGAAGATGGTGTTAGTGATTGCGAGCTGCTGGCTGGCACCCTGGCAGAGCAGGAGTGAGTGAGTGCTGTTCAGCTTTCCGGCCCTGTGAGTCTGATGCCTTCCCTCCATGTTTTGGCATCGCTGCCAAACACATGCATTGAAATCCTTCATGATCACCAGTTTGTCAGATGGTTGCACTGTTTCCAAGAGTCTGTCCAGGTCCTCTGTATCTTCTTTTCTGTCACCTTAGTGTATGTCCATTGTGATGGGGACGTGGATGGTGTTGGAAGAAGGCACAGTGTGTATCAGGGCCAGACTGGCGACTTTAGGTCTAGTGAACGACTACAGGCTCCTCAGAGGGAGAGCATTTCCAGAGCGTCCATGCCCTCAGCCCAGCGCTGCCTGAGCTGTTGTTCAACTGGGGCCCGGTCCTGTGGTGCCGCGTGCGTTTTCAGCAGGTCCCTGGTTTTCTTCCATGGGACTGTGGAGGGTGCTCCATAGTGGGGTATGCTGCTGCTGCTGCACCCACGTGACAGGACAAGAGGAAGTCTTCTGTTTCCTTGCACAGTGCATTGCAGAAGCATGAGCCATGCAGTGCAACACCCCACGAGGCTCGGGGGCAGAAGGGGGGCCCCCACGAGGGTGCCCTTCCCACTGTCGTCCTCTCCTCGGAATGAGCCCTGCACCCTTGAGCAGGGTGATGTACGTGGCCAGGGGAGGGCAGGACAGGCTGTAGAGGGCAGGCCCCTGCTTGCCCTGAACTATGGAGCCCTCCTCAGACTTAAGCTGTGTGGCCAGGACAGGGCCGGGTGACTGAGAGCCATCTGACCCGGCCTGTGGTTGCATGGCCGTCATGCCGCACAACTGGGGCCGAAAGGCAGACCCGTCGCACATCTCCATTGTTGGCTGTTGAGTGAGGTGCTTACGTTTGCTGTATTGTTTAGGTCCTTTACTTTAAAATCAGTGTCAGGGCCAGAAATTCTCCTTGTACTCAAGAGCGCTTCACTGTTAGAAAATTTGAGGTAACAGCTTTATCAGGAGGTGTGTGTGGCTGCACATGTGGCTGGCACGGGGTCATGCATCCTCCCTTAATCTGGTGAACATTTAGATTCCACTCCACATGAAACAGCCAGGCACTTTCTCCCTTTGTAGAAAGATACTTTTGCAAAGTTTCTTTGAAACTAAGATACCATGACGAGGCTAGCTAGCATTTGATGTCTAAGTTTACCACTCAAGGTCCCAGGTCCTCTGTCCTTTTACATAGAAACTGCCCACTTTTTAGTTCCCAAATGGAATCTTGTAAGAAAGATCAGTGAGAAATTAACATTCTTAATTGTAAATATAAGTAGAAGGAGCTTAATCTGCCCATAATCTGCCCAGGCTTATGTAAATGTCTTTTCTGGATTCCTCATGCAATGTCATCTTTCACCTGGCTGTTAGTTAGGGGTGTTGTGCTAGGAGATGTCGCGTGCAGCAAATCTAAGGTAAGAAGCACTGTGGCAGGTAGACAGGTGGACATACTGCTTTCCCCGAAGGTGGGGGATGGAAGGTTCTCCAGAGCCCCGATGTTCATTAGGAGCTCCACTGAACTCCATCATTTTTAGGTGCAAAAAAAGCATTTACCAGTGAAATAAAATTGGTGGAAGAAAGATTTTTTTTCAAGAAAACCTGATTCCTAAGCATGAAATTTGAAACCTTTAAACTCTATTTAGTTAAGTTATAGGTTTTGGGGATCAGTAATTATGATGTCAGTAATAATCATAAATGTCAAACAGCTAGTGATTGAGTTATGGATTTTTATTTATCCCAAGAAATAATCACAGATAACAATCATATCCCATGAAATAATCATAGATTAGGGTGATCATTCAGTTGATATGACTCTTTCTCACAGTAAAACTCTATAGTACAAAACTGTTTAACCCTTCCATTATGTCTGACCACCTCCCCTCCCCCTACCTTAGTCTTGACTCAGGATTTTTATGGTGTATGATACAGGAACTGTTTACTAATTCCTCACTGAAGTGAAATAGGAATTTGGATTGTTTGGGGGCACCTGGCTCATCCTTGTTTTTGTTTGTTAAACAGGAAAAGGACCAGCGAAGCCTAGACATAAACACTGCCAAGTGCATGTTGGGACTGTTACTAGGAAAAATCTGGCCCCTTTTTCCAGTTTTTCACCAATTCTTAGAGGTACTAAATTGTTATTTTATGGAATGTATGTTTGCTTGCTTAGAACTACCAAGTAAACTTTACTCGATCCTCTTCTGTACTTTTCTGTTTGTCATACTTCTCTGCCTGTAGGAACTGTGGCGACGTACTGGCTGCCCCTGAGCACGTTCCCGAGTCCCGAGCATCCCCGTGTGTGCACATGGCCCCGGCCCCCTACAAATGCTCCAGACACCGCAGCTCTGGCCTTTCCTCTCTTGTCCCCCTTTTGTTTGTGTTTAGATTTCCTGCTTTTTATAACAAGAGTAAAACAAGATTTACCTTATTTTGTGGCTTTAGATGAAGTTCCACTTTTATGAAGTGAAGGTTGGAGAACAGCCATCCACTCTCTCACTAAATTCAGTCTGTGTAACATGTCCTTACCTACTCTTATCTCCAAGAAACTTCAGTCTCAGTGGCCAGTTCCTTCATTTGGTATCTCCTGCAGTTTAAATTTTCTTCACGTTTGTGTTTGAAATAATCCAGCACTTTCCTCCATTGTTATCATTTGTTTGCTCTAAGTATTAATGAGAGAAATTCTGAGCTGCTGGTTATTAGGAACTGGCTCTGATGCCAATGTAATACTGTTAAGACTTGGAAGAACCTGAGGTGAAAGTCTGAGTTACTTGGGTTGTCATATATAGCCTCCTTCTTGCGCTCCAGTCCCCAAACCCCTTTAAAAATTGCTTTTTCCTTGAAAGGATAAGGGTGTTGGATCTTGGAGAAATTCCTGGACTTTACACTGACTCCAGCCTCACTCTTGAAATAATCTTCCTTACAACTTGTTGGTGTAATGGTCCAGAAAAACTTCTGACAGGCTTCTTTGAGAACTGTTATTAAAATTTGCTTTTAACATTACTAACTGGGATTCCTGAAGAAAGGTATGAAAACAAGTTTTTAATATAAGAAGCACTTGTTTACATGACAGCCCGTATTTACCAGTGATCTCTTCCAGTTTCTCTGACAACCCTCAGAAATGTTAGCTTTATTTGGAAAGTGAGTAGCAATGGGCTCCTGATCTCAGGATCCTGGGAAGAATTTAAGGCTGGGTGTGAAGGTCCTTCTGTAGCTGAAAGACTACAGCAGATTTGACTTCACACAGTTCCAGGAGCACCATCAACTGTTTCAGTGACTGGGTTTTGCTTTTAGTTGCTTAGAAAGTTTATAGTCTGTGCTTTGTTCTCTCTCTCACACCAGTTTGCATTTTTCTTTTAAAAGGACCCAGTAATCCTTTCATTTGAGCTTTTCTTGTGTTTACATCCTCCAAACCATTGGCTCAACTCTCTTTGCTTTTTATGTACTTGCTTTGTTTTCCAGTGTTCCCAATTTTAGTGGCAAAGATTTAAGAATTATCAGACTGGGTTTTATTTTTAGATTTTTATACAGGGATATTGTATTTTGAAATATGCATGTAGCCTTTTTCCTGTCTGGGAGGAAGAGAAAAACTATTTCATGGCTGTTCTTAGTCCTTTTATGATCAGACTCAAGTTTTTAATTATCAGAACAGTAACTCTTCAGTGACTGGACCACCTAGTCCTGAGAGTGCTTGCAGCACTTAGCAAGGTCTCATTGAGTAAACCCACGGTGGCATGTGCCGTTAGCTGACAGCTTGACAGGAAGCATGATGTTCATGTCAGGGCCTGTTAATGGGAGCAACTCTTTATTTAGCACTTACTGTGTGCCACACACTCAATAAAGTGCTTTTTATAAATTATAGAAATTATCTGCATTAATCCTTACCACATCTCTGTGAAATGGATATTATCCCTCTTTTACATAAAAGTGCTTTTGCCATCTAGAAATTTCACTCCTAGGGATGTAACGTTGTGTTTCTTCGATGCATTTGTTGTTTTATGTTGAGCCCCCATAATATTTTTGTAATGAAAATTGTCATCCACAGTTCCCCTCTCGCTATCTCTCACCCTTCTCCTAGAATGGTGCCTAACACACCTCAAATGGAAAGTGATAACCTTCATGAGCTTTTATCAAGTTGATTGTCACAGCAGTTGAAACTGTCTGATTTGTTGTGTCAGTAATTCATATTATTTTTCCTCCACCAGCAATCAAAATATAAAGTTATTAATAAAGACCAATGGTGCAATGTGCTAGAGTTTAGCAGAACAATTAACCTTGACCTCAGCAACTACGATGAAGATGGAGCATGTAAGTACTGGGTGGGTGTCGTTTTCCCCCTGCCCCCCGCACGTTTGCTCCTCAGCCTCTGAGAAGTCTCATAAGTGTTGTTCCCTGCCTCTCTTCTCTCTCTCTCCAGGGCCAGTTTTGTTGGACGAGTTTGTGGAGTGGTATAAAGACAAACAGATGTCCTAGGACTTTATGCATAGCAGCGAGAGAGTCACTGTTACCACAGTTATGTCAACCATTAGCCATAAATTGCTGTTTGTACCCAGCGCATGCTGCTTTTCTCGCACGGTCTCCCTTTGGCAGGGACGCGTCGGTGTTTGCTGTTGAATGGGCCAGCTCTGCTTGCTGTGTGGCACTGTTCTCTTGGAAGGCTGCTTTGCAGTTTGTATTTACACTACAGATTGGTGAATTTGCCAGCGTCCTCACTGTGATTATGTGTATATTGCTGTTTAAATTTTGTATATGTGTATAAAAAGACAAAGCTTCACCTAGAGATTATTTCTGCAAAAATGTATTGTAAAATAATTTTTGTGGCATATTTCTAGTCCCTTTTTTCAAATGACCCAATTACACTTTTCTTTGGTCTCAAAATGTAGCATTTCAGATATAAGACAGAACAGCTGTTATCATATGCAAATGTTGCCAGAATTAACCTTATTATTTAAGAGGCCAACTTTGGAAGGAGGTGGGAGTCGTAACTTTTCAGAGGCGTTATGCCAAATCTAATTTGGTTTCCTTAAATATTAGCATTTTGAAATGATGCAAGTTAGAATAATTGAACATATAGACCCATACCATGCCACACATCATTTCCACCGTGCAGTATATAGGTTTTGATTTTCTAATGTTAAAGCTGTCATAGTTTGAATATAGGTACAGATGAACAAATTACAATTGCACCTTTTTTTCCCATTGGTTTTAAACCCTTGTACACTTTTTTAGTGCTTTTTTTTTCCTTTTGCATTCTTCTAGTCAGTGTTTGGTCTGCTGATGCTTTCTATGCCATTCTAAGTAAAATTTATTTTGCCGCCTCCATGAAAACCTAATGGTTTGCTGGCAATTTATAACTGCAGAGCACTTTTAGTTGTGGCTTGAATTTTTAGTTAAGCTTTCATGGTGTCTGATTTTCTAGTTTTGCGGGGGCGGGTGGGGGGAAGAACTATACTGTAAGTGAGAGGTGTTTTGTTTTGTTTTCCTTTTTTTGTTTCTTTCATGCTAGGCTTTTCCTGGCAGAATGTCCATTGCAGGCAGTGGACACGACACCACCAGCATTGAGCTAAAAACTCTATTACACGGTAGGACCTTTCCTGGAGGGGCCGCTCGTCATTACCTGAGTAATATGTACAGAGAGGTGATAGCCATTATTTATGTGGGTGAAGAAACAGGAGTAAATGGGATGGTATTTTTAGGTTTGTATTTTATGTATTTTTTTTTTTTTTTTTCTTTTCTTGTCTTAGCCCTTCTCAAGGAAATGTACAAAAAAACATGCTTCTCCCTCAACTCTCTGGTGCTATTGAATGACTTAATTTAGTCCCTAAAGTTTGTGAGAACACAATAGTCTAATGACTTAGACTGTCATTAGACAGTCTAATGACTTTCAACCAAGTGAAAGCTAGTGGTGCATTTGAGCAAGAAAATGCATAGTTGTGAGCAAAATCCATGACTGAACATGTGACAGTTGGAAGAGGTTCAGATTATTTCAAAACCTGGCCCCAAAACCTTTTGGGTCAAATGTGAACCTTTTAACGGCATTATATGAGTAAAGCACACAGACAATGCTACTGTTTGACCACGATTTCACAGTTTCTTTGCAAACAGTGTTCATATTTTCATATTTTGTTTTTCCCTAACTGAACCACCAAAGACAGGAATTTTGTGTGTATATACAGTGTGTGTGCATATACAAAATCATGATCTGGTAGAATGAAACTCACTTCCTTTTTCTACCAAATAGAAAGGTTTGGTTTGCTGTGAAATAAACCAGAAGTTTGAAAAACTCTGTAGTGATTAAGCATACTTAATCATTCCTTGTTTAGAAGCTGTAGACTCCCCTTCTACTTTACACATTCACACCAATTTGCACAAATTCATCCCTGAAAAGAACAGAAGACGTTGACAGCAAGCACAGCTCCTGAGACCAGCGTGTTGAAAGGGCTTCCGTTCCGACGGGTGCCTGTTAACTCCACTGGTGACTGGCTATAGGCAGGTTCCAATCTGTGGAGAACTTGATTCATTTTCAAAAGGATCCCATGAAGTTAACAAATCACACTTTAAAGGCAGCAGTTCTTAAATTCGATCAACTCTAGTTTTGTTTAAAGCAAATAGAAATCATCAATGAAATTATTTTCAAAGGTACTGTAACAAACTGGAAAATTTTTTTTAACAGTAAGCACAGTTAATCCCAAAATAAGAGGGTGGCTACAGGGAAAATGTTACATTTTAACACACAGTGAACATTTTGATGACAGGGGTTTTGGAAAAGCCAAGCAAAAATTATTTCATGATGTGTAACATGGAAGTAAATATTCCAGAAGGGTGATCTTGCCTATTTAGAAAAGGCCAAATAATCTCTGAATTCCCTTGAAAAATAAATCTTTGTGACTGCAGCGTGCTTGCCCTTGGTTTCTGTGATTTTATGCAGTTATTTTTAAGGGGAAGAAGAGCCAGAAGTAATAAGATATTTTTTCATAAAAATCTCCCTAAGTTACATAAGTTGAGCAGTCACCAAGCACTTATTTATGGGCAAATGATAAGTAAACGAGGGTGCCTTTTTCTGGTTTTTCTTTATCACCTACATCTCCACCCTTTCTTTCTTTCCATTGTGTTTTGGCCTCCACGTTGCAATACTCTGTGATAACGGAATCCAACTTTTAGATGTTGACTGTTGCGGTAGGTCGGAAATTGCATTATTTGATTTGCCATAATCACCCTCTATAATGTTACGTGCAGCTTATTTGAAGCATGACCTCTGAACTAAGTTTTTATAAAGCTCACTAGACAGACTTCTAGGATCTGGATTAACAACAGACTTCTGTTGCCTCTCAGTCTCCATCTTAACAGTGCTTTTGAAGTTTATACAGAAAGCTTTAAAAGTTAGTTTGTGCCCTTGGTTTTTACTCTTACAACTGCTAAAATACCTCTGTAAGCCTTATCTTTTATTCTTTCATATGTTGTATAATAAATGTATAGAATCCATTGACCAACTAAATTGTTGGGTGTCTGTAAATGAGACCAAAATGTGGGTTGCTTCTTTTCATGAAGTCATTTCTCTCGGGGGTTACTGTCAGTGAACTGCAGCTAACCTGTAACTGTGAATGCTTCGTGTCGTCAGTATTTGCATCACCTTCATAAACGTGTGCAAGTCCTGTGACTCCCAGCTTAACTGAAATATTGTTATGCCACCTAACTTGAGTACAGCAAACTGGTTTTAGGTTTTAATGTAATTGATGTAAAACGATACCCCATAAATAAAAAAGTTATTTGTGTTTGGTTTCAGAACTGATTTGTTTATTTTTCTCTTTTCATGGCTTTCTCTTAAAAAATCCCTTAAGGTAGTTTTAGACTTCCCTGGGTGGCTCAGACGGTAAAGAATCTGCCTGCAGTGCGGGAGACCTGGGTTCTCTACCTGGGTTGGGAAGATCCCCTGGAGGAGGGCATGGCAACCCACTTCAGTATTCTTGCCTGGAAAATCCCCATGACAGAGGAGCCTGGCGGGCTGTAGCCCATGGGGTCGCAAAGAGTCAGACATGACTGAGCAGCTAAGCACAGCACACACGGTAGTTTTAAAGTATTTCATGTATCATCAAGTCAGCCCCAAGGCTACAGAAGTGAGGTGGCAAACCGCTCTTTCTGAACTTTCTTCATTTGTTTGAACCTATAGGAAGGCAGGACCTAGTTCCCATGATGCTGTGACTTGGTTACATCATACTGAAATGACTCATTTGAATGTTCTTCCCAAATTCTGGTGGGAAGAATAACTTTTAGGCAGAAGCTTAGAGAAAAGCTTTTGTGATTCCTTGAGAAAAGAATTGCCCTTGGAACTTTGTTATAGCTAGAAAGGAAAGAAAAAAGAAACCTATCATGTGAGCAAACAATACATCAAACTTTCTGGCCCTGTGTACCTAAGCTAAGCTTGTGGTGCAGGAGGTATTCCAAAATAAGGCATGTTCACCACTTCTGGCACATTCAACAGAAAATACTTTGGGTTCCACCCCCTCCTCGAATTGGTTCCTAACATTTATCTTCAGTTGCCTTAACAAAAAATAAAATCATCCCATGTATAGAAGTGTACTTGCTGAGAAATTATGATAAGTAGCCTGTGCTGAGAATAATAATTGGAAACTGAAAAAACAAAAATTGGCTGTAGTAATTAAATGGAAAATTTTTTTAAACATCATTTAAAATGTAAATCTCTTCTCCCAAAGAAATGTATTCAGTCCTCTGAAGGAAATTCTTTTGCAGTCCTTCCCTGGAGAGTGGATTATGAAGAACTCTGGCCTTGAGAAAGCATGCTGAAGAGGTTTGGTTTTCCCTCTGACACTTTCCAGCAGAGACATCTCAGAATTGCCTAATCTGAATATCTGAAATTCAAACTAGTGTTCTGTAGAAGTCTTAGATAAATGTATGATGATTAAAGAGAGCTGCAGCTGTACTTGTTACCAGTGAACTAACTCTCCAGAGAGTTTTGGTCTAACTTCTAATAGTATATTGAAAGCCACTGTGTTTTTTTCCTCTTGATGGCCTATTATTTATTTTGGCTTCATTACTTGTTGGCTCCTACATATCCTACCTCGAGAGTAGGATTTGGACAAGGGTTATCCTATCACAGAGGACTTCCCTAGAGCTCAAAACGGTAGAGAATCTGCCTGCAATGCAGGATACCCGGGTTTGATCCCTGGGTCGGGAAGATCTGCTGGAAAAGGGAATGGCAGTCCACTCCAGTATTCTTGCCTGGAGAATTCCATTGATAGAGGAGGCTGGTGGGCTACAGTTCGCGGGGTCGCAGAGAGTTGGGCATGACAGCAACTATTACTTCATCACATAAGTTCCCAGAATCACTCCATAAAATAATAGATGCCTTTGAATAACCTATTCTGCATGTCTTAAAGTGCTCATAAATCCTTCCAAACCTTATACTCCCCCCATCAAGGTTGATTTTCAGATTCTCAGTTTAATCATTATCTTTATTAACTTGAATTGTATGTTGAGGCAGAATTCCTATGTGAAATTGAGAACATAAGAATCAAATTTTATAAGTGTGCAGAGAGGGGACTGGAATAAATAGAAAATCAACAGACTGAAGAATTAGGGAGGATCTCTGGATGGAAAGTTTTATGGTGATTGGGTTTAAGTGGCACCTTATCAATTATACATGGTAGGCCAGAAAGATACTGACTCAGCTGGAGATGAGTGTTCCTTTTGGAGAGTTGGGCATTATGGGGACTCATCCAAGAACTGTCCCTAAGGAGGTGCAGCAGTGTACACAAAGATATCAGTGGAGGTGGCAGAATCTTTCTAGTCCATCATACTGATTGTCATTACTTTAGCACACCATTGCTAAGTGTTTATGTGTGGATTTTTGTTTTGAGATCTGGTTACCAGCAGGCTGTAAGGATTCGAGGGATGCAGTTGAGAAGGCCAGTTGTTGACTTAATGACATCATGTAGCTCCTTTTGGAAGAGAAGGCGGCAAGTCAGACCATGTGCTGTATCCTGATCTCCTGGAAATACGTAGAGGAAACAAGTTCAGAGCGTTTGAGTGACTTGTCCTAAGTCACATAGCTGGAAGGGAGCCGAGGTGTAAACTCAGGTGGATGTCTCTACCCAGAATTTGCTGGGGTGCTCATACAGAGTGAGAGAGTTGGCCTGCAGGAGGATGAAAGCGTGTAAGCTCTCTGTGCGCTGCTGGGTTCTCTGATGGACTTACTGGTGCCCCTCTCCTGCTAATTTTATTAAGAGTTTGGGAGAAACTGGAGTTCAGGGTTGGCCAATTTTTCAGAAGTGGGCATTTTAGGGATTTGTTGAGCATCAGTCAAGGAATTGAGGTCACTGGAGTAAGGCTATTTGTTGCTAATTAGCCAATTTCAGAAGTGTGGGGCTGGCTTCCAAAGGCATCGTCTGGTGTGTGGGTGTTTTCCAACAGTACCAAGCAATTCAGTTCTGACATGATCTACCCAGAAAGAATGTTAGATCCCACAGGTTAAGGGCTCAGTCCTGCAAGACTGCACCCCTACCCCGCTTCAGATGCCAATTCCAAGTCCAGGTTGTCACCTGTGCTTCTAACCAACTGGCTATAATTTGCTAAATCTCCCACAACTCTTCATTAGGTTCAATTAATTTGCTATAGTGATTCATAGAACTTAGAGAAATAGTCGCTTCCAATGTCGTTGTTTAGTCACTAAGTTGTGTCGGACTCTTTTGGGACCCCATGGACTGTATCTCCCCCAGGCTTCTCTGTCCACGGGTTTTCCCAGGCAAGAATACTGGAGTGGGTTGACATTTTCTTCTCTAGGGGATCTTCTGACCCAGGGATTGAACCTGCGTCTGCTGCATTGGCCGGTGGATTCTTTACCACTGCATCACCTGGGAAACCCCTTCCTTCCATTACCAGTTTATTATAAAAGAATGTAATTCAGAAACAGCCTAATGGAAGAGACAGAGGGCAAGGTACGTGGGGCATGGAGCTCCCATGCTTCCTAAGTGCACCACTCTCCCCACATCTTCACGTGTTCATGAAAGCTATCTGAAGTCTGTCCTTTCGAGTTTTTAAAGAGGCTTCATAACAGCCCTGATTGGTTAAATCATTGGCTATTGGTAATTGAATGCAATCTCCAGCTCTTCTCTGAAGATGAGGGGTTTAGACTGGAAATTCCAACCCTCTAATCACAGGGCTGGTTCCCCTGGCAAGCAGCCCCATTAGGGGCTTTCTAAAAGGCATCTCATTGACATAACAAAAGACACCATAATTTCTATTCACTTATAGAAATCCCAAGGATTTTAGGAGCTCTGTGTCAGGAACTGGGACAAAGACCAAACATACCAAACTTTTAAGTCAAAGTACCACATGTGGGTCCCCATACAAAACTGTCATTGATCAATAGAGACGAGTTTAAAAATGAGTTCTAGCAGTTACATGTTCCTATGATCAGTGAACAATCCACTTTCCCCTCCTTTTTTGGATTTGAAATACTCTCAACATGTGAAATGGAGTATTCCCTGCCGTATCAGTAAACAAGGATGCCGCAGCCATTGGTGATTTTGGGCCTCCAGATGTGAATTTCTGAGCCCCAAGAGTGCTCAAAAAGGGAGAACAATGCTTGCAATCCAGCAATTGTTGACTGCTGATATTCTACAGTGAATGGTGAGTGAGGAACTAAGGATGTGAAAAACCAAAAGCAGGATGCTGGCCCCAGATAGCCGCGATGCATATGAAAGGAATGATTTTGGTGTACCCAGACATTTGCATCTTCCATACAAAGAAGAGTGCTGTATTCCTTAATTTGAGATACCTGGCTTTTCCATAATTCACAATAATCTTTGACATTTGTTGCACACTTCTACATAACCTGACTCCTTCCCCTACCTGCTTGAAACTTCTTTCAGGGTTACTTGAGATGCTGTCTTCCAGGCTTGAAATCCTAAAAATTGCCACCAAATAAAACATAACCCTCAATTTCTTTGCATTGATTGCTGAGGAAGGCTTTATTATCTCTCCTTGGTATTCTTTGGAACTTTGCATTCAAATGGGTATATCTTTCCTTTTCTCCTTTGCTTTTGCTTCTTTTCACAGCTAATTGTAAGGCCTTCTCAGACAGCCTTTTTTTTTTGCTTTTTTGCTCTTTTGCTTTTTCTTGGGGATGGTCTTAATTCCTGTCTCCTGTACAATGTCATGAACCTCCATCCATAGGGAGCATTTCATGCAAAGATGGGCTCAATAAAGGACAGAAATGGTATGGACCTAACAGAAGCAGAAGATATTAAGAAGAGGTGGCAAGAATACACAAGAACTGTACAAAAAAGATCTTCATGACCCAGATAATCACGATGGTGTGATCACTCACACTCACCTAGAGCCAGACATCCTGGAATGTGAGGTCAAGTGGGCCTTAGGAAGCATCACTATGAACAAAGCTAATAGAGGTGATGGAATTCCAGTTGAGCTATTTCAAATCCTGAAAGATGATGCTATGAAAGTGCTGCACTCAATATGCCAGCAAAGTTGGAAAACTCAGCAGTAGCCACAGGACTAGAAAATGTCAGTTTTTATTCTAATCCCAAAGAAAGGCAATGCCAAAGAAGACATACAGATGGCTAACAAACACATGAAAATATGCTCAACATCACTCATTATCAGAGAAATGCAAATCAAAACCACTATGAGGTACCATTTCACGCCAGTCAGAATGGCTGCGATCCAAAAGTCTACAAGCAATAAATGCTGGAGAGGGTGTGGAGAAAAGGGAACCCTCTTACACTGTTGGTGGGAATGCAAACTAATACAGCCACTATGGAGAACAGTGTGGAGAGTCCTTAAAAAACTGGAAATAGAACTGCCTTATGATCCAGCAATCCCACTGCTGGGCATACACACTGAGGAAACCAGAAGGGAAAGAGACACGTGTACCCCAATGTTCATCGCAGCACTGTTTATAATAGCCAGGACATGGAAGCAACCTAGATGTCCATCAGCAGATGAATGGATAAGAAAGCAGTGGTACATATACACAATGGAGTATTACTCAGCCATTAAAAAGAATACATTTGAATCAGTTCTAATGAGGTGGATGAAACTGGAGCCTATTATACAGAGTGAAGTAAGCCAGAAGGAAAAACACCAATACAGTATACTAACGCATATATATGGAATTTAGAAAGATGTTAACAATAACCCTGTGTACGAGACAGCAAAAGAGACACTGATGTATAGAACAGTCTTATGGACTCTGAGGGAGAGGGAGAGGGTGGGAAGATTTGGGAGAATGGCATTGAAACATGTAAAATATCATGTAAGAAACGAGTTGCCAGTCCAGGTTCGATGCACGATACTGGATGCTTGGGGCTAGTGCACTGGGACGACCCAGAGGGATGGTATGGGGAGGGAGGAGGGAGGAGGGTTCAGGATGGGGAACACATGTATACCTGTGGCAGATTCATTTTGATATTTGGCAAAACTAATACAATTTGTGAAGTTTAAAAATAAAATAAAATTAATTAAAAAAAAAAAGAAAATTTAAAGCAAATTTGAAAGAAATGTAAAAAAAAAAAAAAACAACAACTTTGAATCAGTCCCAGAATAAATGAAAACCACAAAGTGAGAAACCTTCACGACCTCCTACCCATTTACAAGAATCTTCTGTTTTCTGCTGTCTTGGGAAAATTGGTCCAACTTGTCCTGCTACTAAATCTCCACCTATGCTTTGGAATCCTTTCTGCTTATTCCTTCAGTCCTTCACACCAATATCATCTCTTGTCTCTCCTTTATCTTGTCGTCTTAAAAAACAGTCAGAACATAGAAATTGAGTCAGTCAGTCAGTTCAGTCACTCAGTTGTGTCCGACTCTTTGCGACCACTTGAACTGCAGCATACCAGGCCTCCCTGTCCATCACCAACTCCCAGAGCCTACCCAAACCCATGTCCATTTAGTCGGTGATGCTGTCCAACCACCTCATCCTCTGTCATCCCCTTCTCCTCCTGCCTTCAATCTTTCCCAGCATCAGGGTCTTTTCAAATGAGTCAGCTCTTCACAACAGGTGGCCAAAGTATTGGAGTTTCAGCTTCAGCATCAGTCCTTCCAATGAACACCCAGGACTCCTTTAGGATGGACTGGTTGGATCTCCTTGCAGTCCAAGGGACTCTCAAGAGTCTTCTCCAACACCACAGTTCAAAAGCATCAATTCTTTGGCACTCAGCTTTCTTTATAGTCCAATTCTCACATCCATACATAACTACTGGAAAAACCATAGCCTTGACTAGACGGACCTTTGTTGGCAAAGTAATGTCTCTGCTTTTCAATATGCTGTCTAGGTTGGTCATAACTTTTCTTCCAAGGAGTAAGCGTCTTTTAATTTCATGGCTGCAGTCACCATCTGCAGTGATTTTGGATCCCAAAAAGATAAAGTCTGACACTGTTTCCCCATCTATTTCCCATGAAGTGATGGGACCAGATGCCATGATCTTCGTTTTCTGAATGCTGACCTTTAAGCCAAATTTTTCACTCTCCTCTTTCATCAAGAGGCTTTTTAGTTCTTCTTCACTTTCTGCCATAAGGGTGGTGTCATCTGCATATCTGAGGTTATTGATATTTCTCCTGGCAATCTTGATTCCAGCTTGTGCTTCTTCCAGTCCAGTGTTTCTCATGATGTACTCTGCATATAAGTTAAATAAGCACGGTGACAATATACAGCCTTGACGTACTCCTTTTCCTATCTGGAACCAGTCTGTTGTTCCATGTCCAGTTCTAACTGTTGCTTCCTGACCTGCATACAGATTTCTCAAGAGGCAGGTCCGGTGGTCTGGTATTCCCATCTCTTTCAGGATTTTCCACAGTTCATTGTGATCCACACAGTCAAAGGCTTTGGCATAGTCAATAAAGCAGAAATAGATGTTTTTCTGGAACTCTCTTGCTTTTTCCATGATCCAGCAGATGTTGGCAATTTGATCTCTGGTTCCTCTGCATAGGAACCTGGAATGTCAGGTCCATGAATCAAGGCAAATTGGAAGTGGTCAAACAAGAGATGGCAAGAGTGAATGTCGACATTCTAGGAATCAGTGAACTGAAATGGACTGGAATGGGTGAATTTAACTCAGATGACCATTATATCTACTACTGCGGGCAGGAATCCCTCAGAAGAAATGGGGTAGCCATCATGGTCAACGAAAGAGTCCAAAATGCAGTACTTGGATGCAATCTCAAAAACGACAGAATGATCTCTGTTCGTTTCCAAGGGAAACCATTCAATATCACAGTAATCCAAGTCTATGCCCCAACCAGTAACGCTGAAGAAGCTGAAGTTGAACGGTTCTATGAAGACCTACAAGACCTTTGAGAACTAACACTCAAAAAAGATGTCCTTTTCATTATAAGGGACTGGAAGGCAAAAGTAGGAAGTCAAGAAACACCTCTCCAGGCAAATTTGGCCTTGGAATACAGAATGAAGCAGGGCAAAGACTAATAGAGTTTTGCCAAGAAAATGCACTGGTCATAACAAACACCCTCTTCCAACAACACAAGAGAAGACTCTACACATGGACATGACCAGATGGTCAACACCGAAATCAGATTGATTATATTCTTTGCAGCCAAAGATGGAGATGCAGCAAAAACAAGACCAGGAGCTGACTGTGGCTCAGACCATGAACTCCTTATTGCCAAACTCAGACTTAAAGTGAAGAAAGTAGGGAAAACCACTAGACCCTTCAGATATGACCTAAATCAAATCCCTTATGATTATACAGTGGAAGTGAGAAATAGATTTAAGGGCCTAGATCTGATAGATAGAGTGCCTGATGAACTATGGAATGAGGTTCGTGACATTGTACAGGAGACAGGGATCAAGACCATGCCCATGGAAAAGAAATGCAAAAAAGCAAAATGGCTGTCTGGGGAGGCCTTACAAATAGCTGTGAAAAGAAGAGAAGTGAAAAGCAAAGGAGAAAAGGAAAGATATAAATATCTGAATGCAGAGTTCCAAAGAATAGCAAGAAGAGATAAGAAAGCCTTCTTCAGTGATCAATGCAAAGAAATAGAGGAAAACAACAGAATGGGAAAGACTAGAGATCTCTTCAAGAAAATCAGAGATATCAAAGGAACATTTCATGCAAAGATGGGCTTGATAAAGGACAGAAATGGTATGGACCTAACAAATGCAGAAGCTATTAAGAAGAGATGGCAAGAATACACAGAAGAACTGTACAAAAAAGATCTTCACGACCCAGATAATCACGATGGTGTGATCACTGACCTAGAACCAGACATCCTGCAATGTGAAGTCAAGTGGGCCTTAGAAAGCATCACTACGAACAAAGCTAGTGGAGGTGATAGAATTCCAGTTGAGCTATTTCAAATTGTAAAAGATGATGCTGTGAAAGTGCTGCACTCAATATGCCAGCAAATTTGGAAAACTCAGCAGTGGCCACAGGACTGGAAAAGGTCATTTTTCATTCCAGTCCCAAAGAAAGGCAATGCCAAAGAATGCTCAAACTACCGCACAATTGCATTAATCTCACACGCTAGTAAAGTAGTGTTCAAAATTCTCCAAGCCGGGCTTCAGCAATATGTGAACCGTGAACTTCCAGATGTTCAAGCTGGTTTTAGAAAAGGCAGAGGAACCAGAGATCAAATTGCCAACATCTGCTGGATCATGGAAAAAGCAAGAGAGTTCCAGAAAAACATCTATTTCTGCTTTATTGACTATGCCAAAGCCTTTGACTGTGTGGATCACAATGAACTGTGGAAAATCCTGAAAGAGATGGGAATACCAGACCACCGGACCTGCCTCTTGAGAAATCTGTATGCAGGTCAGGAAGCAACAGTTAGAACTGGACATGGAACAACAGACTGGTTCCAGATAGGAAAAGGAGTACGTCAAGGCTGTATATTGTCACCCTGCTTATTTAACTTATATGCAGAGTACATCATGAGAAACGCTGGACTGGAAGAAGCACAAGCTGGAATCAAGATTGCCAGGAGAAATATCAATAACCTCAGATATGCAGATGACACCACCCTTATGGCAGAAAGCGAAGAAGAACTAAAAAGCCTCTTGATGAAAGTGAAAGAGGAGAGTGAAAAATTTGGCTTAAAGGTCAGCATTCAGAAAACGAAGATCATGGCATCTGGTCCCATCACTTCATGGGAAATAGATGGGGAAACAGTGTCAGACTTTATCTTTTTGGGCTCCAAAATCACTGCAGATGGTGACTGCAGCCATAAAATTAAAAGACGCTTACTCCTTGGAAGGAAAGTTATGACCAACCTAGATAGCATGTTCAAAAGCAGAGACATTACTTTGCCAACAAAGGTCCGTTTAGTCAAGGCTATGGTTTTTCCTGTGGTCATGTATGGATGTGAGAGTTGGACTGTGAAGAAGGCTGAGCGCCGAAGAATTGATGCTTTTGAACTGTGGTGTTGGAGAAGACTCTTGAGAGTCCCTTGGACTGCAAGGAGATCCAACCAGTCCATTCTGAAGGAGATCAGCCCTGGGATTTCTTAGGAAGGAATGATGCTAAAGCTGAAACTCCAGTACTTCAGCCACCTCATGCGAAGAGTTGACTCATTGGAAAAGACTCTGATGCTGGGAGGGATTGGGGGCAGGAGGAGAAGGGGACGACATAGGATGAGATGGGTGGATTGCATCACTGACTCGATGGACGTGTCTCAGTGAACTCCGGGAGTTGGTGATGGACAGGGAGGCCTGGCGTGCTGTGATTCATGGGGTCGCAAAGAGTCGGACACGACTGAGCGACTGATCTGATCTGATCTGATCCTCTGCCTTTTCTAAAACCAGCTTGAACATCTGTAAGTTCACGGTTCACGTATTGCTGAAGCCTGGCTTGGAGAATTTTGAGCATTACTTTACTAGAGTGTGAGATGAATGCAGTTGTGCGGTAGTTTAAGCATTCTTTTTTTTTTAATTTTATGTTTAAACTTTACATAATTGTATTAGTTTTGCCAAATATCAAAATGAATCTGCCACAGGTATACATGTGTTCCCCATCCTGAACCCTCCTCCCTCCTCCCTCCCCATACCATCCCTCTGGGTCGTCCCAGTGCACTAGCCCCAAGCATCCAGTATCGTGCATCGAACCTGGACTGGCAACTCGTTTCTTACATGATATTTTACATGTTTCAATGCCATTCTCCCAAATCTTCCCACCCTCTCCCTCTCCCTCAGAGTCCATAAGACTGTTCTATACATCAGTGTCTCTTTTGCTGTCTCGTACACAGGGTTATTGTTAACATCTTTCTAAATTCCATATATATGCGTTAGTATACTGTATTGGTGTTTTTCCTTCTGGCTTACTTCACTCTGTATAGTAGGCTCCATTTTCATCCACCTCATTAGAACTGATTCAAATGTATTCTTTTTAATGGCTGAGTAATACTCCATTGTGTATATGTACCACTGCTTTCTTATCCATTCATCTGCTGATGGACATCTAGGTTGCTTCCATGTCCTGGCTATTATAAACAGTGCTGCGATGAACATTGGGGTACACGTGTCTCTTTCCCTTCTGGTTTCCTCAGTGTGTATGCCCAGCAGTGGGATTGCTGGATCATAAGGCAGTTCTATTTCCAGTTTTTTAAGGACTCTCCACACTGTTCTCCATAGTGGCTGTATTAGTTTGCATTCCCACCAACAGTGTAAGAGGGTTCCCTTTTCTCCACACCCTCTCCAGCATTTATTGCTTGTAGACTTTTGGATCGCAGCCATTCTGACTGGCGTGAAATGGTACCTCATAGTGGTTTTGATTTGCATTTCTCTGATAATGAGTGATGTTGAGCATATTTTCATGTGTTTGTTAGCCATCTGTATGTCTTCTTTGGAGAAATGTCTATTTAGTTCTTTGGCCCATTTTTTGATTGGGTCATTTATTTTTCTGGAGTTGAGCTGTAGGAGTTGCTTGTATATTTTTGAGATTAGTTGTTTGTCAGTTGCTTCATTTGCTATTATTTTCTCCCATTCTGAAGGCTGCCTTTTCACCTTGCTAATAGTTTCCTTTGTTGTGCAGAAGCTTTTAAGTTTAATTAGGTCCCATTTGTTAATTTTTGCTTTTATTTCCAATATTCTGGGAGGTGTGTCATAGAGGATCCTGCTGTGATGTATGTCAGAGAGTGTCTTGCCTATGTTCTCCTCTAGGAGTTTTATAGTTTCTGGTCTTACGTTGAGATCTTTAATCCATTTTGAGTTTGTTTTTGTGTATGGTGTTAGAAAGTGTTCTAGTTTCATTCTTTTACAAGTGGTTGACCAGTTTTCCCAGCACCACTTGTTAAAGAGGTTGTCTTTAATCCATTGTATATTCTTGCCTCCTTTGTCAAAGATAAGGTGTCCATATGTGCGTGGATTTATCTCTGGGCTTTCTATTTTGTTCCATTGATCAATATTTCTGTCTTTGTGCCAGTACCATACTGTCTTGATAACTGTGGCTTTGTAGTAGAGCCTGAAGTCAGGTAGGTTGATTCCTCCAGTTCCATTCTTCTTTCTCAAGATAGCTTTGGCTATTCGAGGTTTTTTGTATTTCCATACAAATTGTGGAATTATTTGTTCTAGCTCTGTGAAGAATACCGTTGGTAGCTTGATAGGGATTGCATTGAATCTATAAATTGCTTTGGGTAGTGTACTCATTTTCACTATATTGATTCTTCCAATCCATGAACATGGTATATTTCTCCATCTATTAGTGTCCTCTTGGATTTCTTTCACCAGTGTTTTATAGTTTTCTATGTATAGGTCTTTAGTTTCTCTAGGTATATATATTCCTAAGTATTTTATTCTTTCCGTTGCAATGGTGAATGGAATTGTTTCCTTAATTTCTCTTTCTGTTTTCTCATTATTAGTGTATAGGAATGCAAGGGATTTCTGTGTGTTGATTTTATATCCTGCAACTTTACTATAATCATTGATTAGTTCTAGTAATTTTCTGGTGGAGTCTTTAGGGTTTTCTATGTAGAGGATCATGTCATCTGCAAACAGTGAGAGTTTTACTTCTTCTTTTCCAATTTGGATTCCTTTTATTTCTTTTTCTGCTCTGATTGCTGTGGCCAAAACTTCCAAAACTATGTTGAATAGTAATGGTGAAAGTGGGCACCCTTGTCTTGTTCCTGACTTTAGAGGAAATGCTTTCAATTTTTTACCATTGAGGATAATGTTTGCTGTGGGTTTGTCATATATAGCTTTTATTATGTTGAGATATGTTCCTTCTATTCCTGCTTTCTGGAGAGTTTTTATCATAAATGGATGTTGAATTTTGTCAAAGGCTTTCTCTGCATCTATTGAGATAATCACATGGTTTTTATTTTTCAATTTGTTAATGTGGTGTATTACATTGATTGATTTGCGGATATTGAAGAATCCTTGCATCCCTGGGATAAAACCCACTTGGTCATGGTGTATGATCTTTTTAATGTGTTGTTGGATTCTGATTGCTAGAATTTTGTTAAGGATTTTTACATCTATGTTCATCAGTGATATTGGCCTGTAGTTTTCTTTTTTTGTGGGATCTTTGTCAGGTTTTGGTATTAGGGTGATGGTGGCCTCATAGAATGAGTTTGGAAGTTTACCTTCCTCTGCAATTTTCTGGAAGAGTTTGAGCAGGATAGGTGTTAGCTCTTCTCTAAATTTTTGGTAGAATTCAGCTGTGAAGCCGTCTGGACCTGGGCTTTTGTTTGCTGGAAGATTTTTGATTACAGTTTCAATTTCCATGCTTGTGATGGGTCTGTTAAGATATTCTATTTCTTTCTGGTCCAGTTTTGGAAAGTTATACTTTTCTAAGAATTTGTCCATTTCTTCCACATTGTCCATTTTATTGGCATATAATTGTTGATAGTAGTCTCTTATGATCCTTTGTATTTCTGTGTTGTCTGTTGTGATCTCTTCATTTTCATTTCTAATTTTATTGATTTGATTTTTCTCCCTTTGTTTCTTGATGAGTCTGGCTAATGGTTTGTCAATTTTATTTATCCTTTCAAAGAACCAGCTTTTGGCTTTGTTGATTTTTGCTATGGTCTCTTTTGTTTCTTTTGCATTTATTTCTGCCCTAATTTTTACGATTTCTTTCCTTCTACTAACCCTGGGGTTCTTCATTTCTTCCTTTTCTAGTTGCTTTAGGTGTAGAGTTAGGTTATTTATTTGACTTTTTTCTTATTTCTTGAGGTATGCCTGTATTGCTATGAACTTTCCCCTTAGGACTGCTTTTACAGTGTCCCACAGGTTTTGGGTTGTTGTGTTTTCATTTTCATTCATTTCTATGCAAATTTTGATTTCTTTTTTGATTTCTTCTGTGATTTGTTGGTTATTCAGCAGGGTGTTGTTCAGCCTCCATATGTTGGAATTTTAATAGTTTTTCTCCTGTAATTGAGATCTAATCTTACTGCATTGTGGTCAGAAAAGATGCTTGGAATGATTTCTATTTTTTTGAATTTACCAAGGCTAGATTTATGGCCCAGGATGTGATCTATCCTGGAGAAGGTTCCATGTGCGCTTGAGAAAAAGGTGAAATTCATTGTTTTGGGATGAAATGTCCTATAGATATCAATTAGGTCTAACTGGTCTATTGTATCGTTTAAAGTTTGTGTTTCCTTGTTAATTTTCTGTTTAGTTGATCTATCCATAGGTGTGAGTGGGGTATTAAAGTCTCCCACTATTATTGTGTTATTGTTAATTTCTCCTTTCATACTTGTTAGCATTTGTCTTACATATTGCGGTGCTCCCGTGTTGGGTGCATATATATTTATAATTGTTATATCTTCTTCTTGGATTGATCCTTTGATCATTATGTAGTGACCATCTTTGTCTCTTTTCACAGCCTTTGTTTTAAAGTCTATTTTATCTGATATGAGTATTGCTACTCCTGCTTTCTGTTGGTCCCTATTTGCATGGAAAATCTTTTTCCAGCCCTTCACTTTCAGTCTGTATGTGTCCCCTGTTTTGAGGTGGGTCTCTTGTAGACAACGTATGTAGGGGTCTTGTTTTTGTATCTATTCAGCCAGTCTTTGTCTTTTGGTTGGGGCATTCAACCCAGTTATGTTTAAGGTAATTACTGATAAGTATGATCCCATTGCCATTTACTTTATTGTTTTGGGTTCGAATTTATACACCGTTTTTGTGTTTCCTGTCTAGAGAATATCCTTTAGTATTTTTTGGAGAGCTGGTTTGGTGGTGCAGAATTCTCTCAGCTTTTGCTTGTCTGAAAAGCTTTTGATTTCTCCTTCATACTTGAATGAGATCCTTGCTGCTTACAATAATCTGGGCTGTAGGTTATTTTCTTTCATCATTTTAAGTATGTCTTGCCACTCCCTCCTGGCTTGAAGAGTTTCTATTGAAAGATCAGCTGTTATCCTTATGGGAATTCCCTTGTGTGTTATTTGTTGTTTTTCCCTTGCTGCTTTTAATATTTGTTCTTTGTGTTTGATCTTTGTTAATTTGATTAATATGTGTCTTGGGGTGTTTTGCCTTGGGTTTATCCTGTTTGGGACTCTCTGGGTTTCTTGGACTTGGGTGAATATTTCTTTTCCCATTTTAGGGAAGTTTTCAACTATTATCTCCTCAAGTGTTTTCTCATGGTCTTTCTTTTTGTCGTCTTCTTCTGGGACTCCTATGATTCGAATGTTGTAGCATTTAATATTGTCCTGGAGGTCTCTGAGATTGTCCTCATTTCTTTTAATTCATTTTTCTTTTATCCTCTCTGATTCATTTATTTCTACCATTCTATCTTCCAATTCACTAATCCTATCTTCTGCCTCTGTTATTCTACTATTTGTTGCCTCCAGAGTGTTTTTAATTTCATTTATTGCATTATTCATTATATATTGACTCTTTTTTATTTCTTCTAGGTCCTTGTTAAACCTTTCTTGCATCTTCTCAATCCTTGTCTCCAGGCTATTTATCTGTGATTCCATTTTGATTTCAAGATTTTGGATCAATTTCACTATCATTATTCTGAATTCTTTATCAGGTAGATTCCCTATCTCTTCCTCTTTTGTTTGGTTTGGTGGGCATTTATCCTGTTCCTTTACCTGCTGGGTATTCCTCTGTCTCTTCATCTTATTTAAATTGCTGATTTTGGGGTGTCCTTTCTGTATTCTGGCAGTTTGTGGAGTTCTCTTTATTGTGGCGTTTCCTCTCTGTGTGTGGGTTTGTACAGGTGGCTTGTCAAGGTTTCCTGGTTATGGAAGCTTGTGTTGGTGTTCTGGTGGGTGGAGCTGTATTTCTTCTCTCTGGAGTGCAATGAAGTGTCCAGTAATGAGTTATGAGATGTCTATGGTTTGGGGGTGACTTTGGGCAGCCTGTATCTTGGAGCTCAGGGCTGTGTTCCTGTGTTGCTGGAGAATTTGCTTGGTATGTCTTGCCCTGGAACTTGTTGGCCCTTCTGTGGTGCTTGGTTTCAGTGTCGGTATGGAGGCGTTTGATGAGCTCCTGTCAATTAATGTTCCTTGGAGTCAGGAATTCCCTGGAGTCAGGGTTTGGATTTAAGCCTCCTGCTTCCAGTTATTGGTCTTATTTTTACAGTAGTTTCAAAACTTCTCCTTCTATACAGCACCATTGATAAAACATCTACGTTAAAGATGAAAAGTTTATCTACCATGAGGGTCACCCAGAGAGGTTCACAGCGTTACATGGAGAAGAGAAGAGGGAGGAGGGAGTTAGAGGTGACCCGAATGAGATGAGGTGGAATCAATAGTGGAGAGAGTGGGCTAGCCAATAATCACTTCCTTATGTGCACTCCACACCTGGACCGCTCAGAGATGTTCACGGAGTTATACAGAGAAGAGAAGACAGAGGAAGGAGACAGAGGTGGCCAGAAGGATAAAGGGGGGGAATGAAAAGGAGGGAGACAGATCCAGCCAGTAATCAGTTCCCTAAGTGTTCTCCACCATCTGGAACACACAGAAATTCACAGAGTTGGGTAGAGTAGAGAGGGGTTAGGGAGGAGACACAGGCGACCTGGTGGAGAAAAAGGAGAGTCCAAAGGGAGAGAGAGCAGTTAAGCCAGTAATCTCGTTCCCTAGTGAAAAATGGGTACTGAAGATTGGGTTCTTAAAGGTACAAAATTGGTAACAAATACATAAAAGCAAAAATTAAAAATCTAGAGTAGAGTTTGGAATTTTAAAAATACGATGTTAAAGAAAAGAAGAAGGAAAAGAAAGAAAAAACAAACAAACAAAAACAAGGTTGCGAAAATTATAAAGAAAATATAGGTACAAAATTGATAACTAATACCAAAAAGCAAAAGTTAAAAATCTAGAGTAGAGTTTGGAATTTCAAAAGTACAATGTTAAAAAAAAAGAAGAAGAAAAAGAAAGAGAAAAGAAAAACAAAAACAAACAATGTTGCAAAAATTATAAAGAAAATACAGGTACAAAATTGATATCAAATACCAAAAAGCATAAATTAAAAACCTAGAGTAGAGTTTGGAATTTCAGATATACAATGTTATATAAAAGAAGAATAGAAAGAAACAGAGAAAAAAAAAGTCACAGAAATTATAAAAAAACTATAGGTACAAAATTGATAACAAATACCAAAAAGCTAAACTTAAAAATCTAGAGTAGAGTTTGGAATTTCAAAAATACAATGTTAAAGAAAAGAAGGAAAAAAAAAAAACAAGGTCAAAAAATTATTAAAAATATATATGTGAAGTTTGCTGAAGAAAAAAAAATAGGGTCTTTTTTTTTGCATAGTAATAGGTTATAAAAGTGAAAATTAAAGGAATAATAGACTTAAAATTTTTTTAAAAAATTAAAAAAAAAGAAAGAAAGAATGATCGTAAAAATAGTAAAAATATATCGAGGACTTTCTCTGGTTTTGTTGTGAGTATTGTGGGTTCAGCTCATTTTTGGCTAGTTCCTTGGTCCGACTTCTATTTCTCAAGATCTATAGGCCCCTTCCTATGTAGTCAGTAGTAACCACAGGGTTTTAATCTATTGCCTGTAGCTTCCAAGGCGGTTCCCTCTGTTATAGCTTCTTCTGTTTGCTGGACTCTTCAGTGTCTGGTTTCTGCCCTGACACAAAGGGGACGGTGGAGGACACTTTTTTTTTTTTTTTTTTCTTTTAGGCTCACTTGTTCAGTCGCGCTGTGGGGAGGGAGGGAGGGATGCTGCAAATAAGTAACACTGGCGTGTGCTTGCAGTGCCTCAGCCACACTGGGTCTGCCCCCTCTCACGGGGCGTGTAGCCTCCCTGCCCACACTGCTCAGGCTCTAGGTTGTTCCACCGGGAACCATTCGTGGCCGGCCCTGGGCTGCCTGCACCTCCCAGGTCCAAGCCACTCAGGTTCAGGCACTCGGGTAGTCCTCAGAGGCACAGACTCGGTTGGGCCTGCGTTTTGTGCCCTTCCCAGGTCCAAGCAGCTCAGGTGATAAGGTGTTTCGCGAGCGCGATTGCTGTGACTTATCGCCTCCCCGCCGATCGGTTATCTAGGTGTACAACCGGCGCACCTTCTCAGGGAGATGTTGACCATCCAGACCCCCAAGAAGTTTTAGTTAGCAAAGAAGCCTGCTTACAGTTTTATAGATAATGTCTCTCTGGGGCTGCGATTGCCCCTTTCCGGCTCTGGCTGCGTGTCACCGGAGGGGGAAGGTCTGCAGCCGGCTATCTCTGTTCAGTCCTTTGTTCCGTGCGCGGACCTGGCGGTGTCTTAGGTTAGGGCTGGCTTTTCGCGTGATAGATATCCCACAGTCTGGTTTGCTAGCCCAGATTATTTTGCTCAGATAGCGCTCGAATATTCAGGCCAGGTCCTTACTCTAAGCGATGCAGCCCGCGCCGCGCCTCCCTGCCCAGCCCCCGCTTGCTAATGGCGTGTGCAGGCGTCTGCGCTGCTTCTCCGCTGCGGGAGTTACCGTAGGGCTCGCAATCTGCGAGTTTTAATTGTTTATTTATTTTTTCTCCTTGTTATGTTGCCCTCTGTGCTTCCAAAGCTCGGCACAGATTCGGCAGTGAGAAGGTTTCCTGATGTTTGGAAACTTCTCTCTTTTTAAGACTCCCTTCCCGGGACGGAACTCTGTCCCTCCCTCTTTTGTCTCTTTTTTTGTCTTTTATATTTTTTCCTACCTTCTTTTGAAGACTTGGGTTGCTTTTCTGGGTGCCTGATGTCCTCTGCCGACATTCAGAAGTTGTTTTGTGGAATTTACTTGGCTTTTAAATGCTCTTTTGATGAATTTGTGGGGGAGAAAGTGTTCTCTCCATCCTACTCCTCCACCATCTTGGCTCCTCCCCGATTCACAGATTTCTAATGAGAGGGAGAGAAGAGGTAGAGAAATGAAAGTTTGAAAGAGCCTCTGGACAGAATGAGAACAGATGATTAAGAAATAGGTCTCATTGCCCTGAGAGAAATGAAAAGTAAAAATGAGACTAGGCTGTGTAACAAGAGAAGGCAATGGCACCCCACTCCAGTACTCTTGCCTGGAAAATCCCATGGACAGAGGAGCCTGGTAGGCTGCAGTCCATGGGGTCACTAGGAGTCAGACACAACTGAGTGACTTCACTTTCATGCATTGGAGAAGGAAATGGCAACCCACTCCGGTATTCTTGCCTGGAGAATCCCAGGGACGGGGGAGCCTGGTGGGCTGCCATCTATGAGGTCTCACAGAGTCAGACACGACTGAAGCAACTTAGCAGCAGCAACAGCAGGCTGTGTAACTGGCACAGCAAGAAGTGATGGATCTAGGACATTCAGTCTAGATGACATGGCTGGCAGGCTCCAGCCCCCGACTGATATGAAAAGCAGTAAGATTTGGAAGTCAGCCTCCTCTGACCTAGGAAACTCCTCTCTCTTTGCAGACTGCTGAGACCACCCGTCTCTGGACATGCCTTTTGAGAAATAAGGGAGAGCCAACAAACCCAGTTCCCCTAGCTTGAACTATCGTACATCTCCAAAGGCTTGCATATACTTTGCATTGTTTTCCAGGTGAAGGGATGATAAAAAAACAAAGTGGGAAGTTTCCATAGCTGAGCTGAGTTGCCATTCCCCGTCCCTGTGTAATAGTAACTAGACTGGGGTGGAATGACCTCAAGTATAAGAAGGTTATACTTGAGGTATAAGACTGGTTCCAAATTGGAAAAGGAGTATGTCAAGGCTATATATCGTCACCCAGCTTATTTAACTTTATGTAAAGTACATCATGCAAAATGCTAGGCTGAGTGAAGCACAAGCTGCAATCAAGATTGCTGGGAGAAATATCAATAACCTCATACGCAGATGGCACCACCCTTAGGGCAAAAAGCGAAGAAGAACTAAAGAGCCTCTTGATGAAAGTGAAAGAGGAGAATGAAAAAGCTGGCTTAAAACTCAAACATTCAAAAAACTAAGATCATGGCATCCAGTCCCATCAGATCAGATCAGATCAGATCAGATCAGTCACTCAGTCATGTCTGACTCTTTGCAACCCCATGAATCGCAGCACGCCAGGCCTCCCTGTCTATCACCAACTCCCAGAGTTCACCCAGACTCATGTCCATCGAGTCAGTGATGCCATCCAGCCATCTCATCCTCTGTCGTCCCCTTCTCCTCTTGCCCCCAATCCCTCCCAGCATTAGAGTCTTTTCCAATGAGTCAACTCTTCGCATGAGGTGGCCAAAGTACTGGAGTTTCCACTTTAGCATCATTCCTTCCAAACAAATCCCAGGGCTGATTTCCTTCAGAATGAACTGGTTGGATCTCCTTGCATGGCAAATAGATGGAGAAACAATGGAAACAGTGATAGACTTCATTTTCTTGGGCTGCAAAATCACTGCAGATGGTGACTGCAGCCATGAAACTAAAAGACGCTTACTTCTTGGAAGAAAAACTATGACAAACCTAGACAGTGTATTAAAAAGCAGAGACATTACTTTGCCAACAAAGGTCCGTCTAGTCAAAGCTATGGTTTTTCCAGTAGTCACGTATGGATGTGAGAGCTGGACCATAAATAAAGCTAAACACTGAACTGATGCTTTTGAACTGTGGTGTTGGAGAAGACTCTTGAGAGTCCCTTGGACTGCAAGGAGAGCCAACCAGTCCATCCTAAAGGAAATCAGTCCTGAATATTCATTGGAAGGACTGATGCTGAAGCTGAAACTCCAATACTTTGGCCACGTGATGTGAAAAACTGACTCATTGGAAAAGACCCTGATTCTGGGCAAGATTGAAAGCAGGAATAGAAGGGGATTATAGAGGATGAGGTGGTTGGATGGCATCACCAATTCGATGGACATGAGTTTGAGTAAGCTCTGGGAGTTGGTGATGGACATGGAGGCCTGTTGTGCTGCAGTCCATGGGGTGGCAAAGAATCAGACATGACTGAGCGACTAAACTGACTGATAAGAAGGTGGCAGGGTAAGACTGCAGCAAGCATGAGAAACTTCATAAGTTCCTGGAGTGATGTAATCAGCCAGGGCTTTCTATGGCTTTTGAGCTGCAGGCACAATGGAGGATGGCATCTGTGAGATTATTTGGGGGCACTGGAGGGGATCAGCTGGTGGAATAAAAAGGAAAAGTGGGACAAGGGGGTAGGCTGTGCCTCAGAATCACAATACCAGGAATACTAGATGACTCCTTACTAGTTTGGAACAAGCATCAGAGGAGGTCAAATTTTCCAAGGCAGAGAATGAGATATACTAAGGTAGAGGACAATTAATGACCACTTAGGTAAAGAGGGCTCACCCAGGGGTGCTCCACTGTCCAGCTCCCGGGCTAGATTCCTGCCTGGCATACAGGAGATGTTGAAGGATGTCCTGGAGGAAGGGCATGTAGAAGACCAAGACTCTCAGTAGGAGACGATCACTCCAGTGGGGAGAGATCTAGAAATAGAACTGATGGTCAGTGGAAGGAAATGGAAGAATGGATCTCGTGGCCTGACCCCAGGACTATGACATTGTCATAGGCACAACAACACATTTAAGAAGCAGAGAAAGAAGCATTGTCATCATTATCCCACTTGCCACATCCTAGCTGGATGAGGCTTAGATAACACTGTTCCATATTCACAGGTTGCTCACCCTGAGCTTGGGATCTCTCTTTGAGACAAGGGGCAAGAGCAGAAAATGTGCCAAATGGGCTTATATTTTCAGAAAGCTGTTGAGAAAAAGCATCAGGTGAGACAATTAATATAAAAGTTAGATATAAGATCTTCCGTAATATGGAGTGACCAAAGATCCCAGGAATAAGACCAATTCTTATTCTAAAATGATAACATTCTTGGGAAGTACATGGATGACATACAAAGTTTGGCTTTCTGCAGTGGCTAAGTTGTCTGGGACAACCTCCTGCAACCTAAGAATAACTAGATAAGTTAGGCAAAATATTAAAAATCTATTTGAAGGAATTGAAAAGCTACTAAGGAAGTGAACATTTGTTAGGCAAAGATCTAGAAGAAGAAAGAAGCCAAGAGAAATGAGCCTGGTATTCAAGGCTCATCTTTTTCCCTCCAGGCAGTTTTCAAGTATGAAAGTGAAAGCAGAGGCTGAGGGGCTCAGATCTTTTGAAGGTCTCATGGGGAGGGGGGATGACAAAATTCCCAGAGTTCAGAGTATGCCAAGGAGGATGGGTTCTGGTCACCAGATCTAAGGTTAGGACCCTGAGAATCTGTGAGAGTCAAGGCTGTCTATGAATAACGATGATCTAGAAATAGACCAATACTCACAGGACTAAAACTCTGTTCCAAATCAATTCAGTCCCTCATGAAATTAAGGTAATAGCCTCTAACAGCCTGACAAAACCAGAAGTAAATTCTCTCTGGAAAAATGTGTCATCCACGAGGGATACATATATGAAGTCAAATTCTATTCACTCATGGAAAAATTCAAATTAAAAGCAGAGATGTAATTTATCTTCAGAGAAGCTAACAGATTAAATGTGTGCATGCATGCTAAGTCGCTTCAGTTGTGTCCAACTGTTTGCCACCCTGTGGACTGTAGCCCGCCAAGCTGCTTTGTCCGTAGGGTTCTCCAGGCAAGAATACTGGAGTGGATTGCCATGCCCTCCTCCAGGGGACCTTCCTGACCCAGGGATTGAACCTATATCTCATTTCTCCTGCATTGGCAGGCAGATTCTTTACCACTAGAACCACCTGGGAAGCCCAAATGAAGAAAATAACGCAAAATCTAGTGATGCTGACCTTAATGTTTTCACACTAGATATGAGTATCTTTGGTTTCTACTGAGACTTCTTTTTAAATTTTATTTATTTATTTGCTGCCTGAGGTCTTGTTTGTGGCATGTGGGATCTTTTATTGTGGCGCGAGGGCACATGGGATTAGTTGCCCCATGGCATGTGGCATCTTAGTTCTCTGACTGAAGATTGAACCCACGTCCCCTGCATTGGAAGGCACATTCTTAACCACTGAACTGCCAGGCAAGTCCCTGCTGAGACTTACTTCTAAGCTTGATCTTGCTGCCTTTTTGGAACATGTGAGTTCACACCTCTCCACCTGTTCCAGCAGGTGCCAATCAGCCACAGACTTGGCCAAGTCTTTAATATCCTCTTCCTTAGAAATTTGAACTAAGATATACTGAGTCAGTCAGGAAGGTATAGGTGAGTATGAGATCTATAATGTCATGAAGATTTGGGGTAGGTTGACATTTTACATTGTTTATATTGGATGGCATCACTGACTCAATGGACATAAGTTTGAGCAGACTCCAGGAGATGGTGAAGGACAGGGAAGCCTGGCATGCTGCAGTCCACGGGGTCACAAAGAGTCGAATACGACTGAGCGACTGAACAACAACAACAACAACATGCTAATAAATCAGAAATAAAAGCTGATTAGCAAAGAGCAGGAGCAAGAAGCAGATATGGGACATGCAGTTCCTTGAGAGATGGATGGGACAGCTTGGTCCCCAGTTTCAGGTCCATAACCCATTTCCCCAGGTCTTTGCTCAGCTTTTTGATGTCTATTTTTGGATATCTATAAGACTATTGGGAGAAGGCAATGGCAACCCACTCCAGTACTCTTGCCTGGAAAATCCCATGGATGGAGGAGCCTGGTAGGCTACCGTCCATGGGGTCATGAGAGTTGGCCATGACTGAGCGACTTCACTTTCACTTTTCACTTTCATGCACTGGAGAAGGAAATGGCAACCCACTCCAGGGTTCTTGCCTGGAGAATCCCAGGAACAGGGGAGCCTGGTGGGCTGCTGTCTATGGAGTCACACAGAGTCGGACATGACTGAAGCAACTTAGCAGCAGCAGCAGCATAAGACTATTGAAGCCTTGACATAAGCTTTCCTTTATTAAAAACTACCATACAGAACCTCATGTGATGTCTATAATTTCTTGTTCGCAGTGTTAGCAATCATTAAAATAAAAACCAGGCCTATAAAAAGAACAAGATTTTTTGAAGGGGGAACATCAGTAGGAAAAAGACTCATAAGTGATTCAGATATTAGGATTATCTGACATGGAATTTAAATTAAATGAATATTTGTAAGGAAATTCAGCAGAGAACTGGAAACTATAAAAAAGAAACAAGATGAAAATTCTGGAACTGGAAAACCCACTTAGATGAAA
Organism: Bos indicus x Bos taurus; assembly: GCF_003369695.1. NCBI lineage: Eukaryota > Metazoa > Chordata > Mammalia > Artiodactyla > Bovidae > Bos > Bos indicus x Bos taurus. The sequence continues at coordinate 67,940,353 of NC_040081.1, forward strand.
TTAACTCAGTGGATTGCATTTAACTGAAGATTAAACACTATGTAGACAGAATTAGTGTTGAGAAGATATGTCAGAGAAAATCCAGATGAAAGCACAGAGAAATTTTAAAATGTAGAAAATATGAAGACAAGTCAAGAGATGTATGGCACAGTGAAAAGCTGTAAAATACACATAATTTGAGTCTTGGGAAAATAGAAAGTAGAAGCAGCAGTATTTAAAGAAATGTTTTTTTTTGGTCATTAAATCATGTCCGACTCTTTCGTGACCCCCATAGACTGTAATGTTCAATAATTTCCAAAAAGTAATGAAAGAAGACAAGCCCCAATTAGAGTCCTGCAAACACCCAAGCAGGATGAATATAAAGGAACAAGACTTAAGTACATACAAGTAGAACTTCTGACAAAAACAAAACAAAACAAAACAAAACAAAACAGAAAGTCTTTAAAAATGGCCAGACCTATAAGTAACAACAGTAAAATATTATCAACAAGTTAAAAACAAATATATATATATGACTGAATCATTTTGCTATATACCAGAAACTAACACACATTGTAAGTCAACTATACTGCTATTAAAAAAAAGATAAGGAAAAGTTTGCAAAGGCAGTAAGGGTAAAAAGGAATACATTTCTTTGGCAACAAGAGCCTCAGTGGCAATAACAATGGCTACAGCCATTTCGAGAACCACCACTTCTCATCAAACATAATGAAACTGAGAAGACAGACCATACTTTCAATGTGCCAAAGTGAAAAATAAATTTGTTAACCCAGAATATTTACTCCATTGAAAATATCCTTTAAGAATAAAAGCAAAATAAAGACACCTTCAGATAACTGTAAATCAAAAGAATATGTTCCCAGCAGTTTTGCAGTACATTTAGCAGCTCATGCTAGATTGATGGACTGGATATTTTACTATTATGAAATATCCCTTCTTATCTTTAGTAATATCCATTGCCTTGAAATCTACTTTGATATTACTGACGTAAGGAGAGATATTTCAAAACAGTAAAATCTTCAATCTATCAGTTTGTTATATCTATCTATTGATATATTCAATCTATTCAACTTGTTTTATCAATCTATTATATATTCAATTTATTATATCAATAAAATATAACAAAAAGGGACAGAACCAAAAAGAAGATGAGACAGATCCACATAGAGATTTTATCACATCTCTCACTGATAGAATAAGCAGATAAATAGACATTAAGGATATTCAACATTTGAAGAGCAAAATGGTCAAACTTCATTGACTTACATAGCACACAGCTTTCAACAGCTTCAGAATAGGCATTTTTTCAGGTGTATGTAAAACAATACCAAAAGTAACCATGCTAAGTCACTTCAATCCTGTCCGACTCTGTGCGACCCTACTGGTTCAAAAAACAAATCTCAGATTTGCTTAACAGATTCCAATAAGGTACCAACAGCAAAACTAAATAATTGTCTCAGAAGTCAGGTTGGGGATTACTCTTGAGAAGGGGGATAATAACAGGAAGAGGAAAAGAAATAGGCATTTGGGATGCTGATTCATCTGTTTCTCAACAGAAAAACCTTCCTACAAAACAAAATGAGGCAAAACTTCAAGCCTGGAGAACCCCATCAGTGAATTCATCTCAACATTTGAGGAAGAGGTAACATTAACATTTTAAATATTGCTTTATAATGCCAGTGTAACCTAAGGACTTTACAAGAAAGAATCCTTTAGACCAGTTTCTTTTGTGTCATATGTGCAAAATCTTAAACAAAATATTAAATTGAAGTTGATAAAGATGATCAAACTGGATTTATTCCAAGAGTGAAAAGTTAAACTTTTGAAAATCAGTCAATGCAATCTACTGTATTTACAATTGTATAATCTCAATAGTTGAAAAAATATTTAACAAAAGCATCTGATATTCATGAATTAAGTGTCAGATGATCCATACACTTAGTCATCTGAGAAATATAAATTAGAACCCCTAGAGGGGCTACAATGAAAAATAAAATGTCTGACTATCCCCAGTTTAGTGAGGAGATTGAATGACTGAAACTCTTATCCATGGCTGGTGTGAGTACACTTTGCTACCCATACCATGGAAAATCATTTGTCATTTGAACATACAAACTAAATTTGAACATACATAATCCCTGTGATTCATCATTTTCCCCCTAGGTATAACTCATCAGAAATGCTCGTGTCTGTGTGCCAAATGATATTGAAATGGAAGCAAACCACCCCTACGTGCAGTGCTGTGTGATTATTACAGTTCTACTACCAAATGAAAGAAATAAGATGCAGTTCATTCTCTGTAATTCCCTTTACATAAGGTTCAAAACCAGGAAAACTAATCTGCACGGTTAGAAGCGAGGTTTCCTCTGAGGAAAAGAAGAGTCGTCATTTGGAACCAGAGTAGGTGGGGGGCGGTGATGAAGTTCTAAGTTTCTGGTAGTGACTTGTTTGTCTTAGAATGATGGTTGTACAGGTTTTTTCACTTTGGAATTGCTTCTGGAGCTCTCCAATATTTATACCCCTTTTAGTTATATATATTCTACTTCAGTAAAAGAATTTATATTAACATGAAAGCATAGAAATTGTCCACTTTACTGAAGTTGTGAAATTTTTGCACTGCCATACAAATACTGCCCTGGTTTCTTTTTCTGAAAGGCAGCAGTAATTCATCCTATGAATGTATAAACCCCAACACAACTCAAGAATCAGGCAAGTGGGTGCAATGTATGTGGTATGTGAAGAATCCAAATAGATCCCTCGGCTGTCACAGCTGAGCTGTGGGGCTGCCAGGAATCTCAAGGATGAGAAGACAATTAAAGAAAATCCTTTATGGGACAAGGGCTTTGAAGAAGCCTCAGGTTAACAAATATCCAATGGGAACTCTCCTCCTCTGCTAACAGGTAGTCATGGATCACAAGCAATCGAGGCATGTAAAATTTGCCACCAAAGTAATTGTACGTGGGGCTTCCCTGGTGGTCCAGTGGTTAAGAATCCACCTTGCAATGCAAGGGACACAGGTTTGATCCCTGGTCTGGAGGATCCCACATGCCGCAGAGCAACTAAGCCAGTGCACCACAGCTAATGAGCCAGTGCTCCCGAGCCTGCGAGCTGCAACTGCTGAGCCCATGCACCGCAACTACTGAAGCCCTAGAGCCCAGGCTCTGCAAAAAGAGAAGTCACCACAATGAGAAGTCTGTGAACCCCAACGAAGAGTAGCCCCTGCTCGCCATGACTAGAGAAAGCCCACGTGCAGCAACGAAGACCCAGAGCAGCCAAAAAAAAAATAGAATAAATAAATAAATTTTTTAAAAAAATAATTATACATAATACCTGCTGAGCTCTTTTTATGACCTGGGCCCACTTTGCAAGCAATAACTTATTTTATCCTCACGATAACCTTTTTCTAATTACACAGATGAAAATATCAGAGGCACAGACTGGTGTAGCAATTTGCCACAGTGTGGGAGTAAAGAGGCAAGATGTGAACCCAGGCAGTCTGGCCACAGGGCTCAAACTCCTAACGTCTGTCCACACAGCTGTTCCAGGCTAATTAGCAACTTTACAAACTGGTCTTGCACACATCTCAGTAATGTGACGGAAGGAATACAATTTTTTTTTTTAAATGTTCTGGTAGAATGTTTTTCCCACCCAAAGAAAATATTTTTGTTTTCTCCATTGCTGTGGTTAGAAACTCATCTGCCTGAAAAGCCCTTCCTTTGGCAGCTTTACAATAGAAAATTCTTCCTCCTGCCTAGTCGAGGGGGAGGCTTAGAATTAGGGGAGGCTGCTAGAAAGTTCTGACCTTAGGAGAGCTTCGCTGTGACAGCGAGTAACTACCTGTTTCTAGAAGCAATAGAAGCTCTCTCTTTAAGCCTGTTCTGCTCAGGACCCCATCTGTTTCCAATCCTAATTCTTCAGGAAAAGGGGAGATTAGAGACTGTGAAGAATCCACCTGCAATGAGGGAGAACTGGGTTTGATCTCTGGGTTGGGACGATTCCCCTGGAGAACAGCATGTCAACTCACTCCAGTATTCTTAACCTGGAGAATCCCCATGGACAGAGGACCCTGGTGGGCTCTAGTCCATGGGGTCGCAATGAGTTGGTCATGACCCAACGACTAAGCACAGCACACATCATTTTGTAACATCAGACTTTCCTCTGGGACACCATTCAGTTTTTTGTTTGTTTTTTGGTCAGGGCTTCTTGGTTTTTATTTATCTCTTTATTTGAAAATACATGAAATTCTATGAATTTGGTTTTTGTCTCTCTGATGAGAAACTGTGGTGTTGGAGAAGACTCTTGAGAGTCCCTTGGACTGCAAAGAGATCCAACCATCCATCCTAAAGGAGATCAGTCCTGGGTGTTCATTGGAAGGACCGATGATGAAGCTGAAACTCCAATACTTTGGCCACCTGATACGAAGAACTGACTCATTTGAAAAGACCCTGATGCTGGGAAAGATTGAGGGCAGGAGGAGAAGGGGACAACGGCAGATGAGATGGTTGGATGGCATCACCAACACAATGGACATGGGTTAGGATGGACTCAGGGAGTTGGTGATGGACAGGGAGTCCTGGCACACTGCAGTTCGTGGGGTTGCAAAGAGTCAGACGCGACTGAACTGAACTGAACTGATGAGCAACTGGGTCAATGTGGGAACCAGAAATCCAGATTTTGACACTCTACCACCTCCTTTAAGCTGTTAAGAACATTCTGCATTTCCAAAGTTTCACATTTTGGCTTAATCTGACTTAATTTTATAGTGACTGAAAGCTAGTTCCTTCTTCAGATTAAGTTCTAAGCAACTACATGTCCAAGGAATATACTACCAGCTATTACACATATGTATTTATGACTTGTTTCATTCTGTAAATGTGTTTCTGGAAATGGTTGATTAAAGAAAGTGACTTCAGAGAAGATAAGTCAACCCTGACACGGCTCGGATTGTTTAGGGGTGCCAGGCTGTCTGGGAACTCTGATTCCAGCCCAGGTAACTGTTGGGTGTCAGCAGATGGCAAAGGGTTCGCTGGGATGAAGTCTGACTGAAGCCAGTGTGAATGGTAACCGTTGCGGTGTTTCTGCTTGTCCGGGCAGCAATCTCAATGTGTGAGACCTGCTAGCCTGTCTCATCTCATACAGCTTAATTATATGAATACTAATTTTATAGATTCCTTTAAATGCCTACTTGGTGCCACAAACAATTCAAATATTTTTAGTCATCAAATAGGTTAAGAATTGGCATAGAAAGGCCAAGTTTACAAGGAGCCAGCCCTTCCCAGACTTCTAATTTCTGTTTCTTGGAGAAGAAATGATTCCAGTGTTCTCAATGAGACACATTTCAGTTCTATTGTTTTCATGTTGTGTCCCCAGATCGTAGCAGCAATCAACAACATGTGGCTGGGATGCTTTGCTTATTGCTCATGACTTACTAGTAAAATGTGTTCCTTCTCTAACTTTAAAATATTTTCAAATGATAAATGAGCATGGTTATAAGTTATATAATGCAGAGAGGATTCTAATGAAAACATCATCCACATCACTCACTCATTCCCAGCTCAATTCAAGCTGAACTGTGAAACTCTACAGATGCTAGAATTTTCTTAACAGCTTAATATACAAGAGTTAATATGGGTTTTAAGAAAACAAAAACAAGGGTTTTCTCTTGCTGTTTGAAGGTTTGTTCTCCAATTTCTCCATTTACTACTGAGTCATGTTATTCAGTTGGCTTATCATATCTTTTTCTCTAGTGTTTTAGATCTTAATCAAATATATGATGTTCGGGCAGAAAATCTGCATATTCATTTCTCTTGAATCTGTCAGAGAGTTGAGGTTGTGTCAACCAACTGACTTGAAATCTAAGGAATTCCCTGTGGTCCAGTGATTAGGTCCACACTTCACTGCCGTGGCCTGGGTTCAATCCTTAGTTGGGGAACTAAGATCCCACAAGCTGCTTGGCTAAAAAAAAGAGAGAGAGAGAGAAAAAATCTAAGGTAAAACAGGCATCTCCAAGAAGGAATGGGCTGTGAGCCCTTTCTTGACCAGGGCAGATGCTTTTAGATACAAGTTGGTAAGAATTCAACTACGGTTTTTAATGAATTGCTAAGGGCTAAATGTTACTAGAATAAAAATACAAAACTCCTTGGAGCTACAGAATTTGCACCAATTTGCAGGTTCTTTTGGAGAAGGAAATGTCAACCCACTCCAGTATTCTTGCCTGGAGAATCCCATGGACAGAAGAACCTGGTGGGCTGCTGTCCATGGCGTCACCCAGAGTCAGCCACGACTGAAGCGACTTAGCAGCTGCAGCACCAGCAGCAGCAGCAGGTTCTCTGGGGCTTTCTGGGTGGCGCTAGTGATAAAGAATCCACCTGACAATTCAGGAGACACGAGAGATGTGTGTTCGATTCTTGGGTTGGGAAGATCCTCTGGAGGAGGGCATGGCAACCCACTCTAGTATTTTGGCCTGGAGAATCCCAAGGACAGAAGAGCCTGGCAGGCTATGTACGGTCCATGTAGTCGCAAAGAGTCGGACATGGCTGACGCAACTTAGCATGCCCACACGTTCTTCACTGGAACTTACCAGGTGCTCATAGAAAGGCTGGGGACAGAGTGGTGACCATGACTGGGGTCATGACCAAGGAACACTGAGCTTCAGGATCACCTGCTCTTTATCTTCAGGGAGAGGCTGCCCTGTCCCTCAGGCCGCTCCTTGCACACACAGCCCTGAGACGTGGCCTGGGAAAGGGGCTGAGAGCTGGGGCTCCTGGCACTCCCAGTGGGAACGTGCCAGCACCTGCATGGTGGATCACCTCTCCCAACAAGGCCAGGAACCAGTCCTGGAGGCCCCGCCCAGAGGGTTCTTCCACGGAACCAGGCCTAGGCCACGGGCCTGCTGTTGAGCAGGAGGATGTGAAATAGTGGAACTGAAAGGTCAGAACTGCCCCTCTGGCCCTGAGGGATTGTAGGCAGTGATAAGAGAGGAAACAGGAGGGGAAGAATGAGATGAGGAAGGAGGAACTTAGGGATAAGACCAGGGAATGCTGAGGGCATCAGTGAAGACTCTGGGAGGAGGTCCCTCAGATCCTACTGCCTCCCACACACCTGGGGCTGCCAGAGCCCAGGCACCTCAGCCATGCAGCAAGTCCAGGAGGTAGGGGCTGGAAGTTAGCTGCTGTCTGTAGGCTGTGGTATGGCTCAGACCAGGCTGACAAGGGCCCAGAAGGGGATGCACTGGACCTAACCTACGTGCCTCCCTGGACTGCCTTGGCCACCCACCCCTGGGCCCAGTCATGGGGCTGCGGCCAGCCATGCTGGGCCTTGTCCACCCTCTGCAGCTCTTCTCTCGTGGTAGCCAGCCTGGGCCAGCAATGTGTGGCCCGAGTGAGCAACTGCCCTGGGCCTGCTATGGACCTCACCCTCTAACGGTGAAATGTGGGTCCCATGGAAGCCATTACAGCTGAAGCCAGAGCCCCGCCATTTTCAAGTTCAGGCACAGCATGCTTTCACAGGGGTTTGGCTTCTCTGAGTGCTGCACAGCGGGTCTGGGGAATGCAACCCAGACGTGCAGGAAAGTTTTGATTTGTGGGGTAAAGTTGGAACAGGGAGACAGGAAATGGAAGGAGCCCACAAATGCATTCCTTGCCCTTCCTCCTCTCCCCTTCCTCCCCCATTCTTGACTATTTAATGACTCCAGTATCCAGGCAGCAATTCTAGAGACATCCACAACCTTGGGCAGTCAGCTATGTGTCCTTGAACATCATCTTGTATTTGTATTCCCTTGTCCTTGTTCGGTGACCTTTTCCTCTCACTCTGGCTTCCTAGGGATTGTTCCCCATCCGCAGAACCCCCTAGGCTTCCCAGGTGGCTAGTGGTAAAGAACCTGCCTGTCAATGCAGGAGACAAAAGATGCAGGTTTGGTCTCTGGGTTGGGAAGATCCCCTGGAGGAGGGAATGACAACCCACTCCAGTATTCATGCCTGGAGAATCCCATGGACAGAGGAGCCTCGCAGGCTATGGTCTATAGGGTCGCAAAGAGTCGGACATGACTGAAGTGACTTAGCACGCACACGCAGGTCTCCCTGCTAATAATACACTGGCTTTTAAATTTGACCACAGGATCTATTTTCTAGGGACCCCAGGATCAGGCAGCAAGTGTGGAGGGTGGTTAAGGTTTTCTTCTGGGGATCTTGCCCTAAAGCAGACTATGTGGCCAGGTGGCCCTTGATGGAGGGCTTTAGGGCTAGAAGTGCAGGCCAACCTTAGTGTTTATGAGAGCCTGGGAAGGGTCTGGCAGGTGAGGAACAGCAAGAAAATGACAATAAGAGGTGCAGCCACTGGGCTGTCCAGTGACACCTTCCGCAAAGCCTAGTCTTTTATTTATTTATTTATTTAGCATTTAATTATTTGACTGCACCAAGTCTTAGTTGCTGCATGTGGGATCTGTTTCCCTGACCAGGAATCGAATCTGGGTCCCCACCATTGGGAGCGCAGAATCTCAGCCACTGGACCACCAGGGGAGTCCCCTTGCAAAGCCTAATTTGAGAATACTTTCTCCCCAAAGCCCCCAAAACAGAGTGTGTTCCTCATGTACCCAGACACTGACCAGAGAGGGAAAGAAAGGAGATAAAAATCAGAGATGAATTCGTCCTGGTGAGGCTGCTCAAACCAGTCCAGACAGTTCCCTTACTTTTCAACAGATTAAAATTTTATTCAGAAAGGAGACAATTTAGATTTGGGAAAGATATAAATATTTTTTATTGGCAAGTCTAAGTTGTTTCTCCTAACCTAGGAAGAATATCAGTTAACAAGTGAAAGAAAAAATCCAATTTACTCTGCAAGCCTACATGGCCTTTGAGCAGTTTTGTGGGCTACCTGTAACTCACTGGAGGACTCGGTGAGAACCAGGATTACAGGACTGAGGAGCATCAGAAGTGGCCATGGACTGGCAGATGGCTGGCCAGTACAGCCATTAGCTGACTTTGTGATTGGGAGGTAGTTCTTTCTTTATCTTGAAACGTGGCTGCTTGGCCAGATCCATGTTTCTAAGGCAGAGGTTGCAAACTGCAGGTGGCCACAAGGGCCAGGGAGTTACTGGAGTGGATGAAGTGGACCTCACGGGAACTGTGTGAACTGGAGAATGTTTGCTCCGTATGAACAGGCAGGCACTGCAGAAAAGAGGGTATGGTGTTCCCAGGGAATAGCTTACATTTATGGAGGCAGATAGATGATCTCATTTTAAGCTCACAGTAACCCTACATGGAGCTACTGTTACTATCCCTATTTTTCAGATGAAGATGATAACATGAGTTGCTTCGAGTCCTGAGGCACAGAGAGGTTAAATAATTTGAGGTCCAAACAAGCAGGAAAGTGGCTGAGCTGAGCTTCAGACACAAGCAGTCTGATGCCAGAACATGCCTGGTAATGATAGCACAACTCTGCTGATTTCCCATGATTAGTCAGAAACTGAGATTTTAAAAACTTTCAGAAAATGATCAAATGAACTTATTTATATAATAGAAACAGACTCACAGACTTAGAAAACAAACTTATGGTTACCAAAGGAGAAAGGTTTAGAGAGGGAGAGGGATAAATTAGGAGTTTGGGATTAACATGTACACACTACCATGTATAAAACAGATAATCAACAAGGTCCTACTGTATAGCACAGGGAACTGTATTTAAATATTCTATAATAACCTAACTGGGAAAAGAATCTGAAAAAGAATAGACATGTGTATAACTGAATCACTTTGCTGTACACTTGAAAATCATACAACATTGTCAATCAACTACAACATTAAATAAAATTTTGCAATTAATTAAAAAAATTTAATATCCCAATTTAAATATTCAGAGTTTAAAAATACTCTGCAAGCCAAAGAAAACAGAAGTGTAGGCCAAGACATGGCCTGTGTTGCCAGCATGTGTCTGGCGTTCCATGAACAGTAGTTAGGCAGTATCCTTGGAAAGCAAAATTTTTGTTTTTTTCCCCCCAGATATTCATGGCAAAGTTTTAACTTGGTTTTTCTACAGAGCAGTCAAGCTGGGCACCTACACTTTTACCGATAATGTTTTTTCATTGCTCCACACATTTCCAGAATTCTTTTGGAATTGTCTTCACAAAGGTTTACAAACCAGCTATATTATTTTGTAACCGTATCTCCTTTTTAAACGAAACTAGCATTTCCCTGTGTGATTCCAATCATCTTCACCAGATGTGGCTCTGAATCACTTCTAGTTATTTCCAGAAATCACATCCATTCCGAATGCATGGCAATTTACTGCCCGGGGAATCATTCAAAAGAATGTATTTCAGAAATCATTAAAATACATTTATAGCCTTCAAGATAACAACCTTTAAACAGACACAGCGATTCATCTCTTCATGTTCTTATTGGTTAAAAAAACCCAGCCTCTGATATCAGGCTTCATCTCATTTATATTAGCTGAGTTGATATTCTGGGCAATGATGTGATATTATCCCTTATAAATTCTGCCATACAAAATCAATCATCTCTTTCTTTCTCTCTCTCTTTGGTGCTAAAAATTATGGCAAGGTACAGAAATTTAGATAGTTTAAGTCTACAATAGGATAATACCTGAGGTCTTGTAAAGCTGATCAGTGTGCACTAGATTCGTTTTTCTAGACTTTTTGCTGTGTATGAAGGTGGCTCTGTGTAGCATAGCCTTTCTAAACACACCTGCAGTTTTCCTTTAGTTCCTGGGATGTGAAATAAATTCCAGTGTAGTTACCAGCCACATAAAGAGTACAGTTTTCCACAAGTAATTTAATGGGGAAAAAAACTAAAGAGGAATATGAAATGAAGAATATCAGTGGTGGCCAGTTGGACAGATCATCCTGTTTCTGTTGCATCCATTCTCAACTCACAGTCTTCCCGAAATGGGGTGGGGAGGCTGGGCCCTACCCCATTACCATCTGCTCCCCCTCCTAGCTTAGCAGGAATAGGACTGGCTTCCAGCTAAGCAATATTATTCTGTCTCTATTGCATATGTTCTACAATCCACATATTTTCTTTCTTTCTTTTTTGTATTTTAAACCCATCATCTTCTTACCCTAAGCAAGTATTAGTGCATTTATTGTTCTTTCTGCCCAATAGTTTCTAGACTTGGATGTTTTGATCAGAAGTTTTTCTTTTAAAAATGGCTGGAATTAACATAGTAATGTCAATTTAAAATTTTTCCATGTAAGGATATTAAAAAGAATACCTTCTTTTAAAATGAATAAACAACAGGGTACTAATATATAGCATGGGGAACAATGGCCTGTGATAAACTATACTGTAAAACAATTTTTTAAAATATGGAAAAAAAGCCTGCTAAAATGTGTTCAAATATGTGGAGTATAGATGTACCCGATACTGAAACAACGCCAGGGTACTTCAAAACAGGACAAGCTGAGCAAATTAGTACATGCTCTTTATATTCCCTAGATTGGGAATTGTTTATAATTATAGTGGCAGAGAGTAGCATAGTTTGTCTTTTATACTAAACTTTATTGGCTATTCTGGACCAAAAGAGGAATATTTATTGTATAAATATTTCAAATGGGAACACATTTGTCTGTTTGTTTTAAAAAAAAATACCATCTATGATTGCTGCCATTTGATTAAAGGTGATTTTAATCTTTAAAAGAGTAAAAAAAAAAAGACACAATCCTAGAATAAAAGATGATGAAATAAAAATTTCTCTTCACACCCTATATGATCACACCCATTCTTGAAATGAAATGAAAATAACAAGTGTAGGTAAGAATGTGGAGATATTGTAACCCATGTTCCCTGTTGGTGCAAATGTAAAGTGGTGTTCTAGAAAACAATTTAAAAAATTAAAATTTTCATATGCTCCAACTCTTCTACTTTTGGATATATATATACCTGTAAAAATTGAAAGCAAGGTCTTGAAGAAATATTTGTACACCCATATTCATAGCAGCACTATTCACAATAGCCAAAAGGTGGAAGCAACCAAACTGTTCACTGGCAGATCAATGGATGAACAAAAAGTGGTATATAGATGCCAAATAATGTACAAATCAAGAAAGAATGAAATTCTGACATATGCAACCACATAAATGAAACTTGAGGACATTATGCTAAGTGAAATAAGCCAGTCACAAAAAGACAAATACTGTATGATTCCACTTATATTAGGGACCTAGAGTTATCAAACTTTTAGAGAAAATAGAATGGTGGTTGCCAGGGATGAAGGAGAGGGGGATATGGGAGTTATTATTTGATAGGTACAGAGTGGCAGTTTTGCACATTGAAAAAATTCTGCATAATAACGCGAGTATACTTGATACTACTGAACTGTAGACTTAAAAATGCTAAAGATGGAAAATTTTATATGTTATGTATTTCATAACAGTTAAAAATGAAAAAAATTAAAGAAACCATTGTTCTCCTCTTCAAAACAGAACAAACCCCATTGTATATGGGTGTGTCTCTTGCTTCACTCATGTCTCAGCAGGCTGGTAAAACCTCATCATAGTTGGACACTGATCCTCAGTGGCTGCTTGGGGATCACTGGACCAGGAGGCCTCATGCTTCTAGGAGGGAGCCCGGGTTCTAGGCAAGAAACAGAAGGAATAGTGAAATGTCCTTGGCCTCAACCAACAGGGAGTTTACCTGGGACAGGGCAGGGTTCTAGGAGGAGCTTGGCTATGTCCTCTAGGCAGTGGGAGCCTGCCAGTCTCTGGCCACTCAATTTCAGATGAGGAATCTAACTCTGGAAATGTGTAATCTTATTTATTCCCCTTAGCATGGGGTAACAGTCAACTATTTTAAGGACAAGCATTGATCAGTGGAATGGATGCTGGCTGAGTGTTGAGGCAGGAATCTGGAGCACCCCCGGCTGCTTTAGTGGGTGCTCTGCCTTTGATTGTACAGCAAGGAAATCAAATCAACATTGAATATTCATTAGAAGGACTGTTGCTGAATCTGAAGTTCCAATATTTTGGCCACCTGATGCAAAGAGGCAACTGCTTGAAAAAGATCCTGATACTGGTAAAGACTGAAGGCAAAAGGAGAAGGGGAGGCAGAGTATGAGATGGTTAGATAGCATCACTGGCTTAATGGATATGAATTTGAACAAACTCTATCATTCACTCTATCATAGTGAATAGGGGTCTGGTGTGCTGCAGTCCCACGGGGTTGCAAAGAGTGGGACACAACTTAGACACTGAACAACAACAACTACCTTTGTTGGTGGGACTTCCCTGGTGGCTCAGTCAGTAAAGAATCCACCTGCAACGTCGAAGACCTGGGTTCGATCCCTGAATTTGGAAGATCCCCTCAAGAAAGGAATGGCTACCCACTCCAGTATTCTGGCCTGGAGAATTCCATGGACAGAGGCGCCTAGTGGGCTGAAGTCCATAGGGTCACAAGGAGTAGGACACAACTGAATGACTTGCACCTTCAGGAATCTTGGGGAAGCTGCTGAATGGATACCAGTGTTTTAATCTCCTACCCTCACCCACTAGCTTTATTAAGGTGTAATTGACAAATAAAAATTATAAATATTTACAGTGTATGATGATGTTTTGATATATGGATACATTGTGAAGTGATAACCTTAGTCAACTCAACATACCCATTGCTTCACATAATTACTATTTCTGTGTGTGTTGATGAGAACATGTTGCTTGACCAGATTTCAAGTATACAATTGTTACTTATAGTCATGATGCTATATATTTGTTGTTGTTGAATTGCTAAGTGGTCTCTGACTCTTCTACAACCTCAAGAATACTGGAGTGGGTTGCCATTTCCTTCTCCAGGGCGTCTTCCTGACCCAGGGATCAAACCTCAGCCTCCTGCATTGCAGGTGGATTCTTTACAACTGAGCCACCAGGGAAGCCCATGCTATGCATTAGATCTCCATAATTTATTTATCCAACCTGCAGATTTGAAGCTTTGTACCCTTTTACAAACATCACCTCATTTTCTCTACCCCCCACTCCCTGGCAACCACCATTCTACTCTCTGCTTCTAAGTTTGACTTTTTTAGATTCCACATATAGGTGAGATCATGCAGCATTTGTCTTTCTGTGCCTTGTTTATTTTCCTTAACATAATGTCCTCTAGGTTCATCCCTGTTGTCACAAAAGATAGGATTTCCTTCTTTTCTAAAGCCTAATGATATTCCTCTGTGTATATATACACCACATTTTCTTTATTCATTCATCCATTGATGGACACTTAGGTTGATTCTATATCTTGGCTATTGTAAGTAATGCTGCAGGGAACATGGGCATGCAGATATTTCTTCAAGACTCAATTTCATTTCCTTTGGAAATATACTGAGAAGTTGTACTTCTGGATCATAGTGCCAACTAAAAATTGGCCCTTGCCATCTGCCTCTACCACTGAAGGAGATGTGGGTTTGATCCTTGGATTGGGAAGGTCCTCTAGAGAAGGAAAGGGCAACCCATCCCAGTATTCTTGCCTGGGAAATCCCATGGACAGGGGAGCCTGGCAGGCTACAGTCCATAGGGTCCCAAAGCAATCTTCCTCTGCAGGGATTAAGCCACAAACTGCTGTACTGCTAATCTTCAGCACACCCTGAAAGGAGTTCGGGATGGAGATCAGGAATGTGTTCTCTGGGAAAAAACAGCAGAACAAACCTTCAGATGGTTAGATATTTTCAGGAGACAATTTTATGAGCCCAATTCTTGTACCTCCTCATGTCTAGAAAAGCACTAAAATCATTAATGATGACCTCTGCTCTTCATGACTAGCAGCAAGCCCTTACCAAAATGTACGTTTTACTGCATATAACCCCCTACACTAAAATCGTATATAATACTGACCTCTCATCTACCTCTTTTGAGCAGTTTCTCAGAGCTATCTGAAATGCTGTCTTCTGGGCTATAGTCTTCATTTTGTGCCCAAATAAACTTTACTTACGACTCTCATGTTGTGCATTTTTTTTCTGTTGAAAACAGGTGGTTTCAATTTTTAATTTTTTGAGGGATATCCATACGATATTCCATAATGGCTGTACCAATTTACATTCCTACCAACAGTGTATATGTGTTCCCCTTTCTCTGCATCCAAAACTTGTCTTTTGAAAATAGCTATTCTAACAGATGGAAGTTACACCTTATTGTGGTTTTTGGTTTGTATTTTTCTAATGATTAGGGATGTTGTATTTTTTCATGTATGTGTTCTTTTGTGAAATGTCTTTTTAGGTCCTTTGCCTACTTTTTAAAAAAAATTATTTTAATTGGAGGCTACTTTCTTTACAATATTGTCGTGGGTTTTGCCATACATTCACATGAATCAGCCATGGGTGTACATGCGTTCCCCATCCAGAACCCCCCTCCCACCTCCCTCCCCATCCCATCCCTCAGGGTCATCTCAGTGCACCAGCCCTGAGAACCCTTTCTCATGTATCAAACCTGGACTGATGATCTATTTAGCATATGATAATGTACATGTTTCAATGCTATTCTCTCAAATCATCCCACTCTCGCCTTATCCCACAGAGTCCAAAAGTCTGTTCTTTACATCTGTGTCTCTTTTGCTGTCTCTCATATAGGGTCATCATTCCCATCTTTCTAAATTCCACATATATGTGTTAATATACTATATTGATATTTTTCTTTCTGACTTACTTCGCTCTGTATAATAGGCTCCAGTTTCATCCACCTCATTAGAACTGATTCAAATGCATTCTTTTTAATAGCTGTGTAATATTCCATTGTGTATATGTACCACAGCTTTCTTATCCATTTGTCTGCCGATGGACATCTAGGTTGCTTCCATGTCCTGGCTATTGTAAACAGTGTTGCGATGAACATTGGGGTACATGTGTCTCTTTCAATTCTGGTTTCCTCTGCGTGTATGCCCAGCAGTGGGATTGCTGGGTTGTATGGCAGAAAGTGAAGAGGAACTAAAAAGCCTCTTGATGAAGGTGAAAGAGGAGAGTGAAAAAGTTGGCTTAAAACTCAACATTCAGAAAACAAGATCATGGCATCTGGTCCCATCACTTCATGGGAAATAGATGGGGAAACAGTGGAAACAGTGTCAGACTTTATTTTGGGGGGCTCCAAAATCACTGCAGATGGTGACTGCAGCCATGAAATTAAAAGACGCTTACTCCTTGGAAGGAAAATTATGACCAACCTAGATAGCATATTGAAAAGCAAGGTCCATCTAGACAAGGCTATGGTTTTTCCAGTGGTCATGTATAGATGTGAGAGTTGGACTGTGAAGAAAGTTGAGTGCCGAAGAATTGGTGCCTTTGAACTGTGGTGTTGGAGAAGACTCTTGAGAGTCCTTTGGACTGAAAGGAGATCCAACCAGTCCATTCTGAAGGAGATCAGCCCTGGGATTTCTTTGGAAGGAATGATGCTAAAGCTGAAACTCCAGGACTTTGGCCACCTCATGAGAAGAGTTGACTCATTGGAAAAGACTCTGATGCTGGGAGGGATTGGGGGCAGGAGGAGAAGGGGACGACAGAGGATGAGATGGCTGGATGGCATCACTGACTCGATGGGCATGAGTCTGGGTGAACTCCGGGAGTTGGTGATGGACAGGGAGGCCTGGCGTGCTGCGATTCATGGGGTCGCAAAGAGTCGGACACGACTGAGCGACTGAACTGAACTGAACTGAATGCCGGTTCTATTTCCAGTTTTTTAAGGAATCTCCACACTGTTCTCCATAGTGGCTGTACTAGTTTGCATTCCCATCAACAGTGTAAGAGGGTTCCTTTTTCTCCACACCCTCTCCAATATTTATTGTTTGTAGACTTTTTGATAGCAGCCATTCTGACTGGCGTGAGATGGTACCTCATTGTGGTTTTGATTTGCATTTCTCTGATAATGAGTGATGTTGAGCATCTTTTCATGTGTTTGTTAGCCATCTGTATGTCTTCTTTGGAGAAATGTCTATTTAGTTCTTTGGCCCATTTTTTGATTGGGTCACTTATTTTTTTGGAATTGAGCTGCAGGAGTTGTTTGTATATTTTTGAGATTAATTCTTTGTCACTTGCTTCATTTGCTATTATTTTCTCCCATTCTGAAGGCTGTCTTTTCACCTTGCGTATAGTTTCCTTCATTGCACAAAAGGTTTTAAGTTTAATTAGGTCCCATTTGTTTATTTTTGCTTTTATTTCCATTACTCTGGGAGGTGGGTCATAGAGGATCATGATTTACGTCAGAGTGTTTTGCCTATGTTTTAGGAGTTTTATAGTTTCTGGTCTTACATTTAGATCTGTGATCCATTTTGAGTTTATTTTTGTGTGTGGTGTTAGAAAGTGTTCTAGTTTCATTCTTTTACAAGTAGTTGACCAGTTTTCCCAGCACCACTTGTTAAAGAGATTGTCTTTTCTCCATTGTATATTCTTGCCTCCTTTGTCAAAGATAAGGTGTCCATAGATATGTGGATTTATCTCTGGGCTTTCTATTTTGTTCCACTGATCTATGTTTCTGTCTTTGTGCCAGTACCATAGTGTCTTGATGACTGTAGCTTTGTAGTATAGCCAGGCAGGCAGGTTGATTCCTCCAGTTCCATTCTTCTTTCTCAAGATTGCTTTGGCTATTCAAGGTTTTTTGTGTTTCCATACAAATTGTAAAATTATTTGTCCTAATTCTCTGAAAAAATACCATTGGTAGCTTGATAGGGATTGCATTGAGTCTACAGATTGCTTTGGGTAGTATACTCATTTTCACTATATTGATTCTTCTGATCCATGAACATGGTATATTTATCCATCTATTTGTGTTATCTGATTTCTTTCATCAGTGTTTTATAGTTTTCTACATATAGGTCTTTTGTTTCTTTAGGTAGCTTTATTTCTAAGTATTTTATTATTTTCATTGCAATGGTGAATTGAATTGTTTCCTTAATTCCTCTTTCTGTTTTATTATTGTTAGTGTATAGGAATGTGAGGGATTTCTGTGTGTTAATTTTATATCCTGCAACTTTACTATATTCATTGATTAGCTCTAGCAATTTTCTGGTGGAGTCTTTAGGGTTTTCTATGTAGAGGATCATGTCATCTGCAAACAGTGAGAGTTTTACTTCTTTTCCAATCTGGATTCCTTTTATTTATTTTTCTGCTCTGATTGCTGTGGCTAAAACTTCCAAAACTATGTTGAATAGTAGTGGTGAGAGTAGGCATCCTTGTCTTGTTCCTGACTTTAGGGGAAATGCTTTCAATTTTTCACCATTGAGCATAATATTTGCTGTGGGTTTATCTTATATGGCTTTTATTATGTTGAGGTATGTTCCTTCTATGCCTGCTTTCTGGAGGGTTTTTATCATAAATGGATGTTGAATTTTGTCAAAGGCTTTCTCTGCATCTATTGAGATAATCATATGGTCTACTTTTTAATAGAGTTATTTTTTTTTCTTGCAATTGAGTAGTTTGAATTCCTCATATTTTTTCAATATTAGCCCCTTACCAAAGGTATAGTTTGCAAATGCTTTCTCCTGTTTCATGTTGTCTATTTACTCTGTTGATTGTTTCCTTTGCTATGCAAAAGCTTTTCAGCTTGATGGAATCCCATTTGTCTATTTTTTTTTTCTGTTGCCTATGATTTTGGGTGTTATATCCAAAAAAATAATTGTCCAGACCAATTCAAGAAGTGTCTCCCCTATGTTTTCATCTAATAATTTTACAGTTTCAGGTATATTTAAGTTTTTAATCCATTTTGAGTTGATTTTTCATATGGTATGACATAAGGGTCTAGTTTCATTCTTCCATATGTGGCTATCCAGTTTTCTCAACACTGTGTATTGAAGAGATTATTCTTTTCTATGTGTATTCTTGGAACTTTGCCAATGATAAATTGCCTGAAAATGCATAGATTTATTTCTAGAATCTCTATTCTGTTCCATTGGTCTATATGTCTGTTTTTAATGCCATTACCATACTGTTTTGATTTACTATAGCTTTGTAGTGTATTTTGAAATCAGAAAGTGTGATGACTTCGGTTTTGTTCTTGTTTAAGATTGCTTTGGCTATTTGGGGTCTTTTGTGGTTCCATATAAATTTTAGGATATTTTTTTCTATTTCTGTGAAAAATGTCATTTGAATTTTGTTAGAGATTACATTGAATCTATATATTTCTTTGGATAATATAGATATTTTAATAATATTAATTTTTGTAATTTAAGAACATGGAATCTTTTACCATTTACTTGTGTCTTTTTCAATTTCTTTCATCAATGTTTTATAGTTTTCAGTGTACAGATATTTTATCTTTTTATTAAATTTATTCCTAAATATTTTACTGGTTTTGATGCCATTACAAGTGAAATTTTTTAAAAAGTTTTTTCTTGGATAGTTTGTTGTTAGTGTATAGAAATGCTACTGCTTCTTGTATATTGATTCTGCATCTTGCAACTTTACTGAATTTGTTGATCACTTCTGGTATAGAGCTACTGCTAAGTCACTTCAGTCGTGTTCGACTCTGTGTGACCCCAGAGACAGCAGCCCACCCGGCTCCGCCATCCCCGGGACTCTCCAGGCAAGAACACTGGAGTGGGTTGCCATCTCCTTCTCCAATGCATGAAAGTGAAAAGTGAAAGTGAAGTCGCTCAGTTGTGTCCGACTCCTAGCGACCCCATGGACCGCAGCCCCCCAGGCTCCTCCGTCCATGGGATTTTCCAGGCAAGAGTACTGGAGTGGGGTGCCATTGCCTTCTCTGAGAAGTTATAGAGAGAGAGCCCTAAAGAGCCCTATAGGGCTCTCTCTCTATAAGATCATGTCATTTGCAATATTTCAGTGACTTTATAACCAGTTTCGGAGAAGGCAATGGCACCCCACTCCAGTACTCTTGCCTGGAAAATGCCATGGACGGAGGAGCCTGGTGGGCTGCAGTCCATGGGGTCGCTAAGAGTCGGACACGACTGAGCAACTTCACTTTCACTTTCATGCATCGGAGAAGGCAATGGCACCCCACTCCATGTTCTTGCCTGGAGCATCCCAGGGACGGGGGAGCCTGGTGGGCTGCCGTCTATGGGGTCGCACAGAGTCGGACACGACTGAAGTGACTTAGCAGTAGCATAACCAGTTGGATCACAGTGGTGAATACCAGCTCAATACTAGTTTGCCCATTAGGTTCTTAATAAAAGTCTTTCAAAAAATTTCCAAACTCTGCTGCACTGAACTGAGGAGGAAGGAAATTTGTTTGTATCTGGAACAAATTCGCTATGGAAAACAAAGTGGTTCAGATCAGGTGTATGGGTTTAGGGAAGATCAGGGAGGAGGGATGGTCAGCAGCTGGCCAACAGGAAAATCATGGAAGAGCCAGGTAAGCTGTGGTAAGGATGTGGGCAGAAAGAGTAAGTTGGAAATAACAGGTGGAAAAATACCTCTCCCTTCTCTCTTTTCAAGGAAGTGTGCAGAGCCTTGGCATAAGTGAATAACTTTGCAAAGTCTGAAAGTAAGGACAACTCATAATCTTCCTTCCTCCACTCTGTTGGAGCTCAGAGCAAATCACAAAGCAGATTTTCTTTAAGCCAGCAAACCAGATAAATGACTGGTTAGTTCAGGGAAAAGTTAGCTTTGGTATACAATCATGCTTAATAGCCTTTTGGCATCTCCTGGGCACATCTCTCCTACTTTCTCTTCTTCCATTGGGAGGTGATGATATTGACAGACAAGAAAAGCTGAAAGCCAAACAAGAAATAGAAAAAGCAGTGAACGGTCTGGAGAGCATCCATGAAGACTGGGTGGTAGGCAGCATCTTCCATCAGAGAGACAACCATCACGGTTTAAACATGAGAATCCTCCTGCACTGGGGGTGGTGGTAAGCCCCATCTGAGAAGAGAGGCAAAAAATTTGCTCTGTGTGTGCACAGATTGGAGCTGGAGGCAGCACCATTGCGTCTCTGCGAAGAGGACTTAAGCCAAACCCCCAAAGCAATTCCCTGCACACTAACAGCAGAGCCAGAGCTCAAACCTAGGTCTCACCCTAAAGCTGTCCTCCTCATCAGCGCACTAGAGCACCTTGTGATAAATCACCCGGGAGTGTAAAAAGGGCCCACCTAGAGGAGGGTGGTAGTGACAAAGGAGAGAAAGGATGCCTGAGAGAGGTTTTTTGCAGAAAGCACTCTAAAAGACGAATGTTATTCATTTTTCTCAGCACAGCAGTCTGAAAAAGCATAGTTCAAAGATCAATGACCAATTAATATCCAGCTGCTGAAAGAGAACAGTGCTTTGACCTTAGCAGAAAGTTACATAAACTCTCCCCAGGGCAAGAGACTTTTTAGGGAGCATTAAGAGCTAGCATAAACACAGCTCATTTTTGAAGAACTGGAAGAACTTTCCTGTTGAATCCTTGGAATTCCACTGAAAGCTGTGGTGGGTGGAGCCCAGAGGGGACTCAGCAATAGCTCTAGAGGTTCTATTAATAGGATTAGGGGATCAGGTTTCTAGAGGTATCTCAAAGACAGTGAAGCGGTGGTGGTATTGGGCAGTGATTTCCAAATTCTTCTTTTATGCTTCTGTGTTGCTCTCTGGACCCAAGCTTGACTGTGGCAATAAAGGCTCTGACTTGCTTGGGCCCCTGACACGTGGTGCTTGGTCTGATAAGCACAGACAGAGAGTGGTGTGTTGGAAAGAGCTCTGAACTGGGTTCTGGTCTGGGCTCTGCATTATGGGCCAGCTCACCTTGGCTGTGTTACACTGAGATGACTTTTATCATTTAAAATCCAAAAGGGTGGGGCTCGATTAATTTTTAAAAATTCACTCCAGCTCTGAAAGGGTATGATTCTGTGACCCTGGAATATTTTCATTTCCTAAGAGAAGTGAAATTTTCGTAAGTTTCACACAGGAACATTCATGAAGCAAATCTAACTTAGAAGTAGAATAACAATGACAATAAACATCTGTATGGTGCTTATTGGTACCAGACATGGTTTAAGTGTTTTACAAATATTGAATCATTTAATTCTTAGATCAATCATTTGAAATAGAGAGTAGTATTATCTTCATGTTGCAAATGACGAAACCTAAGTGCAAAGAAGTTATATAAGCCTGTGGGGTCAGGCTACTCTTATCCCTATTCCACAGGTGAAGACACAAAGACTTACAGGTGGGCACATGCTTCTGGCTTTGGGCAAAGAATGGAAAGGGTCCAGCATGGCTGGACCAGGAGCACGTGGCCACAGCAGTCCAGGGAGGCAGGTTTGTCCAGGGCACCCCCTTCTGGGCCCTTGCAGGACTGCCTGATCTGAACCACACCACAGCGGTACAGAGAGCAGCTCTGGAAAGCTAGCTTCCAGCCCCTACCTCTTGGCCTTGCTGCATGGCTGAGGCGCCTGGACTCTGGCAGCCCCAGGTGTGTGGGAGGGGGTAGCAGCTGAGGGACCCCCTCCCAAAGTCCTCACTGATGCCCTCAGCATCCGCTCATCTCATCCTCAATTCCCTTCCTCTTTATCTCACTCTTCCCCTCTTGTTTCCTCTCTTATCACCGCCTACAATCCCTCAGGGCCAGAGGGACAGTTCTGACTTTTTAGTTCCAGTATTTCACATCCTCCTGCTCAACAGCAGGCCTGTGGCCTAGGCCTGGTTCCGTGGAAGAACCCTCTGGGCGGGGCCTCCAGGACTGGTTTCTGGCCTTGTTGGGAGAGGTGATCCACCATGCCGGTCCTGGCATGTTCCCACTGGGAGTGCCAGGAGCCCCAGCTCTCAGCCCCTTTCCTAGGCCTTGTCTCAGGGCTGGTGCGTGCAAGGAGCAGCCTGAGGGACAGGGCAGCCTCTCCCTGAAGATAAAGAGCAGGTGATCCTGAAGCTCAGTGTTCCTTGGTCATGACTCCAGTCATCGTCACCACCCCATCCCCAGCCTTCCTGTGAGCACTTGGTGAGCTTGGAGGAGGGAACGATTGGGAACATTTATGGCTTTTCTCGTAGAAAACTTCAATCAGTTTTCTTCAATCAATGGATCAATCAGTGGCTACTGTGGAGCCTGAATGTGTACAAAGGTTACACGTTTGTACAGGTGTACAGGGTTTCAGGTGGCTACAGGTTTCTGGAAACAATGAGCTGTTTGTTGACTTCCTGGCTGCAGACAATCTGGTCTGTGATTTGATATGAGCTCCAGCAGAGCAGTGGGATGAAGATGAATTATTCACTATCCCTACTTTTAAAGTTTTTAAGATAACTTTTTTTAATGCCAGGGTTATACATACGTCCTTGAAAAGATTTTTCAAGGTAAGCAGACAGATGAAAGATCTCACAATTAGATGTAGGGAGGCCCTCGGTTTCTGGCTGTCCTCACTGTGCCAGGTTTGTCTACTGAGACGCTGAGACCCAGGGAGGGTTATAGAAATCTGCCCCTGGCCCTTGGGGAGGAGCTCAACACATCCTCCCTGATGGGACTGATGGCGACTATAATAAGTGGCTCCCACTGAAGCATGACTGCATTAGGCACATGGGTCATGTAGAAATACAGGTGGGGTCCTGGGGAGCCAGGGCAAGTTCAAGGCTTGGGTAAAAGCATGAACGAGGCTAGGGAAGGTATTACGTTAGACTCAAGAGAGATGTGGGTAGATACTGCCAGGGACCTAGAAATCCCAGGAATCTTTACCCAAACCCTTTTAAAACACATCTACAAGTGGGTTTCCACTTACCAAAGCATCTAAAAGCTAGATCCAAACAGCCCACTTGCAATGGTAAAGACTGTCAGAGAGTACTTGGTCACCTTTTCTACTGAAATTCTATGAAAATGTTCTAAGTGAAGGGAAAGTTAGACTGAAAGTCAGGAATAGTTAACATTTTTCTACTTTTAAAATTTTCTTGATCATGATGATGCTTCCCAAGAGATCACATAAAGTTAGTAAAAGAGATTAACTGCATTCTTCTTTAGTGAGTTCTGCAAAGTGAACAGTCTGAGACCACCTTCCCATCACTAACATGTGTGTCTTTTCTAGCAGAAGTATGTTGAAAAGCACTTTTTTGGGCTTCACTTGAAATTTATTTGCTCAGTCAAAAATGTTTCTTGAGCACTTACTGTGTGTCAGGCACTGTCCCCAGTCCATCGGGGTGCTCTAGTGACCAAGACAAAAAATGATTTTTGTTCTTATTGAGAAGAGAGATAATATAGAAGGAAATATTTAAATAAGCAACGATTTTGCAGATAATTTTAGGAGGTATGAATGTGATAAAGAATGCTTCAGGTGGGGTGTGCTACTTTAGATAGGATAGGATAGGAAAATCTATCTGTGGAGGTGAGATCTGAGCTAAGATCTTTATGACAATAAGAAGCCCTGGTGGGAACACTCCACACAAAGGCACTGCCGAGTGCCCATTCCTGCAGTGGGAAGAGGCCCTGCATGTTCTGGGAGCCAAGGGTGGCCAGTGTGGCTGAAGCAGTGAAAGGAGAGTAGCTTGGTGAGGGGTGGCCAGGAGGTGGCAGCATAGATGTCACAAGTAGGGACATGGGCCAAGCAGGGAACCCATTTGGAAGGTTTTCTACAGGACGATGCTGAGGTCGTTCTCCTGAAAGTGTGGTCTTTACCTACCTCCTGGGAGAAGTTAGAAATGCAGAATCTAGGGTGCTTGACTCCTCTGCATCTTAACCAGGTCTCTTGTGATTCTGTGATTTGTTTGCACAGTGGGGATTTGAGAATTGCTGTCCTAGAGGGTCTGGACTTTGTGGTTCTGGGATCTCACTTGGAGAAACTCTGGTAATAGCGAACTTAGAAGACAGAGACTGGCTTCACTCCTGACCCTGGGCACTGTTCCTTTTCTAGGAACTTACTCTACTAAGTCTGGAAAAGGAAATGGCAACCCACTCAAGTATTCTTGTCTGGAGAAGCCCATGGACAGAGGAGCCTGGAGGGTTGCAGTCCATGGGGTTGCAAAGAGTCAGACACGACTGAGCAAGTAGCACAACAACAACTACAGGACAATGACATGATCTGGTCACCCCATGAAAACCCTGCAAGTCCCAGCTATGTTTGAATGGAGAAGAGCAAAAGAGTAAACTGTATACCTTCACAGCTGGGTCAGGATTCCCTTTTTTAAGAACCCCTTCATGTGGTTTAGTGGTGACCTTCATGTACAGGGAAATGAGCCCCAGCACATCTTCCTTGGGTTGAGTTTCACTCACGTATTGCAGTTTGTAATATCACGTGCTTGAAGACAAAATCCCCAGGTGCTGCCATCTCTAGGTTTAGGCTGGGCTGCATAGTTGGACCTTCATTACTAAATATAAAGCGAATCTTGATTGTAAATCTGTAAAATGATTTTTCCTCTAATGACCATGTAGGACCAGAGCCCATCCCATTTAGCACTTTTGAATTCAATTTAACACCTATTATTTAGATAAGTGTCAGACTTTATTTTGGGGGGCTCCAAAGTCACTGCAGATGGTGATTACGCCATGAAATTAAAAGACACTTACTCCTTGGAAGGAAAGTTATGACCAACCTTTATAGCATATTAAAAAGCAGAGACATTACTTTGCCAACAAAGGTCCGTCTAGTCAAGGCTATGGTTTTTCCAGTGGTCACGTATGGATGTGAGAGTTGGACTGTGAAGAAAGCTGAGTGCTGAAGAATTGATGCTTTTGAACTGTGGTGTTGGAGAAGACTCTTGAGAGTCCCTTGGACTGCAAGGAGATCCAACCAGTCCATCCTAAAGGAGATCAGTCCTGGATGTTCTTTGGAAGGACTGATGTTAAAGCTGAAACTCCAATACTTTGGCCACCTCATGCGAAGAGTTGACTCATTGGAAAAGACCCTGATGCTGGGAGGGACTGGGGGCAGGAGGAGAAGGGGATGACAGAGGATGAGATGGCTGGATGGCATCACCGACTCGATGGACATGAGTTTGAGTAAACTCCAGGAGATGGTGAAGGACAGGGAGGCCTGGCATGCTGCGATTCATGGGGTCACAAGGAGTCGGACACAACTGAACAAGTGAACTGAACTGACTGATTTAGATAAGTGATTTAAACAATACATTGGCACTCATCTGGCATACACCCATAAGTCACTTCATAATATGGACAGAATATTCATACTCCCACCTTGTCCAGCTTCTTATCCCATCACCCCAGCCCCAGCCCCCGGAATGGCCCTCATGGCATTTTGCACATGAGAGCTTTCCCTTGAATGGAGAGGTAAATTTAAGCGCATTTCCACATCTGTGTGTGTACAATTTAGGGAGCCAAAGTCAGCCTGCCATAAATACCATAAATACTTGAGTTCAGTTCAATCACTCAGTTGTGTCTGACTCTTTGCAACCCCATGAATTGCAGCACACCAGGCCTCCCTTTAGGGATCTCCTTTAGGATGGACTGGTTGGATCTCCTTGCAGTCCAAGGGACTCTCATGAGTCTTCTCCAACACCACCGTTCAAAAGCATCAATTCTTCGGCGCTCAGCCTTCTTCACAGTTCAACTCTCACATCCATACATGACCACTGGAAAAACCATAGCCTTGACTAGACGGACCTTTGTTGGCAAAGTAATGTCTCTGCTTTTTAATATACTATCTAGGTTGGTCATAACTTTCCTTCCAAGGAGTAAGTGTCTTTTAATTTCATGGCTGCAATCACCATCTGCAGTGATTTGGGAGCCCCAAAAAATAAAGTCTGACACTGTTTCCACTGTTTCCCCATCTATTTCCCATGAAGTAATGGGACCGGATGCCATGATCTTTGTTTTCTGAATGTTGAGCTTTATGCCAACTTTTTCACTCTCCTCTTTCACTTTCATCAAGAGGCATTTTAGTTCCTCTTCACTTTCTGCCATAAGGGTGGTGTCATCTGCATATCTGAGGTTATTGATATTTCTCCCGGCAATCTTGATTCCAGCTTGTGCTTCTTCCAGTCCAGTGTTTCTCGTGATGTACTCTGCATATAAGTTAAATAAGCAGGGTGACAATATTGCAGCCTTGACGTACTCCTTTTCCTATTTGGAACCAGTCTGTTGTTCCATGTCCAGTTCTAACTGTTGCTTCCTGACCTGCATATAGGTTTCTCAAGAGGCAGGTCAGGTGGTCTGGTATTCCCATCTCTTTCAGAATTTTCCACAGTTCATTGTGATCCACACAGTCAAAGGCTTTGGCATAGTCAATAAAGCAGAAATAGATGTTTTTCTGGAACTCTCTTGCTTTTTCCGTGATCCAGCGGATGTTGGCAATTTGATCTCTGGTTCCTCTGCCTTTTCTAAAACCAGCTTGAACATCAGGAAGTTCACGGTTCACATATTGCTGAAGCCTGGCTTGGAGAATTTTGAGAATTACTTTACTAGCATGTGAGATGAGTGCAGTTGTGTGGTATTTTGAGCATTCTTTGGCATTGCCTTTCTTTGAGATTGGAATGAAAACTGACTTTTTCTAGTCCTGTGGCCACTGCTGAGTTTTCCAAATTTGCTGGCATATTGAGGGCAGCACTTTCACAGCATCATTTACAATTTGAAATAGCTCAACTGGAATTCCATCACCTCCACTAGCTTTGTTCATAGGGATGCTTTCTAAGACCCACTTGACTTCACATTTCAGGATGTCTGGCTCTAGGTCAGTGATCACACCATAGTGATTATCTTGGTCATGAAGATCTTTTTTGTACAGTTCTTCTGTGTATTCTTGGCACCTCTTCTTAATATCTTCTGCTTCTGTTAGGTTCATACCATTTCTGTCTTTTGTTGAGCCCATCTTTACATGAAATGTTCCCTTGGTATCTCTAATTTTCTTGAAGAGATCTCTAGTCTTTCCCATTCTGTTGTTTTCCTCTATTTGTTTGCACTGATCGCTGAGGAAGGCTTTCTTATCTCTCCTTGCTATTCTTTGGAACTCTGCATTCAGATGCTTATATCTTTCCTTTTCTCCTTTGCTTTTCTCTTCTCTTCTTTTCACAGCTATTTGTAAGGCCTCCTCAGACAGCCATTTTGCTTTTTTGCATTTCTTTTCCATAGGGATGGTCTTGATCCCTGTCTCCTGTACAATGTCACGAACCTCCGTCCATAGTTCATCAGGCACTCTATCTATCAGATCTAGTCCCTTAAATCTATTTCTCACTTCCACTGTATAATCATAAGGAATTTTATTTACCCATACCTGAATGGTCTAGTGGTTTCCCCTACTTTCTTCAATTTAAGTCTGAATTTGGCAATATTTTAAATATGTCACTGATTTAACTGAAAGTGAGTCATTCCAGGCTGCTGAGTCAGCCAAAGTAAAAGCTGATAGGATTTGAAGCCAGCAGGTCGAGGAGTTGGTGGAATACTTGGGGTGACCGGTAGTGGCAGGGTTTACAGAATGGGAAGATCTTAGGAGTGGCTCCTATGGAAACGGCAAGAGTTTACAAACCCACTCTCCCTACAAGTAACTCTTTGCTTCTGTATAAGGGAATGCTTTTGCAACTATTTGGCTTTGTCATGGTTTATTTTGTTTTTTACCTTGACAACTGCAGGCAGAACTTGTTCTGGGTTTTCTGCCCTCTGGATTTGGGTGTGAGTGAATTTCAATTTTTACTACTTGTAAATCATTTTCTAGCTTTGAGGAGGCAGTTTTGCAAGCACGGGTGGCATATGCGTAATGCCCCACCTAGGACATACCAGACATCTAATCACTGCTCGTGGCAGCAAATGTAGCTCACCAATGTGCCCTGCCTCGCACCCTTGCTGGAGCTGCAGATCCTTTCAGGACCTTGCAGATTTTTCAGCTCCTCTTATTTCAATATGAAAATAAGGTTTCCAGGTGAAACACAGGTCACCCAGTTGGATCTAAATTTCAGGTAAACAACAAATCCTATCTTAGTATAAATAAGTCTCAAATATTGCATGAGACATACCTACATAGTTGGAGAACATTTGTTGTTTAGCTTAAAGGCAGACTCAGCTGGGTGTCCTGTATTTTTATTTGCTAAACCTGGCAACCTTAATTAAAGAGAAAGACAAATACCTCATCCATATGATAGCTTCTATGTGTGGAATCTAAAATATGGCACAAACGAACCTGTCTACAAAACAGAAACACGTGCGTACGTATAGAAAACAGACTCGAGTTTGCCCAGCAGCAGTGGGGAAGGGAGAGAGATGGACTGGGAGTTTGTGGTTGGCAGATACAAACTATTGCACTTAGAATGGATAAACAGCAAGGAACTATATCCAATCTCCTGGATAAACCATAAGGGAAAAGAAGATTAAAAAAGAATGTGTATCTGTGTTTAAGTGAGTCATTTTGCAGAAATTAGCACAACAATGTAAATCAATTACATTTCATTTAAAAAATAGAAAAGGAAAAATCGGTGTGTGCAGCTAACGTGGTGCTGGCAGGAGGCAGGGAGGCTGCTCTCAGAGCAAATGGCCTCTGCCAGCTGGGTGGCGGCTGTCTGTAGCAGGAATAACTCCAGGCCAAACAAACGCACTCCAGCTGTTTGAGATTTTTTAAAAAGTTGGTGGTGGGGGGAGCAACCGAGGGCCGTTTTAGCTGCTACCACCCATAGGGTCCTAGCTGCCAAGTACAGCCAGCTCACCTGAGGGAAGGAGCAGGGTGGGAAGGGCAGTGTAGGAGTTCATCCCCAGAGGGAGAACCTCAGGGCTCACCTGGATCTGGAGGGAGCGATGGAAGCAGGAAGAGGGAAGCCTTGGCCCTTGAAGACAGCTCCGTGGAGCCCATCCCAGAAAGCAGGAGGGTGAAGACAGGGCTGCAACAGCCTGGGACTACACCCTGGGTACTACCCCGCAGCCCCATGCATGGGGCAGGAGGATGCCAGGTGTGGCGTCTGCTGCAGCAGGCACTAGTCTTCTTGGGAAGAAACACCTGGAAGATACTGTGACATCCTGAAGAGAATGTTTTCTACATCTCCTGGCTGGCAGGGCCTCCCTGTCAAGCCAGCCAGCGAGAGAGGCAAGGATAAGGACCGTCCTCACTGGTGGGGGACATCCAGAGTGAATTCTGGTTGGAAACAAGGACTAGCTGGGTGACCGTGGGCACAGCAGTTTACTAATCTGTTGCTTCAGTTTCTCCCTCTACAGGATAAGGTTAGAATCAATGGTGGGCTCTGCCATCTCTGATCCATTATTCTCCTGGAAACTGCTCCAAGTTGGAACAGAGTTTCCCCAGTCAGGTCAGTTACCTACACCAGCTATAAGAAAGAATGAAATGACAAAGCTAAAAAAAAAAAAGAAAGAAAGAAGAAGGAGGGGAAGCAAATTTATTCCCTGCATAATTATCAACATTATTTCTCATCATTTGCCATCAGAAATTCATTCCCCTTGCTGAGGGATGGCATTCTGAATGTGACCCACATTAATAAATTGATGCGGAGGCAAGACAAATATGTAGTTATAATGATTTTGGTATCTACAAGATGTCCATAGGAATCATAGATAATACTGTTTTACTTTTTTTTCATATTGAAGATATTTGTGACATTATTCACCCACATTTCTGGGATGTATATACATGCATATATATAATAATAAATGATATATATTAAATATATAATTATATAATATATAAAATACATATATATGTTTTTAGTGTGTGTGGCACAGTGTATAAGGAAAAAATAAATATGGCAAATATTAATAATTAGTGAATCTTAAAAATAGTCAATGAAAGTAAATACAACTCTAGGTTTTCCACTGGTGTATTCAGGTAACTACTATTTAACCAGTTGAAACATTGCATTTGAATGGAAAAACAAGCTTTCAAATCAGTGAGGTGTAAGAAATGATTGCAATATTTATGTTAGTTACTAAGGGCATTGTTGTTTAGCTGCTAAGTTGTGTCCGACTCTTTTGCAACCCCATGGACTATAGCCTGCCAGGCTCCTTTGTTCATGGGATTTTCCAAGCAAGAATACTGACATGGGTTGCCATTTCTTTCTCTAGGGGATCTTCCCAACTCAAGGATCGAACCCACGTCTCCTGCTTGGCAGGTGGTTTCTTTATCATTGAGCCACCTGGAAGACTGTATTAAGGGCATTAAATATACAGAAAGAAGGCTTTATATTAATGCAAAGAATTTATGGAAAATATCTAGTCTTATTTTTATTTCTGTTCATTTTGTAACTTTACATTTGATATGAAAAGCATTTCTAATTTCTACATCACATCCTAGCAAAAATTGTAGGAATCCATGGGTTTAAGCTCAACATTCAGAAAACTAAGATCATGGCATCTGGTCCTATCAGTTCATGGGAAATAGATGGGGAAACAGTGGAAACAGTGTCAGACTTTATTTTTTTGGGCTCCAAAATCACTGCAGATGGTGATTTAATTCAGCCATGAAATTAAAAGACACTTAACTCCTTGGAAGGTAAGTTATGACCAACCTAGATAGCATATTCAAAAGTAGAGACATTACTTTACCAACAAAGGTCCATCTAGTCAAGGCTATGGTCTTTCCAGTGGTCATGTATGGATGTGAGAGTTCGACTGTGAAGAAAGCTGAGTGCCAAAGAATTGATGCTTTTGAACTGTGGTGTTGGAGAAGACTCTTGAAAGTCCCTTGGACTGCAAGGAGATCCAACCAGTATATTCTAAAGGACATTAGTCCTGGGTGTTCTTTGGAAGGACTGATGCTGAAGCTGAAACTCTAATACTTTGGCCACCTCATGCAAAGAGTTGACTCATTGGAAAAGACCCTGATGCTGGGAGGGATTGGGGGCAGGAGGAAAAGGGGATGATAGAGGATGAGATGGCTGGATGGCATCACCGACTCTATGGACATGAGTTTGAGTAAACTCTGGGAGTTGGTGATGGACAGGGAGGCCTGGCGTGCTGCAATTTATGGGGTCGCAAAGAGTTGGACACGACTGAGCGACTGAACTGAACTAAACTGAACTGATGGGTTTACTCCTTCGGGCTACATCTGCTACTGACTGAATGGTTACACTGCTCCACCCAGAACTGATCAAGGTCTTGCTAATGCTCCTTGTTTATGAGCTACTCCAGACTACTTTTCATTAAAACTGAAGCATCAACTCTGTGTTTAATTATTTTGATGAAATAATTCACCAAATAAGAATTATTTGAAATCCATTTCTCCCTTCAGTTCAGTTCAGTCGCTCAGTTGTGTCCGACTCTTTGCGACCCCATGAATCGCAGCACGCCAGACCTCCCTGTCCATCACCAATTCCTGGAGTTCACCCAGACTCATGTCCATTGAGTCAGTGATGCAATCCAGCCATCTCATCCGCTGTCATCCCCTTCTCCTCCTGCCCCCAATCCCTCCCAGCATCAGAGTCTTTTCCAATGAGTCAACTCTTCGCATGAGGTGGCCAAAGTACTGGAGTTTCAGCTTCAGCATCAGTCCTTCCAAAGAAATCCCAGGGCTGATCTCCTTCAGAATGGACTGGTTGGATCTCCTTGCAGTCCAAGGGACTCTCAAGAGTCTTCTCCAACACCACAGTTCAAAAGCATCAATTCTTTGGCACTCTGCCTTCTTCACAGTCCAACTCTCACATCCATACGTGACCACAGGAAAAACCATAGCCTTGACTAGATGGACCTTTGTTGGCAAAGTAATGTCTCTGCTTTTTAATATGCTATCTAGGTTGGTCATAACTTTTCTTCCAAGGAGTAAGCATCTTTTAATTTCATGGATGCAATCACCATCTGCAGTGATTTGGGAGCCCCAAAAAATAAAGTCTGACACTGTTTCCCCATCTATTTCCCATGAAGTGATGGGACCAGATGCCATGATCTTTGTTTTCTGAATGTTGAGCTTTAAGCCAAGTTTTTCACTCTCCACTTTCACCTTCATCAAGAGGCTTTTGAGTTCCTCTTCACTTTCTGCCATAAGAGTGGTGTCACCTGCATCTGCATTTTTCCCTTAAGTTCAGATCAATATTTGATTGCTGGAATGTAGGGGTGGGAGTTATGTATAAAGCATGACCTTAGTCTCAGTAAGCTTGGGGTTCCAGATGCTATAGGACACAGGTTGCATGAAGACTGCTGTTCTAGTTCTGGTGATGGAATTGAAAGCAGGGTCTTTTTTTTCCTAAAGGAATGGATCTTCATACAGCCACAAAAGGTATGGGTAAAACCACAGTAAGCATCAAAGCTATCTCCAGCCCTTCTGAGTAGAGCAAAGCTTGTTGTCAGAGAAAGAAGAAGGACCTGTTCTGACAGCCTGGAGTCACTGAGTGCTACCCAGTATACCACCCAGGGCACATCCTATTGCTTTTGGGCTACCCTGCAGAGGAAGTCAGCGGGCCCTCTGTTTATTGAGGTCAGTGACGTAGTCCTGACCATATCAAGAGAGATTAACTTTCAGCCTGGGCTGCAGTACCACAATAGCCCACTATCTTGTAAAAATATATGGCAGAAAGTCCCACACTTATATTTCAAATATAATATTGGGGCCTAAATTTAAGCTGCTATTGAGCAATCAAGTTTCATCAGCCAGCTGTTTGTCTCAATACATTTGGAGGATTTTCCAGGCAAGAATACTGGAGTGGGTTGCCATTTCCTTCTCCAGGAGATCTTCCCAACTCAGGGATTGAACCCAGGTCTCCTGCATTGAAAGCAGATGCTTTGCCGTCTGAGCCACCAGGGAAGTCCATTTGGAGGACAGTGTTTAATCTTTTGAGAAAGATAGGGGCAAAAAAAGTTTAAGTCTCTTTAAGAAAGGAAAGTATTTTAATGAAAAAGAACTGTAGGACTTCCTGGTGGGCCTGTGGTTAAGAATCCGCCTGCCAATGCAGGGGACACCGGTTCAATCCCTGGTCTGGAAAGATTCCACATGCCACAGGGCAACTACGCCCACACAGCAGCAACTACTGAAGCTCTCGCACCCTAGAGCTCCTGATCCAAAACAAGAGAAATCACTGCACTAAGAAGCCCAAGCACCACAACAAAAAGTAGCCCCCACTTGCCACAACTAGAGAAAGTCCATGCATGGCAAGGAAGACCCAGTCAAAAATATAATAATAATAATAAAACAGTAGTCTTTCTAAAAAAAAAAAAAAAGGAACTGTAAACCAACTCTAGCACCTAAAGGTACATTTGTTTAATTGGGCATTATATGCAAATAATACCTCTTTGTTGAAAAGAGAAGGTGCTGCTGCTACCAGTGCATATTTGCTAAATAATACGGTTAAGACAAAGTCTCAGGTAAGAGAGACTGTCTGTATCTCTGGTGGTAATTCTTTTTGGTTGTGTTTCTCAGCCATCCAGTGTAAAGCCATCAGAACTCTCGTTATCAAATTGCTTTATGATGAAAGTTTTTTTACCACGTGAAATGTAAACCTCTTTTATTTGTTTGGATGTCAGTAATCATGAAACAGATGAAAAGTCACAAAATGCCAGGTAAGAAACAGTAATAGATGACAATGGTACTTGTTAATGACTGCAAATATAAATAAACTAAAACAAGTTGTGTTTTCTCCTTTCCTATGAAAAGCTATGTCTGGTTCTGCTAATGCTTTAGAAAGTACATTATAATTTCTGGTATTTGAAACAGTAGCATGGTAAAAATAGGACTTTCAAAAATCTTAAAACCAAAACACAACAGGAAGCTTTGTTTATGTTTCAACCGCAATAAATCAAAGCAAAAGAATTTGAGTAGCAATCAGTAATGGGTTATTTACAAATACAGCTGCCAAACACTGCAATATTAAACCTTATTAATCATCCAGTAGTCTTATTATCTGTGTTAATATTAACATTTTCACTTTAGACTTGATTTGTGTGGAAGGATAAAAAATAAGTAGTTATATCATTTAAGTTATAAATAAATCCGGCTTCCCTGGTGGCTTAGATGGTAAAGAATCTGCCTGCAATGCAGGAGACCCGGGTTTGATACCTGGATCAGGAAGATGCCCTGGAAAAGGAAATGGCAACCCACTCCAGTATTCTTGCCTGGAGAATCTCATGGACAGAGGAACCTAGCAGGCTACGGAGTCCATAGGGTTGTAAATAGTCAGACATGATGAGCGACTCACCCTTTCACTTTCATAAATAAATCTATGACTCAGCAAGTTATGAAAGAAAAGAACTTAAAATCAAAGTTTGGTAGATTCTGCAACCCCATGGATTGTAGCCCACCAGGCTTCTCTGTCCATGGAATTCTCCAGGCAAGAATACTGGAGTGGGTTGCCATTCCCTCCTCCAGGGGATCTTCTCAACCCAGGGATTGAACCCAGGTCTCCCACACTGCATGTGGATTCTTTACCATCTGAGCGACCAAGGAAACCCAAGAATCCTGGAGTGGGTAGCATGTCCCTTCTCCAGCGCATCTTCCTAACCCAGGAATCAAACTGGGGTCTCCTGCATTCTGCGTTGCAGGTGGATTCTTTATCAGCTGAGCTACCAGGGAAGCCCCAATAGAAGCTAAAATTTTTAGCAGGTATAGCACAGAGGAAATGTAAAACTAAACCTTGAAAGTGTTCATGTGAGCTCATGTATACAAAGGAGATCTTTTCTAACTCTGCCTCTAAATAGCCCAGCTACAGTTATCCCAACACTACACTCAAGACAGATAATCTATCCTCCATACCTATGCTTAATTTTCATACACTAGTATAGTATATTTCTCTATGTTCTGGTCAACTACATAATATATCACCCTAAAACTTTGTGGTTGTTCAGTCACTAAGTCATGTCCGACTCTTTGAGACCCCATGAACTTCAGCACACAAGGCTTCTCTGTCCATCACTATCTCCCTGAGTTTCCTGAAACTCATGTCCATTGAGTCAGTGATGCCACCCAACCATCTCATCCTCTGTCATTCCCTTCTCCTCTTGTCCTCAATTTTTCCTAGCATCAGGGTCTTTTCCAATGAGTCAGCTCTTTGCATCAGGTGGCTGAAGTATTGGATCTTCAGCATAAGTTCTTCCAATGAATATTCAGGGTTGATTTCCTTTAGGATTTACTGGTTTTATCTCCTTGCAGTCCAAGGGACTCTAAGAGTTTTCTCCAGTACCACAGTTTGAAAGCGACAATTCTTCGGTGCTCAGCCTTCTTCATAGTCAAATTTTCACATCCATACGTGACTACTGGAAAAGCCATAGTTTGACTATATAGATCTTGTCAGCAAAGTGATGTCTCTGTTTTTTAAAACACTGTCTAGGTTTGACATAACTATTCTTCCAAGGAGCAAGTGTCTTTCAATTTCATGGCTGCAGTCACCATCTGCATTGATTTTGGAGCCCAAGAAAATGAAATCTGACACTGTTTCCACATTTTCCCCATCTCTTTACTATTAAGTGATAGGACCAGATGCCATGATCTTAGTTTTTGAATGCTGAGTTTTAAGCCAGCTTTTTCACTCTCCTCTTTCACCTTCATCAAGAGGCTCTTTAGTTCCTCTTCAGTTTCTGTCTTTAAAGTGATAAAATAACCCTAAAACTTAATGGCTTAAAACAACAATCACTATTATCTCTCACAGTTCTGGAGTTTAACAGGTTTGATTGAGTTGTTCTTGCTTTGGGTCTTTTTAGGGTTACAGTCAGGTGTGGCTATGGTTGAAGTCATCATCTTTATTGTATATCTTTTTTTGGGGGGGGGGGGCGCTGTGCCTCACAGCTTGTAGGATCTCTGTTCCTTAACCAGGGATTGAACCCAGCCACAGCAATGAAGTGCTGAGTCCTAACCGCTAGACCACCAAGGAACTCCCTGAAGTCATCATCTTTAAATGTCTGACATCTGGGATGGGATGTCTGGAACAATGGGGAGCTAGTTGGGGATCTCTCTCTCCACGTGGCTAGCTTGGGCTTCCTTACAGTATGGTGGGCTTAGGGTAACTGAATTTCTTAGGTGGGGGCTGGCATCATCCAGAGTGAGCATTCCAAGGCACCTAGGCAGAAGCTGTAAAAGTTCTTATGACAATCTTGGAAGCCCTACAGTCACTTCTGCTGTGCTCTGGTAGTTAAAGCAGCTGCAGGTCAGCTCAGATTCAGGGAGGTGGGAGGAGATCTGCATGTACAGAGAGAGAAGAAATTGATGGCTTTGCAAAGCATGTTTCTGCCATAGGAATTAGTTCGTGGGTGATTAGAGAATGATGTCAGTCTAACCTAAAAGTCAAGCCTGGTCATATCAGATTTTTCTAGGTGAGGAGCGCCAGAAGAGCAGGAGCAGAATTGAAACCTTCAGCAGAAAGGAAAGCACTCCCGCCGCTCAGTGCTGTACTGGGAGTAGGATTCCTCGAATTGTTTTGTGGACATTGAAAATGAGCACCTGTACCAGACACCTCTCTGTGGCAGCCCAGAGAGGTGGACCCCAGCTTTGTGTCACTTTTGGCTCCTGTGCCTGGGAAGTTCTTGGCTCAGAGCTGGTTCCGGCTGGATTGTCCCAGCAACCTCCTGGTTCTGCTCTAACTGAACAGTGGCCAGTATTGCCATTCAATGTTTATGTGGATGTTTAATGTCTACTCTGGTAGCCTCTAGCCATATCTAGCTGCCTGCATGTGTGGTCCAAGGTGACTGCCAAGGTACCAATGATTGTTTTTCTTAGCACTTTAGTCACAAGGTGGCCTATCTTTTGAGCGGTCTCCCCAGCTTTATTTATCCCATAAGCCCCATGACTTTTAATGTGTATTTTTGTAAAACATGAGGTTTTTCATTAATGCACATTTCACATTATAGCAGACAAACCAGAACTATTTATTTAATCAGGTCTATTTAAGCAGGTCTCTTTGGAGAGAAGCTGATTCCATTCTTGGGGTAACATTCTAGATGGACTTGGAACATTTATTGCCAGAAAGTAATGATGCTTTAGAAATTCTGGAGAAAGATGGAGAAACTGTCCTAAAGGAGGATTGATCGCAACAATCTAAGTATCAAAAACTAAAAATAAAACAAAAAAATATGGTTAATTAAAATATATTGTCATGAAAAGCCACAGTCAATAATAACATTCAAAGAAAAATAAGAATTTTCTTTTCCAATAACAAGTGTTATATTTGGGTTGCATCTATTCAAATGAGCCAAGATGTTATGTGTAAGCACACACATTGCTTCAGGACTGCAGATACGTATACACACAAAGGCAGACAAAATGCCTATCAACAAAAGACTGAAAAGATTTCGTGCCCGGGTTTGGGATGTCCTTGTTCATTATGGTGACTGAAGTATGCTTGTTATATTGAGTATGTGAAATTATATAGAGTCTGCAGAACCTTAAAATTCAGTAACACTTTCACTGCCCACGACACCTAGACTTTTCAGATAGTAGTAGTAGAACATTAACATGGGGATTTGAAAAATATAAACTGGCTGGTTTGTGCAGAAACAATGTTTAGACAATCAGTTTTGGCCCTCAATTTCTCATGAATATGAGACTTTCAGGCAACAGAAAGACGGCACTCTTTCCCTCTACTTGCTAGTAAGACCTCCTGTTGTAAGTCTGTGGCCGGCCACTTTTTATTTGGTGACATAGTAATCTAGTTCTAGTGGAATTCATAGGCTAAAGGAACTCCTCCCCCTCTCACTTCCATCTCCCTGGGGTCTGAAAAACACGTAGCCTTGAGTCGAATGGATTTTGTCTTTCAAATGAACTGGAAATATGGCAGTGTCTCTTAGCTTGTATCTATTTGCTGTTTGGTGGTTCCAGCAGTTATTCCTTTGTTTTCTCCTTCACCCTGCATGGCCACTGAAAGAGCAAGATGAATCTTTCCCGAGGAGAGAAGGGGAGAGAGGCCTGACAACTTACATCTTGAACCATTCTAGAGGGGTAGGGGAAATTTTTGTCAACCTGAACCAAAATGACTTTACTGAACCTGAAATAACATCAAAAAGACAAGTAAATGTGGCACTAGTTGCTTTTTTAAGAAAAGTATTTTAATGTTTCATGTTGTTTGTACAGCCATGTGTCCAAGATGTGTTTAATAGTCTTAGAAACATGTAAAGGTTAATTATGCCAGGGGTTTTCCCAATGTTTTCTTAGATGAAAATACTCTATTATGGAATTGTTGGGCTGATAAAAATTTGAGTTACTCTGCTAAAGAAATTCAAAAATGTTACTTAATGAAAAGTGAGATGTTTGAAAGGTCATTTTGTGTCATAATAGAACTAGAGGCATAATTGGAATAAGTGAAACTGGGGTAAAGGGTATCTAAGGAACTTAGGAATTTTAAAGTTTGAGTCAGTTTGGGGGCAGACCCCAAAGGTGAGACATTTTGGAAACCTGGAAGTAGCAGGCCTCAAATCTCAGTCACATCAAGCAGTGTTAGCCAAGCTTGTGTGTGTGTGTTAGTAGTTGATTCGTGTCTGACTCTTTGTGACCCCATGGGACTGTAGCCTTCCAGGCTCCTCTGTCCAAGCAGGCATATTGAGAGGGGTTAAAAAAATTATTTTTATGAGCACTTGCTGAGATACAGACCTACTTAACTGCAATACCTGTGATGTTTATGCCACATTACCAGAAGTTTTTTTTTTTGGAGGTGTGAACAAAAACAAACAAAAATAGTCAAAGCCATATATACTTTTTTTCTTCAATGCTGCTGAAATAGAAAGTAATTTTTCACTTTATAAAGTAACTGCAAACTCTGAGATGATTTTCAGCTTTATAGACCCTATGCTGGTAATGAACTTCATCCAGCCCATAGAAGAGTCTCCAGCAGATCTCAGTCAAGCCATGTGAAGCCTTGTTTTCACCATAGCACACAGCAGTATAGCAGGGGCTGGAGGGAGGAAAGAAGTGGTCCATTCTACTTGGGTGGAATGAGCCGAGAAAGGCTCTTGGGGGAGGTGACCTTAAACAGTGTCTCAAAAACAGCAGAGACATCTTCCAGGTAGAGGAGATGGACTTAGTGGAAAGGCTAGATGTGCCCCTAAATGTGGGGAGCAGAGTGGACAAGGGTGACATAGTCTGGTGTGTCTGTAACTGTGGATTTCAGAGTGAGGTACTGCACAGAGAGATAAATACCACAGGAAAAGCTGGATGGAAAGCGGGGCCAGATCAATACTAAAGAGTTCGTTTTCATTCATTTATTTCATAAATCCATATATCGAGAACCTATTAAATGCCAGACCTTTAGGAGACAAGACACTTTGTTGTTGTTCTTGTGGAGATAAGAGTATAGAAGAGGCAGACAGACAGTAAACCAACCATCACACAAATAATTATTCAACTTTATTTGCGATAAGTTCTCCTGGTGAAGGACAATGCTTGTGTAATGAGAAACTTTGCAACAGGAAAATCCAACTGAATCTAGGGGTCCAGGAAGGCTTCCATGAGGAAGTGACAGTTAAGGCTGAGACTCAGGTAGGGTCTGTTGAGCTTAAAGTGGGGCTTGTTTGGTGGTGAGGTTGTTGGGTGGGGTTGGAAAGAACATTGCAGGCAGATGTGATGTGGACAAAGGTCTGGAGACAGGGAGTTATGTGGTGCTATTATAAAAGAGAAGGAAAAAAAAAAAAAACAGAAAAGACTGCATCCACAAAAAATGGGAGCCATGTGATCATACTTGGGTTTTAGGAACCACTCCCTGGCTGTAGCGTGGGAATGATAAAGGCACGTAGGGCCAGTGCTAAAGAAACCAGTTGGTGTGCTGTCGTCACAGATCTAGGGGGAGTGTCAAGGTGAGAACTGAAGCTGGAGCTGTGTGGACAGAGAGGATAGAACAGACTTGACAGATACTGAGGGGCTAGAAGTGATCGTACTCAATGAAAATAATTAGATGTGGGCAGCAAGGAGAGGAAGACCCCCAGGTTCCTGGATGGAGCAACAGGGCAGATAGTGAAATGGAGGCTCAGACTGGGGGGTGGGGGGGAGGTGGTGGTGGAGAGGATTAGGGGCTGCTACTGCGTTTCACTTTGGACATGCTTAGACTGAACTGCCTATGGGGATATCCAACAGGCAGCTGCATGTGAGTTTAAAGTTCCAGAAAGATTTCAGAGCTGAAGTTACAGAAGCAGAAAATAACAATTAAAAGCCATGACAAGTAATAGCTCACTCAGGGAGAAGAAACTGAGTCAGAAGACAAGAGGGTCTGGGACCAAGCCAGACATGGCTAAAAATGACAACAACATAGACATTTACCAGGCAAACATAGAATAGTGGAGTACCGTTTTCTTTTACAAGAAACATAAATGCTCTTTCTGAAAATTAATTTTTAATTTATACTTTGTTCTACAAAATAGAGTCGCCATTAACATTTTTTAAACAAATATTTAGAATTGGTCTGAATCCCTCCAGTTTTGTAGTTTTCTAATCAAACTCC
Source organism: Bos indicus x Bos taurus (assembly GCF_003369695.1). NCBI lineage: Eukaryota > Metazoa > Chordata > Mammalia > Artiodactyla > Bovidae > Bos > Bos indicus x Bos taurus. The sequence continues at coordinate 67,981,449 of NC_040081.1, forward strand.
AAAAAGCTGCGCTGTTCTTTGTGCAAAATTCATTAAAATCTCCTCAGCAGCTCCATCTAAGTGCTTCAATATGCACAAAAATGTTACTTGAATCCCCTTTGATTTTCAGGTTGAACATCCTTGTGTTTGTTATAGCAGATCTGGTCCTCACATGGACAGCTAACTCCCATCAGGTTTCTCTGGGTCTGCATTTGAGTATAAAACCTGGAATCACCTTTTTTTCTAACTGCAATACCATAAGTGTTAAATTTTAGTGTAAAATGTATTAATTGGAACCTTTGATGTTTAGGTATCTCAATGCTTCTCTACCTAAATGACCCATGTCTTGTGAATGGCAGTTTTATATTAGAATTAACTAAACATAGAGAAGAATTTAGAGACTCCAGTTCATTGACTCAGCTTTGAGTGCTGACCCCAGTCTTTATCACTGAAGTGCTCCTATGTGCTCAGGGAGCTGGCCTTATCTGAAAGCACTTGTAATAGTGGTACCTGGCTCTTGAGACCATCTTCCAAATAACCCCTCCTGCCCCCTACCCCTTCACAAATGGTGTTGCACTTATAACCTTTCTGGAATCATTGTCCCCAAGAGGACATACACACCCCTCATTTGCATCAGTGTCCATTCTTCTTGTCCTCTTCAGAATCTTGTTGTGAGGTTCTCAAGTTCTGCCCTACAGTGACCTTGGAAGGAATACTGTTTTGAGCTGTGTCTATTCCTTTAACATAAAGTTCTTTACAAACATCTGTGTTTCCTTCACGACAGACACTTGTCAGGATCTGAGGGAACTTTGGCAGAACACGGTGGTGTTTGTGGTAAAGCATCCACATTTGCAAATTCCAAGTCTCTAAGTGAGTACTGCCACTCCACTGCGCTGGGTTGAAGAGCAGAGATGTAATTGTAAATGGACATGCTTGGGACCTCCTCACTGCTAGAACTGCTGCCTGATGACCGGGGCAAGGGATCCTCATAATTATTGGTGTTAGAGGCACTTTCCAGATGAGTCTGGCACAAATGAGAGTCTGGGTCAGAAGTGACAGTTTTTCCAAAATGATCTTCCTGGTTTTCACATTTCCTCAGAGTCTTCTGGAAGGCGATGTTGTCCTTAGGACTCTCTAATGGCCTGACACTGTCCCTCCTCTCACAGGAGACCTGGTCCCCAGGGGGCTCCCCGGCTCTCCAGCTCTGCTCCCTACCTGCCTCTTCTTCGGCCACATTTCTCCAGTCTTCTGAACTTGTTGAACTCAGAGTAAATAATGACCCTTCCTCAGAATCAGAGTCAGAGTCCACCTCGTACTGAGCGTCAGGAGTGTGCTTTTGCGCGGGCTCCTGGTAAGCTGGAGTCACTGGCAGGTCCCCGCAGCATCCTGGAGGGCCGCCGGGTGGGGACGGGTCTTCCAGGTCACTGAGCGTGGCCGCTTCGTAGTGGGCGGGAGGCTGTCCCTCAGCACTGGCGCCCTGGAGCCTCTGCTGCTGTGCGCTCTGCCCATTCTCCTTAGAAAACTCCGAAGGGAAGTGTGGAGGGACCCTTCCTCTCTCTTCCCCAGTGCTGGGCGTGTGTGTGCGTGCTGGTCTTTGGGAGAGAGGCACTGTCGTTTCTCTGGGGCAGGGTGGTCCTAGTTCATCGGAATCCTTACGGACTGAGCTAGGGCTGGTCTGTATTCCGGCAGCCACTGCAGGGATGCCCACTGAACGCTCACTGAGGGAAACTTGCCTGGCCACAGTGTCATAGTTGCCTTCTCCAGGATCATTCCTGTAGATGTGGTCCCATCCCGCTGATGTGCGTTGGGTGTCATGGGCGTTTGGCGGTTCGTAGAGAACGCGCCGGGCTGCACTGTGATTTGGGGGAACCGTATCCTTCCCACTTCCTGCCCCAGTGGAGACCCCGCGTTGTTCCCTGTCCTGCAGGCCGCCAGCCTCCCTTCTGGTCGGTGCCACCATTCTTGCTGGAACCACAGCGGTGCGTGGGGCTTGGTTCTCATAGAGGTTTAGATGGTGGAAAGTTTGGGGCAGATCCATCCTCGGCTGCTGAAGGTTTACCGCACCTTCGATTTCATCGTAGAAGGCCTGGTTTGAATACTCGTTCCCTGACGCTGAACCTGGACTTTTTTTCCGGCATCTCTGTTGCCACAGTCTGTCCACATAAGGCCTTGCAAAAGCCCCCAGGCAGAAAGCCACGAAGAACGTGATGAACACCGACAGGCAGACGGCCAGGACCAGGTCCTGGGAAGAGTCTGCCTTTCTGCCAGCAGCACGCACATCCTCGGCCCTCCTAACCCGTTTTGGCAGCTCTCTCGGCCTGTCACCCGCATCAGAGCCTGCAGTGTCCTTCTCCAGCATGGAAAAGCGCACTTCCTGGGCCCTCTCAGCTTTGCTCCCTATGAGGGTTTTCATATGTTTCAAATCAGCGTGAGGAAGGTGAGTCTCTCTGGACATTCTGCTTGTGGGGGTCCACCAGTGTGCATCCTCCTTCCCTAAGAATGGGAATGAGAGTCCAGTGATTTAAAAGCATCTGTGAGTCCTCAGTCACTCAGTCGTGTTTACTCTTTGCAACCCCATGGACTGTAGCCTGCTAGGCTCCTCTGTCCATGGGATTCACCAGGCAAGAATATTGGAGGGGATTGCCATGCCCTCCTCCAGAGGATCTTCCTGACCCAGGGATCAAACCCACATCTCCTAACTTGCAGGCAGATTCTTTACCACTGAGCCACCAGGGAAGCCTCAGTCCTTATCTAGCTAGATTTAGTCTGTTTTACATGATTAGCAATTTTACTGGCTGATTGATTGGTTGGTTGTCTGATGCCAACGGTGTGTGTAAGGCTCTGTGCACATTTACACGAGGCTCTCAGGCTTGGGTCTGAGGCTCCAAGGCCCAGAGGCTGTGTTTCTTAGGCTTCCTGACTGACTCCTGCCCACAGGAGGAAGGAAGCCAGGCTGTGGGTACAGTCACATTGCCCCTCCTCTCTCCACATCCTTACCTACTTACTGCATATCTGTGAGGACATTCTATCAGCCCCCTGCAAAATCTGCCTTGGCCCCACCTGTGTTTGTTATATCATCTCCTCACCATTCCTCAGTGCTGGTAAACAGCAAAAATATTCAGGTTTTTCTACTGGTTCCTGACATTCTGCCTTCCACACTCAGAAGGCTGGTGTGGCTTTTACAGAGTGATGAAACAAGTGTGGCTGACACTATTAAGACTTCTCTCATCGTTATGGATTTCTCCTAAACCTGTTAAACATGGCCATGTCTCTACTCAATAGCAGTCCTGAGTACAGCAGAGGCCAGAACTCATTAAAAAAAAAAAGAAAAGAAAAGTCTATTTCTCTCTTTTTTCCCAGTTAGGAGTTTGATTTTAGATTTAGCAAAGATAGTTACTAACAACAGTGCTCACTGCTCAGTTGTGTCTGACTCTTTGCAACCTCATGGACTGTGGTTGCCAGGCTCCTCTGTCCATGGGATTTCCCAGGCAAGACTACTGAAGTGGGCTGCCATATCCTTCTCCAAAGGATCTTCCCAACCCAGGGACTGAACCCACATCTCCAGCATTGGCAGGCGGATTCTTTACCGCTGAGCCACTAGAGAAGCCTGATAGTTAATAGTGAAAAAAAAAAAATCCAGAATATTCAATTCCAGTCACATATTTTAGCAGTTTGGGAAAGTGACAGATAAAAAAATCAAAGAAAAATATTCTTTTTAAATTTGTGTGTTTTGTGTATATTTTCAGAGGGGTAGCAAGTATCTTAATTATGGTTCAAGTTTTAGAAGTTCTTTGATTATTTTGTTACTCTTTTGGGTAACAAAATATGACATTGGGGGTTGTAGAGAAACATTCTTTGTGAAATTTCTGGTTTTGACCAAATCCAGTGGTTCCTGACCATGTGAAGAAAATTGTTCATGAATTGAGGAAAACGGATACCAACAATTGTTCTGTGATACAGCCCAAGGATGACTAATGCACTCTTGCTCCTGAGGCGGCTGTCATTGTTTCAAATGACACTAAATGTTTTGTATACATTTTTTTTCTGTTTAAATGGAACCACTTCTGAGAGGAGAGGTACTACTGACTTACCTATGGACTCATTGCAAATAGCATTCCACCTTTTCCTCCAGGACTCAGAAATAACATTTTGGAAGACTGCCAGGCTGTAGTCACACTGCCATGGGTTATCAGCCAGGTCAGCCTCCAGGTGGGGAAGTTCTAGGGCCATGATTACCACTGGCAGGATGGCTGTCAGCCCATTGTTGCTGAGGTCTACCATCTGCTCAAGAAAAAAAAAAATTAGGACAGTCTGTGAATAAAGACATTTGGAGACAAATGAGTTACAGATACAGTCTATATCTCTATGGAAGTGATATGAATTTCCCACTGATTCCAGAGTCAGAGACTACTGGGTTTAAATCTCTGCTCTGCCCCTAAGAACTCTGTCAGACTCAGCAAATTGTTGACTCTCAATGAGCCTATCTCTCAGGGTTGTTCTGAAGATTAAATGTATGGGAAATCTTTAAGTCTGGAGCCTTTATTAAAAGCCCAACCACTTTCCCTTCCTTTTTTCCTAAGAGTTGTGATTTTTACTGCTAGATATAACCTAGACTCCCAATTTTTATCAAGATTTGGAATTAGGTACCAGGTTTAGAAAGTCTAGAAGCCCTGTAATCTTGAAAGTGGCAGAAAATATTGGATGATGAGGATAGAGTCCAGAAGAACAACTGTGATTGAACAGAAGGAGCCAAGAGGATTCTTTTGCAAGTATTATTTTAAATGTTGTGGTTCAGTGGCTTAGTTGTTTCTGATTCTTTGTGACCCCATGAACTGCAGCACTCCAGGTTCCTCTGTCTTCCGCTATCTCCCAGAGTTTGCTCAAATTCATGCCCTGAGTTGATGATGCTATTTAACCATCTTGTCCTCTGCTGCCCACTTCTCCTTTTGCCTTCTATGTTTCCCAGCATCAGGGTCTTTTCCAGTGAGTCTGCTCTTCACATCAGGTGTGAAGATAAGATACTACCTTATCTTAAAGGTAGTGGCTTTCTCTGCATCCATGGCTACTCAGTATACACAAAATGACTACTTTTCCTAGTCTCATATGAAACAAAAGGGAATGTGAGGAACAAAAAGGACTCAGTGACTCTAGAAACACAGAGCAGGATCTGCTGAAGTTGGATCTTGCAGGGGTGTTATGGGGTAGGGGAAACAGAGTTAGGTGTAGCTCTCGCTGCTGTCTACAGAGCACTGCTGCTGTGTACCAGGCATTCTCCTGGGTGCTTTACATGCCTTATCTCTGATCCTCACAACAGCTTTGTCATTTCCCCTTTTTTACAAAGGAGGAAACTGGATGGGTCACAGTATATCCCACATAGTCCCTAGTCCTAGAACTTGGTACCCACATGTTCAGAAAATAATGGAGGAATGAACAAATGAATGAATGAATGGCAGAGTTAAAGTCTGATCTGCCTCTGCAGCTGGGTGCCTTCTATTCCAGAATACAGCCTCTTGGAGCCTAAGCGCTCACTGCCCTGAAGTGAACGGCTGGGCAGAGGAGGCCTGGAGTGTGAGGCACCAGAGTGGGATCATGGGGTTTGAAAGCAAATCATAAATGCAAACTTTGCTGAAAAGTAAAAAGAGAGCCATGGATAAAAACCAGAAAGTCTGAATGTAATTCAGGTCAATTGTTTAAGAAACTCAGGGAAAAAGCAGTATTAGCATCTTAGGTCATATAAATTCTTAAGAAAAGCTGATTTAAACACTCAAACAACACCATAACCAATACTCAATAGTGAAGTAGTGATCTTTGCTTTGTTGAGTAACCAAGCACTCTTAACTCTTAAAGGAAGGTGGTCAAAAATAGGAAATGAGATTTGGAAGACATACACAAAACAACTTTCCTTTGGCCTGGCCTTGTCTAGGATCAAGAGCTTTCTGTGTATACCTGTTGTGGTCTTTTACAGACCAAGACCTGGGGACTGGAGTTGACGAAAAGAAAGAGAGAAAAAGAGAGAGAGAGCAGTATCTCTTGGGTTACATGGAAAACCAATAAAGCCCATGCAGAGGACTTGTACCGCTCATGAAGGCACAAGTCTCTCTCAAGGAGGTCTTGAAAGCCTGGGTGAGAAAGTGAGCTTGGCAGGCTTCCACATTCTGATGAGAATGAAGACAGAAAGAAGGGTGCAGGGGACCAAGGTCTCTAGTGGAGCAAGGGTATTTTATTAGCAGAACTGCATGCTTATATATCTTCAGTAAAATGATTACTCAGCCATTACAAAGAATGAAATTCCACCAGTTGCAACTAAATGGATAGTCTAATACATACAAGGTCGCTGAAGTGAGTCACTGAAGGGAGTCACTGAAAGGAATCCAAGCAGGTTCCCTTTCCCATGATCTCAGTCCTGAGACCTGCATGCAGCTCTACTCGTTCCTGTATTCCAGGAACTGATAAGGAACAGAGAGTCCTTGAGAAACGGCACACAAAGGAAAATGCAACATATTGGATCCCTTAAAGTTGAATGTCCCCTGACATACACCATTCTCATCAACAGGTGAGATATTCTAATGTTTTGATGGGTATTTTCTTCTTTGTGCACATCTGCTTTTTCATCCTAGTTAGCTATTATGTTACAAATCATGAAACTGAAATCAAAACAGAATAGAGGACAGAAAGCTAATAAAATGATTCAGGAGGGGTAATTTCTGAGAAAAGATGAAAACAGAATAGACCAATTTGGCTAAAGAAGTGACCATTCACCATCATTTGAAAGGAATGTACTTTATATTGTAGAGATTGGGAGAAGCATATAATGTTGGTAACAAATCACTATGCTAGGAAGAATGGCATGCAAAAAGGAAGGCTAATTTGAAATGCCAATGAAACATTTTCATTCTATCTAAACACGAGGATGGATTTATGCTTTAAAAAATCTATCTGGCTTCTGAAAAGATTCCCACATAAGAAGACACATAGTGCAAGCATTAAATATATCATCTGGGGGGAAAAAAAAACAGCACCCATTTTAATATTCAGCTTTCTGGTACCAAAGATTCTCATCATGTCCCCAAACCAGGTTTTAGAGTTATTGCTGAACATGCAGAAGGGATAAGAGAGGAGAAATTGTATTATTCTGGGCAACTCAGGTAATTTAGAATTACAGATGATTTAAACATTCTTGGGTTTATTTTTTAGTCTGCCTGTAGCATCTATTACCTGTGAGCTGCAGAAGACTTTTATTTATAAGTACAATAAAAATGCATAGGAAATAAAACAGGCATAGGGAAATTATATATATAAATATAATCAGTATGGGCTTCCTTGGTGGGTCAGCATTAAAAGAATCTGCCTCCAATGCAGGAGATGCAAGAGATGTGAGTTCAGTCCCTGGGTTGGGAAAATCCCCTGGAGGAGGGCATGGCAACTAACTTCAGTATTCTTGCCTGGAGAATCTCCATGGACAGAGGAGCCTGGCGGGCTATAGTTCATGAGGTCACAAAGAGTCAAACATGACTGAAACGACTCAGCACTCACACACACACATAATCAGAATACAACATACTAAATGAGGTTCTAGGCAATCTGACAATATTTCTGTGGCAAATTGTGGAGTGCTGCCAAGTTAAGTAGACTTTTTCATCTGCTCTGATAACTACTATGGCAGACAGGTCCCCAGAAAACCTTCCCCACATTCACATCCTTTGAGTCATTGCCTCCCCTTGGAGGGGGAGAGGTGAGACCTCTGCTTTGCTTCTAACAAATAGACTATGCTGAAAGCAATGAGACATCTCTCCCGTGATTACATTCCATGAGCCTATAATGTTCTTGCTAGCAGGCTTTCTCCTTTGGGCTCTGAAGCCAGCTGCCATGCTGTGTACTGCTGTGTGGAAGCCCACATGGCACAGAAACAAGTGCAGGCTTACGCTGACAGCCACCAAGGAACTGAGCCTTCAGCCCAATAGCCCATGTGGAACTGAGTCCTGCCGATAACCACGTGGCCTTGGAAGTGAATCCTTCCTCAGTTGGGCCTTCAGGTAAGACTCCAGCCCTGGCCAACATCTTGACTGCAGTCTCTTGAGACACTTTCAGCAGAGGCCCCAGCCAAGCCTTGCCTGGATTGCTGATCCACAGAAGGCATCAGATAAATACATGTGTGTAGTTTTAGACTGCCAGGTTTGCAGTAATTTGTTACACAGCAATAGATAACGTATACACCTATGCATGATCATCATCTATCCATTCATTCCTTTGTTTGTTCACCAAGAGTTTGTAAATGCATGGTACGTACTGGACAGACGTTAAGCACTAGAAAACAAAATAGACATAATGTATGTCCTCAAAGGGGCTTCCCTGGTGGCTCAGTGGTAAAGAATCTGCCTGCAATGTGGGAGACCTGGGTTCAATCCCTGGGTGGGGAAGGTCCCCTGGAGGAGGGCATGACAACCTACTCCAGTATTCTTGCCTGGAGAATCCCCATGGACAAAGGAGCCTGGCGGGCTACAGCCCATGGGGTCACAAAGAGTTGGACACGACTGAGCAACCAAACACAGCACAAGGCATCTCTAGGTGCCACACTGCTGGCCACTTTGGTATTTCTAAAGGAGCACTGAGGAGAGATTTTACAGTATCTCTTCAAAGACGGGGAGGTGGGAGAAAGGGGCTTGGAGGAGAAGGGGCTAGGGCTGTCAGAACTAGAGCAGGGCTCTGGGAGCTCCTCACACAGCTGTCAGGATGTCAGGACCTTGGTGAGATTCACTGCAGGGTGCCCAAGAGCCAGGCAGCAGGGCTCTAAAATGTGACATCGGTCCCCCCATCATTGGTCTGATGTTTATAACCATATGTGACATGTGGTATGTGCGATGCAAGTATATGTTGATATCATTATTATTTGTATTATTCTGTGTCCAATTTTGGTGTGGAGGCACCAGGGTCACTAGCCTTCTGAGATTCATGGGGTCCTGGGCCTTATGGGTGTAGAGTCCATATAGGCCCATAGCATCCCAAACTGCATCAAACACCAGGGATATTTGACTGATCTTGTAGTTTGGGGAGGGAGCGTTCCTAATAACTAAGATTCATTTTCTTGCCAATTGGCAAGTGAAAGCTCAGAGCTGGGTTTAATTTGACTTAGGAAAAATAATGTGCCTATTCTTGCTGCTGAGTATTAACGTTCAAATAAAATTCATGTCCACTACTGAGGCCTTGGAGTTTTGAGGCGAGAGAGAGACTTCAACTTTTTCAGGGGAATCTTAAAATAGACTTATATTTTTTGATTAGTAGCCAGTACTATTGGGCATGTACAAACTGTTCAATGAAGAGTTCTAATGTAATTGCCTGTAGGTCCACATATTTGAGATGTTATAAACTTTATTTTCTAACCTGTAATTTTTTTAGGTCCTTGAAGGCTTCTGGATGAATTCTGAATATCCTGTTGCTCTTTAAATGGAGGTTTTCCAGTTGCAGGCAGTTATGAAAATCAGACAAACCAATTTGCGATATCCTGTTGAATGACAGATCCAAACTCTGCAATGACTTCAGTTTCCATAGTCCTGTTAAAATTAAAAAGCAGTTTGAAATATAAATCTGACATTTACTGCAGCATTGTTTATAATGGGAGGAAACTGCATACAACTTAAATGGTTCACAACAGAGAAAGAGGCAAACAAAGGGTAGTCTATCAATACTATAAATACTGTGTAGCCTTAAAAGAGAATGGGATAGACCAATATGAACTGACTGAACAGGAAGGTAAACGTTAATTTTCAGAAAAGTACGGAGTATAATTCTAATGTTTTTGCAAAAGAAGAACCAGATACATATGTTTTGAGAGAGCAGAGAAGAAGGCCTGGAAGGAGATGAACTAAGGTACCAGTGGTATTTACACTTTGGAGCAGGATGGTGAAGAAAGGTGAGACTATGCTTTTATTTTATACACTTTCAATTCTTTCTTTATAAGAACATGTGCTAATTTGGGGGCTTGCCAGGTGGCGCTAGTGGTAAAGAACCTGCTTGCCAATGCAGGAGACATAAGAGATGTGGGTTCAGTCCCTGGGTGGGGAAGATCCCCTGGAAGAGGCGATGGCAACCCACTCCAATAGTCTTGCCTGGAGAATCCCACGGACAGAGGAGCCTGGCAGGGTATTGTCTTCAGGGTCACAAAGAGTCGAACACCACTGAAGCTACTTAGCACGCACGCACGCACATGATAATTTTATAAGAGCACCAGTAAAATAAATCTAACCTGGATTGAATGAGAGAATTATAATACTTGCTTATTTGATTGACCTGTGGGTAAAACTGGATGATCTTGCTATGGTTATAGAGAAAAAAGTTGTTTTGATGCTTCATTTACATGGATGAATTCTTCCCCTTTTCAGAGATTATTATTCTATTTTGTAGTTCTATCTTTTAACTACTTATTGTTGATAAGTGTTTTCTAGAAATTCTTATATTAGGTAATGTGTTACAGCTATATATTTTACTTTCTGGCAAAATCATCTAATTGAGGGTTGGCCTCTGCCTTCGTATTTCACTTGATTCCATAAGTAACCGTTTGGCACTGAAGATAAACATTGAGAATGAGGTGCTAGCCATAGCAGTCTTCAAAATTTGATTTCCCATATGAGTCTCCCAAGGAAGCCCTGCATTTGTACATTTCCTTCTGCTCTGTTCTCACATGTAGCCTGCGTCTTTAACAAACTACTACATACAGATCATGTTGGTTCAATTCCGCAAGGGTTTATTCCTTGTCTACTATCTGCAGAGTACTTACTATAAGACTGTTTATGCTGAGAGATGATGACTTAATTGAAATGGCTTCACATCTATGCCCTCATATGTTCATTTCAGCTGTATAGACTAAGCAAGAGATCACAAGGATGACAACTCAGTCAAAATATTATGAGCAAGGCACTTGGTGCTGGGGACGAAGACAATAGAGAAACCTTGTGTCGGGTTCGTGATAAAGCACACACACAAGAAAAAGCTATTAGTTACACAAAGCAATTATGCCCCCACCAATAAAACAGTCTTTGGTTGTCAGTCTCTCCATCAGATGATTGGTCCCTTCAGGGCAGAATTCACATCTTTGTGAACACTTGTAAGGCCTGTTGTATGATATACATTCCGTAGGCTAGAGGTCACAGTGGTTGACCTGCACAGAAATTTACAAGTCGTGGGGCCAACATTAAAGATTCAATACAAATATGTACATTTCTAACTTTTCTTGAAAAATTGGAAGTCTCAAATGGCACGAAACATTTGGCTGGAGCTGAATGAAGGCTGCCTGCTTTGGATGGGACATGTACTTATAGATGAATATGATGTCTCTATCAAAAACAGGAAGACAAAGAATAGGCCAAGAAGCCCTCATGTTTAGAACAATGAGAGACAGCCAAGGTTAATATTCAGCTGGCATATGCTGAATACTCATGAATACAATATGAGAAAGTCTTCCATATTGGCTCATGAACAGCCATCGCTGAGCCCTTGTGTGCTGCTCCACTGCCCTGGGCACTTGACTGACTGCGTTCTCCCTTCCCCCTCCCTCCCCCAGAAAGATTCCACTCCATCAGTACAGCCAGGAGGCTTCCAGCTTGGGAACCCAGGCTAAAGGTCACTTGTTAAATGTTTTGAATATAACCTCTGGAGAAAATCTGTTTCTTTGTGGAATGAAGAATATCCCTATGTGTTTTAATATGCAGACATATGGGTCTTGAGAAAAAAATGCCACCCAGAAACTGAGATGAAGGAGTTTCTTAACATTTTCATGAGATTTCCTGGCCTGTTTAGGGATGTAAGCTCATGGTTGCTACTATATCTAGTGCTTAATTGAATTGAATAAGTACCCCAGGAGTTCAGGGATGAAGGAGACCACATCTATCAATTGACAGGGGGTGTTGAAACCTCTACCTCTAGCCGTGGGTTTGAAATGAAGCTGGACCTTGTGGGGCCTTCTCAGAGACAGGGCCCTGTGTTCCCCACCTCTCGTCTGTAGAAAAGCTTTAACCTCCTAGGCCTTCCCCAAGTTTCAAAGAGCAAATTTAATCAGAGAAGTGAGAAAACATAGAAACCAAGGAAAACAGTCAAGTAAGATAAAATAATAATGGTTTATAAAAACAGAATGATCATACGATCCAGCAATCCTACTTCTGGGAACATACTCAGACAGAACTATTTAGTTCAAAAAAATACATGCACAGTTCTGCTCATAGCAGCACTGTCAAAAGAGAGAGCAAAAGCATGGAAATAACCTAAATGATCCACCAACAGATGAAGATAGAGAAGATGTGGCACGTGTATACAACGGAATACTACACAACCATAAAAAAGAACTAAATAATTGCATTTGCAGCAACATGGATGGATCTAGAGATAAGTGAAGTCAGTCAGACAGAGAAAGACAAGTACCATATGATATCACTTACATGTGGAATCTTGGAGAAGGCAATGGCACCGCACTCCAGTACTCTTGCCTGGAGAATCCCAGGGACAGGGGAGCCTGGTGGGCTGCCATCTATGGGGTCGCACAGAGTCGGACACGACTGAAGCGACTGAGCAGCAGCAGCAGCACATGTGGAATCTAAAATATGGCACAAATGAACCTGTCTACACAACAGAAACGGACTCATGGACAGAGAACAGACTGCGGTTGCTAAGCTGGGAGTGGGGAGAGGAGAGGGAGGGGCTGGGACTGTGGGGTTGGTAGGTGCAAACTATTAGCTTTAGGATGGATAGACAACGAGGTTGTACTGTATATAGCACAGGGAACTATATTCAATATCCTACGGCAAACCATATTGGAAAATAATATAAAAAAAGAATATACATCTATATGTGTGTGTGTGTATGACTGAATCACTTAGCGGAAATTAGTACATTGTAAGTCAACTACACTTCATTTAAAAAAACGACCCCCCCCCCAAAAAAAAACCACAGTCTCATCTCAGCCAGCTCTGCAGGCTGATGTGCCCCCTCTGTAAACCAGAGGTGCTTTGGTCTTGGTATCAAGGTGTCCTATGGCATGCCCAGTGTGTCCCACTGCAGAGCAAGGCCATATGGGTGTAGCTGCCACATGAGGCTGGCAGGAGGCAGGGAGGCTGCTCTCAGCAAACGTCCTCTGCCAGCTCGGTGGAAGCTGTCTGTAGCAGGAATAACTCCAGACCAAACAAACACTTCAGCTGTTTGAGTTTTGAAATAAAATTGGGGGGTGGGGCAGTTAGCAACTAAGGGGCATTTTAGCTGCTACCACTAAGGTACCTTTAAGGTACAGTAGCAAGAACTGGGATGGGAAAGAGAATTAGATACTCAGGATGATCAAAATGGCCCTAAGAGAGAACATTTTTGCACATCTGTTTTGTATGAGGTTGAAGGAGAGATGTTTTACATACATCGCTCTGTTACAGTTTTTACAAATGTTCTCTCTAAGCCTCACATCAACCTTTATATATATTGCTGCTGCTGCTGCTGCTAAGTCGCTTCAGTCGTGTCCGACTCTGTGCGACCTCATAGAGGGCAGCCCACCAGGCTCCCAGTCCCTGGGATTCTCCAGACAAGAACACTGGAATGGGTTGCCATTTCCTTTTCCAATGCATGAAAGTGAAAAGTGAAAGTGAAGTCGCTCAGTCGTGTCCGACTCTAGCGACCCCATGGACTGCAGCCCACCAGGCTTCTCCGTCCACGGGATTTTCCAGGCAAAAGTACTGGAGTGGGGTGCCACTATCTCTAGGTAAAGATAAGAACCAGGAGTCTTTTCTAGGTTAAGTGACTTGCTTAAGGTCAATAAACGAGTAGAGTAATACAAGGGACTTCCCTGGTAGGCCAGTTGGTAAAGAATCTGCCTGCAATGCAGGACACTGGGGTTTGACCCTTGGGTCGGGAAAATTCCCTGGAGAAGGAAATGGCAACACACTCCAGAATTCTTGCCTGGGAAATCCCATGGACAGAGGAACCTAGCAGGCTACAGTCCATGGGGTCACAAGAGCTGGACACTATAGTGACAAAACCACCAGCAAGGAATACAAAAGATAAAGCAGAGAGTAAATGCGCATATGACAGGCACATATGAACTTACCTACAAAACCAAAACAGGCTCATAGATAAAGATAGCAGACTTGTGGTTGGCAAGGGAGAGGGATGGACTGGGAGTTTGGGGTTGATAAATACAAACTGGAAGAGTGGAACCAGAACATGCCCAGGCATGTTTGGGGATGGGGGGCGGGGAGGCTTTTGAACATTGACAGTTATAAAAAATACCTTTTTATTTGACTTCCTTCATAATATCCAGCAAAGATCCACAAGAAGAAGAAAACTTTTGCACATGGGAATTAAGACTGTGATGATCAGTTATTCCTTCCACATGAAGATTTTCTCTTTACTTCTACTTTTAGAGAATCAAGCTTTATTGCTACTAAGAGAACTGGTGAAGTTCTACAAATGATCTTTTCGTTTGGGGGTCTCTCAAGATGGAGTTGGGGAATTTGGGTAAACTCTTCCAAGACCCTTGACTGTGTTTCTCAATAAGGGGAAGTATGTTCTTTTACAAACTGCATGGTGAATCAGTGTTGAGGGACATTCAGGTGAGTGAAAGAGGTTGTGAGGTGCATTACTGGGTGGGGCTTGGTTATCAGAGAGCACATTTCATGTTTAAAGAGAGTTAAATGTTGGGAGAAAAATATGGAGGCAATTTTGTGGAGATGGGATTATTTATTAAACTGTCTTCTGATGATCACTTAGGCCACAAGGGGCAGGAATTTGATTAGCCTTTGCATTTAAATGGCCAGACAGTTTTATTACTTCCAAGAAATTATCTCAGTGTCTATTAGAAAAAAATGCTACAGAGGGTATGCCCAGACATTACACTATCTTAGAAACATTCCTTGGGACTCTGAACTTCCTAAATGCTCTTCCAAATGTGATAATCTGATAACATAAAGTTTATGGCTTCAAGTTCAAAAAGTATTAAGAATTAGAATAGAGTCTGCAATGGTCCTGGATAACATATTTGATTCATAAAATCAGCCCTTAATATGGTCAAATTTACATAGGTGAGCCATAGACCTTGCCCTCTTAGCTTAGTGACATATATTCATTTTGTTACTTTAGAACCTTTATTGGTTTTGAGAACATTGGTTATTGGTATTTCCATAATCCAAGGAGCAATCAGGATGAAAAGTTTAATATCCTACAAATGAAAAGAATACAACATGCTTCTTTTTTTCAACAATACACTGGTTACATTTTTTTTCCTTCTCTACCAGTTTCAAAAATCAGGTAATATTTTGCCTCATTGATAACATACTTATCGCTTGGATTCTGGAATTTAGTGTGTTAATGTGAGGTTGTCACCTCTGGTCTTTCAGCATAACTGGAAACACAGTAAGATGTTTGTCCTGATATATTTTCAGGCACTTTTGGGCACTCCCAAAATACTGCTTGATGTAAGTGGGATAGTGTAACTGTAGACCAGTCCCTAGGATTTCTATTTTTTTTTAACTGATTTTTCCATTATTAAGGCTATACTCCCAAAATATGGGAAGAAGGTGAAGTGATCATTAAGGTTAAATTCATGGTTGGCTTCTGTTTTGTAAATTATATAGGCCAGTACCTCCTCTGGGTGTTTTTCCAACATGAAGATTTTTGGTAACATCACAGCTGATCAGTATCAAGACAGGAAGTCAGCTGACATTGGGTTAGTCAATATGATCTTTTACCCTTCCAAAAGTGGGCTTTCTGGAGTCAAAGTAACGTTTCACTGGCTCTATGAACTGTCACTATTTTAAGACATGTCAAACATGATTTATAAATGTACACATGTGCCACAGGCCAATTGTTTGATTGGTGCTGAGATTATCTCTAATTAATTGTTAACTGAGATGAGAGCAAACACCTATGTAAATCAGTTCAGTTCAGTCACTCAGTCAAGTCCAACTCTTTGTGACCCCATGGACTGCTGCACGCCAGGCTTCCCTGTCCATCACCAACTCCCGAAGCTTGCTCAAACTCATGTCCATTTCGATGGTGATGTCATCCAATCATCTCATCCTCTGTCATCCCCTTCTTCTCCTGCTTTCAATCTTTCCCAGCATCAGGGTCTTTTCAAATGAGTCAGTTCTTCGCATCAGGTGGCCAAAATATTGGAGTTTCAGCTTCAACATCAGTCCTTCTAATGAACACCCAGGACTGATCTCATTTAGGATGGACTGGTTGGATCTCCTTGCAGTCCAAGGAACTCTCAGGCACCTTCTCCAACACCACAGTTCAAAAGCATCAATTCTTTGGTGCTAGCTTTCTTTATAGTCCAACTCTCACATCGTACATGACTACTGGAAAAACCATAGCTTTGACTAGAAGGACCTTTGTTAGCAAAGTAGTGTCTCTGCTTTTTAATATGCTGTCTAGGTTGGTCATAGCTTTTCTTCCAAGGAGCAAGCATCTTTTAATTTCATGGCTGCAGTCACCATCTGCAGTGATTTTGGAGCCCCAAAACATGAAGTCTGTCATTGTTTCCAGAAGTGATGGGACCGGATGCTATGATCTTAGTTTTCTGAATGTTGAGTTTTACGCCAACTTTTTCACTCTCCTCTTTCATCAAGAGGCTCTTTAGTTCTTCTTCACTTTCTGCCATAAGGGTTGTGTCATCTGTGTATCTGAGGTTATTGATACTTCTCCCAACAATCTTGATTCCAGCTTGTGCTTCATCCAGCCCAGCATTTCTCATGATGTACTCTGTGTAGAAGTTAAATAAGCAGGGTGACAGTATACAGCCTTGATGTACTTCTTTCCTGATTTGAAACCAGTCTATTAGTCCATGTCCAGTTGTAACTGTTGCTTCTTGACCTGCATACAGATTTCTCAGGAGGCAAGTCAGCTGGTCTGGTATTCCCATCTCTTTCAGAATTTTCCAGTTTATTGTGATCCACACAGTCAAAGGCTTTGGTATAGTCAATAAAGCAGAAGCTGATGTTTTTCTCGAACTCTTTTGCTTTTTTGATGATACAACAGATGTTGGCAATTTGATCTCTGGTTCCTCTGCCTTTTCTAAATTCAGCTTGAACATCTGGAAGTTCACGGTTCATGTACTGTTGAAGCCAGGCTTGGAGAATTTTGAGTATTACTTTGCTAGCGTGTGAGATGAGTGCAATTGTGTGGTAGTTTGAGCATTCTTTGGCATTGCCTTTCTTTGGGATTGGAATGAAAACTGACCTTTTCCAGTCCTGTGGCCACTGCTGAGTTTTCCAAATTTGCTGGCATATTGAGGGCAGCACTTTCACAGCATCATCTTTTAGAATTTGAAATAGCTCAACTGGAATTCCATCACCTCCACTAGCTTTGTTCGTAGTGATGCTTTCTAAGGCCCACTTGACTTCGCATACCAGGATGTCTGGCTCTAGGTGAGTGATCACACCATTGTGGTTATCTTGGTCATGAAGATCTTTTTTGTATAGTTCTGTGTCACTTCTTAATATCTTCTGCTTCTGTTAGGTCCATACCATTTTTGTCCTTTATTGTGCCCATCTTTGCATGAAATGTTCCCTTGGTTTCACTAATTTTCTTGAAGAGATCTCTAGTATTTCCTATTCTATTGTTTTCCTCTATTTCTTTGCATTGATCATTGTAAATCTATTTACCTATATAAATAGATACAAATGATTCTCTGCTTATGGATTATAATTATGAATTAGAGTGGGCTAGGATCATGTCTACTGCAATAACTACTTAACATTTTAAAAGATAACTTGAGATTTAGCCAAAAACAAATTTATTGTTACCTAGCCATAGTCACAGAATAATGAATGGGAAGGTACGCTAGAGGGGACTCAACCTAGTAAAAACTGAAAGTATATGATGACTACAGAAAAATACTTCAAATCACAAAATGCTATGGAAAAGAACTCAAGTATATCCAATTAGATTTAGGGCTTACATTGGACTTCCATCATTGATCTGTTTTATTCATCTCTCCATAGTTCTATATGCTAGAATTCTATTATTGAATAGAATTTCAGATACAAGATTTGCTCATTTCATATATTTCTCCCCCTCCTTTGGAAGTTTAACATATTTCCTGATATTTTGGGAAGCAAAAGTTTAACTTGAGAAAAGAAGATGGGACTGTATCTGCATTTTATAGGGATATTTGGTCCTTAAATGAAATGTATGCATCCTAACCTCCAGTGAGCTCTGGGGAATTCATCTGCCTTAAGGAGACAGAGTCGGCATTTCTCTACTGTTGTGGGCTAATATTTTGACATATTAATCTTTTGCCTATCTCTTTTCCTTATTTCCTTTCTCTCCGTTCAAGCAGAAAGTAAAAGATCTGTGTTAATTGTTCCAGGGGAGGCCCTCCCTGGTGGCACAGTGGAAAGAATCCACCTGCTAATGCAGGGGACACAGGTTGGATCTCTGGCTGGGGAAGATTCCACATGCCGCGGAGCAGCTAAGCCCATGCAGCACAACTACTGAGCCCGAGCACTAAGGCCTGCAAGTCTCAACTACTGAGCCTGTGTGCTGCAACCGCTGAAGCCCACATGCCTAGAGCCTGTGCTCCGCAGCAAGAGAAGTCACCGCAATGAGAAGCCCGCAGGCAGCAACTGGACAGTAGCCCCCAAATGCACATCATAAGGCAGAAAGCAGAGGTGAATCATGTCTTTTTGGCTTTTATTTACTAAAGGCCTAAATCTTTAGAGGAAAGGAATTTCTAGATCTAGATAGAGGATTTTGAAGAAACAAAAGCAGGTAAGAATTTCCTCCAAAGTGAAGGACTGAAAAGAAATGTTCTCTGGCTAGAAGGGGTAAGGGATACATATATGAGCATGTGTGCACGTGCACACACACACACACACTTTGATGCCTTGTCGGGGTATAAGATTCTAGAGCTATGGTACAAATCTAGGAAAAGACAAATGAAAGTCCATGAAAGACTGATGGTAACTGTCACTATCTCTCCATCCCACTCTAACTGATGCTAGCAGGATGGGGGCTCAAAATTAGAAATTCTGCTGAATTATAAACAATAGTTATGTATCCAGCTCACCTGAATTTGTGGGTTGAGATTTACATTTAAACACACTAGTTAGGAAACACTGCTATATCATGTGAGTATGTGTAGCTTTAATGATGTTCATCAAAGAGTTATAGCAAACAAAAAGGAAATAATCTAAATGCTATTTAACTGAACTTATTATAATATATGTATATGTGAAAATTGGGGCTTCCCTGGTGGCTCAGATGTAAAGAATCTGCCTTCCAATGCAGGAGACACAGGTTCTATCCCTGAGTTGGGAAGATCTCCTGGAGAAGGGAATGGCTACCCACTCCAATATTCTTGCCTGGAGAATCTCATGGACAGAGGAGCCTGGTGGGCTACAGTCCATGGGGTCGCAAAGAATTGGACACAACTGAGTAACTAACATATATGAAAATTATTTGACTATTTAAAATATTTATGAGATTGCTTAATTACGTAATGATGTTCCAAATATTCGGTGATATAAAATTATGTTATGACATATGGGCAGTAGGATACAATTTTGAAAGAAAAATATATAAGTAGGCATAAAGAATAAACTTGAAGAATATATATTACATGAGGGACTTTAATGTTTCCCTTTAAATTTTTCTTTAATTCCTAATATTCTACGAATAACAGGTATTTCTTTTACAATAAGAACAGTATAATAAAAATCATAAAATGTAATTAGTTTATACTTTGCACTGAAAACACTACACCCTGCTTTTATGGAAAAGGTCAGGGAGAGAAGACTCCTGTCCTCACACAATTCTGCTGATATGGTGACTGGAACAGTTGTCCCTTCACCTGCCAGGCTATTACTGCCACATTTATGCTTACAACAAGACCAGAAACTGGTGATAAATGAATAAATAAAAAAATAAAAACATGAAATTAAAGAACTGAAAATGAGAAAAACTAAATATAATTTGAGATGGAGAGAAATGAAAATATTCTTAAATTTTCTTTTTTAGCATGTGCATGCCTGTGTGCTAAGTTGTCTCGGGCATGTCTGACTCTGTGCAACCCTATGAACTGTAGCCTGCCAAGCTCCTCTGTTTATGGGATTCTCCAGGCAAGAATACTGGAGTGGATTGCCCTGCCCTCCTCCAGGGATCTTCCTGATCCAGGGATTGAACCTACGTCTCCCACATCTCCTGCACTGGCAGGCAGGTTCTTTGCCACTAGCGCCACCTTAGGGTCTAACATAAAGCAAGTACTTACAATAGTGATTGAGACTGAAAACAAATAGGGAAAGGAAACTCTGTAGCTTTCCTGAATATAAAAAGGAAGCTGTGGCTTACAAATCTGATTTATTTTCTAAATAAAACATCATTATAAAATATAAAAATATAAAACATTATTATTAGTATTATTATATATTTTCTAAATAAAGACATTGGAGTTAAGGAACTCCAACATGTAGATTACTGAGTATCAGAATGGATGGGTATTTATTATAAAATAATATAATATGTGTTCTGATGAGTTCTAATTTTGATTTAATAAGAGTTTACATATAATATTAGCATATGTATAGTCTACATTTGGAGGAGAACTAGATAAGTAGATGTAAAATGTATTCTGTAGAAACAAAAATTATAAATATGGCAACATTTAATTTGAATTGTTACATATTAAAAGTATCTGAACTAGTTATTTCTCAATGCTTTTCTATAATTAGTAACAAATATACATAAATCAAATTAGGTAATTTAAAATAATGCATTATTATTTAGTACTTAAATACTTCCTATTATTAGTACCTCTTGACAAATTCATATAATATCAATATAAGTTATGGCAACAGGAGATTAAATTACATTGATTTTAAATTCCACACATTATAAACTTAAAATTTTCATAAGAAACTCCTTTTATTATATTTGAAAAGTGAAAGTGAAGTTAGTCACTCAGTTGTGTCTGACTCTTTGTGATCCCATGGATGGTAGCCCTCCAGACTTCTCCATCCATGGGATTTTCCAGGCAAAAATTCTGTAGTGGGTTGCCATTTCCTTCTCCAGGGCATCTTCCTGACTCAGGGATCGAAGCGGGGTCTCCTGCATTGCAGGCAGAGTCCATCGTATGAGCCACCAGGGAAATCCTTTTATTTTATTTACTCTGATCAAATTGCTGTACTTGCAGCTGTTTTCCTGAAACTGAAAACAAACCTGGAATTCTTATTGACACAAAACATTATGACTCAGTGGGTAAAGAATCTGCCTATAATGCAGGAGACATAGGAGACACAGGTTTGATCCCTCGGTCAGGAAGATTCTCTGGAAAAGTAAATGGTAATCCACTCCAGTATTCTTGCCTGAAAAATCCCATGGACAGAGGAACCTGGTTGGGTACAGTCAAAAGTGTCACTAGGGTCAGATGTGACTGAGCAACTAAGCAAGCATATTAGCTCTCCAAATACTTGTGGTTTCTTGGTCCATCTTTTAAAATTGTACTTACCCTTGGGAATGTTGCTGAGTTTATTTCGTTGAAGAGTAAGCAACTTGAGAAATGGAAGCCGATTTCTCAAGCTGCCTCTGTGGCGTTTCACCCATGAGGACTTAAAACTGGGTAGATCCAATAATACTGAGTGAATGGCATTGTTGCTGAGGTTTAATGTTTCCAAAGCATGAAAATGTTCAAGAGAGCTTAAGGTTATTTTTGATATGAGATTGTTACTAAGGTCCAGGTGTTTTATGTTCCATTCTTCTTTTTTCATGTGAGTTTGTAAGAGAACCCTCAAGAAATTGGAACTGTCATCCACTGTGGGTGCCATCTGTGGTATGTCCATGGGTATTTCATGCTTTCCAGCAAAAGAGCAATTTGTTGTAAGATATCCATTCCATTGGTACTTGGAATTGAATAAAATACTGCTTTTTCTTGATGGGTTTGTCATTGTGCCAGTAAAATAAAGACCTATAACCATGGTAATCACTCTGAAACACAGGTTTTTCATAATGCCTGGAGAAAGAAAAATTGACTTATTCAAAATGACTTGTGTACAAACAGCAAATAAGCAGAAAATTTAATATTCAATTTAAGACTTAGCAAAGTTATCTTGCCTTGATTGTCAATTTAAGTGGATGTTTGATTTCTTACAAATTGCCAAAATGGTATACAGCTATAGTGTAAAATTACATTTATGTCACATTTTAAAAGAAAGACCCTCTCCCCCCACTGCCCTCCACCACAATCTGTCAAAAAATACATATTCGCTTGGGTCTCACCTCTGTGTCTGCTTTTCCAGGACCATTCGCCCTACAGTCTACTTTAGAATGAGGGAAACCTACCAAGATTAAACACTTCCCTGTTCCTTGCTGGTCATTAGCACTGAGTAAAGTCTATTATGTTTATCTTACAGCACTGTAATCAGCCTTGTGCTTTACCATGTGAGTGACAAGTCATCCAGTTACACTAAACCACAGAACTGTATTGGTGAAAAGTTCAACTCATGTGAAAGAGACTCATGATTTTTTTTAAACGACTGGAGGAACTACAAGCTTTGTCTTTGTGGCTTTGGTGACCTTTCAAATCCTCCGGAAATGAGACATATACAACACTAAAAAAAAGGAGGGGTGGGTTATAAAAAGGATGGTTTGCCTAGGATCCATGAAGATGTAAGATACAGAAACTCAAGTATCTTCATCAGAGATTCTTGAAAGCAATCAAAAGCTTTAAAACAAGTATCTACAAATCATAATGCCTGAAGGTATACCCAAAAACAATTTTAAAAGAAAAGTAAATGAATACTTTTGTGATTTAATTACTAAATTCTGTTAAAAATCAGCGTGTGTACAGATAACATGATTCAGCAGGTAGGTTTACGACAAATCACCCTTTCTGCTCTAATGGCACCACTCTCGTTCTCGTCACTCATCTGAGTACTAGAATGGGCTAACTAGTTTTCCTGCCATTTTTACTGCCTCTTGATTTTCCTTCTTGGTTTATCCAGTGAAATTCTGAAGGGTTATTTCCCCACAGTATTGTTTTCCTCATTTCATTCCCTCATTCAAAATCCTTAAAGGGATCCTCAGTGCCTATAGTCCAAATCCCTCGGGTCAGCATCCTAGGCTTTGTATTATTTACATAACTTTATGAACTAGTTTTGAAAGCACATAGGAAGTACCTATGAGGTGAGGCTTGTGCACCTCAATATATATGCAGAGCTCATGCAACAATCAGCTTTTGGTTCACTCTAATTCCAAGCCCAAAGCCCTTTCCTCTTCTCAGTTCAAAACCTACGTATGTCCTTCTAGATCTATCACAGATCCTATGACCTTAAGACCCTTTTTCCTGCTTTGGCCTCTATTTTATCCAGAAACCTTTCAATAAATATTTATTGAATGAATGAATATATGTTAACAA
Organism: Bos indicus x Bos taurus; assembly: GCF_003369695.1. Classification (NCBI taxonomy): domain Eukaryota; kingdom Metazoa; phylum Chordata; class Mammalia; order Artiodactyla; family Bovidae; genus Bos; species Bos indicus x Bos taurus. Next base: position 68,004,802 of record NC_040081.1, read on the forward strand.
CATTCAATTTGACAGGATATCAATACTATCCTGCATTGCTTCGCTTTGTATCTGTTTTAAACACCCCAAAAAACAACAGCTCCCAGATGGTAAGGGCCATGTTTTTATATATATACACATACACATATATAAAGATAAAAGTTCCTCCACTTTTTAATATTTTTAATACTCTTCAGTCATAAGACTATGCTATATATAAATAGGGCTGTATCTATATCATCAACCTATTTATCATCTAAAATTTATATACATAAAGTTCCCCTATTTAAAAAATATTTTTAATAGTCTTCAGTCTGTCATAGGACTATGCTATCTATAAATAGGGATATATCTGTATCATCAACCTATTTATCATCTAAATTTATATATTCCCCCCATGTTCTATATTTTTAAGTCTGCAGTTTGTCATAGGGTTATACTCTGCTTGGATAAATGAATAGATGGAGTGAATGAAACTTACCATGTAACTTTTTAAACTTTGGTTTCATATAAGGTCAAATCTCCCATAATTGAAGGGTATCTAAATTCAGGTACACATGGCCATGAACTGCAAAGGTGCCCTACAGCATGGAGGAGTGACTGATTTTTAAAGCATACCTCTTTTGTAATACCAGCAATTGAATTAATTTGTATAGTCAGAAAGGTATTTGTTACTACATTTCAAAGCTGAAATCATCAGTATGCAATTATATAGCAAGCTAATGTCACAATATCAGCAGTAACAGAAAAAAGTCATCATTCAGAGGCATACTATAATATTAAAGAGAAACATGCGGTTGAAAAGTTTTTTCTTAAGGGGACTTAAAAATCACTTTTTTCCCCCCACTTACCTGATTCTTTCTAAGTTGAAGAGATTTATCTGTAACTAGTAGATTTGACTTCAAAACAGCTGATAAGGATAACTTTATATCTTAAAGTGAAAGGTATTAATTCATAAATTAAAAAATATTATACAACAATGCAAACTAGCCATAATATACATATATCCCCTCTGCATTGTCGTATGGCAGAAACCAACATATTTTAAAGCAATTATCCTCCAATTAAAAATAAATTCAAAAGATTATACATATACATATATATATATATATATATATATATATATATACACACACTAAAACAAACTTCTATGTTAGGTAAGGAACATCTGAGAACTCCAGAAAAATTTTCTGAGGCTACTGGAGACAATTAGGTGAAATGTAAATCTATAAATGGACACATTCAGGCTGAAGTAATGAGGAAACAGTTAGAAATATTGGGTGTGTCAGTGAGAGAGGTAGGGAGAAAGCAGTAGAAAAATCAGAAAGTAGAAAGGAAACGAGTCCATTCCTACATGAAAGAGAAGTTACCACAATTAGAAGGAAAAAGCGAGAGAGGCTAGTTTTGCCAAGACGTAGAAAGCACACACCAGGAACACTGTTTCTTGGGCATACCTCCGGTCCTCAGGGATTCTTTCCAGTGGGTCTCTCTGAATCATGCCAGGTGAGGATTTTAGACCCGAGCCTCTGAGGCTCCACCCATCGGCCCTGGAGCCTGCCCTCTGGCAAACCTTTAACCCCTTCTTATCTAAGCTCTGGCCTCTTGTAATGCACATTCCCCTGGGATGTTGGGAAAAGCCACCAGAGAGAGAGGCCTTCTGCAGTGCAGAGGGCAGGACCTTCCAGACTGGGACTGTACAACTTCTCACTCTGAGCTCTAGGATTCCAGAGAGATGACATAAATACTGGGGGTGCCCAATTCTCAAGCTATTTCATGTTTATAGGAGTGAGTAGAAACCTGCCAATATTTTAACAATTAAACAATCAGCAGCAAACAATTTTATAGAATCTTTATTGTAAATAGAGGTCATTAACAGTTATTACAAACTGAATCAACTGAAAGTCAAATTAGTAACTCAAAACAGATGTATGTTTATTTTTATATGGCATAATTTGTAATCTTTGCCCCCTCAATGCTTTGAAAAAAGGTTACTAAAATTATCAGCATTTCAGTGGTCTCTTTTTTTGTCAAGTTTAGCACCGTAACATCCTCATTCTTTTAAAGAACTCACTCAAAACTAGGTAGAACTTTCACTGTTCATTCAAAACTATCAAACACCATTTGTTTTTTTCATAATGCAAAAAGAACACAAGTATATTTTTAGATATTACAGACAACACATAGACAGTCCCTACTGTGTGCTGTTTGCACTCTTCCTACCTGCCCATTACACAGCCTCTAAAGTACCTTGCTTTCATTTGTCCCCCTTGTCACTGTCATCTACCTCTAAAGGAGAGTAGTTATTTAAACAAGCGTGGGTCTGCCCCATTTTCCTGGGATCCTGTCTTTGTCCTCTACTCACCCTAAGTCTGTTGCCTGTCGTATCAGTGCTTGATGGAGGGGAGGAATCAGCAGAAGAGGCAAAGTTAAGAATTCAGCTTATAGAAAAATACCATCTGATGGTGAGAATGAGTAGCTGAGGCTTTACTGTTACACAAAATGGATGGTTTGTTCTTGTTCTGCTTCCCAGGGAATTTTCCAGGACTATGTTTCGATGAAGAAGCAAAAGCTACCTGTAAAGTGTCCTAAAATACTATACCTGTTACCTTAACAATCAGTTCTATAAAAACATCAAAATATTCTCTCATGTCCAAAGCACTTTATGGAAATGTATCAAAAACAAGTTATTTCTCAGGGAAGTAAAAATAGATTGTTTCATGAATTACATTCAATGAATAATACTTTGTAACAGTGTTTTGCGGTTTTTGTAAAAATATTTATCTAAACAAAACTGCAAAGCAAATCTAAATAAAGCAGACATGTAATGAATGTAAAATTTACAAATATACTGAGCAGCTGAATGAAAATTCCAATGGATTTTTTCTGAGTATCATTCATATGGGTTTTGAATATCACTACAACTAACAATACCCACAGGTCATAAATTTCACTTCCTCTCTTTTTTTCTTCACTTAAAAACTGTACTCAGTAATAGGCAAGTCAGTCTCTACTGTTTTGTGGTTTGGTTTTTCTATCAGACAGACTGTGACAATACTGAATGCAAATTATTTTTTGTATTGATTTTCTCATCTATATAGTTCAAAGTGTCAAGGACAGAGTATTGTTATATTTAAATGCAAAATGGGGATTATGGTTTATCTCTGCTGCCTACTTTACGGCACACTACTTTGAAGTCTCTCTTCCTGATGTTGCATGTGTGTTAATAATACCAGAATTCCTTTTAAGTTAAGTATGAAACACATTAAAAATCAACAGCCTTGAGGGTTGTAAATCATTACAATGGGTGCTGATGTTAGAAGCAAAGATCAATTCTCATCTGACATAAAAATTACTTGTATTACTTCCTGCATTAGTGCCCTTTAGTCCAGTGCTTCCTGACTCTTCTCAAGGTTTGGCACATATTAAAAAGGTTAATATGTGTCTGGCTCGCTGGGGTAAACTCACCAGCCATCTCTGGCCAGCAGGGCTCGCCTGGGACATGACCTTCCCGTCTCCCAATGTGCCACCTGGAAGGCTGAGGTATACATATCTTGGCAACCCCTTTACCCAGTCAGGCACCCCAGTTGGGGAATGGGGGTAACCCACAACTATGACCTCTCTATAGTATAATATTTTGGAACTGGCTTAAGAAACTTTGAAATCTGATATTGACTGGCCAGTTATTTGACATGAGATTGATTTTCTTTTATCTAGAGTAGCACAACTGTTTTGATTCTTATCTGCATAGGTAAGTCTGAATTAGCCTCTGTTCATCTTTTCTAGAGTTTTAAATACCTAAAAATTCAGTACAGATAGTGATAAAAAGAATGTGGTATTTAGAAACAGGTCTATCTAGGTTTGAATCACATCTGAATTCCAATCCCAACTCTGCTCTTTCCTCAGGCAAGTTTCTTAACTTCTCTAATCCTCAGTTTCCTAAATGGGTCAACTGGGATACCGTCTGCTTACAGTCTGTAGTGAGAACTAGACGTTACACGTGCAATGCTTAGGACAACGCCTAGCAGTGTAAGATGCTCCGTAAGTGACAGCTGTCATCATTTACTAGTTAAAGCTGAGATGGTGCTTTCCTTTCATTTCTACCACATTGCGAACACAGTATTTAACGAGTAAATCAATATTTAATGAGTGAACATTCTCTTAGAGTATTTTCATCCTAGTGCAAATCTAAGGAACCATCAGTTCAGTTCAGTTCAGTCACTCAGTTGTGTCCAACTCTTTGTGACCCCATGGACTGCAGCATGCCAGGCCTCCCTGTCCATCACCAATTCCCAGAGTTTACTCAAACTCATGTCCATTGAGTCGGTGATGCCCTCCATCCATCTCATCCTCTGTCGTCCCCTTCTCCTCCCGCCTTCAATCTTTCCCAGCATCAAGGTCTTTTCAAATGAGTTAGCTCTTCGCATCAGGTGGCCAAAGTATTGGAGTTTCAGCTTTAACATCAGTCCTTCCAATGTACACCCAGGACTGATCTCCTTTAGGATGGACTGGTTGGATCTCCTTGCAGTCCAAGGGACTCTCAAGAGTCTTCTCCAACACCACAGTTCAAAAGCATCAATTCTTCAGCACTCAACTTTATAGCCCAACTCTCACATCCATACATGACTACTGGAAAAACCATAGCTGTGACGAGACGGACCTTTAGTTCCTTACTATCTCCCATATGTGAAGCTCTTTAGTGACCTCACTTGTATGTGAGGATATAGTTGAAAGTAATGCACTAAAAATCTGTCTTTCCTCTTAGAAGCCAAAAGACAGAACATGTAGTATTTATTGATGGTGTACCTTTAAGTATTGTAAGTGGGTCTATCCCCATTAGTTACCAAAAGTTACTTATAGTGAGTCTAAACAGTTGCTTCATCCCTTTATCCTTTAGACAGGAACAGTGGCATTTTAAGAATACTTCTTTAAAGATTAATTTTGATTATATTCATTTCTCTCAATAATTTTAGAGAACTGTAAATTGAAGATCAGTGCAACTCAATGAAATGTATTAGAATTTAGGCTCTCTGAGACTATTTTAAACAGGGAGACTACATAATAGATGCAGCAGTGCACTGCAGATAAAATAATTATGAGTTATCACAAACTCTGTAAAAACATGATATGCATGCCTAGTCTTAAAAAAATAAAAAGTCAAGTCACAATATGAATCTATTGATGTGCTCTTGGGTTCTTCTAGTACAGGTCTCCACAGGGGTTGTCTGAGGTCTGGCAGCCCATGTTCTGACCCGTCACCTGCACTCTGAAGAGCGTTCCGTCAGCGCACATACAGAGTTTGTAACGCACCCAGTCATCACCACCAAACTGGTCTCCGCTGGAAGAACTTGGGAGGCGATTCGTGCTGACCATCACAGTTCCGTTCAGGATGATGCTGTTTTCCTATCAGGAGAAAAATCATACGGTTTATTTACACCCACAAGAAGGGACAGAACAAAAACAATAAACTCACTGGAATATGAGCAAGAATAGAAGGTGGTAAGATAAAGTCAGGACCAAAATAACAAAAAAAAAATTCCCAAACCAATCGAAATTCGACTAGTGACCTCTTAGTAACTGTTCATAAGGTGTGTTTATACACTTAACACAATTTATTTCTCAGTTACCTAAAAATTATATCAAAATTCCTAAGTGCACATAAGACTTACACTGATCAAGTCTCAGATCATTTTCATTTGCTACTACTTAGGAGAGTTTTGGAGAAGGCAATGGCACCCCACTCCAGTACTCTTGCCTGGAAAATCCCATGGATGGAGGAGCCTGGTAGGCTGCAGTCCATGGGGTCGCTAGGAGTCGGACACGACTGAGCGACTTCACTTTCACTTTTCACTTTCATGCATTGGAGAAGGAAATGGCAACCCACTCCAGTGTTCTTGCCTGGAGAATCCCAGGGACAGGGGAGCCTGGTGGGCTGCCGTCTACGGGGTTGCACAGAGTCGGACACGACTGAAGCGACTTAGCAGCAGCAGCAGCAGAAAGAGAATTTTAACTAAGTTTCTGATTGATACGTTTCTGACAATGAACAGAAAAAGAAAAACTAGAAAATGTTTTTCTCTTAGAGAAAAGTAATCTTACTTTCCAATTATTTTTGGAAACACCATAAATGAAGATTCAAGCCATATAATTTTGAAGACCAGATACTCAAAGAAGACTGCCTGGAAGTTCTCTTCTTCCAGCCCACTGTCCCAGGAGCACTACTGTATTGCAGACTCTTTCTTTTTTGGAACTCCTCTCTCTCCCTTCTTCCCTTTTCTTCTTTTCCTTCATTCAATGATTATTTTTAAATGTCTCCTATGTGTCAGACACTATTCTTGGTGTTGAGTACATAGCAGTCAACAGACCGGCAAAGTTCAAGTCCTCATACATTGATGTTTTACTGGGGAGGGGCAGACAATAAACATCTTAAGAGGTAAAACGAACATCATCTGAGAAGAGCAAGTCAGGATAAGTAGAGAGAGAGTGACCAGGTGGGGTTCTACGTTACTGAGGAAGGTCAGGGAAGGCCTCTCTGATAAGGTCACAGTCTGGTGGAAACTGGGTGACATGAGGGAGCAGGGCATGTGGGTGACCGGGCAAAGGAAAGAACAATATGCACGTGGGACTTGTGTTCCAGGAACAGACAGGAGGCCGGTGTGGCTGAAGGAGGTGAGTCACAGAAATAACCAGGGGCAAGACACATGGGGCCAGGGAATGGACTTTGGATTTTATTCCCAATCAGACGGGAAGACATTTGGAGGGTTCTGAATAGAGAAGTGACATGATCTTTTAAAAAGGATTTCTCTGGCTGTTTTTATAGAGAACTGCATACAGGAGTGAAAGAGGAGGCTGTTTTGCCAGTGCAGGCAGGAAATGATGGTGGTCTGCACCATGGTGGTGGAGGTGGAGGAGGTGGCGAGCATCAGCCAGGCTCTGTACATCTTCTGAAGGTAGAGCCCGAAGGCTCTGCTGATGAACCAATGGGCACCATTTAACAAGATGGGAACACTGAGAGAAATACATGTTTGGGGAGGGAGGCAGGATATGCAGACTTTTAGATGTGCTGCGTTTGAGATGCCTATTAGACACTGAAGTGGAGAGGTGGGAAGGCAGTTGGATATATGAATCTTAGTTCAGGGGAGAAAGAAGAAGTTCCAAAGGTGAGTCATCAGCTTATAGAGGGTGCTTAAATCAATGAGAGAAAGTTGATTATGAAGTGATGGAAATCGTTAATTGACTATGTTAGTGATGTTGTTGTTGTTCAGCTGCTCAATCGTGTCCAACTCTTTGCGACCCCATGGACTGCAGCACGTCAGGCCTCCCTGTCCATCACCAACTCCCGGAGCTTACTCAAACTCATGTCCATCGAGTCGGTAATGCCCTCCAACCATCTCATCCTCTGTCGTCCCCTCCTCCTCCTGCCCTCAAACTTTCCCAGCATCAGGGTCTTTTCAAATGAGTCAGTTCTTCACATCAGGTGACCAAAGTATTAGAGTTTCAGCTTCAACATCAGTCCTTCCAATGAATACTCAGGGCTGATTTCCTTTAGGATGGACTGGTTGGATCTCCTTGCAGTCCAAGGGACCCTCAAGAGTCTTCTCCAACACCACAGTTCAAAGGCATCAATTCTTCGGTGCTCAGCTTTCTTCACAGTCCAACTCTCACATCTATACATGACTATGGGAAAACCATAGCCTTGACTAGACGGACCTTTGTCGGTAAAGTAATGTCTCTGCTTTTTAATATGCTGTCTAGGCTGGTCATAACTTTCCTTCCAAGGAGCAAATGTCTTTTAATTTCATGGCTGCAGTCACCATCTGCAGTGATTTTGAAGCCCCCCAAAATAAAGTCTGCCACTGTTTCACCATCTACTTGCTATGAAGTGATAGGACCGGATGCCATGATCTTAGTTTTCTGAATGTTGAGTTTTAAGCCGACTTTTTCACTCTCTTCTTTCGCTTTCATCAAGATTTAGTTCTTCTTTGCTTTCTTCCATAGGGTAGTGTTGTCTGCATATCTGAGGTTATTATTATTTCTCCCGGCAATCTTGATTCCAGCTTGTGCTTTATCCAGCCCAGCGTTTCTCATGATGTACTCTGTGTATAAGTTAAATAAGCAGGGGGACAATATACAGCCTTGACGTACTCCTTTTCCTATTTGGAACCAGTCTGTTGTTCCATGTCCAGTTCTAAATGTTGCTTCCTGACCTGCACACAAATTTCTCAGGAGGCAGGTCAGGTGGTCTGGTATTCCATTTTCTTTCAGAAATAGTACATGAAATTGAGATAGTACATGGAATTTTCAAATTTTGTTCCAATGCTGCCATCTTGTGGTCATATAATTTTACTTTCTTTAAATTTGTAAAGCAGTTTTTTTAATGGAAGTATAGCACAAGCTGGAGTCAAGATTGCTGGGAGAAATATCAATAACCCCAAATATGCAGATGACACCACTCTTATGGCAGAAAGTGAAAAGGAACTAAAAAGCCTCTTGATGAAAGTGAAAGAGGAGAGTGAAAAAGTTGGCTTAAAGCTCAACATTCAGAAAACAAAGATCGTGACATCTGGTCCCATCACTTCATGGCAAATAGATGGGGAAACAGTGGAAACAATGTCAGACTTTATCTTTTTGGGCTCCAAAATCACTGCAGATGGTGACTGCAGCCATGAATTTAAAAGACGCTTACTTCTTGGAAGAAAAGTTATGACCAACCTAGATAGCATATTGAAAAGCAGACACATTACTTTGCCAACAAAGGTCCGTTTAGTCAAGGCTATGGTTTTTCCACTGGTCATGTATGGATGTGAGAGTTGGACTGTGAAGAAAGCTGAGCGCCGAAGAATTGATGCTTTTGAACTGTGGTGTTGGAGAAGACTCTTGAGAGTCCCTTTGACTGCAAGGAGATCCAACCAGTCCATTCTAAAGGAGATTAGCCCTGGGTGTTGTTTGGAAGGAATGATGCTAAAGCTGAAACTCCAGTACTTTGGCCACCTCATGCGAAGAGTTGACTCACTGGAAAGACTCTGATGCTGGGAGGGATTGGGGGCAGGAGAAAAAGGGGACGACAGAGGATGAGATGGCTGGATGGCATCACCGACTTGATGGATGTGAGTTTGAGTGAACTCCGGGAGATGGTGATGGACAGGGAGGCCTGGCGTGCTGCAATTCATGGGGCTGCAAAGAGTCGGACACGACTGAGTGACTGAACTGAACTGAATTGATTTTTACATCACATAAAGATACAAAACCCAGGAAGGGATATGAAATATCTTTAACTGAAAAAACCCCATCAACTTCAGGGCATGGATAGTTATTTTGATATTCTTTAAGAAGTTTTTTTTTGTTTGTTTGCTTGCCTTTTAAAATAATACAGGCATCATTATGCAAAAAAACTTTTTTTTAGAAAGTAACAGGCAAGCAGAAATAAAATAAAAATCATCTGTTACCCTGCTGCCCATAACTAACCACTGTTGACATTTTGGCATAACCTTCCAGGTTTTTATAAACATACATATAATCTGAAAAAATAAAAACAAGGTATTTCACACATTGTTTTACAACTTACTTCCACTTCATAATCTATTGTGAACATCTTTCCATGTCAAAAAAATACAAATACACTATCATTTTTCATAACTACACTTTCCAAACATGGGTTTATATACCCAAGAATCTAGCAATTCACTTAAATTCAAAAAATACTCACAGCCTTTAACTCCACATTACCACCCATGTGGAACTGAATGGTTTTGCCCATAATGAACACGCCTTCATTTCCACGGACAGTGGCACGCCCACCGACTTTTATATTTAGGTCACTAGTAGCATTGCTAGTAATCTGAAAATTAAAAAGAAACTAGTGATGAAGAATTTCTAAATTAAAGTGAGAATTGTTATTAGGGATAGAAGAGTAGAAGTTTCAATGAAAAAATGTGAAAGGCAAGTGTTTTCATTCATATTTTATAGATGTAAAGAGAGATGATTTGATAATGATCACACAAACCAGTTGATGACAAATGTAGAACCAATCTTTTCCACTATTTTGGAGTTAATTCTTTCACAGCACTGTATCAGTAAAACTGCCTCCTCCCCATACACACTTTGTAACTCTAGACAGTAATTCTCTTCCATGAATAAAGCAAAGTAAATAAACCATACCCTTTCAGTAGATGCTTTTTGAACATTCAGACTTTTCACTCCACTTGGCAAATGAAACTCATGAGTTTCATAGTCTGTGCTGAATAAGATATTTTGAGTCCTTGGGTCGAAAAACTGCATGCCAATGTCACTTGTAATAGAAGTTTTGTTCTTTTCCACACTGAGCTTTGTTGTCCCTTGCTGAAAAACAATCTTCAGAAAAACACTTCATCATGAATATGTTTTTGAAAAAGGCTGCATCCAAAATTCATCAAGAGCATTATCAAAAACTCTACAATAACAGACTTTTAACTTCAAGTAATTTTCACTGCCTCTCTCTGACTCCCTCCACCCACTTGGGAGAAGAGTTCTTTCAAATGAGGGCTTACAGGCTTATGTGCTGTAATGCTTGGCAAAAAACAGATGGCTGCCGAGCACAGGGACCCAGAGCTAAGATGGGCAGGGCCAGTAAGGAGGCTTCCTTCAGGTTCTGGCCAGTTATATTAGCCATTCGGCAGGGGTTGCCACTGACTAGATGGATGTATTCCCTACCAGACGGGGTTGCCACTGACTAGATGGACGTATTCCCTACCAGACAACCAGGGAGTAGAGGTTATTCTAACCTGGGAAGGTGATGATTTTTAAAATTTATTTTTAACTGGAGGATAACTGCTTTACAATGTCGTATTGGACACAGTGGGGGAAGGCGAGGGTGGGCCGAAGGTGCTTTATAAAATGGTTTCTTCATATGGAGGAGAAAAGAGTATGCATTCTCATAGTAATTGTATCTATCCCAGAAAATGTTACCATAAACAAAACCTAGAATATTAAGAAAGTACTGAATATTAATAGATTACAAGACCAGTATTATCAAATATAATTATGAATTTTCTCTAAAGGAAAATATCCATTTCAAACAATCAACTTGAGGTTTTTACAAAGAATTTTTCACTAATGTTTCTCAAATAATATGGTTACTTACAGGCTGATTGTTGCCAGTGATGACTAAATTTTCATTTCGCCTTCCTCCTACTGTGCTCTTATAAAGAGGATGTATAACTCCCATGTCAGATACTTGTTTAAATCGAAGCAGACCACTTTCATGAAACTCCATGCTGTCACAGCCATTTGGTCCAATGCGAATCACAGCCCAGATAACAAGTGTTATCTAAAAGAGCAATCAAACCCACTGTTGATAGGCAGCATACATTCTTAACACAACTTGAAAGCAAACAGAAAAGGCGGCTGCCAAAGGATTAAACTTCCTAAATGGTTTCATCAGTGACATAAACACATAAACTGGGTTTCCACTTACAAACAAAACCAATTTTATTTTAATCAAGGTATTATATACAAATCTAAAAGTTAAAAAAAAGGAAGCAGTTTTTTTTTTACCCCCCTCTGTATCTTGTCCACTTTAAGCAATTTTAGCTATTTTTGTCTAGAACTTCTCTCCATATTTCTAAATAAGGTGTGTGTTATGTCTTTACTGATCAATTTTAGATTGTTATCTATTAATCTATTTTAGCAGATGAGAATTTTAGCTCATTTATATTTCTTCTCCCCTAACTCCAGTGCACGTTACATCCATGTTCAGTATTCTCAGCCATTATGACAAAATAAATATTATTCATACTAAGCCAAACACTGTACTATGATGGCAGTTCTTTTCTTGGGCTTTGTGTCTTTCAGTGTCTTTTTGTCTTTCCCTTATTTGCTTAATTTCTCTGAATATCAAACTAAGTCTTTTCAAACTCTCCAACATTTCTATAAAATGTCTCTCAATAAAATGTTCTAAAAGTCCAAACCTCCCAGAAAATGTGTTAGTTCTGTTTTCCTCGCCCAGAACTCTTTCTGGAACCCTCATCTTCTGCCTCTAGTCTGTTCTTGCCCTCTGGGTCTGCCTCACAGCTGTTACCCTGAGCCCTCCCTTCACTTTCATGCTGCAGCTTCCTTGTTCTTTCTCCAGTGTGGGGTACGCAGTTTCCTGTATCCTTGTCTTCAACCTTCTTGGTTTAGTACCTTCTTTCAGTAAAGCAGTCTCCCGTGGCTTCCTTAGGAAGAATGTATGGAAAGTAAATATTTTTTGAGCACGGCTAAGAAAACGTCTCTATAATCTTTCACATTTGATTGATAGTTTAGCTTGACACACATTCCTAGATTCGAAATTATTTTCTGTCTGAATTTTGAAAGCCCTTGCTCTCCTGCCTGCTAGTTTCCAGCACTGCTTTTGAAAGGTCTGATGCCACTCTGATTTTGTGTTCTTTATACGTAGTCTTTTTAAAAAAAATTCTCTGGAAGATTTTAAGATCTTCGCTTTATTCCTGGTCTGCTTAAATTTAACAGTGATAGCTTTGGTGTGAGTCCTTTTTAGGCATCTGCTGGACCAGAATGGGCTTCCCAGGTGGTCTAGTGGTAAAGTGCCTGCCTACCAATGCAGGAGACTTAAGAGATGCTGGTTCCATCTCTGGGGGGGAAAATCCCCTGGAGTAGGAAATAGCAACCCATTCCAGTATTGTTGTCTGGAGAATCCCATGGACAGAGGAGCCTGGCAGGCTACGGTCCCTAGGGTTGCAGAGTCAGATACGACTGAAGCGACTTCACACACACACATGGACCCGGAATGGTAGCTTTCAAATTTTCTTGATTTATTTGATAACATTCTCCCTAGTGTGTTCTTTTCTCTTTCTAAAACTCCTATTAACAGCATGTTCATGGATTAATTTTGTTGAATTTCGTGCAGGTTTCTTTTTTCTTCCAATATCTATGTTATCTATCTACCTACCTATCTATCCATTCATCTACCCACCCATGTGTGTATATTTCTATGAGTTTTTCCATATTCTTTAATTGCTTCTTAATGGCATGGTATCCTTGTTTAATGGACGCAATATCCTCTTACTTCTCTGAAGATAATGATTTTAGTGTTTTATCTTTTTAAAAAATTAGTTTGCAATATTATGATGGTTTGTGCCATACATCGACATGAATCAGCCACGGGTGCACATGTCCCCCCATCCTGAATCCCCCACTCACCTCCCTCCCGACCCCATCCCTCTGGTTTTGAGTGCCCTGTTTCATGCAGCGAACCTGCACTGGTCATCTATTTCACATATGGTAATATACATGTTTCAATGCTACTCTCTCAAATCATCCCACCCTCACCTTCTCCCACAGAGTCCAAAAGCCTGTTCTTTACTTCTGTGTCTCTTTTGCTGCCTTGCATATAGGATCATCATTACTGTCTTTCTAAATTCCATATGTATGTGTTAATATACAGTATTGATATTTCTCTTTCTGAAGTACTTCGCTCTGTATAATAGACTCCAGTTTCATCCACCTCATTAGAACTGACTCAAATGTGTTCCTTTTTATAGCTGAGTAATATTCCATTGTGTATAAGTAAGTAAATGAAAGTCACTCAGTTGTGTCCGACTCTTTGTGACCCCATGGACTATAGAGCCCATGGAATTCTCCAGGCCAGAATACAGGAGTGGGTAGCCTTTCCCTTCTCCAGGGGATCTTCCCAACCCAGGAATCAAACTGGGGTCTCCCACATTGCAGGTGGATTCTTTACCAGCTGAGCCACAAGGGAAGCCCAAGAATACTGGAGTGGGCAGCCTATCCCTTCTCCAGTGGATCTTCCCAATCCAGGAATCAAACTGGGGTCTCCTGCATTACAGGCGGATTCTTTACCAATAGAGCTATCAGGGAAGCCCTGATATTGTGTATATGTACACAACCTCCTTATCCATTCGTCTGCTGACGGACATCTAAGTTTACTGTCATTTGCTACATTTTCTCTATTTCCCTGAATTCCTACTTTCTCCGTGGTTTGGGTGCTTTTGGTCTCAATGATTTCTCAATTCTGGGAGCTTTCCATAAAAATTTACTGATCCCTGTGACTCTGTGTTCATATTTAACACAGTGGTTATAAAAAAGTTCATGGAAAGGTCTCTGTGTGGGGTGGGGCTAGTAACTGACAGGCTTCACAGTAGGGGGATTTAGGTAGCTTTTTCACGGGGACCTGCCAAGTGTCAGCATCTTCAGATCCTGCCCAGAGAATGTAAGCCTGGTGCAGGGAGCTGGAGGTGGGGGATGAGGATAAGGGAGCCTCAAGACTCAGGGTGCAGCACTCCCCTGCTTTCCTGTGGAAACCCATGCCTACCCTCAGCAGAAAGAATCCTGTCTGGTTCAGCGCAGGGTGAGGAGGGGCAGCTCCGTGACTGCTGGCTGGAAGGGGAGCAGGGCTGGGGATCGCATGGGTCCTTCTACGGATTTTTCAAAGCAGCTTTCTGTTTTCGGTTCCCCTCTCACTCCTGCTTTTCAAGCAACTTGTACTTCCACTTCCTGAGGTTTTTCAGGATTCTGCAAGGCACTTCCACCAATGCCCTCTGCAACCCCTCCCCAACATGCAGTTTCTCTTCTCTGGTAAGTTGCCATTCCTTATCCTCCTTTTTGTCTTCAAATATTATGATTTAGAATTCTGATTGCCTCCCGCTTTCTTCCAAGATATTTCTGCTTCTTGACATTGTAACCTTAGGTTGAACTTTTTAGAGCAGAAGTGGATGAAAAATGTCTCTTTTTTTTGCTATCTTAACCATAACTTTTCAATAAAATAAATTCAGAACATGTGCTCCTAGTAAAGCTATAGTTTCAGCTCTTTTCAATTTAAGTGAACAATTAGACACAAATGTTTTAGATGTACATAAAATACAAGGACTGACTTAAGAGTATTAGAAGTAAAGAATACAGTAAACAGAATCCCTGTAGAACTGCTGCATCCATGTTCATGATCGGTGTTAGGGATACCAATAATCACTCTCTGAAAATGTCTGTCCACACACATGCCAGAGGGTTTCACATTTAACTCTCAGATAGTTTCAACCTTGGGTTAAGAGTCTTCTTCTTTAAGAGACCTTCCTGGTGGTCCAGTGGTTAAGAATGTGCCTTGCAATGCAGGGGACATGAGTTCGATCCGTGGTCAAGGAACTAAGATCCCACATGTCGTGGGGCAACTAAACCCATGTGCCACAACTGAGACCTGACACAGCCAAATAAATGAATAAATATTTATTAAAAAGTCTCCTTCTTTAAGAAAGCAATTATCTTTGGAAAAGGTAATACACCAACTCCTCATACCTTGGTGTAAACTAGTCTACCTCAGGTCCTTTCGTTCTTCAACTATAAAGATTTAGGACTGCAAAAGGTAACCTTTTACTGCATCCAAGGTTCACTATTTTTAAGCTGAGGAGGCAAAGTAAATTTGGTAAAAGTTGAAAGAAAACATGAAGGAGTGTATTTTTACGAGAGATGAAGGCAATAAAATCATCTTGGGAAAGGTCTCTTCTGTTGAGTTGATGCTAATCTTTTAAAAGTTAAGTTGTTTACATTTAGAAAATGAAGATCAATGGCATCTGATCCCATCACCTAGTGGCAAATAGATGGGGAAACAATGGAAACAGTGACAGTCTTTATTTTGGGGGGCTCCCAAAATCACTGCAGATGGTGACTGAAGCCATGAAGTTAAAAGGCTCAGAAGAAAAGCTCGGAAGAAAAGCTATGACCAACCTGGACAGCATATTAAAAAGCAGAGACATTACTTTGCCAGCAAAGGTCCATCCAGTCAAAGCTATGGTTTTTCCAGTAGTCATGTATGGATGTGAGAGTTGGACTATAAAGAAAGCTGAGCACCGAAGAATTGATGCTTTTGACCTGTGGTGTTGGAGAAGACTCTTGAGAATCCCTTGGACTGCAAGGAGATCCAACCAGTCCATCCTGAAAGAAATCAGTCCTGAATATTCATTGGAAGGACTGAAGCTGAAGCTCCAATACTTTGGCCACCTAATGGGAAGAACCCACTCATTGGAAAAGACCTTGATGTTGGGAAAGATTTAAGGCAGTAGGAGAAGGGGACGACAGAGGATGAGACGGTTGGATGGCATCACCGACACGATGGACATGAGTTTGAGTAGGTTCCGGGAGTTGGTGAAGGACAGGGAAGCCTGGTGTGCTGGAATCCCTGCAGTCTCAAAGAGACAGATACTACTGAGAGACTGAACTGAACTGAGGATAAGTCTTTCCTCTTACATAAAATCCACATATTAAATTCTTCACTATAGTGATCTAACTGGATAAACCCATAGACCCATCATATCAGAATTTCCCAAACTTCATTTATATGATGATATTTATTAAATCTTTCTCACTTCCTCTTTTTCCTATCAATACATTAATCAGTTCACCAAGCAAGAACTCTTGAAGTCATCATAAACTATTTTTATCCCTGAACTAAAAGCTTACAGTTGATTACTGAGTCCTGCCAGTTCTGTTGTTGACAGGGCTCCATCTTCGGTGATAATCACCATGTAGAGAACTGCAGCCACCTTTGATGTCATCGTATTCTTACCCATCTTACCCAGTTTCAGTGATACTGCAGATTTATCTCTTTAACATGTGAATCTGATCATTGCTATCTACTTAAAACTTTGTTGTGTTTTTCTATCCACTTCAGTATTAAAATCTAATGTTGACATAATACCTGTGTTTCTGGCCCCTGACTTCTAGATGTTACCATATTCCTATACACTATGCTCTATTAATACTAAATTACTTGCAGCACTTACATAACACCTTATTATGTTTCTTTGCCTTTACAAATATTTCTTCTTTTGCTTGTAACATTTTTTTTTCTTTCTTAAATGGTTGATCCATACTTTCTTCAAAGAAGACAATCACATGAGACATCTACTTTGAGATTCTTCCCACCTACTTTTTACCTTTCTCATGAAACCTCCTCTCCCCCTTTACCATTTCTACTGTACTTATTACACTGTAGTTTAATTTTCATTTTATTTATTTTTTCCTACCTAGACTGAAAATTCCTTGAAAGAAGGATCACGGCTTGATCTCTGTCATAGTGCCTAGCATATGCACTCAGTGAAGCTTTGTTAAAGAAGTGACAAATGAATGTATGGAAGTAGAATGTAAAAGCATATGTACTAGTATGCATATGTACACTCAAAATTTTGAAAGTGATTCTTTTTGTTTTGACTAAATGTGAGATAATTTTTCCTTGTAGTACCCTTCTTAGTTTATATTTTGAGAAATAATGTGCACATGCAGTTCCTAAGGTGGACAAATCATTAATATAAAGATTCACTGTTGAATGAGTTAAAAAAAAAAAAAATAAAAGTTAAGTTGTTTAAAGGAAAGAGTCTATAAACATTTTTTTCTAAGTAAAATTAATACATGGTGAGAAATGAAGTATTTCCTGCTGTATCAGTATACAAGGATGTCACAGTCATCAGCAATTGCAGCCCTTCAATGTGAGTTGATGAGCCCTAAGGACACTTAGGAGAAAGCGATGGCACCACACTCCAGTACTCTTGCCTGGAAAATCCCATGGACGGAGGAGCCTGGTAGGCTGCAGACCATGGGGTCGCGAAGAGTCGGACACGACTGAGCGACTTCACTTTCACTTTTCCCTTTCATGCGTTGGAGAAGGAAATGGCAACCCACTCCAGTGTTCTTGCCTGGAGAATCCCAGGCACGGGGGAGCCTGGTGGGCTTCTGTCTATGGGGTCCCACAGAGTCGGACATGACTGAAGCGACTTAGCAGCAGCAGCAGCATACTGTAGTCTATTAAGCATGCAAAAACATTACGTCTAAAAAAACAACTTTCAGGGAATCCTGTTGGTACACCTGGTGGTCCAGTGGTTAGGACCCAGCACTCTCACTGCTGAGGATCTGAGTTTGATCTCTAGTCAGGGAACTAAGATCCTGCAAGCCATGCTGCTGCTACTGCTAAGTCCCTTCAGTCGTGTCCGACTCTGTGCGACCCTAGAGATGGCAGCTCACCAGGCTTCCCCGTCCCCGGGATTCTCCAGGCAATAACACTGGAGTGGGTTGCCATTTCCTTCTCCAATGCATGAAAGTGAAAAGTGAAGTGAAGTCGCTCAGTCGTATCCAACTCTTAGCGACCCCATGGACTGCAGCCCACCAGGCTCCTCCGTCCATGGGATTTTCCAAGCAAAAGTACTGGAGTGGGGTGCCACTGCCTTCTCCATGCAAGCCATGAGGTTAGGCCAAAAAAAAAAATGTACATACCTTAATTAAAAAATGCTTATTTTCTAAAAAATGCTATCACCTGAGCCCTTAGTGAGTATAAACTCTTTGCTGGTGGAGGGTCTTGCCTTGACATTCATGGCTGCTGACAGATCGGGGTGGTGGTTGCTGAAGGGCTGGGGTGGTTGTGGCAATTTTTAAAAATAAGATGATAATGAATTTTGCTGCACTGACTCTTCATGACTTTTCTGTAGTACACATAGCTGATAGCATTTTACCTACAGTATGACTTCTTTCAAAATTGGAGCCAATCCTCTCAAATCCTGCTACTGCTTTTATTATTTATGTGTGTGTGTGTGTGTGTGTGTGTGGCGGGTGAGAGGTCCTCACAGGCACATTTATTCATGCCCGAGAGCAGCAGCACTGCTACAAGCATACACAACGTCCTGTGTTCCCACAACACAGTCAGACCTACATCCCACTCAAGTAAAGCTGGTTAATGATGACCACGAGCAGGTGCAGGACTGGAAACTTACAAGGCTTTACCTCTTTTATCAGCACTCCTGATTTTATAAATCATGAAGCCATGCCTACCCAAATCTCCAGGTAAACGTGGGTATAGCAGGGCTTCACGGAGATCCAAACAGTCTTAACAAGGCTTTGAGGCATCTCTGTGCAGGACCTGCCACTGCTTTATCAACTAAATTTATGTAACAGTCCAAATCCTTTATTGTCATGTCCATAATCTTCATAGCATCTCCCTCAGGAGGAGATTTCATCTCAAGAAACCACTTTCTTTGCTCATCCATAAGAAGCAACTCCTTATCCTTTATCAGGGGGATGGTGGCAATTTATCACATCTTCAGGCTCTTTCTAATTATCTTGATATTTCTACCACATCTATAGTTACTTGATCCACTGAAGTCTTGAACCGCTCAAAGTCAACCATAAGGACTGCAATCAACTTCTTTCAAACTGCAGTGTACATTGATATTTTGACCTCTTCCCATAAACCCCCATTGTTCTTGATGGTATCTGGAATAATGAATTCTTTCCAAAGGCTTTTCAACTTACTTTGCTCAGATCCATCAGAGGAGTCACTATCTACGGTAGCTATTATCCTTAAAAAATGTATTTCTTTTTTTCTTAATAAAAAATATATTTCTTAATAAGACCTGGAAGTCAAAATTATTGCTTGATGGGTGGGCTGCAGACTGGATGTTGTGTTACCAGGCATGAAAACAACACTACATCTACACCACAAACAACGTTGTGCATCTCTATCAGAGCTCTTAGGTGACTGATGCATCATCAACGAGCAGTAACATTTTGAAAGAAACTTTTTTTTTTCCTGAGCAGCAAATCTCAACAGTGGGCTTAAAATATTCAGTAAATTATGTTGTAAACAAGTGTGCAGTTATCCAGACTTGGTTGTTCCACTTACAGAGCCCAGACACAGAAGATTTAGCATAATTCTTAGGGCCCTAGGATTCTCCAAATGGCAAATAAGCGCTGGATGCAACTTAAAGTCACTGGCTGTCTCAGCCCCCAACAAGAGAATCAGCGTGTTCTCTGAAGCCAGGCACTGGCTTCTCTCTAGCTACGAAAGTCTTAGATGGCATCTTCTTCCAACATAAGTCTGTTTTGTCTGCATTGATAATCTGTCATTTAGTGAAGTCACCTTCAGTAATGATCTTAGCTAGGTCTTCTGGATAACTTGTTGCAGCTTCTATATCAGCACAGGTTATTTCACCTTGTACTTTTATGTTATGGAGAGCCTTTTTTCTTAAACGCCATGAACCAACCTCCATTAGCTTCAAACTTCTGCAGCTTCCTTACCTCTCTCAGCCTTCATAGAATTGAAGGGTGTTAGTTACTCTGGATTTGGCTTTGACTTAAGAGAGTTTTGTGGCTGGTTTGATCTTCCATTCAGACAAGTAAAACTTTTTCTGTATCAGCAATAAAACTATTTTGTTTTCTTACCATTCATGTGTTCTCTAGAATAGGAATTAAGTTTTTGTTGTTGTTGTGCTGCAAAGCTTGTGAGATCTTAATTTCTCGACCAGGAATTTAAATGGGCACTTTGGCAGTCAAAGTGTCAAATCCTAACCACTGAACCACCAAGGAATTCCCTAGAGTAGGACCTTCAATTTCCTTTAAGCAGCTTTTCTTTGCATTCACAACTTGTCTAAGTGTTTGGCATAAAAGACCTAGCTTTCAGCTGATTTCAGCTTGTCATGTACCTTCCTCACTAAGCTGAATCATATCTAACTTTTGATTTAAACTGAGAGATACTTGCAACTCCTCCTTTCACTTGAACACTTAAGAGGCCATGGGAACGGCCTCTTAGGGAATGGCTCATCCAGTAAGGAGTCTGTCTACAATGCAGGAGGCCCAGGTTAGATCCCTGGGTTGGGAAGATTCCCTGGAGAAGGAAATGGCAACCCACTCCAGTATTCTTGCCTGGAAAATCCCATGGACAGAGGAGCATGATGGGAGTCAGACATGACCGAGTGACTTCACCTCACTTCACTTCAAGTAGAGAGAGAGAAAGAGTGAAAGGGGGGAAGGGCTAGTGGATGGAGCAATCAGAATGCATACAATATTTATCAATTAAATTCACCATCTTTTATGGATGTGGATAGTGGGAACCCCACACAATTACAATGGTAATATTAAAGATCACTGGTCAGAGATCACCATAAAAATATAATAATGAGAAAAACTCTTGAGATATAGTGAAAATTTCTGAACTGTGACAAGGGGACTGAAGTGAGCAGACACTGCTGGAAAAAGTGAGCATGCTGCCATGCCTGGCACTAACAGGCATGCCTGGGACAAGGCTGCCTCAAATCTTCAATCTGTAAAAAATGCAGTATAGGCAAAGTACAGTAAAGCTAAATGCCAAAAAAACAAGGTAAGAAAGTGTTAGTTGCTCAGTCGTGTCTGACTCTTGGCAACCCCATGGGCTGTAGACTGCCAGGCTCCTCTGTCCATGGAACTCTCCAGGCAAGAATACTGGAGTGGGTTGCCATTTCCTTCTCCAGGGGATCTTCCCAACTGAGGGACTGACTGGGTCTCCCACACTGCAGGCAGATTCTTTACCATGATTTCACTAAAAACAGAAGAAAAATTCCTCATGCTAATTAAGAAAAGAATACTCTGTGCTAAATACTCACAATTAAATTGATGACAGCCAGGATAAACAGGAGGACAATCACACAGATGGCTAAATTGCCCTTTCTCCCTCTCAGTCCCGTTTTATGGAGGCGATCTTCATCGATTGGAATATAGCCGGCTTTAAAGTTACTGTTGTGCTCTTTATTGACATTCCTTCTTTCAACAGCCTTCTCACGCATGGACTTCTTCACAGGACCATTGGAACTTTGCTAAAAGCAAAATAGAACACAATGGAGCAGCTATACCCTCTATTTTGGATGCATTATTTGTTAGGTGCAAATTCATAAGGAAAGAAAGCTGAATTGGTTAGTGATACATTTTCTACTAATAAACCTCAAGTCATGTTGCACTGGAGCTTCCTAGGTGACGCCAGTGGTAAAGAACCCATCTGCCAATGCAGGAGACATGGTTTGATCCCTGGGTTGGAAAGATCCTCTGGAGGAGGGCATGGCAACCCACTCTATCTAGTATTCTTGTCTGGAGAATCCCCATGGACAGAGCCTGGCAGGCTACAGTCCAAAGGGTTGCAAAGCACTGGACACAACTGAAGTGACTTAGCATGCATGCACACACATGTTGAATTGCAGGCTCCAAGCGGGGACATGACTGTACTGAGAAGGGTTGTAGGTAACAGTCTGATAACAGACTTCCACTATCTGCTTTGAATAGTCCTACCATCAGTCAAGTGAACAGCCAGCTCATTTTGGGGGAGAGCTGATAGATATACTCTATAGTGGAACAGTTTTTATTAATAATTTATAAAGATCTGCTTAATCATATACATACTTCATTTACATGAAAAGAATTTAGAAAGGCTAATACACTTTACTTATCACTCCAGTTGGCTAAAGTTAGTATTATCCTAGACCAGCAGTTTTCAAAGTATGGGCTGAGAAACCATGGAGAGGTTTCTTGAAATCCTTTAAGTGTCTGGAGGGTGAAAATCATTTTCAAAAGAAACCCTCTATGATGCTGTTTTCTTTTTTTACTCTTCTTCTCTCATGAATGTGCAGATGACCCTTGAACAAAATGGGTTTGAACAGCATGGATCCACTTATATATGGATTTTTTTCAATAAATGTATTGGAAAAAATTTTGGAGATTTTCAACAATTTAAAAAAACTTGCAGATGAAATACTGAAAAAATTAAAAGATTTGCTGTGAATGTATAAAACATGTAGATACATAAGATGAGTAATAGTTAATATAAAAGTAATAACAATTTCCTTACTGTTTTATAACCTTGTTTTTAAAGAATTATATTATGTACAGTCTCTCTGTCTCATAACTGGAGAAACTGGTTATCAGCTGATCATCCCATATCACTGGCTTTTTAAAAAGGATATGAATATGATTGTGATACTTTATGCCATAAAAAGTTTTTATTTTTACAATTCATTCACAAGTGTATAGGTTAGGCTACCATGAAAGAACTGTACTGATTAACATTTGTTGTTTAGTTGCTGAGTTGTGTCCAGCTTTTTTGAGATCCTGTGAACTATAGCCCATGAGGCTCCTCTGTTCATGAGACTGCCCAGGCAAGAATACTAGAGTGGATTGCCATTTCCAAAAAATTGCCATTTCTCCAGGGGATCTTCCCGACCCAGGGATCAAACCTGAGTCTCTTGCATTGACAGGCAGAACCACCAGGGAAGCCCACTGGCTACATTAAGTTACCATAAAGCAACCATTGTGCTGCTGATATTGCCGGGGAAAATATCAACAACCTCAGAGATGCAGATGATGCCACTCTAATGGCAGAAAGCAAAGAGGAAATAAAGAGTCTCTTGATGAGGGTTAAAGAGAAGAGGGAAAAAGCTGGCTTAAAATTCAGCATTCAAAAAACTAAGATCAAGGGATCTGCTCCCATCACTTCATGGCAAATAGATGGGGAAAAAGTGGAAACAGTAACAGATTTTATTTTCTTGGGCTTCAAAGTCACTGTGGTGACAGTAGCCAGGAAAGTAAAAGATGCTTGCTCCTTGGAAGAAAAGCTATCACAAACCTAGACAGCAGAGAAAAAGCAGAGACATCACTTCACCGACAAAGGTCCATATAGTCAAAGGTATGGTTTTTCTGTCTTTCCATCTGGCTCAGCTGGTAAAGAATCCGCCTGCAACGCGGGAGACCTGGGTTCGATTCCTGGGTTGGGAAGATCCCCTGGAGAAGGGAAAGGCTACCCACTCCAGTATTCTGGCGTAGTTAGAACTGGACATGGGACAACAGACTGGTTCCAAATAGGGAAAGGAGTACGTCAAGGCTGTATATTGTCACCCTGCTTATTTAACTTATATGCAGAGTACATCATAAGAAATGCTGGGTTGGATGAAGCACAAGCTGGAATCAAGATTGCCGGGAGAAATATCAATAACCTCAGATGTGCAGATGACACAACCCTTATGGCAGAAAGCAAAGAACTAAAGAGCCTCTTGTTGAAAGTGAAAGAGGAGAGTGAAAAAGTTGGCTTAAAGCTCAACATTCAGAAAACTAAGATCATGGCATCTGGTCCCATCACTTCAGCTCAAAAGGTTGGGTAAACAGTGGAAACAGTGACAGACTTTATTTTGGGGGGCTCTAAAATCACTGCAGATGGTGATTGCAGCCATTAAATTAAAAGACGCTTGCTCCTTGGAAGGAAAGTTATGACCAACCTAGACAGCATGTTAAAAAGCAGAGACATTACTTTGCCAACAAAGGTCCGTCTAGTCAAGGCTATGGTTTTTCCAGTGGTCATGTATGGATGTGAGTTGGACTGTGAAGAAAGCTGAGTGCCGAAGAATTGATGCTTTTGAACTGTGGTGTTAGAGAAAACTCTTCAGAGTCCCTTGGACTGCAAGGAGATCCAACCAGTCCATCCTAAATGAGATCAGTCCTAGGTGTTCATTGGAAGGACTGATGTTGAAGCTGAAACTCCAATACTTTGGCCACCTGATGTGAAGAGCTGACTCACTGGAAAAGAACCTGATGCTGGGAAAGATTGAAGGCGGGAGGAGAAGGGGATGACAGAGGATGAGATGGTTGGATGGCATCATCGACTCGATGGACAGGAGTTTGAGTAAACTCCAGGAGTTGGTGAAGGACAGGGAGGCCTGGCGTGCTGCAGTCCATGGGGTTGCAGAGTCAGACACACCTTGGCAACTGAACAACAAGGCACTCAGTGATATTTTACTGAAATGAGTATGTCTAATAATTTCAGATACCAGAGATTCCTTCAGACTTAATTTCTCTTGATTTCCCCCTACAAATCCACAGCTTTTTCTCTTTGGGATTCTCAGTCATTTTGAAGAGTAAAAAGAAAACCAGAGACCAAAAAATTTGAGAACCTCTGACTAAGGTTGAATGACATTGTAGGTGATTATTTGGTATATCATGAACATAAAAGGAAGGAGTAGAAATGCTTACTGCCCAACTTTCATATTTTTGAGAGCTTTGAGAAAATTAATTTATTGAATAAGCATTTTTTAAGCTCTTTAGGCTTTAACATTAATCCCATACATAGGAATACAAAATAAATACAGGACAAGATCCTTATCCTCCAGATATTACAAATGTGATTTGCACAATAACGTATTCTGTATGCTCCGATGCCAAAATCAATAGTACAAACAATACATGCTGTGGAGTTCATGGGAGAAGAGACAGCAGGGCTTAGAGTTGTCCGGGAAACCAGAAGGAGCAGGTGAGTCAGATCTGGCAATGCAGGCAGGATCAAGGCGGAAAAGGAGGACAGGTTGTGGAAGTTTTGGGACACCTGTGAACAAATTCTAGTCTTGACATCTGTTTATTTGTGAGTCACTAAAGGTCTCTGAATATGAACAATATATATTTCAGGATGCTAAATGTGTGAGTATTTGCAGGAGACACAGGAAAGAGGAGAATATTAGCAAGTAGGCTGCTGGGATGTTGTCGTAAGGGAAACTCAAGGTATTGACGGCCTAAAACAGGTGGGATGAAAAAGGAGAGATTAAAAATACACTTCAAGAGAATAACTGAGTGAATTTGTAGCCAGGTTTAAAAAAAAAAAAGCCCCTCAGTTTACTGAATGGTGACTAGTTAAACATGGGGAATGAAGCAGGGAGATTTTACATATGCTGCATTTGAACTGAATGAGAAACGACCACATGCCTCAGAGGCAATGAGAAGGATGGTATGAGATATTAGGTCAGTCAGGACTTGACGAATTTGAGTCTTCAGCTTCAAAGTAAATTAAATCTATGAGACTAATATCAGTCTACTGTAAAAAAAAAAAAAAAAAAAAACATGAAGCAGTGGTCCCCAACCCTTTTTGTGGCACCAGGGATCAGTATCATGGAAGACAATTTTTCCACAGACTGGGGTGTAGGGGGATGGTCTGGGGATGATTCAAGGGCATTACATTTATTGCACACTTTATTTCTATTATTATTCCATCAGCTACACCTCAGATCATCAGGCATTGGGTCCTGGAAGTCAGGGACCCCTGTATAGAGCAAAAGAACAAAAGCCAAGGAAGTACTCTTGGAAAACTTTGTGCAGGAGCAATGGAAACTGAGAAATACAAGAAAACTAAGGATGTGCAGCATTGCTGAACTTAATATGGTAAGAATTGCCTCTGTGATTTTCAAACTCTGAGTAGCAAACTGGTAAGTAGAAATAGTCCTGAAAAGATGCCAGCAAGTGTACATTTATTTTCATTGAGAGAGAAGACAATAACTAAAGAATTATGTACTGTCAGAGGAAAACTGTGCTTGTTCTTGTTGTTAGGATCTTTCTGTCCCTTTCCAACAATTTGTAGGAAGACTCACATGTTTGATGGCAGAGGGAAACATGCCAAGAAGGACAAAGACCAGATACCTCAGAGTAGGGCAGAGTAATGAGGGAAATAAGATCCTCCAGGAGACAGGAAAGAAAGTGAATGTACAGAAGAGTCTTAAAAGGTGGGCTCCCATTTCATTCAAATGGTTCACACCAGGAAGAGAAACCATTTCTATTTTTCCTCGGGATGTAAAAGGCAAGGTCAGCTCTCAATAAAGAGCAGAGAGGGCATCTGGAATCTTACTGTGGTTGCAGGGGTAGCAGGCTGGTTGAGGGCTTATGGAAAACAGAAAAAGGCAAGAATAATCATTGTGGGTAATGTGGCAGACAAAATTTTTTAAACTCCACCAAGCAGCAAGCATAAACATCTTTTAATTTCATGGCTGCAATCACCGTCTGCAGTGATTTTGGAGCCCAGAAAAATAAAGTCAGCCACAGTTTCCACTGTTGCCCCATCTATTTCCCATGAAGTGATGGGACCAGATGCCATGATCTTAGTTTTCTCAATGTTGAGCTTTAAGCCAACTTTTTCACTCTCCTCTTTCACTTTCATCAAGAGGCTCTTTAGTTCTTCTTCACTTTCTGCCATAAAGGTGGTGTCATCTGCATATCTGAAGTTATTGATATTTCTCCTGGCAATCTTGATTCCAGCTTGTGCTTCCTCCAGCCCAGCGTTTCTCATTATGTACTCTGCATAAAAGTTAAATAAGCAGGGTGACAAAATACAGCCTTCACGTACTCTTTTTCCTATTTGGAACCAGTCTGTTGTTCCATGTCCAGTTCTAACTGTTGCTTCCTGACCTGCAAACAGGTTTCTCAAGAGGCAGGTCAGGTGGTCTGGTATTCCCATCTCTTTCAGAATTTTCCACAGTTTATTGTGATCCACACAGTCAAAGGCTTTGGCATAGTCAATAAAGCAGAAATAGATGCTCCAAAATCACTGCAAATGGTGATTGCAGCCATGAAATTAAAAGACGCTTGCTCCTTGGAAGGAAAATTATGACCAACCTAGATAGCATATTAAAAAACAAAGACATTACTCTGTCAACAAAGGTCCGTCTAGTTGAGGTTATGGTTTTTCCAGTGGTCATGTATGGATATGACAGTTGGACTATAAAGAAAGCTGAGCACTGAAGAATTGATGCTTTTGAACTGTGGTGTTGGAGAAGGCTCTTGAGAGTCCCTTGGACTGCAAGGAGATCCAACCAGTCCATCCTAAAGGAGATCAGTCCTGGGTGTTCATTGGTAGGACTGATGCTGAAGCTGAAACTCCAATACTTTGGCCACCTGATGCGAAGAACTGACTCATTTGAACAGACCCTGATGCTGGGAAAGTTTGAGGGCAGGAGGAGGAGGGGACGACAGAGGATGAGATGGTTGGATGGCATCACCGACTCAGTGGACATGGGTTTGCGTGAACTCTGGGAGTTGGTGATGGATAGGGAGGCCTGGCGTGCTGTGGTTCATGGAGTCGCAAAGAGCGGACACAACTGAGTGAGTGAACTGAACTGAAGCGGTAAGAAAGGCTTTGTAGAAGAGCTTTCAATCTACTTAACAGGTTTAACACAAAACAAGTTGCTGAATACAGTCGTGTAGGTTGTGTATCCACATGAGGTGCAGAAGCTATGAGGGCCTGTCGACACTGCAAACATTTTAGAGCTGAATTTGTATTTTGGTAGTTTTTCGGCCAGAGAAAGTAGAATATCTTAGGGAAAGTGAGTTTGCTTCTAATTTTCACAGATCCAGTATAGGATTATGACAGTGATGTCAGACGGGCAATTTAGAACTCTTAGCCAGACTCTGAATACAGGTCTACATAAGAGAGAGACAGGGCACATCTTACCTTCTTGGGATGAATTCTTTACTTTTCTCTGTCAATTCATGTACATCAGTATATTTCATTCTTTGTACTTACCATTTACTGATGAGTTACTATATGCCAGATGTTCCAGACTACAAAGACGTGCAAGGCATAGCACCTACTTTCAACAAACTTACTTACAGGCCAGCAGAGTAGATAGATGGAGTCATTAGCAATTACAGCTCAACATGGCAAGTGCAGTGGTAGAGCAATGAAACTGAAAAGAGTGCATAAGAGGAATACCCTTTGACTTATCAAGGTCATGAGTTGACGATTCTTCAAAAAAGCTGGGGCCTCAGTTGAACATTGAAGGACAAACAGAAGTTAGCCAAGTAAAGTACCAAGAAAGGCCTTCCAGGCAGAGGAAACATCATGAAACTGAGTAGAGGTCATCTTGTGCAAACTAATGTTGGTAATTTTATATGGATGGTGAAGAAGATGAGTATACGAATGGGACAAAATAAGAAGTGCAATGTGGTTGTGCTTGCATGCTAAGTCACTTTAGTCATGTCCGACTCTTTGCAACCCTATGGACTGAACTCCTCCAGGCTCCTCTGTTCATGGGATTCTCCAGGCAAGAATACTGGAGTGGGTTACCATGCCCTCCTCCTCCAGGGGATCTTCCCCACTCAGGGATTAAACTTGGGTCTCCTGCTTTGGAGGTGGATTCCTGACCGCTGAGCCACTGGGAAGCCCCAAGATGTGGTTAGGGATCAATAAATGAGTAGATATAAGTACCACATCAAGAATGACAGACTCTATTCTGAAGGCAATGGGGATTTAAAATAGGTTAGTGATAGATTTGCATTACAGCAAAATTAAACCAAGAAGAGTTGAACTGGAATAGATGAGTTTAGAGATGGAGACATCAACAGCAGGTTTCCCTAACAGTCCAAAGGAAGGCTTGACTGAATTTTGACACTGCACATCAAGATTTGGGAGAGTCCTCAAGAGGTAGAACTGAAAGGATCCGGTGATTGACTGGATGTGAGTGTTGCTTAGGGGGATCTAAGATGACCCCCAAGTAGGGCCTGATACATAATTTGTGGGGTCTAGAGCAAAAAGAAAATGTGAGGTTCTCTGCTCAAGTACCAAGCCTGGGAGAGCAGAGCATTAACCCAAAGGTGGGTCCATCCTGAGCTCCCTTGAGCCAGTCCTGCTTGTGGCAAGGTGAACCAAGTGAATGGATGGTTGTAGCCCTTTTAATGGTGAGTGTGATGCACCATTCACCATTAAAAATTTCTGACTTTGGGGTGCCCGTGGAAAATTCAGTTAAATTCCGACTGGAGACATAAATACCTAACTCTGAAGTGGAGAATAAGGGATGGATCAGATTGCCCAGTCTTTGTGTAAAGCAAGAATAGAAACTAGGTGGAACTCCCAAGAGTATCAACAAGTGATGCAGATGAAAAAAGAACCGTCTAAAACAGGCGCTGATAATTCAGGAGGGAAATCACAAAAGCAAGGGACAATTTCAATCTCAACAACTCCAAGAAGCTTTGTCTCAATTTCACTCATTCCTTTACATTTTATTGTTTAGGTGCTGTAGCTTGCCTACCATCTTTAGCTGATTTTTCTGCATTTATCTGGCAGTTTGACTTTAACTTTGAAGGCAGATGTCATGTCTTTTATTTTTCATGGCGCTCAGCATCACTGTTCCAGTGATATCTACCTACTATGTCTCTAAAAGCAGTTAATTACTTAAGAAAATCTTTCCAGACAAGATTTTTCTGGAAACAGAATGTTGGCTACCTGGCTCATTTATTTTTTTCAACAATGCTGAAGAATGAGACGTTTCCAAAGAAACTATCCTACCACAGTTTATTGTTAAAGGAAAATAACAGTTAAGAAGGGAGGAAGAGACTATCAAAATTATTTTTATTATAACAAACCACCCTAGTAACTACAGGTGTGTGTGTGTGTGTGTGTGTGTGTAAATGTGTGCATGTGTGTGTAAGTGTGTGCATAATGTATAGCCTGCTTTTGGGGAAGAAAATAGCCTTTTAAGCTATTCTAAGTTACAAGTTTACAATGCAGATTAGGGAATACTTGATAAAGGATTTTAAAAAAATGATTTTAAACCAACTGGATAGGAGACAGTCTTGTACTGATTGGCGACTTAGTCTCCAGAACCAAAGCGGGAGGAGAAACGTGGCTGTCAGCCTAGGGGGATGGCACACAAGAAGTGGCCGCAAGCTGATATCCAATAACAGCTGACTGTTTTTTGGCTGGTATCAGGGGAGGCTGGCGGCTCGTTGGCTGGGGTTATTTTTATCCGCATCTTCGCTGGCCATGGAGCAGGACATGTCCCCGGTACGTCCTGGCGGAGGCTCCCGGCTGCCTCGACCCCATCCCAGGCCTCCAAGACAGCGCCCCTCCTGACCTCGCCAAGGGACAGCCAGGCCAGGCCGGGAGCCCGCGGCTGGCTCCCCCTTATCCGCCCCGGAGACCCTTGCCCGGGGTCCCGCCCGGCCTTCGCCAGCATCCCGGGCTGCGGACAGCTCCCGCCCAGCCCCGCCCCGCGGAGCCCGCCCTCGCGCCCCAGCCCCCGCCTGCCGGTCCTACGGAGGACCTCACCGGCAGGACCCCAGCCTCCCCCGGCCCTCCAGCCCCCGGCTGCGGCGGGGCTCACAGACCTGCTCCGTGGCCGCCGCCGCCGCCGCCATCTTCCCGCGCCCGCCGGCTCCGCCGCCCTCCCGGCCGCCTCCGCACCTCGCGCGCCTGCGCTTGCGCGCTGGAGGGGCGGGAGGGGCCCGCCGCTCCTCGCCCCCGCCCCCCATCTCCAACCCCGCCCCGCCCAGGCCGCTGGTGCCAGCTCCGCTGCCCCCGGCGCCCAGGCAGTGGCCTCCGGGAGCGTTTTCTCGCACACCGGGATTCCGTTCGACCTCGGGCCGCCTCTGGATTCTTCCAAAAGGGCGCCCTCAAAATACAGAGGACCCCTCTCCCTTCCCCTCCATTCCCCAGCAAGGGGTGGGGGGCGGTGCTGGTGCCATCAGGAGGGCTCCTTGCTTCACGAGTCGGGGGTCTCCTTGGCTGGGTGGGGAGGGCGCATTTGCAGAGTACATGTGGACGAGGGAGGAGGTGGTGACAACGTGGACAGAAGTTAACAAGTTGCTGACAGGCAGCTAAAATCTTGAAAACCGAATGTCCTTAAAGAGGACAGTCACTTCAGGGATGCTGCTTAGTTTTGGCGGGCCGGTGAAGGCTGATGCTTTTTTTCTGTGGTTTTGGAGGTGGGTTGAAGATAGTGTGATGTATCTCCTGGGGAATCCAATTTAACAGATGTTTACTGCACACCAGGAAGGCACTCAGATATACAAGTAGCTCGAGTACACATTCCTTGTTCCCTGTCAAGTCAATATAATCCAATAATCCTCTTAGTTTAAAAAAAAAAAAAGAGAGGGCAGTGGTGAGCAAGGTGCGTTAACTATTCCTCAAGTAGCTGAAACTTCTTCTAAGCATCTTGGGACCCCAGGCCTGCCTAACTCAACAGGAACACCAGAGAGACCTGCTGGCCAAATTTTTCTTTCTCTAGGAACTAAATCAGTTTTGCTTTTTGATGACCGGAGCTGATGTTTCTCTCTCTGCGTACTTTACATCAGAGGATTGCCAAGAAATTGTAGTTAGAAGATTCAGCTCTCTCACCCGGTAAATCCTTTATAATCTTTCCCGTCTCTCCTCTAGTTTTGGCTAAGATCAGTACCTAGCTGGTCATCAAGTTCTGCAAATCCTTTCCAAATGCTGGAACCAATTGACTTGCATCTCTAGGCTGACTCCTTCCTGGATCTCTAGGACAAGCTTCATCTTAAGCAGAAAGACGGTTTCTGCTTACAGCTCAATGCTTTGGGGAATCAGCAGTAAGCCTCTGATAATAGTCTGGCTGTGGTCCCAATAATCCACTCAGATAACTGGGCTTTTGACTGATCCTTAATTCCTATCTCTAATTCTAGTCCTCTAGTCCTTACTTCCTATGCTTTGCTTCTTTTCCTTCTGCTTGAAAAGTCCTTCTCTTTTTCTCTGTCAAGCACACTCTTATTCATCATTCAAAAATCCATTCAAATGTCATGTTCTCTTTGAGCCTTCCTACATGCCTGGGCAGTCTGTCCCTTAATTCTGCTCCTTGTCTTCTACATGTATTTCAGAGTGCATTGTATTCTATTTTGTTTACCTGTCCTAAGTTCATCAAAAAAATGGGGAGCTCTATCTGGAAGATCCGTATCTTACTCATCCTTCTATCTCCAATGCTTAAGACAGTAATGAAGCTTAATAAGTATCTTCAGTTCGGTTCAGTTCATTTCAGTTCAGTCACTCAGTCGTGTCTGAACTTTGCGACCCCATGAATTGATGCACGCTAGGCCTCCCTGTCTGAAGAAGGCAATGGCAGCCCACTCCAGTACTCTTGCCTGGAAAATCCCATGGATGGAGGAGCCTGGTAGGTTGCAGTCCATGAGGTCGCTAGGAGTCGGACATGACTGAGCAACTTCACTTTCACTTTTCACTTTCATGCATTGGAGAAGGACATGGCAACCCACTCCAGTGTTCTTCCCTGGAGAATCCCAGGGACGGGGGAGCCTGGTGGGCTGCCGTCTATGGGGTCGCACAGAGTCGGACACGACTGAAGTGACTTAGCAGCAGCAGTAGAAGCAGCAGGCCTCCCTGTCCATCACCATCTCCCAGAGTTCACTCAAACTCCTGTCCATCGAGTCAGTGATGCCATCCAGCCATCTCATCCTCTGTCATCCCCTTCTCCTCTTGCCCCCAATCCCTCCCAGCATCAGTCTTTTCCAATGAGTCAACTCTTCGAATGAGGTGGCCAAAGTATTGCAGTTTCAGCTTTAGCATCAGTCCTTCCAATGAACACCCAGGACTGATCTCCTTTAGAATGGACTGGTTGGATCTCTTTGCAGTCCAAGGGACTCTCACCACGGTTCAAAAGCATCAATTCTTTGGCCCTCAGCTTTCTTCACAGTCCAACTCTCACATCCATACATGACCACTGGAAAAACCATAGCCTTGACTAGACGGCCCTTTGTTTGAAAAGTAATGTCTCTGCTTTTTAATATGCTGTCTAGGTTGGTCATAACTTTCCTTCCAAGGAGCAAGCATCTTTTAATTTCATGGCTGCAATCACCATCTGTAGTGATTTTGGAGCCCCCCAAAATAAAGTCTGACACTGTTTCCATTGTTTCCCCATCTAATTCCCATGAAGTGATGGGGCCAGATGCCACGATCTTCGTTTTCTGAATGTTGAGCTTTAAGCCAACTTTTTCACTCTCCTGTTTCACTTTCATCAAGAGGCTTTTTAGTTCCTCTTCGCTTTCTGCCATAAGGGTGGTATCATCTGCATATCTGAGGTTATTGATATTTCTCCTGGCAATCTTGATTCCAGCTTGTGCTTCTTCCAGCCCAGTGTTTCTCATGATATACTCTGCATATAAGTTAAATAAGCAGGGTAACAATATACAGCCTTGACTGACGTACTCCTTTTCCTATTTGGAACCAGTCTGTTGTTCCATGTCCAGTTCTAATTGTTGCTTTCTGACCTGCATACACGTTTCTCAAGAGGCAGGTCAGATGGTCTGGTATTCCCATCTCTTGAAGAATTTTCCACATTTATTGTGATCCACACAGTCAAAGGCTTTGGCAGAGTCAATAAAGCAGAAATAGATGTCTTTCTGGAACTCTCTTGCTTTTTCCATGATCCAGCGGATGTTGTGAATTTGATCTCTGGTTCCTCTGCCTTTTCTAAAACCAGCTTGAACATCTGGAAGTTCACGGTTCACATATTGCTGACGCCTGGCTTGGAGAATTTTGAGCATTACTTTACTAGCGTGTGAGATGAGTGCCATTGTGCGGTAGTTTGAGCATTCTTTGGCATTGCCTTTCTTTGGGATTGGAATGAAAACTGACCTTTTCCAGTCCTGTGGCCACTGCGGAGTTTTCCAAATTTGCTGGCATATTGAGTGCAGCACTTTCACAGCATCATCTTTCAGGATTTGAAATGGCTCAACTGGAATTCCATCACCTCCACTAGCTTTGTTCGTAGTGATGCTTTCTAAGGCCCACTTGACTTTACATTCCAGGATGTCTGGCTCTAGGTCAGTGATCACACCATCGTGATTATCTGGGTCATGAAGATCTTTTTTGTATAGTTCTTCTGGGTATTCTTGCTACCTCTTCTTAATATCTTCTGCTTCTGTTAGGTCCATACCATTTCTGTCCTTTATCGAGCCCATCTTTGCATGAAATGTTCCCTTGGTATCTCTAATTTTCTTGAAAAGATCTCTAGTCTTTCCTATTCTGTTGTTTTCCTCTATTTCTTTGCATTGATCGCTGAAGAAGGCTTTCTTATCTCTCCTTGCTATTCTTTGGAACTCTGCATTCAGATGCTTATATCTTTCCTTTTCTCCTTTGCTTTTCACGTCTCTTCTTTTCACAGCTATTTGTAAGGCCTCCCCAGATAAGTATCTTAGAAATCTGTAATACCCCAGTTTCTAAGACTAGCAGCTCTGCCTTGGTTTTGCCAACCTGTCTCATACATAGAGACAAAGTGCCTTGGCAATACCACCAGTAAAAATTTAATACCACCACTAAATTTAAAGGAAATCACATACAATTGGGTCAGCAAAAGCTAAAAGATTTTCTTCAAATAGTAATATAGGCCCCAACCCAAAGGACTAACACGGACAGCTGTAGGATAAGAATAGCATGGCACACACAGAAGAGGACTGGGTAGAAGCCTGACTAGAGCAGAACAGATTATGCCTTTAGCCACATGTGCTGAGGGTTTGCAACTGTCCCCAGTGGAAATTATGATGAGGATCCCACTGAATATCCTTGGAGCTCCTTGCATACAAGCTTCTTACATACAAACATCAGAAAACACACACAGCTCTTGCTATACTGAGGAGTTTGGTTGCTCTTTTGTTGGCTTCATAAAATCCCTAATTAAAAATCTCTCCAGCTAACTGATACAGGTAAAATTCAAAGTGGACAAAAGTAAGAACTTTCAGAAAGCCTATTCCATCCAGATGTTTGGCTCATTACACTTCTCTAGAAAAAAAGGCTCCTGGCTGGGTGGTAGAATTATGATGCTTTAAGAACAACCAATAGCTATTAAATTTGCTCTTCTACCTCTATGGGGTTATGACCTCAGATATAAAGCAGCCTATCATCTCCTTCCTGCCTTCTTTCCTTCTTTGTTTTCCTTTCTTCTTTCTTTTACTTCTTTCTCTTTTGTTAATAGTTTAACAAACATTTATAGAGGGCTTAGAATGTGCCACTTGCTGTGCTGAGGATATTAAACTAAATAGACCTTTGCCCTTTTCTTTAAGAAACTCACAAGCTTATATAGGATGCAGACAAATAAGTTTAATATAGTAGGATAACAGTATCAACATTTCTAAAGTTAGAGAGACAAAGCATAAAGAAGAGAGTGATGAGCTTTGTGGGGGTGGGGGAGTTAGGAAGATTTTGTCAGTTTGAGCTGAGTTTAAATTTATTAAAAGTGTAACTTTGGAGGAACCCCGTGTTTATTTCTTGGAGATTAGCTCTATTAGTTATTTCAGCAAGCCTGCAAAATAAATTGTATGCCAAAAAGAGGTTCAACTTTTAATATTGGCTAACGCTCTCAGAATCAAGGCCTGACCTCAACTGAACTGTGAACCAGAAATTGAGACAACAAGCGACATTTGCTCAATCTCAACCATAACCAATATGTTACAAAAAAAGGGGCGGGGTGGGAAACAACATTAAAGAATGTCAGAACTGCAAGAGATCTTAGAGCTCATCAAGTCCATGTTTTTCATTATGTAGATGGAAGAAAAGTGAGGCTCAGAATGATTAAAGACTTATGTAAAGTCATGAGAAACCACTAACTGGAAGAGTGTGAGATAAAACAAGAGTATCCATGTTTCAAATTTATTGTCCTTTGAACTTCTCTAAGATAATCTGATAGTGTACCAGAAAGAAAGATTTGATTTTTCTTTTATTTCCAAATAAATGCCTGCTTGATAATATCCTGAAATAAATAGGAACAAAATTAGAGCATCAAAAGATTCTTCAAATAGAACCTTTACTTATCTATTTCCATATATATATATATATATGGAGGGACTCTAACCCTTCCTTTATCATATATATATATATATATATAAAACACTTCCTTTATCATATATATATATATATATAAAAAAAGTGAAAGAAAGTGAAAGTGAAGTCGCTCAGTCGTGTCTGACTCTTTGCAACCCCGTGGACTGTAGCCTACCAGGCTCCTCTGTCCATGGGGTTCTCCAGGCAAGAATACTGGAGTGGGTTGCCATTTCCTTCTCCAGGGGATCTTCCAGACTCAGGGATCGAACCTGGGTCTCCCGCATTGCAGGCAGATGCTTTAACCTCTGAGATGCCCGGAAGCTATATATATATATACATATATATATATATACACATATACATATAGACTTTAAAAACAGAATCTCAACCTTGTTGAGTGCATGCTTATAGTTTGAAGCATGTGGATTCTTCTTTAATCAGCAATGTCTACTGTTTGCATTCCAGGGTCTAACTCTCTCTTAAATTGATTGCCATCCTGCACCCATCAAAAGTGCTAAGGAAGTTCAGTTCAGTTCAGTTCAGCCGCTCAGTCGTGTCCGACTCTTTGCAACCCCATGAATCACAGCACGCCAGGCCTCCCTGTCCATCACCAACTCCTGGAGTTCACTCAGACTCACGTCCATCGAGTCAGTGATGCCATCCAGCCATCTCATCTTCTGTCGTCCCCTTCTCCTCCTGCCCCCAATCCCTCCCAGCATCAGAGTCTTTTCCAATGAGTCAACTCTTCGCATGAGGTGGCTAAAGTACTGGAGTTTCAGCTTTAGCATCATTCCTTCCAAACAAATCCTAGGGCTGATCTCCTTCAGAATGGACTGGTTGGATCTCCTTGCAGTCCAAGGGACTCGAAAGAGTCTTCTCCAGCACCACAGTTCAAGAGCATCAATTCTTCGGCACTCAGCCTTCTTCACAGTCCAACTCTCACATCCATACATGACCACAGGAAAAACCATAGCCTTGACTAGACGGACCTTTGTTTGAAAAGTAATGTCTCTGCTTTTGAATATGCTATCTAGGTTGGTCATAACTTTCCTTCCAAGGAGCAAGCATCTTTTAATTTCATGGCTGCAGTCACCATCTGCAGTGATTTTGGAGCCCCAAAAAATAAAGTCTGACACTGTTTCCCCATCTATTTCCCATGAAGTGATGGGACCGGATGCCATGATCTTTGTTTTCTGAATGTTGAGCTTTAAGCCAACTTTTTCACTCTCCACTTTCACTTACATCAAGAGGCTTTTTAGTTCGTCTTCACTTTCTGCCATATGGGTGGTGGCATCTGCATATCTAAGGTTATTGATATTTCTCCCAGCAATCTTGATTCCAGCTTGTGCTTCTTCCAGTCCAGCGTTTCTCATGATGTACTCTGCATATAAGTTAAATAAGCACGGTGACAATATACAACCTTGACGTACTCCTTTTCCTATTTGGAACCAGTCTGTTGTTCCATGTTGGGATCATCATTAAGGGCACTTATGAGGGCATCTACTTATTCCTACAGGTATGGAAGTTCTAAGCTTGTATCAAGTAACATCACCAGAGAGCTAAGAAATGGGGTGTCAATTGCTTGGCCCTCTCTTTGATGGCATGTGTTCTAGTGTTACCCCCATTGGCATTGATCAAAGGTGACTGCAAGAAAGTCACATGAAGATTGTTTCTGTATTTTCTTTACAAAGGAGAGGTTATTAAGGACACATTCATCTGTTATTCTATACTCTTTGGAAAGGAATAAACATATTTAAGGACTGGTACCAAAAAATGTGCTTTCATTCAAAAAATTGGTATGTGTACTTTAAAAATCAAATGGTAATCATACCACCCAGTTTCCTTTTTTCTTGACTGCCACATAGCCCCAAAATAAATGTAAAATAAGGCTCAATATTAGTACACAGACTTAAACTGGGGGCACATTTGTTTTTTTTTCATTAATTTTTTTCTAAATCTAACAAAGATGTTTTCTACAAACCTTTTACTGTAAGTGATCTGAGATCCTCTTTTGGAAATTTTAGGAGGATAAATAATGAATAAGTACGTAAAACATTTCCTTTGTTTTGAGTACTTGAGAGTTATGCTTGTTATTAGTAAGCATCAAGTTCTTGCTAAGGACAACCATGCTCCAGAGCTCTATGGAAACTAAGAGGTGTATGAAATGACTGGGAAACCTGAAGGGTCTTGAATCTACTTGTGGTGGTCAAGTTTGTAGAGATAAGGTCAGGTAGCATATTCTAAGTGATTTCAGGCTCATTCTATCCTAAGACTCCATACGTCTATTAAATGAGTAATATGAACATTTGGTCAAAGCATATTCTATTTTGAGTTGGCTTAAATATTGATATTTTGAGTAACATTTTTTTGAAGGTGATCAAGTTTTTGGATAGCTGTTTCTGAGTAAGTTTTCATAAAAGCAGTTTGTGTTCATGGTGGAAATTTGAAAAATTGGGAAAGTATAAAGGAACCAATTAAAATCATCCATAATCATGCCTTGGGTTCATGTTGTATAATGTAAGACAATATATATAATTTACTACTACTACTACTACTAAGTCACTTCAGTCGTGTCCGACTCTATGCGACCCCATGGACTGCAGCCTACCAGGCTTCTCCGTCCATGGGATTCTCCAGGCAAGAACACTGGGGTGGGTTGCCATTTCCTTCTCCAATGCATGAAAGTGGAAAGTGAAAGGGAAGTCGCTCAGTCGTGTCCGACTCTTAGCGACCCCATGGACTGCAGCCTACCAGGTTCCTCCATCCATGGGATTTTCTGGGCAACAGTACTGGAGTGGGGGTGTCATTGCCTTCTCCAATATATAATTTAGAGACATGCTTTTTTTCATTTAACATTATATAGTAGTAATTCCTAGATACTAGCTGTTCAAAAATGAGATTTCTATAGTGAAACATTCCATTGAATAATTTACTCAATCAGCAGCCCTATTGTTGCTTTATATGTTTCCAACCTACCCTTCGCTGTTTAATATTAGTACTGTGACCTATTGTACATGTGTAGTAATAGTAATCATAGCATTTAGGAAGCAAATTTATAACATTTGCTATAACATGTCAAGCACTGTGTTGCACTTCACATGAATGATCTTATTTAATAACACTGTGAAGTAGGAACTATAGTAAGATGATATAAGGGCTTCCTAGATGGCTCAGAATCCATCTCAGGAGACGCTGTTTGATCCCTAGGTTGAGAAGATCCCCTGGAGGAGGAAATGGTAACCTATTCAGTATTCTTGCCAGGACAATCCCATGGACAGAAGAGCCTGGCAGGCTACAGTCATAAAAGAGTCCCAAACGACTGAAGCAACTGAGCACACAGGCATGCAAGATGATATAAACAAGGACTAGAGGTTAATTAAAGTGTAACAGTAAGGAGGAGGATTTAACCCTGAGTCTGACCTAAGCAAATATTACAACTTGGTTTTTATTAATAAGTAAATCAGACTGTTCAAAGATTCCAATTATCTATAAAAATGTGCATTAACTTAAGAAATCTATAAGCTTCTTCATTGCCTTCCTCATTCTTTATATTTTTTAAAGAAAGTCAGTAATGAACATTTATTTTTTGTAGTTTAGCAATTGTTATTGCACTATGATAAAATGTGTGTTCTCTTTATATTCTTTCTTCTTTTTGTTGACATATAATTAAAATAATACATTACGTACAACATAGTGATTCAATATTTGTATATAACGTGAAATAATCACTACAATCAGTCTAATTGATATCTATCACCAGACATAGTTACAAGTTTTTTTTCTTGTGGTGAGAACTTTTATAGTCCTTATTTTGTGGTCTACAGAAGATAGTAAGAACACAGACTCCAGAATGAGCCTTTCATTTTTATCAGAGGACAGTAAAACCACTAATTAAGAGGAAAAAAGCGGGTGAGGGCAAAAAGTCTTAAGTTTACCATCAGTGGACATGTTCAATGTTCATAACTCTTAAATACCTGAAAAAAAAAAAAGAAGAAACTGAATTAAACTAGCTAATCGACTAGCTAGCTGAGGTCCTGCTTCCACCCGCTCCGTTTTAAAAAAGATAGATTAGGATGATTTGCAATCTGCACATTATTTGACGACATTGAAAATACGGGTACTAAAGTGCTTAATGATGGTTGAAATGGTTTCATTTCTTAAGTAGTCCAAACTACCACTGTGGCTTAATACACCTTTTGAAATAGTGCCAAAACCGGCTCTAAACCTGCACAAAATCTCAATTAGAGAATTCATAATTAAATAACTTTAGAGTGCTTAATGATTCTAAAAACAAACCAAATATTATTTAAACCTGATTGACTTTAATTTGTGAACATCCTGGAGCTAAAATCTATTTAGCTGGGCACCCACCAAATCCTAGATGTTACAAAGGAAGAAATAAAGTCTTGAGAAGTGAAAGAATATAGGAAGGAGCCAAACAACTGCTTTCTTCACCGCCTAACCAAAAACGTCTAGAAAGAAAGAACCTTTGCTTTCCTAGACAAGAGGCCTCCGGCTGCCCAGCATCGCCACACT
The DNA here is from genome assembly GCF_003369695.1 of Bos indicus x Bos taurus. Classification (NCBI taxonomy): domain Eukaryota; kingdom Metazoa; phylum Chordata; class Mammalia; order Artiodactyla; family Bovidae; genus Bos; species Bos indicus x Bos taurus. The sequence goes on from NC_040081.1 coordinate 68,045,441, forward strand.
GCGGGCGCCTCTCTCTCCATCAGGGTCGGGCTGCTGCCATCTGAAGTCTTAACGTCTTCCAGCCGCCGGCCCAACCCAGAGTCTCACAGACTTTGGGGGCTCTCGCTTTCGGCCACCAGCAGCACTAGCAGCAGCAGCATGAGGCTGAGCATCAGTAGCATGAGGAAGAGCGGCATGGCGCGTCCTGGCGGTGCCCCGGACCCGCGGGCGGGTCGAGGTGGGGAGGCAGGAGGGATGCGGGCGGCGGGGCTGCAGGCGGGTAGTGCGCTGGGCTAGGGCTGGGCGGTGGCGCAGGCGTTGCCAAGGAAACGGGCCGCGCGCGTCCCCAGCTGCCGCGCGCTCACGTCAAAGTTTGTTTAATAATCGCCTGGGTATTTTATTGTCCTGGCTCCCGGCGGCCGCGCGGGAGCCGGGAGACCGCGCACGGGGCAGCGAATGAGGCGCGGCGGCTGTGGCCCAGGGCACCTCCCCCCGGCTTCTCGAACCCTGCCCCGTCCGACCCGAGCGGGGAGGATGGAAACACCAGCCGCGCTCTGAGCTCCTCAGGAAGAGAACACCTTTCCCGCCACACCACCCCGCGGTCCACGAGTCCATCTCCCAGAGCGGGCCGAGCGGAAGAGCGAGCGATGGCAGATAACCTGAGGAGACTGGTCTCCAACGAAGCTTTACGATCGTTGCAGGACAAGCTAGAGTCCTGGCTGAGGGAGTACAACGTGAGTCAGAGGGGAAGACCCCCGGGGTTCGCCCTCTCTCTAGTTCCTCGCACAACCCTCAGCGGGAGGTTCTTAGGACTGGCCTCCGGGTGACTGCTTTGCCAAGTCCCGCAGTTTTGATTCCTCTCTGGGACCCGCACCGAGGGAAGCGGGGAAATGCGATTCCTTTTTCTCCTTCTGACGCGAGGTGGCGCGGTCCGCGAAGCGCTGGACTGGTCGTAGCAGAGGAGAGCTCCTATTTTAGCGAGCGGTAGCCAAGGACGCTGGCGGTCCTAGCAACGGGAAAGCCCTGCGAGCAACCCAGGTCCGGTCTGGCTTGTCACTCTTCCTCCAGTCTCCTCTGCCTGCAGTCCACCCCCATACCCCGACTCGAATTATTATTATTTATTACATCCCTCTTCTTGCCTTTCCGCAAGTCTCCCACTCTGGAGATAAGATTTTTATAGAAATATACCCAGGAGTTAGTACCCAGAAGTCAATGAAACGGACACTAGTCAACCTTGCGAGTTTCACTTGTGCGCTGATGAGCATGGCAAGTAAGGCAGTTTCAACACCAGGGCAGATTTCAGAAAGCCTGTTGTCAAGGCATTTGTAAGCCAATATTCTGTCGTCAAACCCAATAGGGTTCTTCAAATCTCATTAATTCCTTCCATCCCCCACCCTACTCCAGCTCCCGTTCATCTCCGAGTCCAGATAGTAGAACTCCAATGCAGAATTTGCTTCGGTTGGTCTGTCTTAAAAAGAAGAGTTCTATGCTGTAGCTCAGCTGGTAAAAAAAATCCATCTGCAATGCAAGAGACTCCGGTTTGATTCCTGGATCAGGAAGATCCCCTGGAGAAGGGCATGGCAACCCACTCGAGTATTTTTGTCTGGAGAATCCCCATGGACAGAGGAGCCTGGAGGGCTACAATCCATCGGGTCTCAAAGAGTCAGACATGACTTAGCGACTGAACAATAACAAAAAAAAGGAGAGTCCTATTCTCACATAGCAAGTAGAACAATGCAGGAAAAAGAGCTAGGGACCCAGAATCAGCTCCACCCCGCCAGCTTTTAGGTCTGACTTTGCAGAGAACTGGCTGGCTGAATCATTGGGGCTTCCCTGGTGGCTCAGCGGTAAAGAATCCACCTGCCAGTGTAGGAGATGCTGGTTCATTCCCTGGGTCTGCAAGATCCCCTGGAGAAGGAAATGGCAACCCACACCAGTATTCTTTCTTGCCCGGAAAATCCCATGGACAGAGAAGCCTGGTGGCTTAGTGACTAAACAACAACAACCAACAACAACAAAAACTGAATCATTTGGGGCAAATTATTTAACCTCTAGGTCTCAGTACCTCCTCAGCTAACTGGGAGACTGGAATTGATCATGGGTGAAGGTGCTTTTTGGATCTCAATTTTTTGAGTCTAGATTAGCTTGTTTCTGAAATCCTACCAGGAAAATGCAACTGCCTGCCATCATGAGTCCCTGGACTTTCCTATCCACCTTGTAACCAGGCTCCTGGGAGGAGGGGAGCTCAAAGCACTATGGCTTTCTCCTTAGCCTTCTTTTCTAGTGTTTACCCCATCTGCCCACATTTAAAGTACCAATATTGATTATTCCTTCTCCATCAGAATTGCAGGAAAATTGAAATTCACCATTAGCACAAAGCCTTGGGTTCCCCCCACCACCTACCTTTAAAAGTGGCTACTTGTTACCTAATCTCAGAAGGATGAGAATAACAAATCCTAATACATGTATTTTCCCTTCTTAAAGCTACTTCTTATACAATTTTTCTTGCCCTGTGGCCTAAATTAACTTGAACCATTAAAAAGTGTATTCAGTTTGTCACTAGACAATGTTGAACACAAATGACACTGGTAGTGGCTGGACCAAATTAAATGATTGTTTTAGAAACGACCTGTAAGTTCTGAGAAATGCCACAGTTTATTGTACTTTCTCTTCTCACTAACAGTGATGCACCCCATTCTTCTGTTCTCACCGAAACCATTTATATTTAGATTGTGGCTCTCCCCATCTCCAATACACACATATAATTAGTAGAGACTGCACTCTTAGAGATCAGTGCCTTTCCACATTTTGTGGCCATTCCTTGGGCATCATCATTTCTCTTCAACTTTCTGGCATCTCTATTGCATTTGGCTGTCGACACCTGCATTTTTCTAAGACTCTATTTGTCTCCTTGTCTTACCCACACCTCTCTTATAGTTGTTCTTCAAGGGCAGACTTTAGAAACCTTCTCTTCCACCTCCATTCCTGTTTCATCTCTTACCCCTATGCTGATGAATATCCTATCTATACTCAGGTCCTTTTCTCATCTGAGCTCTCACTTCTCCAAATGTCCATTGGACATTTTCAGTTGTGCTTTTGTCATTGCAAAGTCAAATCAGTGTGTGATGACCATAGCTTCTCCCATGCCACAAACACTGACTTCTTTCCTTTAGTTACAGTCTTTATCATGACATACTCCACTACTTTCTCACCAGCAGAATCTGTTGGTACTAGCTTCTAAGCTTGTGCAGAACCTGAGCATGTTCCACACCGTCCCTGCCTCTGCTGCCACACTTGTACACCTTTGGTCATCTTTTATTTGGGTGACTTAAAAAAAAATAACCCAAAGTAATTCTTCTAAATACCAAGTCAGATTAAGTTACTCCTATGGCAAAACTCTCCAAACTTCATATCTCAGAAAAAAAGTTCCTGCAATGGCCATCAAACTCCTGTACAACTGTGCTCCTTTAAACTCTGTGATGTTATCTCTTACCCTGTCCCTTGCTCAACCACTCCAGCAATACTAGACTCCTTGCTCTTTGTAGAGTAGAACTGTCTGAAAGAACTTTCCATGATGATGGATGCATTCTATATATATCTTTATATCATCACTGTCCAACATGGTGGCCAATAAGCATTTGAAATTCAATGAGTGCAAACTGAGGAACTGAAGTTTTAACTTCATTGAAGTCTAGTTTGAATTCAACTAGTTACATATGACCAGTGGCGACTGTATTGGACTGAGCAGCCACCCTCACCCCTGGAACCACTGTGCCCCTTCTCTGCTTTATTTCTTCCATAATATCTACCCCTTCTAATTTTTACTGATTTACTCTTTTATTTTGTTGATTAGTCTTCCTTCCCTCCCCTCCCCCAACACACCCTAAAAGGTAAGCTTCAGACGGCAGAGATTTCTGTTTCATTCCACTTTTGGCCCCTGCTAAGTCACTTCAGTTGTGTCCAACTCTGTGTGACCCCATAGACAGAAGCTCATCAGGCTCCTGAGTCCCTGGGATTCTCCAGGCAAGAACACTGGAGTGGCTTGCCATTTCCTCTCCAATGCATGAAAGTGAAAAGTGAAAGGGAAGTCGCTCAGTTGTGTCTGACTCTTAGCGACCCCATGGACTGCGGCCTTCCAGGCTCCTCGGTCCATGGGATTTTCCAGGCAAGAGTACTGGAGTGGGGTGCCATTGCCTTCTCCGTTTGGCCCCTAGTAGTTGCTCAATAAATCATGACTGGCTGAATGCCACCACCTTTCTCCCAGACACCCAGTTCCTTGGACTCATTTCTGACAAACCTCATATTCAGTGTAAAATTAGAAATGATCCCTGTGTGTGCCTTGTGTGTTCAGATGCTTCAGTCGTGTTCAACTCTTTGTGACCCTATGGACCATAGCCCACTAGGCTCCTCTGTCCATGGGGTTCTCCAGGCAAGACTATTGAAGTGGATTGCCATGCCCTCCTCCAGGGGATCTTCCTGACGCAGGGACCAAACGGGAATCTCCTGCATCTCCTGCATTGCTGACAGATTCTTTACCCCTGAGCCAGCAGGGAAGCCCAGAAATGATCCCCAAACATCTTTAATTCAACTTTTCTTAAAATTGAAACCAGAAGCCAGGATTAACGATCAGGAGCACAAGTGAGAGGGTGCAAGCGTTCTGAACAGTGTGTGTGTGTGGTGGGTGGTGGGGGTGTGGCGCTTAAAGAAAGATGATGAGAAAATCTCTTTACAGCACCTACCAACATTTAGGTTACATTGAGACTTATTCAACATCTTGTCATCTACAGTTTGAGTTTCAGTCAATTGCTAAGGGTTTTCCTGTGATACTGCAATGTTATTTTATTAGTTCCAAAGACTTTGGCCTTGAATCCTTAAGATGAAGAGTACTCATTGTAGCAAATTATATTTATTAAAATATTGGTTGTAGAGAACTATGTTTTTTCCTTAAAAGCTTCAAATTATGTGTGCTATGGAAGGTTGACTTTTCTGACTGTGACCACATTAGTTGATTTCTGATAAACTCAAGCAAAAGAAAAGACCGTGTATATTCCTCTAGAATTAGGAACATGGTTAAAGTTATTCCTTTGGGAAAAGTTATTTTCAAGTGAAATAGATAAATAACTTGAACAGATTAATTCTAAAACACAATGCAGAATTTTGATTGTTTTCCAAACTAGCCATCATTTGGATTAACAATTAGATGCTATTTAGTTTTTCTTCTTAATTTCTCTAATATAATTTCCTTCTTTATCCATTCCTATCCCTTCTGCCTTTATCCGGCCATCACCACCGTCTCATACACAGTCTGTTTCCTTGATTCCTACGTTGTCAGAAACAGTAAGTTCTTTTAAAATATAATTTTCTGCCCTGAAGCCTTTGTTTTTTATCTTTTGGCTTGTTTTTAACCTTACAACATCTACCAATCTTCTGGGCCTTTGGCAAAACTGTTTCTTGCTTGATTTTATTTTTTTAAGTTATATTTATCCTAACTTCAGGAAGAAATATTTTCCAACCCACTCCCCTCCCAGAGAAGCAAATCCTAAAAACAACAGCAAACAGCACCACCTCATTTTCTTTTCGTTATTAAAGAGATGCTGAATTATTGCATTACTTGGTCTTTAAAACCTGGACTCCATTGGAGACTCAGGGACGGGTTGTGGTAAACACATGAATTGCAGAGTTAGTTTTCCTCCTTTGTGGTTATTGAGAATGTTAGTGGAACAGCCAAAGAGAATTCCTTCTTGTTCAACCAATAACTGAGCCAAGTATTAAGAGTTTAAGAATTAATTGAACAAATGGTTACTTAGCTCCTGGTATGTATAAAGGTTTGGGTGAGATACTCTATATTCACACTTTTTCTGCAGTGTACGTTTATTCCTCAGACAATTTTTTTTTACAATATGTCTTGTCTATGCTAGGTTCTGGGAATAGAAATGTCAGCTGCATCTTGGTAATGAAATTCTAGCTGGAGAAGAGGACAAGGGAGAGAGGAAAGGATGTGTGCAAGAAGCTGGGAAGCATGAAAAAGCTAGCATATTTCGGGGGACTGGGAATACTTCCAGGCAGGGAGTGGACATGAGATAAGGCCAAGGAGATGGGGTGGTGGGGGCCAGGGGACGGGTGCCTTGGTGGTGTGTTATGGAGTTCGGACTTTATCCTGAGGGCAGTGGGGAGAAACTAAAAGTATTATATAGGGAGGTAATGCTTCTCTTGCATTACCCTTCCCTTGTGCTATAGAATTCTGTACTAACAAGTGTAAACAACATATTAAATATCAGCACATAAAAACGAGCTCTTAAAGAAGTGTCCTCTGTTTGTTTTAGAATAATCTCTGTGATTGAAATAGAGCCTGTTTTTATGCCAAAACATGCCTGATTCTAAATACAAAAGTGAAAGGTTGCTACTGCGAGCTGTGTGTTACGCCAGGATTCGTGACCTCTGGAAGAGAGGATTTTGATCCAGGGTCAGAGACGAGACTTGATTACTTGGAGCCTTTTGTGTAGCAGTTTTAATGAAGTATAGCAGAGATAGGGAAAGCTTCTAACATAGACATCAGAAGGGAACAGAAAGAGTGCCAAGGCATTTTATGTCTGTTAGCTAGCTTCTAATCAGATAAAGAAACACCTCAAGGCTGAGGGAGTTTCATCAGGCCCCTCTCCCACAATAAGCATTTTTGAGATAGGATGGCCAAGGTGTGTCATCCCCAGCCATAAAACAATTAGTATGAGTACTGGTTTGCTGAGCCATTATCAGCCCAAGGTTTGAGAAAAGATAAAAAAGGTTGGTCTTAGGCAGAACCTGTTTCCTCAACACAGAAGGAAACAAAAGTCTGCCACTTGCAGTTTACTTCCTCCTGCCGCCTGGGGGCACCTCTACCCTCCCTACCTGTTACCCTCTCAAAAGGTGGTTGTCATTGCTATGGTGTCTTCAAACAGATTCCCTGACCCCCCTTCACTCCTCCCCTTCTACATTCTTGAGGGTTCAACTAGTTATTAAATTTATAGAGAACACTTTTCTTCCCTTCAGGACCTTTATCTCCTTCAGTTCAGTCGCTCAGTTGTGTCTGACTCTTTGCGACCCCATGGACCACAGCACATCAGGCTTCCCTGTCCATCACCAACTCCCGGAGCTTGCTCAAACTCATTGAGTCGGTGATGTCATCCAACCATCTCATCTTCTGTTGTCCCCTTCTCCGCCCGCCTTTAGTCTTTCCCAGCATCAGGGTCTTTTCAAATGAGTCATATCTTCGCATCAGGTGGCCAAAGTATTGGAGTTTCAACTTCAACATCGGTCCTTCCAATGAATATTCAGGACTGATTTCCTTTAGGACGGACTGGTTTGATCTTGCAGTCCAGGGGACTCTCAAGAGTTTTCTCCAACACCACAGTTCAAAAGCATTAATTCTTTGGTGCTCAGCTTTATAGTCCAACTCTCACATCTGTGCATGACTACTGGAAAAACGATAGCTCTGACTAGACAGACCTTTGTTGGCAAAGTGATGTCTCTGTTTTTTAGTATGCTGTCTAGGTTGATCATAGCTTTTCTTCCAAGGAGCAAGTGTCTCTTAATTTCATGGCTGCAGCCACCATCTGCAGTGATGGTGCATTACTTGGTCTTTAAAACCTGGACTCCATTGGAGACTCAGGGACGGGTTGTGGTAAACACATGAATTGCAGAGTTAGTTTTCCTCCTTTGTGGTTATTGAGAATGTTAGTGGAACAGCCAAAGAGAATTCCTTCTTGTTCAACCAATAACTGAGCCAAGTATTAAGAGTTTAAGAATTAATTGAACAAATGGTTACTTAGCTCCTGGTATGTATAAAGGTTTGGGTGAGATACTCTATATTCACCTTTTTCTGCAGTGTACGTTTATTCCTCAGACAATTTTTTTTTACAATATGTCTTGTCTATGCTAGGTTCTGGGAATAGAAATGTCAGCTGCATCTTGGTAATGAAATTCTAGCTGGAGAAGAGGACAAGGGAGAGAGGAAAGGATGTGTGCAAGAAGCTGGGAAGCATGAAAAAGCTAGCATATCTCGGGGGACTGGGAATACTTCCAGGCAGGGAGTGGACATGAGATAAGGCCAAGGAGATGGGGTGGTGGGGGCCAGGGGACGGGTGCATTACTGGCCAGTAATGAATAAATGCCAAACCTTAGTGTCTTGACAGAATAGAGATTTCTTTCCCATTCATGCAAAGTCTGATGGTAGCTCTTGTCTGTCACTGGCTCAGTTTCAGGTGCCCTCCATCAGATGGAGCAGCTGCCTCATTACCGGACCCTGAAGGTTCTGTAAGGGGAATAGAGGGAATGGAGAACTTGCCCTGCTCCTACATCATACACAGCCCTTGCACTCATTGTCCCTTGGGCAGACTTAGTTGTGTGGCTGCTGTCTAACTATAAGGGAGCCTGAGAAATGTGGAAAAGCACGTGGAATACTTAATGGGTACCACTCCTTCTGCCACAGTTACTAATGATAAATTCATGGCTACAAAATAATTGACAAATAGTTAAGGAAGACTATTTTCTTTTTAACAAAGAGTCTACCAACTTTTAAATTTGATTCTCCTTATTTTTCATCTTGGACAAACTGGTTAATGTAAACATCACCATTGTTTAATATTAAAGGAGAAGAAGTAACAAAATAAGTCCAGTAGGAATATTAATTATGGATCAAGACACTAAAATCCAGTGTGTGCATGCTCAGTTGCTTCAGTCATGTCTGACTCTTTGAGACCCCATGGACTATAGCCTGCCAGACTCCTCTGTCCATAGTATTTTCCTGGCAAGAATACTGGAATGGGTTGCCATGCTTGCCTCCAAAATCCATTGGGAAAGCCTAAATAGAAGCTGTTCCTAAATCGTTGAGATATAATCCTCCTCTTTCTTATATCTAAAATTCAGGAAAAAATAGATATTCAACACAAGCAACAAAGGTTAACTGTATAGCACGGGAAACTATAGTCAATATTTTGTAATAACCTATAATGGAAAGTAATCTGAAAAATAATATAAACAATGTATATGTATAACTGAGTTACCTTGCTGTGCACCTGAAACACTGTAAGTCAACTGTACTTCAATAAAATATATATATTAAGGAAAAAATAAAATTCAGGATCGCAGTTTAAAAACTTTGTTGTGGAGGCAGTGAGTGTGTGGCAGGGTCAGCCTCAATGATGTAGAACAGAGGGTTGATTTCAAAATAGAGCTGCTTGAAAGGCTGCCCACAAATGGGCACCTTTCTAGAAGCAGTTATAGCCTGTTATAACCAGCATTTTTACTTTTACTTTGCAGAGGACTTCATTTAAAAGACTTTTTTAAGGTATAGTTGATGTATAGTGTTACATAAGTTTCAGGTATATAATATAGTGATTCACAATTTTTGAAGGCTATGCTCTATTTATAATTATTGAATATTGGCTATATTCCCCATGCTGTACATAATATCCTTGTAGCTTATTTATTTATTTTTGATTTTTTTTAATTGGAGGATAATTGCTTTACAATATTGTGTTGGTTTCTGCCATACATCAACATGAGTCAGTCACAGGTATACATATGTCCCCTTTCCCATCTCTGTCCCCATCTGGCACTGTTGGTGGGAATGTAAATTGATACAGGCACCATGGAGAACAATATGGAGATTCCTTTAAAAACTAGGAATAGAACTGCCATATGACCCAACAATCCCACCACTGGGCATATACCCTGAGAAAACCATAATTGAAACAGATGCATGTACCCCAATGCTTGTTGCAGTACAATGTCTATTTTATTCATAGTAGTTTACTCATAGTAGTACCTCTTAATCCCTTAAAACGAGTGTTTAAACAGTTATTGAAAGCCCTTAAACCACTCTTTGTGCATTATTGCCTTTAAGCTTTATAAGAATCTATGAAATAGCAGGCTTTATTTTCTGTATTTTACACATCTGTATTCTATTCATCTGTATTAGATAAGAAACTGTGCAAAAGGATTTATCACAGTATCCTTTAAAATATGAAAGTTACAATCATTTAATAATGATTTGCCTGATATTTTTATTTTTTAATACTCTTCTTTAAAAAAAAGTCATTTTACATAGAACAAGAATGCCATTTCCAAACACGCCAATTAGCGAATACGTACAGGAACAAGGAAAAGAGATAATCATTAGGAAGGATGTGGAGTCTAATCCGTGGATTTGCCCTCCAAATCCCAAGAGGGCAGCTTGCTTGCCCAAGGCCACTCCACTTTAGAACTTGGTTTTGAACCTAGCTCTTTTGCTTGTCAAGTCCATTCTGTTATCTCCTACAGAAGGAGGGAAGGACATTCCACTGACTTGCAGTGTCTGTTTCCTGCCATCCTTCCCCCATCCACCCTCTAAAAATACATACCCCAGTCAGTGGTGGCAGTGGGGAGATTGGAATGGGGAAGGAAGATAGAAATTAGGGCTTTGCTTTCCATATGTGAATTTCCAGGGTCAGCTGCAAAGACCTGAGAAATGCCACCCCTCAGACTAGACTCCACATCCTTCCTAATATGATCATCTTTTTTCCTTGCTCCTGTACATATTCGCTAATTGGCGTGTTTGGAAATGGCATTCTTTTTCTATAATGCATATATATGGAATTTAGAAAGATGGTAACAATAACCCTGTGTACGAGACAGCAAAAGAGACACTGATGTATAGAACAGTCTTATGGACTCTGTGGGAGAGGGAGAGGGTGGGAAGATTTGGGAGAATGGCATTGAAACATGTAAAATATCATGTATGAAACGAGATGCCAGTCCAGGTTCGATGCACGATACTGGATGCTTGGGGCTAGTGCATTGGGACAACCCAGAGGGATGGTATGGGGAGGGAGGAGGGAGGAGGGTTCAGGATGGGGAACACATGTATACCTGTGGCGGATTCATTTTGATATTTGGCGAAACTAATACAATTATGTAAAGTTTAAAAATAAAATAAAATTAAAAAAAAAGAAGAGTATTAAAAAATAAAAATATCAGGCTGCAAGAACACTGGAGTGAGTTGCAATTTCCTTCTCCAGTGCATGAAAGTGAAAAGTGAAAGTGAAGTCACTCAGTCGTGTCCGACTCTTTGCGACCCCATGGACTGCAGGCTACCAAGGTCCTCCGTCCATGGGATTTTCCAGGCGAGAGTACTGGAGTGGGGTGCCATCGCCTTCTCCAAAAATATCAGGCAGATCATTATTAAATGATTGTAACTTTCATATTTTAAAGGATACTATGATAAATCCTTTTGCACAGTTTCTTATCTAATACAGATGAAGCATATTTTGTGTATATGAATGTAAAGTTTCTCTAAGTGGAAATAACTATATTTTGTACTAAAATTGATAGATTTGAATAGCTTTTCAAATTGAAATTTGCAAGTTGATTAAAAATATTTAATGGTATGTTTTATTATTAATATTTGTGGAGAATGAGATGGTTGGATGGCATCACCGATTCAATGGACATGGGTTTGGGTAGACTCCAGGAGTTGGTGATGGACAGGGAGGCCTGGCGTGCTGTGGTTCATGGGGTCGAAAAGAGTCGGACACGACTGAGCGAGTGAACTGAACTGAACTGGGGTGAAAATTTTCTCTCTTTCCAATATTGTGTAGGTGATTCAAGTTAAGAATAGAATAGTATGATGAGAGAGCCATTTCAACACAGGCTGCGATGACTGGGGTCTCGTGAGAAATGTTAATAAGGTCAAGGCTGTTCAGAAGTATAGGAATTGAAAGGGATCAAAGGATTGTTGATCTTGTGCCCACGGCACACGTACACTAGCGAAATAGGTTTGTGTGGGAGTGGAGAGAGCTGCTGGAGGAAGTGAGGCAGCAGAAGTCATGCAGAGGCACCTTATGAAGAACCTTGGAAATAAGGCAACATTTAAGCTCAGTTGGTCAGAAGGTTTGGTCTGGGCTAGAGAGTGATAACACTAAAGGGGTGGGAACAAAGCCTCTGTTCTGTATCTCTCCTTCCCCACACTGCAAAACTTCTTGAAAGACTAATCTGTCTTCACTGTCTTTGCTTCTTTAACTCCCATTTGTTCCTCAACCTGGAATGATCTGGAACAACATCAAGTATCCTTTCCCCAAAACATTCTGCTGTAACTGCTCCACCTAATGGTCAGGTCAAGTCTAATCTCTCTCTCTTTTTTTTTTCCATAGTCCTTATCTCCTTGATTTCTCTGCAGCAGTTGACACATCTTATCCACTTTTATTGGACTTCTCCTGTAGCTCAGATAGTAAAGAATCTGCCTGCAATGCAGGAGACCTGGATTTGACCCCTGGGTCAGGAAGATTCCCTGGAGAAGGGAAAGGCAACCCACTCCAGCAGTATTCTTGCCTGGAGAATTTCATGGACGAGGAGCCTGGTGGGTTATAGTACATGGGGTCGCAAAGAGTCAAACATACTGACACTTTCATCCAATTTTATGGCTTTAGCTACTTCCCAGATGTTGATGACTCCAAGATTTATCTCCAGCCTTGACCTTTCTCCAGAGCTCCCGACCTGAATGGCTGGCCACCTGCCTTCCAGACAGCTCCATGTGGATGGCCAGATCCTCTGAGTCAACATGAAGCAAACAGGATGAGTTTCCCTCCCTCCGGTCTTGTTGCTTCTCTACTTGTGGCCTCTGATTAGGCAACAGCATCACAATCTCCCCTGTGGCCCAAGTCAGAAACCCGATCTCCTCTGTCTCCATCACACCTTGTAAATGGGTTCATCAAGCCCTGAGGAGTTCACCTTTTAAAAGTCTCAAATATCTCCCACCTTTCCCCTTTAGCTGCAGTTGCTCTTATTCAAACTCCAATCATATCTTACATATGTGGGGAAACTAACTTCTGGCCTATGGTTAAGGCAGATCTCACATGAGCTTTGTAGCAATAATGCCTACAGCTGCAGGAGAGTAAGGGAGGAGACATACTGACAAAGCAGCTGCTTGCTGTGCAGAGAATTCTTTCCCTCACAACTCACAGTATTTTTGCAGCCATCATGCTTACAAAAGGAGGCTAGTAGCCTATCTCCAATACACAGGGTTTTTTTTCCCTTCAAAAGAACATTTAAAAAAAAATGTTAGTAATGCTGGTGGTTATATTCTGGAATATGACACTCCTTTCTGTTACTTCTAGCTTTCCTATCTTCACAAAGCCACTAGAATAAATCTGAAGTTTCCTTGTGTAAGTTCTGCTGGGGCCCAGCCCCGGCTGATCCAGGGAGTTCGAAGCGGGGACAGCATCGGCAAGGATCAGGATACAATAGCTTCAATTAGATATTAATTAGAGATATAAAGAGTAATAGAATGAGGATAGCTCAGCAGGAAAATTCAGTGGAGAAAAGAGGCTGAGTAGCTTGGTTTACGCGAGAAACCAATAAAACTTCAAGACAAGAAGCTTGCACCACTTATGTAGGCCGCAGGCGTCCTTCCGTTCTCCCGAAGGAGAGGAGACACTGAGGCCTCCCCGGTCGGATCTTAGAAGCCCAGGCATAATTAGTAAGCATGGCGGGTTCCGCGCTCCAGATGGAGACTCAGCCAGAGTTTGAGAGAGAGAGAGACATGGGAAGACCAGTCTTTCGAGGAACTGATCCCAATTCTTTATTTTCCATGGTCTACTTTTATACACTGAGATGTTATGCAAAAGTCACGTGGGTTCAGCAGTCCTGACTTTTATCAAAGTCAGGTGCTTCATACAAATGTATACAGAGGTCTTAGGGGTGTTACATCATCTTCTGGCCAGGGGGCCTGCTGACAATTTATGACCCTCTCCTTGTGACAGCGGTCAGTCAACCAGGACACTTATTTCTCCAGGGGTGATTATTCTTAAAAAAGACTCCACCTTCCGAAGGTACCAGATAAAGTTACATTCCTATAGGGTGAGGGTGTAGTGGGTTTTAATTAAGGAAAGAATTTACTTAGCCTAAGGTCTAACGTGATTTATATCAAAGGTTAATACTTATTTCTTCTATATATTCATTAATGTGTGTAAGGGCAGGAGATGTGGAGACTTAGCAACAAACATTGGCTCAACAAATGAAAAACCCTTCACCAATACAATTTCTAATCAGCCCATTATATTTATACTAATGGTTTTCTAATTTTTCTAAGGAACCTGTTTTTAGAAGGTTTAAAGCATCTTGTGCCTCTCACAGTTGGGAGGCTGTGAGCAATCACATGTGGCTGGACAAGCCTGTCAGGCAGGCTAGAGAACCTTCAGAGGAGTTTGTAGGTTAAAACACTCTTGTCATGCCCAGGAATTATTATTAACTGGAGCTCTAAGTTAGCTCCTTCTCCGAAAGAGGTGGTGGGGGACAGCCCCCCGTAAAGTCAGAGGTGTAGGTGAGAGCACAAAGTAGTAAAGTAGGCAGACTTTGGTTATGGGGGTAGATGCTCGAGGATTTCCAGGGGGACTCCTGAGGCTCAATCCCGCCTTTGCGTATGTTGAGCCTCCTTCCTCATGACCTTTGCCATGGGTGGAGTGCCTCACGCTGGCCCCCAGCAAAGTTCCACACCAGCAGCATGGCATATTCTTATTGATTTCCTACCTTTCTCCATGCCTCCCTCCAATCCAATTTTTATACAACTCTTCATGGGATTGTTTTGGGGCTCCTCATTGCCCAAATCAGTAATTTTCAACACAGCCAAAACCCTATTCCCTGGGATAGTATTGTTAAAACTTACGCACAAAGTTAATGCATTTTACTTTACAACATAGCACACGTACCCCCTTTGTTGTTGTTCAGTCACTCATTTGTGTCTGACTCTTTGCATCCCCATAGACTGCAGCATGCTGGGCTTCCCTGTCCTTCACCATCTCCTGAACTTGCTTAACTCTTGTCCATTGAGTCAGTGATGCCACCCAGCCATCTCATTCTCTGTCATCCTCTTCTCCTCCTGCCTTCAATCTTCCCCAGCATCAGGATCTTTTCCAATGAGTTGGCTCTTTGAGTCAGGTGGCGAAAGTATTGGAGCTTCAGCTTCAGCATCAGTCCTTCCA